>NC_056748.1:175583511-176190848 GCF_019279795.1 Protopterus annectens
TCTTTTCACAAACGCCAGGTGCTGTAGAAGAATGTCCTTGTTCTCTGCTTGAATTAGACAGTTGTCCAAGTAAGGATATACCAGTATTCCTCTTGTCTGCAGAATGCAATTACTGGTGCCAGGCACTTTGTAAAGACCCTGGGCGCTGTAGATAAGCCAAAGGGCAGTACAGAGAATTGGTAATGCATTGAGCCAGCCTTGAATCTGAGGTATCTTCTGCATATTTGTCTGATTGGGACATGCAGGTATGCCTCTTTTAGGTCTAAAGTCACAAGCCAAGCGTTCTTGCCCAGCATGGGCAGAAGCTGCTGCAAAGTCAACATCTTGAATTTTGGTATATCCAGGAATGTGTTCAAAATAGATAGGTCCAGTATTGGCCTCCAGGCCTTGTCCTTTCTGGGTACCAAGAACAGTCTTGAGTAAAATCCTTGTCCCAGCTCTTGCTCTGGTACTTGTTGAATGGCCCCCATGTCCATGAGGGATGAGATTTATTTTTGTGCCTCTGCCCGTTGATTTTTTTTGGCAGATCTAGCCAGCCGTTTGCCTTTGGCAGGGTATGGAAATGGAACTTGCAGCCTTGTGACACGATATTTAGGACCCACTTGTCCTGGGTTATAATGTGCCAATTTTGAGAAAAAAGTGCTAATTTCCCCCCCAAGGGTGCTGCCAGGAGATAAGTGCTTGGTGCAGGCTGGGGGAAGTCATTAGGACTGTTTCCTGTATGGTTGTGATTTGTCTTCTCCTTGGAGAACTTTGGAGGTAGAAGCTCCCCATTGCTTTGAGCGGTATGAACCTTGCGCCTGGGATCTGCCTCTAGGGCGACTGGATCTGCCCCCCTTTGAGGTCTGTCTGACACAGGAAAGGACCAATTCTTTGTTGGCCAGTGTCTACTAAACCTAGGTGACTGTACTTGTAAAAAATCTTTGACCTTTTGCATAGATTTCGCTTTGTCCTCCATTTTCTTTAACACCTCTTCTGCCTTAACACCAAACAAAGTATCATGCTGTAAAGGTGCATCTAATAATTTAACTTTAACATGATCAGGCAGATTTTGTTCCTTTAATCAAGCATGCCTCCTAATTACAGAACCTGCAATTGTGGCCCTGCAGGAGGCCTCTAAAGAATCGAAACCACATTGCAAAGTATGCTTTCCAACTTGTTCAGCTGCACGCAATAAACCCTGCATTTCCTTGTTTTCTGCACATTCAGAGTTTAACAACATTTTCTGTTTAAGCAATGCCATGACATGATGCTGATATTTGAGCATATGAAACTGACAGTTTAAGGCCCGTACAGCCAAGGTAGCAGATGTGTAAACCTTTTTTCCCCATCTATCCAGTGCCCTAGAATCTCTGTCAGAGGGGGTAGGGTTTTTTGCAGTGGAAGCCTTAACTCCTTTGGGACCCTGAGAAATAATTTCTGGGTCTGCAGCAGGGTTTTTAAAAAGGAATTTATGAGAGTCAGGAACCCTGTAATATCTGTCAGGCTTAATAGGATCTAGAGGTAAGGAGTCAGAGGTAGGATTAGACTCTGAAAACACATAATCTACAATGTCTAATACAGGTGGGATGGCTAATGGCTTGTGTTCAGGTAGTAAAAGGAAATCCTTGAGCCTCTTTTTAGATTCTGAAAAATCTTGGCTCTCCCAGTGGAAATGCTCCCTTATGGTGTGTAAGGTTTCCCCCAAAAGAATAGTCCTCTGGAGGAGAAGCTGAAGGCATAGATTCTTCAGCATCAGAATCCTCATAGGGGGGAAAAGAATATTCCTGATCAGAAGAGGAATCAGAAGAAATGGAAACCTGATCTGAAGATTCATTGTCTCTTGCCTAGGCCTCTTTTCAGGAGGGGGATGGGAACCCCTGATCAAGGTAATCAAGTCTTCGGCCATTTTGAGCATCTGTTTTTTGGGCATAGAGGCCAGACCACTTGGCTCTTGAGTTTGTTTCTTTGCTTTGGAAGGTGCTTTAGTCTTTGCCTTTGAAGCTGAAGTCGATTTGATGTAAAGATGTTTAGGTCTGAATATACCCTCAGAAGCTGGTGCCTGCTCAGTGGCTCCGGACCCATCTGAAGGGATAATATCTGAGGCGGGAGTTGGTAGCAGCCTGCGACTCTAAAGTAGTGGGTGTCGGGGGCTGCGAAAGCGCCTCACTGAGGACCAGTGAACCGGCGAATGGCTTAGGAGAAGCTTCGTCGTCGGTGTTGGGCCTCGGTTGTCTATTTCTTTCCTTTTCTTTGCGTTTTTTGTGAACTCCGGAAGTCGGATGGCTATCTGACGACATTTCTGGATAATTAAACCGGCGTCCAAAATAGTTTAAAGCAAAATCATACAGACGCTTAATAGTGCAGTGGTTAAATCTAGCACAAAACCAACAACCAGAAACACTGTGATCAGGGCCTTGGCAAGGAATACAGTAAGAATGAAAATCCTTATGAGGTATTTGCTTCCCACAAGAAATACAATTATTAACTTTTTCTGACATCGGTCTGGAGCAAGAAAGAAGTTTCCCCAACGGGGTACTTGGGTCTATACACACTGAGCAGAGTGGATGAGAGGTGTTGACTCCAACTCTTAGCTGAGATATATAAGTATCCTGTTTTTTTTCCCGATTATTTATACAGTTTATTGTTTCTAGCAATTTATATATAGCACTTTTACTGTAATCTGCATGGGTAACTGACTTGTTTGCAGTTAAAAGCATTCTGTATCTTTACAAATCTTTATCTGTTTAAAAACTTTCATTTTGTGGCTTTCTGTAGTGCTTTGTATGCTAATAGCTTTAGTATTTGTCCTAGTCCAGAATTGTTGGCTCTGGGCTTGTTTGTTTGTTTATACAGGGATTGTTCAAAGCACATGAACAGGCCATCTTGAATTAGCTGAAGCCTTTCTTTACCTTGGCTGGATTGTATTAATTGGCTGCAGGCTAGTGGGGGCTGGTTCTTTTGTGTTTTTGTAAAAAAAAAAAAAAAGTTGTTGTTCTGGTATTTAAGCCCTAACTTTGAGAGAGTTTCTGTCTATACACACTGAGCAGAGTGGATGAGAGGTGTTGACTCCAACTCTTAGCTGAGATATATGTGTCCTGTTTTTTTTTCGATTTATACAATTTATTGTTTCTAGCAATTTATATATAGCACTTTTATTGTAATCTGCACGGGTAACTGACTTGTTCGCAGTTAAAAGCATTCTGTATCTTTACAAATCTTTATCTGTTTAAAAACTTTCATTTTGTGGCTTTCTGTAGTGCTTTGTAGGCTAATAGCTTTAGTGTCCCCACCCCTCCCTGTTGGTGTCTTGCTGTTATACTTGGTGGCTTTGCAGTTGCCCACCCCTACTGTAAATCTGATCTGGGACACCTCCCAGTCTAGTGTCATTAGCTCATTCTACCTAATACAGAGAGAACATTTGATAAGGCCTTCTGTTTCTCCTTTTTCCCCGTTCAAAAAAAAAATTTTTTTTGCCTGAATTTCCTTATGTTCTGACTGTGCTTCTCAAACATTTTGGAAATATTGAGTATATTTTAGAGCATTTATTATAACTGTAATTGCCTTAATATTGCTACAACTCAAGTGCTCTAGGTTGCACTGCATCTGAAGTGTTTGTGTGTTTTAGCTGCTTTTCTGTATATATAGACTTCTCTGTATATGTAGACAAGCTACTTATTTGGCTGAGTTACCGCCTCTTAAATCGTTTTTCAGTTGTGCACTTGCCTTGCTTCATTTAACAAGTTTTAAATTGCTAATTGTGTAGAATTTTAATTGCAGTTACTGTTTAGGACTACACACTCAAGTGTGTTAGCCTTTTCTGTGTTTATTTACTGTATTATTGCATTGTTTAGCCTGTTTCAACAAAAAAATATATACTATATTGTTTGCTCGTTTCCCACCTTTTCTAGCCAGTCCATATCCCAGGCTTTGCTTGTGTCAGGACTTTATGTTCTGTGCTCAGAGCTATCCAGACCTTGCTGTGGTAGAGGGAAGTCCTAGTGCCTACCAGTGGGACTGGTGAGCATTGTACTGCCTATCTAACGCTAGAGGAGTAGTTTCCAGCTCTGAAATTGTAATTTTATTAGCCTTTTTGGGCTGATTTATATCCCTTTCAACTTTCTGGCTTAAAACGCGTGTGTTTGTACATATTTCACATCATGCAGCACTAGGAGGCTACAGTTAAACTATTCCAGGTGTCAGAAAGTCTGCTCTTCAAAATTTCCCTTAAAACTAGCCGGTTTCTCAGTACTAGCACTAAAATCTGAACCCCTGTGACTAGCACTTGCTCTAGAACCTGCTGGAAAGCACTAGGAAGCCTGAAACTGATACAAGCACTCAACTCTCCTTGTCAATAAGGAGAAATTAATCATAGGCACTAAACAGCCTATAATTGCAAAGTACCTTGCAAAGGTAAGGGAAAACAACTCTTAAACTTTACAAAAAAGCACCTAAACAGGCATGTCCAAGGATCAGCTTCTGGTGATTTCTCCTGTCCACCTGGTGAATCTGGGCATACTGGGGCAATGCGGCAACTGCCTCATGTACACAGACAATCCTCTCCTCCTACCACCCAACACTTCAACCTCTGAGAGATGCACCTACATAGCCAAACTAGAAGCAAAGCTCTCTCCGGTCAAGATTGTGCTAGACAGTCAAGAGGAAAAGGCTAACACCTGCATTACACCTCTAGCAACTCATAGCCCTTCAAAACCCACACCATCAACACCCACACATAGCAACACTAAACCCACATATGCGGAGGCCCTTAACATTAACCTGCCCAAGCAACAAGGACCTCCGAAGCCGAAACGCAAACAAACACCAGTCACAACCAAAGTGACACATAGCTCACACCAGTGTGCCACCCAACAACAGCCCCTATGGCAAGACAATGTACCCAACACTTTAGTCATAGGTGACTCTATAGTCAGGCACACTGATGTCCCACTCACCAGGCTGAACAAGGAGAAAATTACAGTCAGCTACCTGTCGGGTGCCAGGATCCGCCACATAACGCATGCACTCAAGTCACTCCACAACAAGTACAAATACGACTCTGTCATTGTCCATGCTGGAGTGAATGACTTGAGACGTACCTCCCTGGACTACATGAAGAGAGACATGGAAGAGCTCTTGGATCATGTGACCCAGGCAGGTATGACCCTAGCCCTGAGGAGCATCCTGCCTTCGCCCAGAATGATACCACAGTATAAGGACAAAATGATTGACTTCAACAATTGGCTAAGCTTCTGGTGCCATTCAAAGGGGATCCAGTATATGTCTGCCTGGGAAGACATGATCGACAAACCATGATGCTTTGCCTGAGATGGCCTGCACCTGTCACCCCTGGGATTCAGGTTACTGGATAAAGCTCTTGCCACCCCTATAGTGCCTTTTTTAGGTAAGGTTCAAAGGATAAAACCACCACTGTAACAGATACAAGCATGCAAAATCTGAAGGTAATGCTACTCGATGCTAGAAGTCTAAACCTCAAAATGCACTCTCTCGAGGCACTCCTAAAAAATGGAGAACATCGATATCTGTGCAGTGACTGAGACCTGGTTCAAGGCTCCAGAGAGCACCCCTGCAATACCAGGCTACAATTCTTACCACACTTTTCGGCCACAAAACCAAGACCGAAACACTAAAGGTGGAGGAGTGTCCATTTTCAACAAGGATATTCACATATCCAGGCTAGTTGCCCAACACAATGTATCTGAAATTCTCCAGGTGCAACTAACACTAGGTAAGACTGCAATCCAAATTGTAGCTTGCTACAGATCCCCCACCATACCCCAAGATTCTCACTACACTCTCCTAAACATACTGGAAAATATTAAGATACAACCAAACACTCTAATACTGGGTGATTTCAACTACCCTGCCATTAATTGGGAAAACTACTGGGTGATTTCAACTACCCTGCCATTAATTGGGAAAACTACTCTGGTACCAACTCCTTTTCCCAACGGTTCTTGGAATTCATAAATTCCAACGCCCTGGATAAACTAATCCATTGTCCCACCAGGGGCTCCAATATCCTAGACCTGGTCATTACCAACATGGGAGATAGATACTCCACACCAGTGGTCACCCCTCATTGGTCAGGTCTGACCATAAGCAAATCACCCTTGACATCAACATCCCACCCCCACCCCCCAATAAGGAAACCTCCTTAAAAAACTTCTCCAAAGCCAGCTTCATGTTACTGAAGTCAGAAGTGACAAACTTCACAACACCCACGCAGACGGGATCTGGAAGTTCGACTGCAGAATCCTACACTAAGGCATTGTACGAGCACATCCACTCCTGCATGAATCGTGCCATCCCAAATAAAACCCAGGTGCTCTTCTCCAAAAAAAGGAAGCCAATCTGGTGGTCCCCTGCTATCAATAAACTATATAACAGAAGGAAGAAACTGTTGCAGAAAAGAGGAAAATCCCAGGATGCAAAAAAATTCCCTCACCAGCCTCAGTAAGAAGCTGAGATCCCTCATAAAATCCTCAAAAAGTTACGAAAATAAAATTGCCAAAGATTCCAAAGATAACCACAAGGCATTCTATAGTTATGTCAAGTATCTAAATGGCAATGCTCAGATCTGCTTTGAGCTACAAAAGAATGGCATTAAATATACTGATCCCAATATCCTGGCAGATCGATTTAGTGCCAACTTCACCCCCCTCTCACCCCCTAAAGGGCCCATCTCATTACCAAAAGATTGCCAAATTCCGATAATCACAGCCACACAGGTAGAAACAGCACTCTCCAAAGCTAAGAATACAGCATCCATGGGACCAGATGACATCGCAGGCTGTGTACTACATGAACTACAAAATGAACTGGAACCCCACCTAAGTGTCATGTTTAATCATAGCCTCACCTCAGGCTTCATGCCCACTGAGTGGCGCACAGCTACAGTTATCCCCCTCCATAAGGGAGGATCCGTCTTGGATCCCGGGAACTACCGTCCCATCAGTCTGACAAGCCTGATCTGCAAGGGCATGGAACGCATTATCATGGAACTTATAAACAAAGACATTGGCAACCTTCAAACACTGGACCCCACCCAGTTTGGTTTTGTGAAGGGCCGATCTTGTCTCCTGAACCTGATTGACTTCTTCGAATCGGTCTCCAGAGTTGTGGACGAGGGTAAGGCGGTCCACACAGCCTATCTGGACCTCGCAAAGGCCTTCAACACCATCTCCCACTCTGAAATCATAGATAAACTTACTAAGCTGGGCATAAATCCCTATGTCACTCGATGGGTTGCCAACTGGCTTACTGACAGAACCCAGACTGTAAAAGTAGTCAACTCCAAATCCAGCTCCAGACAAGTGACAAGTGGAGTACCTCAGGGTTCAGTCCTGGGACCACTCTTGTTTGGCATCTACTTCTCTGAAGTGCAGGCCAACACTAAGGGACTCTGGCTAACAAAGTTTGCAGATGACTGCAAACTGGGAGCCATTATCGAATCCCCAAATGATGTGGATATTCTACAAAAAGGCCTTACAGAAACAGATGCCTGGTGCCAGAGCCATGGGCTCAAGCTTAATGCCAGGAAATGTATAGTTATCCCCTTTGGAAAAAAACATGTACCCATGTGTTAAGAGAAAAAGTTTTAAAAACATACTGTTATTTGTCTTTTTCCTCTTCTTGCAAAGTGAACATGTTATTTGTTGGGATATGCCTATCAGAGATGGGCCTCATCTGTGAACAAAATGCAGCATTGCTTATGAACCTGAATAATAACGGTTTTCTGCATTTCAGAATAAAGAGACTTGGTTATAAGCTTAGTGAAGCCTGGGATAAGGACGTACGGCTGAGTAAGAGTTAATTTACTGACACAGGCTGTGTGTCCTGGAAAATTTGACCTACCATTGTTGAACTGAACATTCTGTACTTCTTGAACATTCTGCACTAACTGTTGGTTTGAGGTAATTTTTGATAAACATGTTTACCACAGGTGTTTTCCATAGCCAACTGTCAATGGTCAGAAATGTAACAAAAAGTTGTTTTGCTTGCAGTATAAAAGTTGATGTCAGTAAACAAGTTGACCAGAGGAGGAGATCATCTTGGCCAACATGTTGTGTAATCTGGTTAGCTGCTAATAAAGAAGTTTTTCATCACCTGAGGCAGATGTGACTTGTCTGAATTTTTCTTCTGACATTTTGGTCCTTCGGACCAGAAACCTCTACGAAGATACGGATCAGACCGACAGAGACCGAAAAACCTGTGCAGGTGAGGGTTTCTCATCTTAAGATTCCCTCGACTGAAAGCCCTCCGACTGATTTGTCGTTGAAAGGAGGTCGGCCGCTCTCTGATCCCTATCTGAGGGACGGTTTCTGAACGAAAAGGGGAAACGGAGTCTCATCTGGTTCAGGTAGGATGAAAACTAAATTTTCTTTTAATTTAATTTAACCTTGTCGACAAGAGTTTTATTTTTAGTTAAGGGTGGATAGGATTACTTGTTAAGATTATTTTGTTAGGATCACCCGTTAAGATAGCCCCATTTTATAATAAGCCCTGTAAAATAACTTTGATACAGTCCTAAAGTAAGAAATCTAGGGGGAAACATGGGTTCGAGTTGCTGCAAGTGTGAGAGTGATGTCTGTTTAAATGCTGATGCTAAGTATATGAAAGATTTAAACACAAATAATGTTAAATTTTTGAAAAAGTGGAAGTTGAAATATGATTTTGATGGTACACTGAATAAGAATGCCTGTGCAAAATTGGTTAGAGATTTGAAAAGAGATGCAGGAACTAGAACTAAAAAGCAAAGACAATTAGGATTTCCCCAAGCACAAAAATGGTTAGAAGAAGCAAATAAACGAGCTATAAAAGAAAAACAGTGCCAGGAAAAAGAAAAAATAAATCAAAAGGGATCACTGGTGCCAAGTGGAAAAGTAGCTTTATTTTTAGATAAGGAGGATGAGCAAACAGTTTGTGCGGTACAAAGGCAGGCAACTGTCCCACCGTGTGGGGAAATTGCTGCTGCCGTACCGGCGGAACCTCCTCAATATCAGTCTGAAGATGTGGGATCTGTACAGCACGGTGGGTTATTGGCTGCTCAAGGAAGTGTTGTGACTCCTCCAATTTACCCGCAAATTCCCGTAGTACCCAAGGTTGCTTTGCAACAGGTAGACCAACCTATGCAGTTAAGGTCAGGACCAGCAGGGCAAGGACGTTGGGCCATTAAACTTTCTGACTACTCAGAAGCTCTTCCCTTAATACAAGTTGCAAACCCACAAGCAGGGGATGTTGGACAAGAGCCAACTATTTTAGTTTATCATCCCTGGGCTAGAGAGGATATAAAATGAGCTACAGATGGTATTCCTCATCCCAAGGTTAATTTTCAAAAGTTTTCTGAGGACATAGTTGGTATGCGTTTAAGTTATCATCTAAATGGTTTAGAAGTAGAACAAGTAGTGCGACAAATCCTGGGTCCAGATTGGCATTTAGTTTGTGGTATTTGGACATGTAAGGCAGATGATGGCACTACATTAAAGCATAATTCTGGGGTGTTAGACACGCGAGTCACTGATCTGTTAAAGAGAATTTCTGATAAGTGGCATCCAAGAGCAGATTGGACAGTAATAAATCAGTGCATTCAAAATGATGATGAATCTGTAGATCACTATATTGTAAAATTGACCGAAGTGTTCAATAACCATTGTGGAATGATGATTCCGCAGGATCAGACCAATGATAGTCCATATGAACAGCAATTGAAAAATGCTTTTCTTAAGGGCTGTAGGGCTCCGATAAGTAGTTTTATAACTAAGCATATGGTAGATCATAGAACATGTAGACTGCAACCTTTGTTTGAATATGCACGGCATGCTGAGCGACATTTCAATTTAAAAAAGAAAAAGAAAGTACAAGTGTTAGCAGTAGGGGATGATGGTGGTATATTCTTGGTACAGGACCAAAGGGGGCAAGGGCGCCGTGGTGGCGTAAAAAAACGTGGGGGCCCGAAATGGGACACGTTAAATAAACCGGGTGGACATTCAGAGGAATATGAGGGGAGGTTAAAACGTGGAGAATGTTTTAAGTGCGGTAGATGTGGGCACTTCGCTGCCGACTGTGAAGAGTGGCAACACCCCCCACAGCTTACGAACAAGGGCTCCGCATGACTATATGATAATAAAGGAAGGCGCCAAATTCATTATTGTGATTATTGTAGAGAAGAAGAAAGTGAGAATGATTGTGATGATGATGAGGCAGACACTCTCTGTGATGAATGTCAGAACACTCATAAGGAAGGGCAGGATTGTGACTGTGAAGTCATAAACCTGGCAAATTTGGGTAATGCTATGCATCTAGGTCAAAAACCCATGATAGAGTTTTTGGTTGAGGGACAGAAAGTGGAGTTTTTATGTGATTCAGGTGCATCGCGTACACTTTTGGGTCCAGCAGTTCTGCCTCCGAACTGCGGAGCAGATGAGTTTGTCCTTGTGAAAGCGGCAAACGGGAAAATCTATAAGGAACCACTGTCACATCCTCTATTGTTCACAGATCCACAAACAAACCAAACTGTTAGGTGTAGGGTAATTATATCGAAAGTTTGTCCAGTTAATTTGCTGAGAAGAGATTTGATGCATTTGTTTGGAATAGTGGCAATTCCCACACCTAAAGGCATTGAGACGAAAAGGTTAGCGGATGGCTTGGTGGTACAGGGAGTACAAGACTTGTTTTACTGGTATAGCCAGGACTTGATTTCAAACGGGTCGGGGAGGGTTGATACAGATTTGATCAACCTAGCTTTAAGTAAACCTAGGAGCGGGTCACCGCAGGTTGCGGCGCACTTACATTGTACAATGTTCTATAGAAAGGCCCCTGGTCCGGATAAAGAATTTGAAAAAGAATTCTTTAAGCACAAACGTGCAAGGATAATTTTGAATGATATGTTTTGGGATACGCAAGGTAATACAGTAGTGACCTGTACTTTGACCAAGGAAATGAGTTCTTTATATCGCTCAGGTTATAGCCCACATATTTCAATTACTAAAGCGGTGGGGACACATTGGGTAGATTTGGCGAAAAAGTTAACGAATTGGGACACAATGTCCAAAAGTCAGTTGAAGGATCAACAGATCCAGGTACAAAGATTAAATTGGGTGACTTGGGCACAACCAAGTGTGCACTTCAGGGATGACAAAACAGAAATGGCATGACAAATCCTTCTAACTCAAGAGGAAGAGAGTGCGTTAAGTGCCTTACCTGTAGATTTATGGTCAAAAGGTAAAGGGGACGTAGGACTGATGAAAACAGCAGGTGAAGTTTGTATAACTCCAAAGTCAGGTTTTAGACCTCGTAAGCACCAATACCCGCTAAGTAAACAAGCAGAGGAAGGAATTAATCCAGTTATTGAGCAGCTAAAACAGGTAGCAATTCTTGTTGAATGCCCGGATTCACCCTGCAATACTCCGTTGTTTCCTGTAAAGAAACCGGATGGGTCATGGAGGTTGGTTCAGGATTTACAAGTAGTTAATTCGGCTGTGATCCCAAGAGCACCGGTGGTCCCTGACCCCTATACATTACTTAATGATTTACTATCTCAGCACAGATATTTTTCTGTCATAGATATAAGCAATGCCTTTTTCTCCATACCACTACATAAGGAGAGTAGATTTTGGTTTGCATTCACTTATCAAGGTAAAAGATACACCTACACCAGATTGCCACAGGGTTATTGTGAGAGTCCGACAATATTCGCACAAGAAATGGCTGCAAATTTAGCTCAGTTTGTTCCCCCACAGGGAAGCCAGGTTCTGTTGTATGTAGATCATATTTTGTTGGCCTCACCCACGCAGGAAAGTTGTAGAAAGGATACCCTTGCCCTTCTTAGTTTTTTAAGGTTCTGTTTAGTCATTATTGATGCTTTTTCTAAATGGGTAGAAGCTTTTCCAGTAAAGCACCCGAATGCACAAACAGTAGCAAAGCTTTTGACTACAGAAATAATTCCCCGATTTGGTTTACCAAGACGCATTTACAGTGATAATGGGTCTCATTTTGTTAACCAGATTGTTCAGAAGTTGGGTCAAGTGTTTCAAATTGATCTCAAGTACCATTGTGCTTACCATCCCCAGTCAGCTGGACTGGTGGAAAGACACAACGGTGTCTTGAAGAGGTAAGCTCCGCAAACTGATGGCAGAAACACACAGATCATGGACTGCGTGCCTTCCTTTGGCACTCCTGTATATGCAAATCTCACCCTCCTACAAAGGACTTACACCATTTGAACTTTTGTTTGGGAGACCATATTACGTCCTGCAGTGGCAAGGATTGTTGCCAGCGGAATGTGAGGGGGGTGAGGATCTAGCGGATTATATGAAAAAGCTGCTAAATGTCAAATCTCTTGTAACCAATGACTCCTTTGCAGATTCCAGAAATGAAACCTTGTTAAGCGTGGCACCCGGGGACTGGGTGTGGATCCGAATTGTGAAGAGAAAGAATTCGTCATCCCCCAGGTGGGAAGGCCCATACCAAGTACTTATCTTGACACCTACGGCTGTAAAGATTGCTGAGAGGACTTCGTGGATTCATATCACCCACTGTAAAAAACTCAAGACTTTTCTTTCTGCCATTGATATTGGTCAAACTCCACTGGACTTCTGAGCACAAAGTCTGGCTACAAAGGGGGATTATCCCAATAGGGGTTAGTTCATCTCAAACCCAGTGAAGAAACCAACAGCGCGAGGTAGTCCTTAGGAAGGATGGCCACGTTCAACTGGTACTTGAACTGTTACATGATGATGATTTTGGCGGCGAAAGTAAATATGTCCATACGAGAAGGAACAGTTGCAAGAGAAAAAGGAATGGTGGTGCTGCAAGCGCAAACAGGTGTTACTACTGTGTTTAAGGTGAAACTTTGTGAAGGAATTTTGGACTGTTCTAAATGGAACAATGATGATTTCTTGACTCGTGCAAAATATTTGTGCAATAGAGACTGTACGTCCTGGTCAAATGTTTGGTGGTCAACATATGTGAATGGATGGGAAACAAGTGGTGCAGTGATACCAGAGAAAGATAAAAGCAGGCAACAAAGAATAAAAATTGCGCATTTCCAAGGTACCAAAGTAATTACTATAACCATTGTGTCACCACAAGATAGTGATTCAGGAGTTTATGGAATCGGAGTGTCTCTTCCAATTGGAACTGATCCTTTGGGGACCCTCCAACTTAAAGTACAAAGCCTTAAAAATGCTACAAGTAAAGCAGATTTTGCCTTCACAGAAGACGAACTTTTAGTTATGTACTCACCATAACTTCAGATGTTTGGGATCCATCTCGCCTACATTCTGAATGATGGGTTCGGAGCCGATCCCTCGGCTCCGACTCGGCACGCTTATGCCAAAGAGCGAAGTCTCTTACTGGCTGAGCTTACCATATCCCAGGATGCACCACTACCAGTCCCCCAGATCTAGTTTGTCCGCATACATGCACACATGCATACCCTGCTTATATAACATCGTCAGATGAAACAAGATAAAACAGTAGAACTCAAAACCGTTCAATCTCTTCTGATCTCCAAGGCAGGGGAAAGGAGGGTGGGTATTAGGAATGTAGCGAGATGGATCCCAAACATCTGAAGTTATGGTGAGTACATAACTAAAAGATGTTATGTGATCCTATCTCGCCTACATTCTGAATGATGGGACAGCGTCCTAGCACCTGAATCCTGGGTGGCTCACTGGAAAACACTCCTGAGTACCGTGGAACCAAATGAAGCTCGTCCTTTAGATGCCACATCCAATTTGTAGTGGGAAATGAAAGTGTGCGGATTGGACCAAGTAGCCGCAGCACAGATTTCCGATATAGCGAGCTTGGAATGAAAAGCTATAGAAGTAGCCATAGCTCTGGTAGAATGAGCCTTGATAGATGTTGTAAGTTGCTTATTCAAGAAGAAGAATAAGCCTGAGTTATGCAATCTCTGATCCATTTTGAGATAGTAGCTTTTGTGATGGTTTGGCCCAGTTTATTATCTGAGAAGGACACAAACAACTGGTCTGACTTACGAAGTTGCTGAGTCCTGTCTAAATAGAAGCGTAATTGCCTGTGAACATCCAATTTATGAAGAGTGTATTCTGCTTCATTGGAGAATTTTGGGAAGAAAACCGGTAGCTCTAGAGATTGTTGGAGGCAGAAACTAGAACAGACCTTTGGGACAAAGGATGGATTAGGCCTAAGTGATACTCTATCTTTGTGGAAAATCAAGTACGGTGGCTTAATAGACAGGGCTTGAAGCTCTGAAACTCTTCTTGCAGAAGTAATTGCAACTAAGAAGGCAGTTTTCCAAGACAGATATTTTAACTCGCATGTAGCAGCCGGTTCGAAAGGGGGAGATGTTAATGCGCGAAGCACCAAATCAAGATCCCACGGAGGTGCAGGATGAAAAATTGGTGGTCTTAATAGGCTCGCACCTTTAATGAAAGTTTTGCATAGTCTGCTGCTCATCAAAGGAGGATCCATGGATTCGTGGAATTTAGAGATAGCCGCTAGTTGGACTTTAATAGTTGAGACAGAAGATCCCTGATTAAACAGGGATGTTAAAAATTTCAAGACTTCTGGGACAGGAGCAGTGATAGGGTCTAAGCCCTTGAGTTGAGCCCAGATAGCAAACCTCTTCCACTTACTAAGGTACAATTTGTTAGTGGTGGGTTTGTGGGCGAAGATAAAATGTGAACAACTTCCGGGTCTAGTGTGTGCCTTCTAACTAAAGTCGGAAGTGGAGGAGCCAAGCTGTCAATTTCAAAGATTGAAGGGACTGATGTCGAAGTCCCGACTGATGGATTAGCAAGTCCGGAATCAGGTCTAAAGTCCACGGATCGTCCACTGCATGCTTCTTCAGGTAGGGAAACCATACCTGACGAGGCCAGTCTGGGCAATCAGTATCATTGAAGACCCCAGTTGAGAGGCTTTTGAATAACTCTGGGAAGAAGCGGAATTGGAGGAAAGGCATAAAGTAGCCCTGTTGGCCAAGGTTGTGCTAGAGCATCCATGGCTGGTACTCCTGATGTGGGATCAAGGAGAAGAACCTTTGGCACTTGGTGTTTAATGGAGTTGCAAATAGGTCGCAGCACGTCCCCATCTCCTGAAAACCTGAGCTGCTACTGTGTGGTTTAGAGACCACTCGTGAGGAGAGAATTGTCCTGCTCAATTTGTCTGCCAATATATTTGACTTTCCGGGATGTGGGTCGCTACCAAGAAGCGGTTGGTAGCTACAGCCCATTCCCACACTCTCATGGCCTCTCTGCAAAGGGGGTATGATCTGGTCCCTCCTTGTTTGTTCAGATACCAAACCACCGACATGTTGTCTGTGTGGATGGCGATGATGCCCTGAGGAAGAAACTTGTGTAAGGCTTGTAGGGATAGAAGTACAGCCCTCATCTCCAACACATTGATGTGGAGAAGAGCTTAGATCTGGAAGCCAGGAGCCCTGAACTAGCCTGCCCAGACAATGCCCCCCCCACCCTATCTGGGAGGCATCTGTCGTCAGGGTAACCACTGGAGAGGGAAGAACAAAGGGGTTTCCTTGATCCAAATTGGATGTCTGAAGCCACCAGCGAAGGTCCCTTTTGCATATATCCGTAATCATGATGTGATGATTGAGGGGAAGATCCTGAAAGGACCATTGTGTTGACAATAGCCACTGAAGAATCCTCATGTGCAATCTTGCCAGAGGAACTAAAAGAACCGTGGCAGACATTGAGCCTAGAACTTGTAGAACCATCCTGGCTGGGGCTTTGGATCTCGAGATTAGAGCTTGAACTTGGCCCTGTAAAGTTTGGATCCTTTCGGCAGGAAGAAAGATGCGCATCAATCTTGAGTCTATCTCTGCTCCTATGAACCTTATGCGTTGAGAGGGCAGCAAGACAGACTTTGACCAATTGAATGTAATCCCCAGGGTAACACCCAGGGAGATGGTGGCTTTGAGGTTGTCCATTAGTAGATGCCTGGTGGTTGCAGTCAGGAGCCAGTCGTCCAGATAGGGAAACACTTGGAATCCAAGACTTCCCAGGTGAGCAGTCACTACTGCCAAACACTTGGTGAACACCCTGGGGGCTGTGGTGAGGCCAAAGGGCAGAGCGCAAAATTGGTAATGACTGACTCCCAGGCTGAAGCGCAGATACCTCCTGGACGCCTGATGTATCGGTATGTGATAATAGGCGTCCTTGAGGTCTATGGAGCACATCCAAACATCCTTCTCCAACAGTGGTAGAATGGATTGCAACGTGACCATTCGGAATTTGGATTTCGTGACGGATTGGTTCAGTCTGCTGAGATCCAATATTGGTCTCAGGTCCCCTGTCTTTTGGCACTAAAAGAACCTGGAGTAATTTCCTGATCCGATCTGGTCTGTGGGGACCGGTTGGATGACTCCTTTTTCTAGCAGCTTTAAAGCTTCTGCGGCTGCCATTTCCCTTTGACTGGGTGGTGGGTCCGGGATTCTTTTGGATGGTGGGGGCGAGTATGTGAATGGGATGGTGTAACCTCCGGCAATGATCCGAAGCACCCATCTGTCCTGAGTGATTGACTCCCAGGCTTTTAGGTGCTTGGCAAGCGACACCCGACTGGCTCGAGCAGCACAGCCGGGCAATCCCTCATGGCGTGTGGGAGGCTGAAGAGCCACGAAAGGACTCGCGGTCTCCAGAATTGCGGGGCCCTCTGCCGCCTCTGGGACGGCGTCTCCCTGAAAAATTTCCCGTCCTCTGCCTCTGGAAGGGGAATCTTCCTGCTGTTGAGAGAAAAACTTTCGAGATTTGCGGAACCACATTTTCCCCCCTCCTTTAGCCTTGGGGTAAGGCCGAAAGGGAGTGGAATAACGGGCACCTACGGCAGATAAAGTTTTTCCCTCTTGCTCACAGCGGGTAAGGGTGTCTTTAACCTTGGGTCCAAACAAGGAGGACCCATCAAAGGGAGCGTCGGCGAAGGAAGACTTGAAGGCCTCCGCAAACTGACACAAGCGGAGCCAGGCTTGTCTCCGTAGAGCCACGCCTGTGCCTGCCGCTCTACCGCCTTGCGCATAGGAAATGAGCCTCATGGACGAGTTAGAAATTGACGTAAGGATAGCCAACTGAGAGCTAACCGACTGGGCCAGCTGCTCAGGTAGGTTACCGAGAGGAATCTGACAACTCCTTGACCAGATCCCTCTGAAGCCTGGTAAAATGTGCCAAATAATTCAGAGACCTTAACGTAAAGGCCGCTGAAGTCAGGGTGCGCTTCCGTACCTGTCCATACTCCTAGACTCCTTATTAGGAGGATGGACGGACGTTGAAGCCTCTGCCACGTCCTGTTGTGTAGCAGATGCCACCACCATGGCATCTACAGCCACGCCTTTAGTAAGGAACTCCTTCTCGGGGAGCAGACAAAATTTATTTGGACGAGAAGGGACTGGTTCCACGGTATCTGGGTGTTCCCGCCGCCGACAAACTAAATCCAGAAGCTCGTCGAAGGGCGGAGATACCCAGGAGGCGGAGGGCTGAGCCCCAAAGGCCTTGAGGAGCACTGACTCGTCAGTAGAGGGGGGTTTGGATATCCAGCCGCCTCGTTGTTTGAGGATCTCTAAGATGTCTGCAAAGGAGACATCATCCGAGGGCGACTTGGGGACCCCTCTGCATCATCCAGATCAGTGTCTGAAGTAATAGACTCGGGAGTCCACGTGCTTCCTCTTGCACGATCTCTTCCTTGGGGTTCCTCCGAAGACAGCTCAGAAGAACCCTCAGGAGGAGGGAACCCCACTGGGGTAACCTCAGGCCCGGGCTCCGCTGACTACGGACAGGGAACTGCCAAAGACCCAGTCTCCACGCCTAGGGAAGGTGCCGGTAAAGCCGGGAGATGGCGAGAGGACTTGGCCAAGGCACTCCTCATGGCTCTGAAAGCCGGACCCCAGAATCCTGGGAGTGTCCGGTCCCGAGCCGTGATAGCCGACGGAAGACCCACAGCAAGCACCGAGGGGAGGCTCGGAACCGAAAGCATAGGTCCCAAACATCACCCCGGGTCCAGCCGAAGACGTCCACGTACCAAACTCGGACCCGAAGGCCGGGTTGGAGTAAGGGTCGAGCCGACCCTGAGATCTCCATCGGCTCCAACAGCACCTGCTCCGGAGCGAAGCAGTCGGAGGAGGAATGGCAATGGGTGGGCCAGGTCGGCCCGAAGCCAACTGGGTCGGAACGAAACAAATTTTGGAAGACTGGGGACTGGAACAGTCTTTGGAGCACCCTGTCTATATCAGAATCTGACATCCTCGAAGACCGAGGAAACAGAACGGGTCGAGGCGGCCTCCAACGGCCCCAAAGGGCTAGGGGACCCGGCTCGGCGACTCGATGAGTATCGGCGCCGAGGAATACACACACCAGATTCCATCGGTGCGAGGTGGACTTGGCCGAGGAGGAAGTGTCTGGCGGGCGACCCTTGTCGGCTCCGAGAGCAGTGGAGCCGGCGAAGGTGACCCGCCTCGATGCCCCAGCCATCGGCTCCGAAGCCAGAGGAGTCGACACTGGTGGCATCGAGGCAGACCGTTCGACCTCGGCTCCAAGTCCTTGGAGCGAAGGAGAGGCCTGCCTTTGTTTCTTGGCGATCGGATCCGACGGACTGGTCGGAGCCGGCGCCTTTTCTTTGGCCGGAGAAGGAGAGGATGCCAAAGCTTCTTCGAAAGAAGGTTTAATTAATCCCTTAAGAATTAATTTATTTTTCCTCTCCTGGAGGACCCTTGAGGAAAAAGCGTGACATACACTACATGATTCCTGTAAATGTTTTGCCCCTAAGCAATACACACAGAGCGAGTGATCGTCCGTGATGGACATTTTGAAGCTACATTTTACACATTTCTTGAAGCCCGAAGGCCTAGGATTCTGAGACATTATAGAAATTTTCAGAAAATAACTGTAAAGAACACTGGTGACACACCTAGAATAGGCTTACAGTTATCACTCGCAATACTCTGAGTTAGTCAAAACACAGCACAAACTCTGTAAATGTAATAATTCCTCTCAGTTAGTTCTTCTTTAAAGAAGAGAAATATAAATGATTTGAAACAGAACCGAAGTCACCTACAAATAAAAAGACCGGGAAAGGCCTTTCCAGACAAGAGGTACTCCTAGTCCACACTCACAACACAAGAATTCACCAAGTGAATTTTGTCAAACACACTCAAAACACAAGAATAGCTGTTAAAACAGCTTTTTGTTGAGAATGAAGAAAATCCTGACAGAAAAACTAGTAAAATAATCACTACTTAACTCAGCCAGCTCGAGACCACGTCTTCACTTGTTAGCGGCAAACGAGATCTGGGGGACTGGTAGTGGTGCATCCTGGGATATGGTAAGCTCAGCCAGTAAGAGACTTCGCTCTTTGGCATAAGCGTGCCGAGTCGGAGCCGAGGGATCGGCTCCGAACCCATCATTCAGAATGTAGGCGAGATAGGATCACATAACATCAATTGTTACTCGAGACGGGATTCGTATACCATAATGAATGGTTATCTTGCGTTAGATATAGTACCCGAGAAGCACATCGTGAGAACTGTATTTCTTGTGCTGAAGGTAAACAGCAACTAGCGACAGTCCCACTGATGCGAGATGAAGGTAACCTAACCTGTCTGTTAAAATTATTCTTCAACAAAACTGAAGATAAATGCAAAAATGAAACTCAGCGTTTTCCAGTCATAAGCAAAGTTGAGAAACCGCCTGCAACAATTTCCTATCCAGGTTCATATATGTGCATTTCCAGGGATGGCACAGGGAAGAATTATGGCAATATGGGACAGAACTATTGCAATGTTACTGTGAATGGCAATGAGAATCCATTTCTGGAGAACCAAACTCATAGTCTAGCAGACGTATGGTGGTTATGTGGAGACAACAAACTCAGATCAAGGCTTACGATTCCCTGGAAGGGAACTTGTGCACTTGTAAAGTTAATTCTGCCATTCTACATTTTCCCAGTTCCAGCATGCAATTTTGTAAGAGAACCTGTAATAAAGCCGAAGTGGTTGAGTAGGAGAAAAAGAGAGGCACCGAAGCAATCCTTCGATAACGGTGTCTACATCGATAGCATTGGCATACCAAGAGGCGTACCTGATGAATACAAAGAAATAAACCAAATAGCAGCTGGTTTTACATCTATCTTTGTCTGGATTCAACCTAATAAGAATGTGGACTGGATCAACTACATTTACTATAACCAGCAACGTTTTGTGAACTATACCAAAGATGCATTGAAAGGAATTGCTGAACAACTGGAGGCCACTTCGCAGGTGGCATGGCAGAATCGAATTGCGTTGGATATGCTCCTGGCCAAAGAACGAGGAGTTTGCAAAATGTTTGGGACTTTCTGCTGTACGTATATACCAAACAACACTGCGCCTGACGGAAGTATCACTCGAGCTTTGAAAGGTTTGGAGATGTTATCCAAAGAATTGGCAGAGAACTCTGGGGTAAATAATCCCTTTACACACTTTCTACAAGCGTGGTTTGGAAAATGGAGTCATCTCATCAGCAGTTTCCTGGTGTCCGTTGGAGTCGCTGTGGCTATCGTGGTGGTATGTGGTTGTTGTTGTATACCCTGTAGCAGAGGTCTTCTACAAAGACTGGTTGATACTGCTGTTACGAAGACGATGTACCGGCAATTGCAACAGACTGGTGAAAGTGAATGCATTGAAATGTGACTCTCTGCAAATGTTTTTGAAGTTTAAAAGTTTGTCTTGCCAATGAAGTAATGTATGCAAAGAAAAACTTAGTTTTTACCATATATTGCTGAAATAAAAAGACAAAAAGTGTTTTCAGGGGGGAAATGTTAACAGAAAAAGTTTTAAAAACATACTGTTATTTGTCTTTTTCCTCTTCTTGCAAAGTGAACATGTTATTTGTTGGGATATGCCTATCAGAGATGGGCCTCATCTGTGAACAAAATGCAGCATTGCTTATGAACCTGAATAATAACTGTTTTCTGCATTTCAGAATAAAGAGACTTGGTTATAGCTTAGTGAAGCCTGGGATAAGGACGCACGGCTGAGTAAGAGTTAATTTACTGAAGCAGGCTGTGTGCCCTGGAAAATTTGAGCTACCAT
Source organism: Protopterus annectens (assembly GCF_019279795.1). Classification (NCBI taxonomy): domain Eukaryota; kingdom Metazoa; phylum Chordata; order Ceratodontiformes; family Protopteridae; genus Protopterus; species Protopterus annectens. The sequence goes on from NC_056748.1 coordinate 175,604,564, forward strand.
TGTTGAACTGAACATTCTGTAATTCTTGAACATTCTGCACTAACTGTTGGTTTGAGGTAATTTTTGATAAACATGTTTACCACAGGTGTTTTCCATAGCCAACTGTCAACGGTCAGAAATTAGAAGTTATGTACCTACCATAACGTTCCATGTTAGTTGTCTTCTCTCGCCTTCTTTCTTGCTGGATGGGTTCGGAGCCGATCCTCGGCTCGGCACTTGCTTAGCTTGAGAACTCCTTTTACCAGCTCGAGGCAACCCTATATCCCATGATGCAAGGCGGGACTACCTCAGATCTCGTTTGGTAGGACTAACCTAATATATTTAGGAAACCCAAGTTCATAATAAAGAGTCCTCTAATGAAGGCTCAGGAGGAAACAACCTGATAGGAACTCTTCAAGATCTGTCCAGGCCAGGGGGAAGGAGGGAGGGACGCAAGAAAGAAGGCGAGAGAAGACAACTAACATGGAACGTTATGGTAGGTACATAACTTCTAAATGTTAAGTTGTCAATCTCTTCAGTCTTGCTGGATGGGACCGCGTCCTAGCACCTGTATCCCGGTGGCTCAATGGAACAGACTCTTGAGAACTGTGGAACCAAAACTGGCCCTGTCTCTGGAGGCCAAGTCTAACTTGTAATGAGAGACAAAGGTATGAGGAGTGGCCCAAGTAGCTGCTGCACAAATGGTATCAATAGGTAGTCTATCCTGAAAGGCTGCAGAAGTGGATAGACTCCTGGTTGAGTGTGCTTTCGGTTTAGAAGGTAGTTGCTTGCCTCTGAGAGAGTACACATAAGAAATGGCGGAAGACAACCATCTGGATAAGGTCACTTTAGACACTGGGAGACCTTTCCTGTTTTCTGCATAGGAGACAAATAATTGATCCGATTTCCTGAATTGTTTCGTTCTATGCAAATAGTACCTGAGCTGACGATGGACATCCAAAAAATGAAGCTTTTGTTCAGCTCTGTCAGAATAGTTTGGGAAAAAAACTGGTAGATCTATGGATTGATTAATATTGGTTTGAGACACAACTTTGGGAAGAAAGGATGGGTTCGTTCTTAAGAATACCCTGTCCTTGTGAAAAAACAATTAAGGGGAACGGATGCAGAGAGCTTGAATCTCGGAAACCCTTCTTGCTGAAGTGACAGCCAGTAAAAATATAGTTTTCCAGGTCAATAACTTCAAAGAACATGAAGCAGACGGTTCGAAGGGAGGTAAAGTACAGTTTTGTACCTACCATAAATGTAGATGTCCGATAGGAATGCATCTGCAGTCCTTACAAATGGGTTGTCCTGTCGTCAGGCAGCCCTTCGGTCGGCCGGATTCCAAAGTCTGGGTCTGGCTTCGGCTGGTGTCGCGCTTCACCCGACGTCATAGCTGCAGTTCTTCGGGTATAAAGGCATCAGCCGACGCCATTTTCCTCAGTGTTTCTTGCCCCAGATGCCAGGTGCCCTCTTGGATGGCTAAATTTGGATAAATGCCAATGTTTCCAAATAGTAGAGAGCAAACACATAAAATAAGCATGTATGTACATATATACAAACAAATACACCATAATAGATCCCCCCCAAGCTAGCTGAAGGATGGCAAATACCCTAGGAGTACCACAGAGGGGAAGGTGGGTGGGTAATCCTGACTGCAGATGCATTCCTATCGGACATCTACATTTATGGTAGGTACAAAACTGTACTATGTCCTTCAAGGATGCATCTGCAGTCCTTACAAATGGTTAGAATACCATAGCTAAACTAGGGGAGGAGGAAAAAAGGAGAAATTATGGTGTAGTTAGGATCCCTTGCAAAACAGCAGTGGCAAAACCTGCTCGGGATCTAGAGTATAAAGGCAAATTGTAATGCTTGGCAAATGCATGCACGGAGGTCCAAGTAGCAGCCTCTATAATGTCCTTGGTAGCCACTCCTCGTAGGAAAGCTGTGGTAGTGGCTGTAGCCCTTGTGGAGTGAGGCCTGATGTTCTCTGGAGTTTTCTTTCCATGGAAGGAGTAACAAAATCTAATGCAATTTCCTATCCATTTTGAAATTGTCTGTTTTGAAATTGGTTTTCCTTCCTTTCCTGTTGCATATGCTACCAGAAGCTGGTCAGTTTTTCTATTGGACTTGGTCCTGTCCAGGTAGTAGCGTAATTGTCTATGTACATCCAAGGTATGCAACAGTCTTTCTCCCCTGTTCTGTGGGTTGGGGAAGAATGTAGGTAGGTGGATAGCCTGATTTAAAGACACTCTGGATACCACCTTAGGCATAAATGTAGGATTTGTTCTCATGGACACTCTATCTTGATGGAAGATCAGGAAGGGTTGCACTGCCATTAATGCCTGTAGTTCAGAGACCCTTCTTGCTGAGGTGATTGCCAGCAGGAAAGCAGTCTTCCAGGATAAGTATTGTAATTCTGCTGTTGCTGCTGGTTCGAAAGGGGGAAGTGTCAATTTTTCTAGCACAAAGTTTAAGTCCCATGCTGGCAATGGAGGTTTCCTGGGAGGTTTTACATTTTTAATTCCTCTCAGAAACTGCCTGAGCAGAGGATGTGAGAAGACAGGTGGATCCAAGCTGTATTCTGCTGAAATAGCTGATGCATGTATCTTGATGGAAGAATAGGACAGGCCTGTATGGAAGAGCTCTGCCAAGTACTCCAGGATGTTGGCTATGTTTACCAGTGCCACATCTTCTCCCTTTGCAGTACTCCAAATGAGATATCTTTTCCATTTTGCTGCATAATTCTTTCTTGTTGAAGGTCTACGAGCCTCAAGGATTATGTCTTTAACCCTTTGGGACAAATTTGGGTTAATTGTTCTTATGTAATGTTCCAGGCAGTTAGCTGCAGAGTTTTCAGGTTTGGAGGCAGGATGTTGTAGTTGTTCTGTGTTAACAGCAATGGGATCAAGGGTAGTGCCCATATTTGTTCCCGAGACATGCTCCTCAGCAATGGGTACCAATGTTGCCTTGGCCAGTCTGGCGCTATCAGAATGATCCGTGGACGTTCCTCTTTGATCTTCAAAAGCACCTTGTGCATCAAAGGAAGTGGTGGGAATGCGTATGCTGTCAGGTTTTTCCAACTGAAAGATAGGGAGTCCACCTTCCAAGCAAGTGGGTGGTACGTCCTTGTGCAGAATTTCTTTAGCTGGTGATTGAGTGGGGATGCAAATAAGTCTATTTGTGGTAATCCCCATTCTCTTGTGATGGTTTGGAAGATGTCCGGATGCAGCATCCATTCGTGGGCATCCGTGGTAGTTCTGCTCAATATGTCTGCTAGAATGTTTTCTTTTCCCGGTACAAAAATTGCTTGTAACTGAATGTTGTAGCTCAGAGCCACATCCCATAGGTCCAGTGCCAGCCGGCATAGAGGGTATGAATGTGTGCCTCCCTGTTTGTTGATGTACCACATAACTGTGATGTTGTCTGTCCTTATCATCAACTGACCTTCTTGGAGAAATGGTCTGAATGACTGGATTGCCAATTTTACTGCCAGCATTTCCTTTAGATTTATGTGCAGGCGCAGCTGGTCTTGAGTCCATAAGCCTTGTATGCACTTGTCCAGCATTTGTGCCCCCCAACCGAGGTCTGAGGCATCTGTCGTGATGGTTTGGCTTGGATGACTGTTGCAGAAGGGCAATCCTGTGTTTGATTGACAGGCCTGAGCCCACCATAGGAACTCTTGCTTCAGGCATGGGATTATTGGAATTTTGGTTTCTAGGCTGTGCTTGTGTTGAGACCACAAATTCTTTAGGTACCACTGTAGCTTTCTCATATGCAGTCTGGCATGAGGGACCAGAATTATGCAGGATGCCATGAAGCCTAGGGCTTGCAGTACTTTTCTTGCAGTTAGATGGTTCTGTTTTGTTAATGCCAAGAAGTAGAGAGGTAGTTGCTCTTTCTTTTCTGCAGTTAGGAATGCCATTTGTTTTGATGTGTCCAGTTCTGCACCTAGAAAGGTTATTCTTTGGGATGGAATCAGCCTTGACTTTTTTATATTGACTGTGTATCCCAGGGCTTGCAGCAGGTAAATGACTCTTTGTAAGTCTTCTGTTAGCTTGCTTTTGCTGTCCGCTTGTATCAGGCAGTCGTCCAGGTAGGGGTAAATTTGAATTCCCTGAAGTCTGCAATGAGCAATTACTGATGCCAGGCATTTCGTGAACACTCTGGGCGCAGTAGATAAGCCAAAGGGCAATGCTGAGAATTGATAATTCTCTGATCCTGCAAGAAATCTGAGGTATCTTCTGCAATTTGGTCGTATGGGGACGTGCAGGTATGCCTCCTTGAGATCTAGAGTTACCAGCCAAGACTCCTTGCCCAGCATGGGAAGAAGCTGCTGTAGGGTCAGCATTTTGAATTTTGGAACAATGAGGAATATGTTTAAAACGGACAGGTCGAGAATAGGCCTCCATTTGCTTTCTTTTCTTGGTACCAGGAAGAGTCTGGAGTAAAATCCCTTCCTTGTTCCATTGATGGTACCTTTTCCACAGCTCTCATTCTTAATAATTGAGATACTTGCTTTAGAGCTTCTGCCCTTTGAGTAGGTGGTAGGTTTGGCATTCCTCTCTTTTCTGGTAGAGTATGGAAATGGAACCTGTAACCTTGGTCTATAGTCTGCAAAATCCATTTTTCCCTTGTGATGCAATGCCAGTTCTTTGAAAATAAGGTTAGCTTTCCGCCTAAGGGTGCTTCCAGTTGTTCCCTGGTAGGCGGTGCCACAGCCAAGTCACTGTGATTGTGTTGTTGTAGTGGTGGTGGTGGCTGTGTCTGTGCCTCGCTGGTTGTTACCCTGCCACTGGCGTCCCCTGTAGGCACCCCTGGATTGGTTTCTGCCTCTTGAATGCCTATTCCTGCCTCTCTGTGTCTTAGAGGAGTCCGGAAAGGACCAATTCTTGGAGGGCCAGTTCCTGCTAAACCTTGGAGGTTGAACCTGTAAGAAATCTTTCACAGTTTGTACAGATTTCGCCTTCTCTTCCATCTTTTTTAGTACCTGCTGTACAGGGGAACCAAATAAATTGACTTTGTCCATGGGTGCATCTAAAAGCTTTGATTTGACATGATCTGGTAATGCCTGCTCTTTCAACCATGCATGTCTCCTGATAACTGTGCCAGTCATGGCTGATCTAAAGGAAGCCTCCAGTGCATCATAGCCACATTTTAAAGAATGGTTACTAACCTGCTGTATGTTATGTACCATTTCCTGAACATATTTCTTATCTAAAGATTCTTCAGAGGACAGCTTTTTAGTTAACTGGTCTAGCATAAACTCTTGATATTGAATCATATGAAATTGGCAGTTCAAAGCCCTAGCTGACAAAGTAGCAGAAGTGTAAACTTTTTTACCCCATCTCTCTAAGGACCTGGATTCCCTTTCACAGGGGAGGGGGTTTTTAGTAGATGTAGTTGCTACAGCTTTAGGGCCCTGGGAGATAGTCTCTGGATCTGCAAAAGGAGCCTTGTATAAATGGTGATGAGTGTCCGGGACTCTGTAGAACCTATCAGGTTTAGCAGGGGCCAGAGGTAATGAATCAGGAGCAGTGCAAGCATCATTAAATGCATCATCTACAACAGAAAGAACTGGAGGTATAGCTAAAGGCCTATGCTGTGGCAAATGTAGAAAGGTTCTAAGCCTTTTTCTGGAGTCTGAGAAATCTTGGCCCTGCCACTGAAATTGTTCCCTCATAGCATGCAAGGTTTCCCCAAAGGAAAATTCCTCAGGTGGAGAGGCTGAAGGAATGGACTCTTCAGCATCAGTCTTCGTAAGGGGAATAAGGAGCCTCAGGAGGGTCTGTATGTTCTGAGTCATCAGAGGAATCATCTGTGGATACTGGCTCTGGGGGCTCTGCTCTAGGCCTCTTCTCTGGAGGTGGATGAGAGGTCCTGTCTGGATGAGGCTGGGATCCACGAATTAAAGAAATGAGACCCTCAGCCAAAGAAAGCTGGGCCTGTGAGAGGGGGGCTTGACAGGCACCGTTTTTGAGGCTTTAGCTGCTTTAGCCCTGGCAAAGGCCTTAATAGACATGGCTGCAGGAGGCCTAGCAGCTCCACGTGCAGGGGTTGAAATATCCAAGGGAATAGTGTCTGATAATTCCTGAGAAACCGCAACAGCAGGTTGGATTTCAGAAGCCGATTCCACCAGGTTAGAAGAGGCCTCGGTAGAAGGCATGTTTTCGGCTGGGGGAAGAACCGCTTGCTCGGTTTCAGCTGAAACCGAGACACTCGTGGTTGGCTTAACCGCTGTTTCGGCCGAAACCACAGACCGCGAGTGTCGGTCCTTATCCCTGCATTTTTTGGTTATTTGTAAAGTCGGAGGATCCGACGGCATGATATAAGCAAAATCAGAGCCGAAAAACTGTTCTGCAAATTCCGACCGACGTCTAAGCGTCCGTCTGTTAAAAGAAGCACAGGCTAGACAAGCTGCTACGTCGTGGTCTGGGCCTAAACAAGGTAAGCAGTAAGAGTGGAAATCTTTATGAGGTATTTGTTTCCCACAAGTTAAACAGTTATTCACTTTTTCTGACATCGGCTGAGGCAAGAAAGAGTCCCCAACGGGGTACTTAGCTTTTTAGAAGTCTTCGAAGTAGTATTCGGTAGTAGTAATCTCTGGTTCCTACCGACCGGCACTTGCGAACAGCTTCTGCTTCGGGCGCCACGCGGCAAGAAAGACTGAGGAAAATGGCGTCGGCTGATGCCTTTATACCCGAAGAACTGCAGCTATGACGTCGGGTGAAGCGCGACACCAGCCGAAGCCAGACCCAGACTTTGGAATCCGGCCGACCGAAGTGCTGCCTGACGACAGGACAACCCATTTGTAAGGACTGCAGATGCATCCTTGAAGGACATCATCAAGGATGCCAACATTAAATTTAGATCCCATTGTGGAGGAGGATGCTTTATCGGCGGCTTTAGGAGAAAAACTCCTCTCAGAAAGGCCTTGCATAGTCTATGAGACATAATGTTATGATCATGCAAGCCAACATGATACTTGGAAATAGCAACCAGTTGAACTTTTACTGTAGATGAAGAAGATCCTGACTGAAAAACTTCAGCCAGGAAATCTAAGACAGAATGCACAGGAGCAGTAAAGGGATCAATATTCCTGGAATTTGCCCAAATGGAAAAACGTCGCAACTTGCTAGCATAAACGGTTCTGGTGGACGACTTTAAAGAAGCCGCTAAGATGTCTCTGACCGAATCAGAGATCATAGGAAGCCTGGCTAGGGAAGGAAGTGGAGCAACCAAGCAGTGAGGTTGAGAGAATGAATGGCCCGGTGCTGTTGACCCGACTGGTGGATCAAGAGATCCGGAACTGGGTCCAGATGCCAGGGCTGCACCAGGAGGTGACGATGCAGAGACGGAAACCAAATTTGTCGAGGCCAGTAAGGGGCAATGAGAATCATCTTGGCCCTCAAAACGGTGGCTTTCTGAATGACTTGTGGAACCAAGGGAAAAGGAGGAAAAGCGTACAGAAGTCCCCGGGGCCAATCCTGGGTTAGAGAGTCTCTCAGGGGTTGGCCTGGTAGGGGAAAGAGAGTGAAGAAATCGGGGCACTTGTTGTTTTGGGGTGTAGCAAAAACATCGCAACAAGGTGTGCCCCACTTCAGAAAAATCTGGTCCACTACAGATTGATTGAGAGACCACTCGTGAGGCATGAGAATGGATCTGCTCAGCCTGTCCGCCAAGAGGTTGGACCTGCCGGGGATGTGCGTTGCTATCGGAAACCGATGAGAGGAGATTGCCCATTGCCAAAGTCTGAGAGCTTCTCGACAACGGATAGGACCTGGTCCCGCCCTGCTTGTTGATGTACCAGACCACGGACATGTTGTCCGTTTGTACTGCAATAGTCCCCGCGGGAAGAAAGTCGTTGAGGGCTTGCAACGTTAAAAGCACCGCTCTCATCCCCAGGACATTTATGTGCAGATGGTATTCTATGGGTTGCCACGTCCCGTGGACCATCCTGCCCTGATAATGCCCCCCCCACCCGATCAGAGAGGCATCCGTAGTAACTGTGGCAACTGGAGGAGGGGGAACAAAAGGTCGGCCCTGATGAAGAAGAGGGGGAAGATATCCACCAGTTCAGATGAGTTCTGCACGATTGTGTGACTAAGATTTCGTGCCTCATCGGAAGACTGTGGAACGACCACTGAGTGAATACATCCACTGCAGAAGACGCATGTGGAAGCGAGCCAGTGGTAGAAGAACAATGGCCGCAGCCATAAGACCTAGAACCTTTAGTATCAATCTGGCTTTGACTTTGCTGCTCTGCAATAGAATCTGAACGTATTTTTGGATGTCCAGAATTCTTTGATCTGTTAGTCTGGCTAACATTTTGACGGTGTTTAATTCTGCGCCTATAAAGGTGATAGATTGGCAAGGCCGCAGAGAAGATTTTTTGAAATTCACTGAAATTCCCAAACTCCTGCAAAGCTGCAGAGTGTAGTCTCTGGTCTGAAGAAGCTGACACCTGGTGGTGGCGGAGAGGAGCCAGTCATCTAAATAAGGAAACACCTGGAATCCTTGACGTCTCAGATGAGCTGTGACCACTGCCATGCATTTGGTAAACACTCTGGGGGCTGAAGTGAGGCCAAAGGGCAGGGCTCTGAATTGGTAATGACTGGTCCCTAGCCAAAAGCGGAGAAACCTTCTGGAGCGCCTGTGAATCTTTATGTGATAGTACGCGTCCTGAAGGTCTATAGAGCACATCCAGTTGTCCTTGCCCAGAAAGGGCAGAATGGACTGAAGCGTGACCATCCGGAATCTTGCCTTCTTGACAAATCTGTTTAGACTGCATAGGTCTAATATTGGTCTCCAATCTCCCATCCTTTTGGGGACCAAAAAGAATCTCGAGTAGACGCCGGATCCTACTTGGTCTGCCGGAACAGTCTGGACGGCTCTTTTTTCTAGGAGCTTTGAAACCTCCTGTTCTGCCAAATCCCTTTGACCGGGTGAGATGTCTGGAAGGGATTTTTGAGGTACGGGATACCTTTCGAAGGGGATTTTGTAACCCTCGGATATGATCGACTGTACCCACATATCTTGTGAAAGGGAATGCCAGGCTACTGGGTACAGCGAAATCCTTCCCCCGACTGCCTCCAAGGGTGGACAGTCGGGCAACACCTCAGGGGTGCTGAAAGGGCTTCTCAGGAAGAGACTCCCTGTTGCCCTGGTTCTGAGGACCCCCTGCCTCTAGGGCGTCTATTATTGTTACCCCTCTGCCTCTGGGGGTAAACTGACCACGTGTGTCCGTGTAGCTCCTTGGGCTTTGGAACCACATCTTCCCTCCCTTCTGACCCTTGGGATATGGTCTAGAAGGGGTGGAAAAATGGACTCCAACGGCAGAAAGAGTTTTACCGTCCTGCTCACACCTGGTCAAGGTATCCTTCACCTGAAGTCCGAACAAAGCCGAACCATCAAAGGGGGTGTTGGTGAAGGACGCCTTAAAGGGGTCCGCAAAATTACAAAGCCGCATCCAGGCTTGACGTCTAAGAGCCACTCCTGTCCCTGCGGCCCTGCTCGCTCCATCGGCCGCATAGGATATGAGCCGCATGGAGGAGTTGGATAAGGAATTCAGGATTGCTAGCTATGAGGCAATCTTTTCTTGAGCCCCAGCAGCAGAAGGATCCTGGACCACTTCACCTAGTTCCTTGAGAATATCTCTTTGAAGCCTGGTGAAGTGACAAAGGTAGTTCAGCGAACGCATAGCAAAGGTCGCTGAAGAAAACATCCGCTTTCCATACCTGTCCATGGTCCTAGAATCCTTGTTAGGAGGATGGACAGGTACTGAAGGATCCAAGTTCCTTCTTAGTGGCCGCCACCACCATAGCATCCACAGAGACGCCTTGAAAGAAACTGTTTGTCCGTAGGGGCCGTAATAAACTTGGATGGTCTCCTGGGGACAGGTTCCACAGAATCTGGAGCTGCCCGCCTTCCGAGCCACTACCTGCATAAGTGGGTCGAAGGTGGAGACACCCAGGAGGTGGAGGGTCGGGATCCAAAGCCTCCAGGTATACCGACTCATCCTCGGAGGGGTCAATGGAGGGCCAATTCCCCTCTGTTTGAGGAGCTCAAGGATGTCTGAAAAGGAGACATCCTCAGAGGGGATCGGGAACCCTCCGACTCATCTAAGTCGGTATCAGATGTAGTAGACTCAGGGAGTCTGTGTGTTTCCTCTTACACGTCCTCTTCCGAGGGGTTCCCCTGCAGGATCAGGAGAAACTTGGAAGAGGAAGATATTCCCAATGGGGAAACCTGGGCGATGGATCCCTGGGCCTGAGAGCAAGAGGCTGGCAAGAGGCGTCTACAGGCACCAAGAGGGAGGAGCTAGAGGATGGACCGTTGACCTGGCTCAGGAGCCAGGACACTCCTCATCACCTCAAAGGCTCCCTTCCCCGGGAGACCGGAATATTCCCGTTCCGAGGAAATAGGAATTCCCGGCTCCACTGAGAGGGAAGGCTCCGAGGCCGATGTCGGTGCCGAGCTTACCAAAGCCGAAGCCCCGAGAGGGAGAGCGGGGTCGGACAAGGGTCCGATGCCACTAGCCCCCTCTGAGCCGACCAGGGAAACCCGACGACCGGATCCCTCCAAGGAAGGTCTCAAGGAGGAGATCGGAGCCGAAGACGATGGAGCCGAAAGGGGATGTATCGGTTCCGGTGCCGAAACAGTCGCTGTCCCGAGAAGCTCCGGCTCCGAACTCTGGTGGGGAGTCGGAGGAGGAAGTTCAAAGAGTGATGCAATAGCCGAAGTCCGGGCTATGGAGCATTTGGGCCAGTGCCTGCGACTTTAGCAGCCTGCTTACCACCCTCTCTAAATCGTGGTCAGACAGCCTGGAAGATCTCGAAGATCGGCTCCGATGACTCCACTCCGACAAAAGAGGAGACCCCGGAGCTGAGTGGATAGATTCCAAAGACGGGGACCGAGATCTCTTCTTGGAGGAAGTCATCGGAGCCGACGTCCTATGGGTTCCAGATGGAGCCGAAGGCTTCTCGGCTCCGATACTGGATACTGTGTCGGCTCCAGCCGGAGCCGACAAGGCAACAGCAGATTGGGTGTTGGAACCGATCGGAACCGACCCTAGCTGAGAAGGAGAAAGATCGGCTCCGGCCGGAGCCGATCTCGACTCCGGAGTCGTCGGAGCCACCGGGGAAGGCTTGGAAGCTGTAGCCTGACCCCTGGATGGCTTGGAAGGCTTACTGGACCCAGGTTTAGTGGGTGAACCTTCCGGCTTTAGCAAGCCACGGAGGATTAATTTATTCCTCCTTTCCTGCAGGACTCGCTGGCTAAAAGAGTGACACAAAGCACAGGAGTCCTGCAGGTGTAAAGGCCCCAGGCAGTAAACACAAGAAGTGTGACAGTCTGTCAGAGACATTTTCTGACAACACGAGTCACACTTCTTGAAGCCCGAGACCTTTACCTCTTTAGACATAGTCTAAGGAAAAAGAGTAATAAAATACTCACACACAGACACACACACCAAAAACAGTCACACAAATTAATCCCCAAACACAGACACACAGATAGGGATTAATAAGGAAGGCCTAGGCCTAACTGAAAATTTTTAAAACTTTTTATAAAGTAAAAAATTTTACTATAAGGGGAATAGGGAGATTATATGGACTATCCACTAAGAATATGAAAAAAGGGGGAGATAAACCCTGACTAAAGCTGTTTGAAAACTCAAACTTACCTCAGCTGGCAAAAAAGGAGACCTCTTCGCAAAGCGGCAAAAGAGATCTGAGGTAGTCCCGCCTTGCATCATGGGATATAGGGTTGCCTCGAGCTGGTAAAAGGAGTTCTCAAGCTAAGCAAGTGCCGAGTCGGAGCCGAGGATCGGCTCCGAACCCATCCAGCAAGAATGAAGGCGAGATTGACAACTTAACATTGTAACAAAAAGTTGTTTTGCTTGCAGTATAAAAGTTGATGTCAGTAAACAAGTTGACCAGAGGAGGAGATCATCTTGGCCAACATGTTGTGTAATCTGATTAGCTGCTAATAAAGAAGTTTTTCATCACCTGAGGCAGATGTGACTCGTCTGAATTTTTCTTCTGACACCATGAACTACCACATAGGTGGCAGGACACTAAACATCGAAAGTGTGATGAGAGACTTGGGGACACAAGTGGACAGTGGTTGCACTTTCGATAACCACATCACCACAATAGTCAGGAAATCCTTCTATGTGGCACACCTCATCACTGAGGGCTTTTCATCCAGAAAAAAGGAGGTCAATGTCCCACTGTACTCATCCCCCATTAGACCCATTATAGAGTATAATGCCCTGTTTGGTATGTACCTCACAAGACATCTGCAACAGCTGGAAAGGCCACAGAAATACCTCACTAAAAGAATCACAGGTCTAAAGCAGATGCCATATGCTGACCATCTAAAAAAACTCCAGCTATACTCTGTGGCATATCGTCTACTCAGAGGCGATCTCTGCTTAACATACAAGGCCATGTCAAACCCTGAGCTGTTGGACATGCTCCACTTAAAGAAATCCCAATCCCTCAGAGCCACATGCTCCAGGGATCTAAACCTTATCATCACAATGAACAAAACATGCTGGAGGGATAGGTTCCAGACCCAGTGACTCCCTATACTCTGGAATAGACTGTCCATACATGTCAAGCAGAGCGCCTCATTGGCCCTCTTCAAAAGGAACCTTGATGATTGGATGGGAGATAGGAAATTCACCCCGGGGATCATGTCAGTCATCCTGCTAGACAGGGGCCCAGAGAAGTAAATATTGTGGGAAGAAATTTCCAGGGAATTGTTATGGCTAGGCTTGCATAGGCCTTAGGGCCGACAGCCTAGTACCAACCTATGAACTTCGGATCTGAAACTTGAACACGAAAATCTCAGGAGTCAGCCGACCAACACTTGTGAACTGCTTCTGCTTCAGGCACCGCGCGGCAAGAAAGACTGAAGAAAATGGCGTCAACTGCTTCTTTTATACCCCTGATGACCTGACGTCAGGGAAGGGGCGACAGCAGCCAATGCAGGTCCCAAGACTTTGGAATTCAGGCCGGCTGAGGGCAACCTGCCAACAGGATTACCCAAATGTAATGACTGCATTAGTGAAACACGAAGAACATCTCAGAGAAAAGGAAATATCCCAAGAAATGGCATCTAGACTTAGTATACCCAAGTCCAAACTTCTGGCCATTCATTCTCCACATTTCGGGACTCACTCTAGTGGGTCCTGACATTTCAAATGGTTACCCAGATCTGCCAAGATAACCCAATACTGGCCATCTGTTAAAAACTTAACCCCCCCCTCTCTTTCTCTTCCTGTAACAGCTGATTGGCTAAGCATATCCTCAGAGCTGTCACAGAAAGTGAGTGTTCAGGCTTCTTTAATTCCTTAAATGAGAGGAAAGTGCTTGAAGCCGGAATCATCTAGCAAGAGTAAATTCACAGCCAATCACAATACCACAGCTGGCCTTAGGCATAGGCCAACTAGGCGGCCACCTAGGGTGCCTCTTGTAGCAGGGGAGCTTTTCCAGTAATCTGGATGGTGTAGCTATGCCAGAATGGGGGAACCAAGTGGTGTGGAGGGGGTGCTGTGGAGCCTTTTGCCTAGGGCACCAGTTGACCAAAGGCCGGTCCCTGCACAACACCATATAAAAAGGATAACCCAATAACAACTGAATAAAAGAGATTGAAACCCACCTCAACAATGCATCTGGGGGATGACGGGTGGGTTCTGCCACTGAGGCAGAGAACAGTTTGAACATCTACTGTTACAGGTAAGCAAAACTTATACAACTGTACTATGTTTATCATTTCCACTGTCTCAGTGGCATTTTGGGTAAACTCCCAATACTTACTCTACCTGGGTGATGGAAGGATAAGTATCTGGGAACCTCTGGAGAATGAACTTAGCAAAGCCTGCTCTGGACTTTGAAAAAGAATCCAGTTTGTAGTGCTTTGTGATGGTATGAACAGAGGACCAGGTTGATGTCTCTAGAATGTTTCTAGAGTCCACTCCTTTCCAATATGCCACTGAAGAGTATAAGAAATGAAAGGACTGTAGCATACTGAAATGAACTGGAAATAACTGGAAGAAACTGGAATGAATGTATTTAGCTGTTAATTACCCAGAACTGTGTTGAACAGGTGCCAGTCTGTCCTTTATGTGCCAAATCTTCTTGTACCTTTCAGAATAAAAGTCTGCATATACCGTAGTTCGGTTAAGAATGTTTTACTGTGACAATATCTGAATCATATGTTATGGTCTCCAATAACAGTGCCTTTACACTGAATTATGATGTCCATAGCTTCTACACTCATTATACTCAAAATTATTCTTTTCTCCTGAATAATACAGTTAGTTTTCTGGAATACTGGATATCTGACCTGACTTCTGCACTCAGAGTCAAGAGTCTGTATCAGACTTCTGTGGACTGCACTGCAATGACTTTCTGTATATCAATCTGAACTAACTTCCTTTCGTCTGAAGTATCTCACCTCAATAATACCAAAACCCTGTACGCTTCCTACAAGTTCTACACACACCTGTTTAACCTGGCTTCCAAGCCTCATACCATTTCTGTTCTCACTCAATGTATTGAACATGTGTTAGTACATTTCATTCTTATCAGTATTCTTGACTGAAGGTTATTCATTTGTACTTAAACATTCCTTACATACGTCTGCTTTAATACAGCTGCATTTCTAAGCCTATGAAAAGAGAATACTGTAACAATCTACATTTAAGTAATGCCTAATCCTACAAAGAGGAAAATATCCTACTTGAGTAAGCCTTAGCCTTTCCTGGAAGGGATTTACTATAATGGGAGTAACAAAAAACAATAACAGAAGACAACTTTCATGCAAAAGTTTTCTTAGAGACAGGTAGACTTTTCCTTGTTTCCATATAGAAGACAAGCAGCTGTTCAGTATTCCTAAAGAGCTATGTTCTGTCAAGGAAGTACTGGACAGAACAAAGTCGTAATGTCTCCAATAGCCACAGGCAGCATGGAAATGGTTCATCTCCCAGGCCCCTGCTTGTAAATGTTTCATCTTCCAAGCCTCTGCTTATACTTACCAAGAGTATCAGAACTTGTCAGAGATTTGGGTTGCATGACGGGGTTTAAAAAGGACCCAGTGGTCATTAACCTAGTACACACCTATGAAACTGAGCAGCCTCCCTTGTTTTTATGGCTCAGGATAGAACACTGCAAGATCGATGGCCTCATTCAAGGTAAATTCAGAAATAACTTTAGGTATGAGTGATGGATTGATGTGTAACTCTGTCCTTCAAAAAGGATAAGCTGGACTGAGAGCTT
Organism: Protopterus annectens; assembly: GCF_019279795.1. NCBI lineage: Eukaryota > Metazoa > Chordata > Ceratodontiformes > Protopteridae > Protopterus > Protopterus annectens. The sequence goes on from NC_056748.1 coordinate 175,619,833, forward strand.
GTAGCTCAGAAATTTGCCTTGCGCATGCCAAAGCAATGAATAAAAAGAAGTTATGTACTTACCATAACGTTCCATGTGAGTTGTTTATCTCGCCTTTATTCTCACTGAAGGGTTCGGAGCCGATCCTCAGCTCCAACGTGGCCGATAGCAAAGCTCAAGGTTTGTCAGTAGCTCGAGTCCAAGACCCTTATCCCACAACACACTGCTGGAATTACCTCAGATCTTGTTTGCTGTAAGTAACAATATATATATATCTATATATATATATATATATATATATATATATATATATATATATAAATATATATATATATATATATATATCCTTTTATTTATTTCTACAAAGAAAGACTTCCCGAAGGGGAAGAAGAAATAATGAATAACCAGGATGGTACTAGCCTGTAAGTCAACAGTCAGCCAGGAAGGGGAAGGAGGGAGGACGTGAGAATAAAGGCGAGATAAACAACTCACATGGAACGTTATGGTAAGTACATAACTTCTTTATGTGAAGTTGTTAAATCTCGCCGTTTATTCTCACTGATGGGTAGCGTCCCTAGCACCCTCAATCTTGGGTGGCTCATGGAAGTATGTTCTTCAGTACCGTGGAACCAAAGGAAGACCTGCCCCTGGAAGCTTTGTAATGCGTGATAAAGGTATGAGGCTTTGACCAAGTGACTGCAGCACAAATATTGTAAAGGGCCAATTTAGCTTGAAAAGCAGAAGACGTAGAAACGGGTCTGATAGAATGAGCCTAAGGTTTGTGCGTCAATGGCATGCTCGCATTCTCATAAACAAAGGATATACAATCTGATAACCATTTAGATAGGGTTGTTTTAGCCACTGGATTTCCTTTTCTGGCTTCTGAGACGGATACAAAAAGTTGATCTGATTTTCTAGTATCCTTAGTTCTGTCAAGATAAAATCTGAGCTGTCTGTGTACATCATGTTTGTACAGCATGTATTCCAATTTGTTAGAGTGGTTGGGAAAAAAGACTGGCAGCTCAATGACCTGATTGATATTTGATTCAGAACAGACTTTAGGTAAAAATGAGGGGTTTGCTCTGAGAGATACTCTATCAGCAAGGAAAATCATGTAAGGTGGTCTGACAGATAATGCTTGAAGTTCTGACACTCTGCGGGCAGAAGTAATGGCCACTAGAAAAATTGTTTTCCAGGATAAATATTTAAGATCACAAGAAGATGCTGGTTCAAAAGGGGGAAGACTAATATGAGACAGCATAAAGTTTAAATTCCAAGGAGAATAGGGAATTTTGATAGGTCGTCTCATGTGAAGAACACCTTTAAGAAAAGTCTTAGATAATTTATGGCCCATAACATTTGAGTCACCAAACACAAGGTGAAAATTTGAGACGGCAGCTAACTGGAGCAGCTGCTGCCCCTTCCTTAAAAATCTTTGTCAAGAATTCTAAAATGGACGAAAGGGGAGCTCGGAAAGGGTCAATTTTCTGCGTGTTGGCCTACATTGAGAACCTTTTCCATTTACTGCCATATAATTTCCTGGTAGATGATTTGTGAGAAGACAAGAGAATTTGTCTTGTATCTTCTGAAATTGAATGAAGCCTGGCAACTAGGGGAAGTGGATTAGTCAAGCAGTCAGTTTCAGGTACTGCAGTGAAGGATGGAGGTCCCCTGATGGGTGCGTCAGAAGGTCCGGAACTGGGTCCAGGATCCATGGATCTTCCAACAGATGATGGTGGAGAAACGGGAACCAAATCTGTCGAGGCTAGTAGGGGGCTATGAGGATAACAGTCCTTCCCAGCGATTTTGCTTTCTGTAAAAATTTGAGTATCAATGGGAAAGGTGGGAATGCATAAAGGAGACCCGGGGGCCAATCGTGTAAAAGTGCATCTCTCGGGGGATTGGTGGTATTAGGGCAAAGTAGCTTCTGCATTTTAAATTGATGTGGCTGGCAAAGAGGTCGCAGCAAGGCTGGCCCCATATGCGGAAAATCAACTCCGCAACCTGTTGTTTGAGAGACCACTCGTGAGGGAGCAATATCGCCCTGCTTAGCTTGTCCGCTATCACACTGGATTTCCCCGGGATGTGCGTTGCTAACAGAAAACGCTGGGATGACAAAGGGTTCCGTCTTGCTTGTTCAAATACCAGACTACTGACATGTTTTCCTTCTGAATTGCAATAGTTCCTACAGGGAGAGAGTCCTGAAAGTACTGCATTGCCAGAAGTACCGCTCTCAACTTTAGAACATTGATGTGCAAATGTGATTCTTGATCTGTCCATGTGTCTTGGGAAGTCTTTCCCTGAAAATGCCCCCCCCCCCAATCAGGGAAGCGTCCGTGGTCACAGTGGCTACGGGGGGACAAAAGGTCTTCCGATTGTGACATGAAGAGACGTCAACCACCACTGAAGGTCTCTCTTGCAAGAATCCGTGATGAGAATCATGTGGTGCATCGGTAGTTTCTGGTAAGACCACTGAGCAAAGAAGAGCCACTGAAGAATTCGCATGTGCATCCTTGTGAGTGGTATAGCCAGGATTGCTGCCGCCATCAAACCTAGCACCTTCAAGACCTCTGCTGCTGTAGCTTTGTTTTTTGACACCACTGAGCTGACGTGTTGGCGGAGAAGTGAGACTCTTTCCTCTGGAAGACGTAGAGTGGTAGTTGAGGTATCTAACTCTGCTCCTATAAAAACGGTATGCTGCAATGGCAATAAGGCAGACTTTTCGAAGTTGATTGTAATGCCTAATTGATGGTAGTGTGTCAGAATGTATTGTGTTGCCTGAGTCAATTGATGCCTGGTGGTAGCGGTGAGGAGCCAATCATCTAGGTATGGAAACACCTGGAATCCTAGACGTCTCAGGTGAGCTGTGACCACTGCTATGCATTTGGTGAACACTCTGGGGGCTGTAGTGAGACCAAAGGGCAGGGGTCAAAAGTGGTAATTATTGGCTCCCAGCTGGAAATGCAGGTGATCTCTGGAGCATCTGTTCATCTTTATGTGATAGTACGCATCCTTGAGATCTATGGAGCACATCCAATCGCCTTTCCCTAGGAAGGGAAGAATGGACTGAAGCGTGACCATTCGGAACTTCTCTTTCTTTACGAACTGGTTGAGTCTGCTGAGGTCCAAGACAGGTCTCCAGTCCCGTTTTCTTTGGTACCAAAAAGAATCTCGAGTAAGTTCTGAATCCAACTTGGTCTGCAGGGACTGGTTGGATGACTCTTTTTTTCTAGCAATCTGTGGACCTCTACGATTGCTTGTTGCCTGAGACTGGGTGGAACATCTGGGATTCTGTTTACAGGAATGGAAGGGATAGAGAACGGTATGAAATATCCTCTGGAAATGATGCTTTGTACCCATGTATCTGATGTTATGTTTAGCCAGGCTTCTGGTACAAAGATAAACGACCCCCGACTGCCTCCAGAGCCGAACAGCCGGGCCCCCTTTCAGGGGTGCTGGTAGGGTTGACCAGAGAACTGACCCCTGTCACCCTGTTGTTGTGGACCCCCTCTGCCGCGGGGGTGGCATCTTCCGTTATAATCCCCTCCTCTGCCTCTAGAGGGGGTTTCTCCACGTGTGTCCTGAAAGGCTCCCTGTGCTTTTCAGAACCACATTTTCCCTCCCCTAGGGCCCTTGGGGTAGGGCCGAGTAGGGGTAAAAAAATGGACTCCCAACTTGCCTTCCTGCTCACACCTGGTTAAAGTTTCCTTTACTTTAGGCCCAAACAGTGATGAGCCATCGAATGGGGTGTTAATAAAAGAAGACTTAAAGGGTTCCGCAAAGGAACAGAGACGCATCCAGGCTTGTCTTCGAAGAGCAATGCCTGAACTAGCGGCTCTACTCGAACCATCAGCTGCATAGGATATGAGACCCATGGATGAGTTTACCACTGAGTTTAGAATAACGAGCTGGGCGTTGACTTTGTCAGCCAATCCTGCAGCTACCGTACCCTGGAGAGTACCTCCTAGCTCTTTCAGATCATCTCTTTGTAGTCTCGTAAAATGGGTTAAGTAGTTCAGTGATCGCAGAGAAAAAGTCGCTGAACTAAACATGCATTTCCCATATCTATCCATGACCCTAGAATCTCTGTTAGGAGGATGGATAGATGTGGATGTCTCAGACACTTCCTTTTTGGTGGCTGTAGCTACCACCATGGCATCAACAGGCACTCCCTTTGTCAAAAATGGCTTGTCCACTGGGGCAGACATGAATTTATTTGGCTTGCGAGGAACAGGTTCCATGGCCTCCGGTGACTCCCACGTCTTACAAAAGATCAGTTCCATGAGCTCGTCGTAAGGCGGAGACACCCAAGAAGTGGAAGGTTAAGACCCAAAAGCCTTCAAGAGCACGGATTCGTCCTCAGTAGGAGGTCTTGGACTGCCAATCGCCCCTCTGACTAAGGATCTCTAGTATCTCTGCAAAGGAGATATCCTCAGAGAGGGATCGAGGGGACCCTTCTGACTCATCCAAGTCCATGTCAGATGTCAAAGACTCCTGTGGGGTGTCTAAGTGCCTCCTCTTGCACGGTCTCTTCCTGGGCACCTCCTCAGTGGGGGGATCTAGGGAGGTCTCAGAAGAGCAGGGGACGCCCTGTGGGGGTACTTGAGGCTCAGGGTCTCTACGCTTAGGGTGACCGGTAGACGAAGAAGCAGACACAGGAGCTTGAGGGGAGAGGGAAGGCTGAATCGATGCTCATGTTGTCTTTGGAGACAGGACTCTCCTCATAGCATCGAAGGCACCATGGCTCCCACGAGGAGGAGTAGACGGACCCGGAAGTACCGTCCGCTCCTCCTGCACCGAAACCATGGGCTCCGAGCCAGAGGCAGGAGCCGAGGTCATCCGAGCCGAAGTCCCGAGCGGAAGAGTCAGCACCGACAAATCGGTCCAGCTATCCTCCCCGGACCCGATGGGACAGCATCGGCTCCTAGAGTCCTCAGTCGGCGCTGAGGACATCCGAGTAGATGGAGCTGATAACACTGGTGTGGGTATCGGCTCCAAGGGTTCGACAATCATCGGTTCGGTTTCCTTCGGCTCCAAGAGTCCAGTACGGCTCGGAAGAGGAGTAGACAAATCTGGTTCCATGGTCTTCGGCACCGACGAGCTGGTCGGGGTTGACCACAACTTGGCAAGTCCTGGTGCCTGTAAAAGTTTCTGCACTAGCCGATCCATGTCCAAATCTGAAAGGCTGACTGAGGACTTAGATTAATGCACCGAAGGTGCTGACTGGAGCAGAGGAGAAGAGGGAACCTCAGAGACCGGCTCCAATACTGAGAGCTGGCTCTGAATCAAAGGTACACTCGGTTTCAAGGTCTGTGGAACAGATGACCCTCCCTCTGAAGTTTTTGCCTTTTTTGCCACTTTGGGATCTGAAGATTTTGTGGATTTGGAGGACGTGCTAGTACCCTCATGGCTACTCAAAACCTCAGAAAAGGAATGCTGTAGTAATCCCCTGTCTATTAGCTTCCTCCTTCTCTCCAAGAGGACTCTTGAAGAAAAAGAATGGCAAATGCTGCAAGTGTCTTGGAGGCGTTTAGCCCCCAGACAGTAGACACATTGAATGTGTCCGTCAGTGACGGACATTTTCTGCCCACAATCTGGGCATTTCTTGAATCCCGATTTAGGATGGGACTTTTCCTTGTCATCCTACATAGTAAAGGTAAAACAAACCAATATACTGGAAAAAGGAATACAGTAACGTCCTTACTTTCCTTGTAAAGACCCACAAAGCAACTAAGCCCAACCCAGGCACTGTCTATAACAATAAACTATATTTTACAAATACAGGGCTAAAGAGGCCCACAGAGAAAAACCTTGACTATTAGAAAAATAGAGATTAATAACTCTAAATAGGGCTAAAAGGCCCAAAGAAAACACCTAAGCCAACAGGGCACTAACTACCTGAAACCACAGATTCTATTATTAAAATTTTAAACATTAACACAACTATCTAGATGAAAATATCTAAAACAAAAAGAAAGTTTTTTTTTTTTATGAAACTTGCTGTTTTCTTTCTCACAAATGGTCCGAGCTAGCTGGATCACAGAGATCTCTCTTGCCACGGCAAACTAGATCTGGGGTCATTCCAGCAGTGAATTGTGGGATAAGGGGCTTGGTCTCGAGCTACTGGCAAACCTTGAGCTTTGCTATCAGCAGTGTCGGAGCCGAGGATCAGCTCCGAACCCATCAGTGAGAATAAACTGCAAGATTTAACAACTTCACATACAATATTCCAAGTAATGAACTATAAATCAGCCTGAGAGGCAGGTTCAAAAGGAGGTGCGGTCAATTCTTCAACAACAAAGTTAATATCCCAAGAAAGAGGAGGAGGAATTTGCTTTCAGGGGTCTCACATACAACAGTCCTTTCATAAACTGAGCACAAAGAGAAATGAAAGGGAGAGAACTCATGAGGAGACAAGCTGAAATGGCTACAAGATGTACTTTTATAGAAGCATAAGAAAAGCCATCTCTGAATAGTGCTCGCAAATATTTCAAAATCAGAGGAGGTTGAAACCCTTCCAGGACTTCTGTTACTGGTTTGGCACCAGCAAGAAAACCTCTTCCACTTGTAAACATACAATTTCTTCTTGTGCATTTTCTTGCCTCCTTAAATACCTGCTGCACATATTCATGGAACAACTGCCTAAAAGGTATCAAAGCAGAACCACCACCACTACAATTTGCAATTGCTCTAAGTTAACATGGAGCTTCCACTTGTGAGGGTCTGTCCAGGATCTGTTTAGTCTAACATTGTTTTTTACTCTGATGGAATGAACAAGGCCTGAAGAGTCAAAGAATTCTCTAAAGGCAACTCCCAGGCCATCAATGCCAACAGGCAAAGAGGGAATGTCCTTGTACCCCCTTGTTTGTTCAGGTACCACATCACGGTAGTGTTGTCGGTGACCAACAGAAGAGGACCTAGAGTTCATAAGTGGTAAAGACCTTTGACCATACACAACATGAACCACTGCCAACATCGTTTTTACATTTAGGTGCTTTAGCATGTCCCAAGGACCCCTCAAGACTTGCACTTGAATTTCCACATACACTGTTCTCCACACAAAATCTGAAGAGTCTGTCTGGAGAGACTAGACTGGAGTCTGAATAGAGAAAGGAAGTCTTGGATTCAGAGACAGCTGATTCCTCCAACCACTGCAGTTCCTGTTTCACAAATCCCAGTACTGAAACCTGGAAATACAGGATGAAGGAGTTGGTCCAACAATTCTTTAATACCAGTGAACTTTTCTCATCTGTAGTCTAGCTAGTGGTGTCACAGGTGCGTACTAGGCTAATGGCCCTTGAGCCTTTACAAGCCTAGCTCATAGGATTAACCTGGCATTGTGACACCTGACCTTAGTTTCCAGTGCCTCTGTTGAGTAGAGCTACTGGAGTGATCTCCGAAATGAATTTTCTATTTCCCATCCACTCATCAAGATTTTTCTTGAAGAGGGCTAGTGAAGTGCTCTGTTTGACATGTATGGGAAGTCTATTCCATAGCATGGGCAGTCTCTGGGTTATGAACCTGTCCCACCAGCACGTTCTGTTGATTGTGGTAATGAGGTAGAGGTCTCTGGAGCGTGTGGTGCAGAGGGATTTCTTTAGATGTAGCATTTCTAACAGAGCTGGGTCAGACATGGCTTTACATGTCAAGCAGAGATTGCCTCTAAGTAGGCAATATGAGACAGAAAACAGTTGGAGTTTTTTGAGTCTGTCCATATAGGACAAGTGTTTAAGGCCTAGGATCCTCTTTGTGAGGTACTTTTGCCATCTCTCCAGTTCTTGCAGGTGTCTAGTGAGGTACATGCAAAATGGGGCAATGTACTCGATGATTGGTCTGAGGGAAGAGTGAAGGAGACAATGACCTCTTTCTTCCTTGATGCAAAACCCTTAGTAATGAGCTGAGCAAGACAGAAGGACTTTCTGACCACAGTGCAAGTGTGGTGGTCAAAAGAGAGGTTGCTGTCATTCTGTTTCCAGATCTCTTATAATGCCTTCTATGTTCAGTGGACTACCATTGATGTGGTAGTTCATGGGAACTGAGTTTTTCCCAAAAGGGTATGATGACACACTTTTTGCCATGGTTTTGACACCAGTCGTTGGTCTCAGTGATGCCTTTCTGTAGGATGTCAATATTACTTGAAGAGTTAATAAATGCTCCCAACTTTCAAACGTCTGCGAACTTTGTCAGCCAGAGTCCCTTCTTGTTGGACTGGACTTCTAAGAAGTAGATAAACAGGAGACGACCTAGGACCGAACTCAGTGGGACTCCACTCATGACTAGTTGGCAGTCTGACTTGGAGTCAGCTACTTTCACACTGTGGGTTCTATCTGTGAGCCAGTTTGCAACCCCACCTAATGATATAGGAGTTGATGCCTAGCTTAGTGAGTTTTTCTATGATTCCTGAGTGGGGGATGGTATCAAAGGCCTTGGCCAGATCAAGGTAGGCTGTATGAACCACCTTGCCTTCATCCACAGCTCTGATGACTGACTGAAAGAAGTTGACCAAGTTGAGCAGGCATGATCTACCCTTCACAAAACCAAACTGTGTGGGATCCAGAGTTTGGAGATTCCTTATATCCTTGTTTATTAGGTCCATGATGATGCATTCCATAGCTTTGCATATTAGACTCGTCAGGCTAATGGGGCGATAGTTTCCAGGGTCTGTAATCACTTCTCCTTTGTGAAGAGGGATGACTACAGCAGTGCGCCATTTGGTAGGGACAAAGCCTGAGGTGAGGCTGTGACCGAACAGGGCACACAGATGAGGTGCCATTTCACTCTGTAGCTCATGTAGAACATATTGTCAGGTCCCATAGAAGCTGTATTCTTGGCCTTGGACAGTCCTGTTTTAACCTGTGCAGCAGTAATACTGGGTGCCTGGCAATCTACTGGTATTGTGATTGATCCTTTTTTTTTGGGGGGGGGGGGTGGCACTGAATTTGTCGGCCAGTATATTGGCAATAACTGTTGGCTCGATATAGAAGTTACCACTGTGCAGTAGCTCAGAGCAAATCTGGGTATTGCCGTGGAGGTTCTTTACATAACTATAGAAGGCCTTGTGGTTTCCTTTACTATCTGCTGCAATTCCGTTTCCATAGCTAGCTTTAGAGGATTTGATGAGGGATCTCAACTTTTTGTTGAGGCTGATAAGGGAGTTTTTCAAGTCTTGGAACTTCACCTTATTCCGCATCAGTTTTCCCCTTCTGTTGTAGAGTTTGTTTATGGCAGGGGAGCACCAGATAGGCTTCCTTTTTTTGGAGGAGAGTGTCTTGGTTCTATTGGGTATGGCAAGATCCATGCATTTGTGTACGTGTTCGTACAGTGCATTGGCATATGATTCAGTGGTCATGCAACTATTCTCCATTTGCATGGGTGCCGTGATCAGTAATGCCATGAGGCCTAGAATCTTGAGCGACTCTCTTCCTGAGACCACTTACTGAAAAAAGAAATCCAAGAAAATATCTCAATAAGTCAGAACTTTGTCTTCTGGCAGGAAGACCATCTGTTTTACAACAACCCAAGAAAACAATTTGTTGAGAGAGTGTGAGGAAGGACTTTTGAAGGGTCAGTTTAAAGCCCAGGTGGGAAAGAGGGATCCAGCCTTGTCTATGGACCCCAAGCACCTGCACCTGGACACAGAATCTGCACAAATCAGCAAGTTATCTAATGTGGAGCCAGGCACTTTGTAAACCATCAAAGTTCAGCAGACAGCCCAAACAGTAAAGCAGAAAATTGACAATGTAAGCCAGACACAACAAATCTCAATACTTTCCAGAAATTGGGAACAACAGTTAGATGTTAACTGACCTTGAGATCTACAGTCACCATGAAAGAATGGTCTGGAAGCAATGCTATGACTGACTGTAAGGTAAGCATTTTGAATTTTTGAACTTTCACAAGTGTTGAGAAAGGACAAATCTAGAATGGGTCTCCAGGAGTCTTCCTCTTTTTGTATTGTGAATCACAGGCACTGGTTCCATGACCCTACTTCTGCCATGTGATGAAGTACTGGGAGAAACAGCTCTGTCTGGTCTGGTCGATGTGAGGGAATTCCCCTGAAAGGAGGAGATTTTTCTATTAACTGCCAAGTGTATCCCCTCCGAATTATTCTCAAAACCCATTTGTCTGAAACTATTTGTGGCCAGACTGCAGGGATGACAGAGAGCCAAGGGGAACAAGGAAGAGGAGGAAGGATCGATAGAGGAAGGTGCTCTGTGACTTGGAATGATCATTCCTTTGCAGGGGGTTGATCCTGTTTTGGAAAATCCCCCCCCCCCCCCATTTGGTTTTAAGGAATGATCCTACTGCCATTTCCTTTTGGATCTCCTGAGTTTTGTTTGACTGTGATTTTTGTTTGTTTTGTTCCTTGAAGGAAGGTACCTTGCATGGGGAGAACTTGGGTACATGAAACATCCTAGATACTATCCATGCATTAATTTGCCTCTATCATCCCACTGTTTGAGAATCTGTGTAACAGAGGGTCCAAAACACCCATTCAGAACTTAAAGGTACATTTCAGCTTTTAAATCATTAGAGAAGTTATGACTATGTAACCAAACATACCTTCTTAAAACTACAGAAGCGGCAGCATTTCTCGAGACAGCATCTGTACATTCAAACACACCTCTCAAAGCATGCTCTGAAACCTAAAGAAACAATTTCTTTCACATAAAACTTCTGCTATGCGGGTTAGGATGCAGTAAAATCACCCAAACTGTATGGACACTGTAAAATAAATTCTCACATAGAGCCTTGATAATTTAACATTGTAAGGCTAGATTACAAGAAAGAGACATCCTTTTGCCTTTCCCCCTTTTTATCAGGGCGTACTGGAGTAGAAGTAGCCAAGGACTTTTTATCTAAGCAGGCAGCTGGGAAGACTGCAGCTGGGTTGGCAGTCAAATGAGGAGAAAGGATATTTTCTCTGAACTTTTTTACAGACTGCTAGAATAGATGCTGGTGTACTACAGGCAGCTTTGTAAACATAGGCAGAAGAGACACTGAATATGGAGATCTTTGTAAGGAATTTTCCTACCACACTTACACTTATGCCTCCTATCTGGCATCTAATACATATACAGGAAAATAATTTAAGCAAGTAAAGAAAGGCTCCCCAATGGGGCACATAACTGTTTATTTTTAGGAAGTAATGGTACGCAAACTGCATTCAGGTTGGTGGCAAGATAGTCTGAAGATCTATGCTCATAAGTCCGACTAGAGACCCCTAGTCCTTTGAGCTGAGGTGATACATTGGATGTTCAACTAAAGACAGTACTATCCATGCTAACATTAAAAGATAATACAAAAACTGAGAAAATGGAAGTTTTACTGTATCGATATGGATATTAAGATACGAGCAGTTAAAATGTTTTTAGTCCCATTAGTTTTGTGCACAGGTCAAGCATATTTTTATCAACCAGAGGAGAAGTTGTGGGTAGCAATTAATAAAAGAGCAGAAGGACCTTATCTGCGAGGGGAAGACGACAAGAGTCAAGTGGGATACGCTGATTCTTCCAGTAGAACAGGGCAGATTGGGATTACCTGATTCGAAGAGGTATTTCAGAGTTACACAGTTAACCCTCCTATACAGCGCACAAGCAGAAAACTATAATTCAAAGTGGAAAGGCATAATGATGAAATGCAGGAAAGCTCAAGAAAAGTACAGTTTTGTACCTACCATAAATGTAGATGTTCGAGTGCTAATACAGCTGCAGTCATAACAGATGGGTTCTCCTGCCGTCAGGCAGGTCCTCGGTCGGCCGAATTCCAAAGTCTAGGTCCGGCGTCGGTTGTCGTCGCTTCTTCCCTGACGTCAGTGCGACAGGGGTATAAAAGAACCAGCCAACGTCATTTTCTTCAGTTTATCTTGCCCCAGATGTCAAGTGACCCCAGAAGGAAGGCAATACATAAATTTGTGTAATAAAGCAATGCCATATAATCAAAATACATTAGTTGCAAGCAAACACACCATAAATGAATACCCCAATCAGGTTGTATGAGGAGGTGTTAGCCAACAGGCCTGTCCCAAGAGGGGAAGGAGGGAGGGAAACCTGGACTGCAGCTGTATTAGCACTCGAACATCTACATTTATGGTAGGTACAAAACTGTACTATGTTCATCGTGCATACAGCTGCAGTCATAACAGATGGGTAGACTCCCAAAGCTAAGAAAGGGGTGGTAGGCACTAGGTGGAACTAGGAGGAGCCGGGATGCCCTGCAAGACTGCAGTGGCAAAGCCTGCTCTAGTTTTGGAGTATAATGGTAGGTGGTAGTGCTTGGAGAAGGTATGCACAGAACTCCAAGTGGCTGCTTCCAAAATATCTTTGGTAGGAACTCCTCTGAGGAAAGCTGCAGAGGTAGCTGTGGCCCTTGTGGAGTGAGATCTGATGCCTGCAGGTACAGTTTTGCATAAAAAGAGTAACAAAAGCGTGTGTAGTGGGCTATCCATTTTGAGATTGTCTGTTTGGAAATTGGCTTCCCTTGAGCTCCTATAGCATAGGACACAAAGAGCTGTTCTGATTTTCTGAAAGGCTTTGTTCTGTCCAAATAATAACGCAGTTGTCTGTGGATGTCCAAGGAATGTAGTAATCTCTCCCCTTTGTTTTGAGGATTAGGATAAAAGGTAGGTAAGTGTATAGCCTGATTCAAAGCTACCCTGGATACCACTTTTGGCATAAAGGACAGGTTGGTTCGTAAGGAAACTCTGTCCTGATGGAAGATGATAAAAGGCTGCACAGCCATGAGGGCTTGTAGTTCCGATACCCTACGAGCTGAGGTAATAGCCAGAAGGAAAGTTGTTTTCCAGGACAAATATTGCAAATCTGTTGAGGCAGCTGGCTCAAAAGGAGGCAAGGTCAGCTTTTCTAGAATGAAATTGAGATCCCAAGCAGGTATTGGTTGTTTCCTTGGGGGTTTTATATTCTTAGCCCCTCTGAGGAACTGTCTTAAGAGGGGGTGGGAGAATAAAGGTGGATCAGTGTTGTATTCTGCAGAAATGGCTGAGGCATGGATTTTGATGGAGGAGAATGAAAGTCCACTGCTTAGTAGCTCAGCTAGATACTGTAATATTTGAGGTAAATTCAGTTTTCCAGGATTCTGGCCCTTTTTCTCATTGCAGGCACAAAACCGTTTCCATTTTGCGGAGTAAGCTTTTCTAGTAGACGGCCTTCTGGCCTCCAAAATGACATCCTGCACCTCCTTGGAGAGTAGGGTCCGTTGTGATGTTAAGGAATCTTTCATGCGGCCAGATTGAGTGTTTTCAGCTGACTGTGAAGAGTTTTGAAGCTGTGCTGAGTCAGAAGAAGAGGCATTAGAGGCAGGGTCCATGGTGGGGAATGCGTCAGGCTCCTCAGGAGTGGGTACCAGTGTTGTCTTGGCCAGTCTGGAGCAATGAGAATCATCTTTGGTCTGTCTGCTCTGGTTTTTAATAGAACTTTGGGCAGCAGAGGAAGAGGTGGGAAGGCATAAACTGTCATTGTTGTCCAACTGAAAGAGAGGGCGTCCACTCTCCAGGCCTTTGGATGAAAAATCCTTGAGCAGAATTTTGTCAATTGGTGATTCTTGTGGGAGGCAAAGAGATCTATGTCTGGCCTTCCCCATGCTTGAATGATCTCTGTAAAAACTTGAGGATGCAACTTCCATTCATGTGGATCTGTCATATTTCTGCTTAGGTTGTCTGCCAGCGTGTTTTCCTTGCCTGGCAAGTACTGTGCTTGAAGTTCGATTTGTAAGTCCAGAGCCATGTTCCAAAGTGACATGGCCAGCCTGCATAGGGGGTATGAATGGGTTCCTCCCTGTTTGTTTATGTACCACATTACTGTGGTGTTGTCTGTCCTTATCAATAGTTGACCTGGGTGCAGAAGGTCTTTGAAAGCTATAATAGCATTTATTACTGCTAGCATTTCCTTTTGATTGATGTGAAGGTGCTTTTCTTTTTGGGACCATTTGCCCTGAATGCACCGATCTGTCATGTGCGCCCCCCCAGGCGTAGTCCGAGGCGTCTGTTGTGATGACTTGATTTGCTTGAGGCTTGCAGAATGGGAGACCTGTGTTTGTTTGGCATGCTTGAGCCCACCACAGAAATTCCATTTGAAGACATGGAATTAGTGGTATTATTGTTTCCAAACTGTGGTTGTGTTGAGACCATAGGTTTTTCAGGTACCATTGAAGTTTCCTCATATGCAGCTTTGCACATGGGATTAGTAGGATGCAAGATGCCATGAATCCCAGAGCCTGCAGGATATTCCTTGCAGTCAGCCTGGTGAAATTTGCTAGTGTTCTGAAGTATTGAGTTAGTTGCCCCTGCTTCTCTGGCATGAGGTAGGCCATCTGGGTGTTTGTGTCCAAGTTGGCACCCAGGAAAAATATTTTCTGAGAGGGTATTAGCCTTGATTTCTTTTTGTTGACTGTGTATCCCAGAGAATTCAACAACATTATTACATAAGCCAGATGTTTCAGAAGTATGTGCTTGCTGTCCGCTTGGATCAGGCAGTCGTCCAAATAGGGGTATATTTGTATCCCTTGAAGTCTGCAGTAGGCAATTACTGATGCCAGGCATTTCGTGAATACTCTGGGCGCAGTAGATAAGCCAAAGGGCAATGCAGAGAATTGATAATGGGTTGAACCTGCAAGAAATCTGAGGTATCTTCTGCAATTCTGTCTGATTGGGACATGTAGGTATGCCTCCTTGAGGTCCAATGTTACCAGCCAAGACTCCTTGCCCAGCATGGGAAGAAGCTGCTGTAAAGTGAGCATCTTGAATTTTGGTACGAGTAAAAATGTGTTTAGGATGTATAGGTCCAAAATAGGTCTCCAATCTTTTCCCTTCCTTGGTACCAGGAATAGTCTGGAATAAAAACCTTGACCTTGTTCGTGAGTAGGTACCTCTTGAATAGCTTTCATGTCCATGAGATCTGAAATTTGTCTTTGTGCCTCTGCCCTTTGATTGTGTGGCAGGTTTGGCATGCCTCTCATTTTTGGAAGGGTGTGAAATGGAATCTGTAGCCTCTGTTTATAATGTCCAGGATCCATTTGTCTTTTGTGACAATATGCCAATTTTTGAAAATAATGCCAGTTTTCCGCCTAAGGGTGCTGCCATTTGAGCCTTGCTTGGCATGCAAAGGGGAAAGTCATTGGGCTTGCTTTCTGAATGGCTGCAAACTATCCTCACCACCTCTTTGTGTAGGAGCTTGCCATTGTCTGCCTCTAAACGATCCTTGAGATTGCCCTCTGCCCCTCGGGCGCCTGTATCTACCTCTTTGGGGTCTGTCCGTGGCTGGAAAGGACCAATTTTTGGAAGGCCAATTCCTACTGAAACGTGGAGGTTGTACCTGTAGAAAATCTTTCACTGTTTGCACTGATTTAGCCTTTTCCTCCATTTTCTTTAATACCTCCACAGCTTTAACACCAAATAATACATCCTTCTGAAGAGGGGCATCTAGGAATTTAGCTTTGACATGATCTGGTAAGGTTTGTTCCTTGAGCCAGGCATGTCTACGTATCACTGATCCTGTAACAGCAGCTCTACATGAGGCCTCTAGAGCCATCAAAACCACATTGCAAGGTATGTTTACCCACTTGTTCTGCACTATGCATCAAATCCTGCAACTCCTTCAAGTCTGGTTGTTCAGGTTGTGACATTTTACTTCTCAATTGTGATAACAGAAACTGTTGGTACTTTAGCATACGGAACTGGCAGTTTAATGCCCTCATGGTTAAGGTGGCCGAGGTATATACCTTTTTTCCCCACCTTTCTAAGGATCTGGAATCTCTCTCGGAAGGTAATGGATTTTTAGCAGTGGAGGCCTCAATTCCCTTGGGGCCCTGTGAGATAGTTTCTGGGTCAGCCGCATGGCTTTTGTATAAAAATTGGTGAGAGTCAGGAACTCTGTAGTACCTGTCAGGTTTGACTGGGGCTGGAGGTAAAGAATCCAGGTTAAGGCAGGCCTCCGAGTACACATCATCTAGTATGTCTAAGACAGGAGGTATAGCCAGAGGCCTGTGCTGAGGTAGCAAGAGAAAATCCCTAAGCCTTTTCTTGGAATCTGAGTACTCTTGGCCTTCCCAGTGGAAGTGTTCCCTTAAGGTATGCAAGGTTTCCCCAAATGAGTAATCCTCTGGGGGGGGGGAGACAGAGGGAATGGACTCCTCTGCATCAGAATCTTCAAAAGGGGAGTAAGAATGTTCCTGTTCATCAGAGTGCTCTGATATAATGGAGGCCTGGTCAGAGGAGGGGTATTCTTCCTCCACTCTGGGCCTTTTGTCCAGGGGGTTGAGAACCCTGATAAGAGTAATTAAATCCTCAGCCATTTTAAGCATCTGTTTTTTAGGCATGGGGCCTGGAGAAGGGCCCTGTGTAGCTTGTCTCTTAGAATGCATGGCTGCTTTAGACGTAGTGAAAGCCTTGATGGAAAAAGAAGAGGAAGGTCTGAAGACACCTTGAGAGGAGGCAGACCTGTCTACATTTTGAGATTCACCACCAAGAGTGGCTTCGGTATCTGTAGTCGGGGTGTGGGCCGAGGAGCCTGCGACTGGCACAGAAGACACCGCCAATGAAGTGTCGTCGGTAGTCAGGGGCTGCGTAGGCACCTCGCTGAGAACCGGACCACCTGTAGTCAGCTTTGGCGTGGTGTCGGTAGAGGCCGCGGACCTCGTGTGTTGGTCCTCATCTTTGCGTTTTTTTAGACAAAACTGGAGTCGGAGTATCCGACGACATAATATAGTTACATTTTTTGCCAAAATAATGCTGGGCGAACTCCGCCCAACGCTTAATGGTGCGTTTGTTGAATGTAGCACAAAAACAACAGACCGAGACATCGTGGTCTGGGCGTAAGCAAAGAATACAGAGGGAATGAAAATCCTTATGCGGTATTTGCTTCCCACATGAAATACAATTATTAACTTTGTCTGACATCGGTCTGAGGCAAGAAAAGTTTCCCCAACGGGGTACTTAGCTTTCAAGAAGACTTCGGTTGAAAAATTTTCGTAATTTCAGGAGCTGGCCGACCGGCACTTGCGAACTGCTTCTGCTTCGGGCACCGCGCGGCAAGAAAGACTGAAGAAAATGGCATTGGCTGGTTCTTTTATACCCCTGTCGCACTGATGTCAGGGAAGAAGCGACGACAACCGACGCCGGACCTAGACTTTGGAATTCGGCCGACCGAGGACCCGCCTGACGGCAGGAGAACCCATCTGTTATGACTGCAGCTGTATGCACGATGAACATCAAGGCTTGACTGGGGATTTTGGATGCAGGCCTTTAAGGAAAATAATAATCATACAAAGTAGCACAAATTATCCTAAGAACTAAGTCAATACAGGAATGGAGACTCTGCTAATAGGGATGACTGCAATCAGGGCTGTAGACAAGAGAGGGCTGGAATTTATTGGAGAAAAATGGCAAAGAAACCAAGGTACTGATAGCAAATAAATAGAAAGGGAGAGATGATAGAACAGGAAGACACCAATAATTTATTTGGATTGCAGGTTAGAGATTGCCTTCTGTATCAAGGATTGATATTAGAGTATAGGCAAAGAGAAAGAAACAGGGGTGTTTAAATGAAAGACCAGCACTGGTAGAGTTTTTAGTAGAATCTAGAACAGAAGCTGCCATTAAAAAAAGGAATAATTAATGCAGCATATAAAATATTGCATGACAACTATAAGAATAAATTAGAGGATGTTAGAAAGAATTGGGAAGACAGACTGGATAAGCAATTCACAAAGAAACAATGGGAGGATATGTGTATGTCTCCCAAATATGCAAGAAAATCTAGAAGATTTAGGATTTTTGCTGGGAAATGTTTACATAGACATTACTATACCCCAAATAGGCTCTAGAGAATATTTCCTCAGGTAGACTGTAAAGGTTGGAGTGACAGAGAAGAAAGAGGTAATTAAGAGCATATTTTTTGGGAGTGTGGTGAGTTGGTCAGACTCCCTGCGGAATGCATTGTTAGAGATGCTGGGTGGGCAGACTGATGTGAAGTGGGTAATGATTTTTCTGAGCATTGATATATAATTGGAATTGCATAGACGTGTTAAGAACTTGCTGTGTCTATTTAAGTTGGCTGCCAAAAATTTCCAGAAAACGGAAATAAAAATCTAAGCCAACTTTACTAGAAGTAGTGAATATAGTAACAGAGATAAAACAACTGGAACTGAGATCTTTATTAAAGGGTAGGAGCAAAACTATATAGGAAAAAATTGGAATTGTGGGAACAATACATACAAGGGAGGAATGAAATTTAAAAGAAGGCAGAACTTAAATGAGCTTAATGTCTCAACTAAAAAGATTGGGCAGATTATAAGTGATGTATAATGTTTGCAAATGGGAGTGTGTCAGTATGGTTTGTGATGTAAAATGCTTGCAATTAGGATTGTGTTGGTGTGGTGTGTGTACATTTATATAAATGCATGCTTGCCTATGCTGTAAGTGGTGCTTTAATAAAGATGTTTCTTGCTTAAAAAAATACAGAGCAAAATCCAAAAGAAGAACAAATCCAAACCAATGCCCGGTAGAGCCAATATCTGTTAAGCAACAAACATAATGACAAATTACCAGGAGGAAAATAATGTGGAAGAAATACAACCAGGGACGAGAAAATGAGAAGACTAAATCTAAAATTAAAAAGAAAAAAGGTAGAACTGAAGAGAAAAGTAGGACATAACAATACACAGTAGAATCAGAAAATACCAAAGAATTTTCTTAAAATGAGTTGAAGAGCCTAGGGATGTTTTAAAGTGCCACAGCATCCAAGAACTGCAAAAGAAATCTGGAGAGACAGAGTAAAAGAGCAGGAGGTGCAAAGCACTATGTAAGGATGAAAGCAGCTATAACCTAGGAATGATTTGGTGCTCTTCTGACTTGATCTAGTATTGGAAGTCCTACAGGCTAAAGAAGATGGACTGGATCATCTCAGATTACAAATCATTCCCAATACACTGACACCAAAGAAGCTATCATGAAATGATGATGAACTAGATGAGGACAAACGTAACTGACAGTTTAGTGAAATGGATTAAGGTCAGCAAATGCTTGCAATCATTATTTTGTAGTCCTGGGTTGATACCCACAAGCTACATTAGTGTACCATCAAATTCTGACCAAGTCACATAACCAGAAAAAGCTACTGGGTCAAACCTGCTGGGAAAGAGGTGCTTATGCCTAGTAGATTTATCTACTTGACAAACTGCAAATAAAATACTTTAAAGTCTCTAAATTTAATGAAAGAAAATGGACTATAACTTAATATGTTAGAAAATAAACCTCTAATGCAAAGACTGCAGGCAATTTTTTCCCCAACCCCCCCCCCCCCCCCCCAAATCCATCCAGAAGTACCTGAAAAAGCAATGGATTTTGCAGACGCTCCATGTGCTGCCAATGCTTGCATCTGAACTGGAGACTGGAAAGATTTGGATGTACGGGAAATGGCCCCAAACCGGGAAACAGTAGGAAGATCTCCAAATGGAATGAGGTCATCGTCAGTGGTTTCTGTCACTCTACGTTGCAAATCAAGTCTCTGCTCCCTTAGTCCTTTGCCATCCACATTCTATGCAGGAAAAAAAAATGATGTTAGTACTAAAAGAAGTCTGCCTGAAACCATAACCAACAAAGGCTAGAAGTATGTGCTGCTAATGTTATTAACTGTAACATCTGCATTAAACCTTTAACCAACTGCCATTTATGATACCGATAACTGTATCCCAATTTTTGTTTTTGGATTAGTAGCAGAACTTATCATCTACAGTAACACTTCTGTGTAGTACATTTGCAGCTAGCTTCTGGCATCCAGCAAGAACAGCTCAACTATTGAGCAGTTTATCATAACAACTGCTTTTAATTTGTCAGGTGGGCAATCACACAAGACCTACTGGACCATTTCAGCCACAGCCTGAGACATTACAATAAGGAAACAAAATATATCCCGGTAACTCTTAACATTGACATTAAAAACCATAACAGCAAGATGAAATACCAAAGATCACGAAAAATATACAATTATCATCAGGGTATGAACATAGAGAAAACAATAATATATATAACAAACACAATGTGAATAATCAAATTTAAGAAAAAAATAGCAGTACAGTCTATCCATGATGACTAAACACATGAAAAGTACAAATGGACTGGAAAAAAAGAGGCAATCATGAACTCCATGCAACAGTCACACACATTTTAAGTACATTACTTGCAAACTGTAGTGTTAACACCAAAAGATCAAATATCATTCAGCTACTGATTAATCAGGAGCCAGGTCAAAGTCCCATTATTTTTGCACTTGTGACTGTAAGTAGACAGTTTGCTAGGAAACAGAAAGCAAAATCAATGGAAAAGAATGACAAGTGTAACTGAACAGAAGGTAATCTTACTAACAGTAATCTACTTAAGTGATTATTTTAGTGACAGTATTACACTTAAATCAAAATAGTAACATCAAGTACTGAAACATTCATTTACAAGAATGTACTATGAGACACCTTTTAGCTTTATTAACTTTCATAAAGTAATATGTCCATCTTTTGCTCTTACAGATCCTTTGAAAATGGGCTTAGAGAATCATTAAATCCCACGGGCTACTGAAAGTCCCAAAGGGGTAAATTAATGCACTGTGAAAGACTTGGAAAGATCAAATTTGGCCGTTCACAACTTGAAATCTATGTGCCATGAAGCTTCCACTTCTTTTATTTACTAACCACATCTTTTAAAAGAAAGAAATTTATTTATTTATTGACATTTGATTAACAGGAAGGTCCGTCTGGGTAGAAGCCCATTTTCAGAGGAGCCCCGGGGAGAAAAGCTCCAAATTATTACAAAACATTTTAAGAATATTAATTTTACAATCTTCAAAAATAAAACAAAAACATCCGCATTTTACATACTATAACAAATCAGACATAATATAAAAATACTGGCTATGATTGATACAAGGTACATGACAATAATTTAATATTTAGAGAAATTTTACACAGTTTGTAGACAAATTAAAGGTAAGTTAGTGTAATACAAATAGGAATTGCAATATAAAATTAGGGAAAAACAGGCTTATGGTATATTTAGAGAGAAAGTCAGAGAAGATAATTAGATTGCATAAGGAAGTAAGTGAAGAAGGGACAGTAAGGAGGTATACGAAATGAAAAGGTACTTGTTCCACATTTAGTGATGTAGGTTATCCTGGTTCCAGGCCTTAGCAACCTTGCATGAGTATAAACAATGCCCAGCAGATTTGCTAGGTTTATAGACAGACAGGAGTTTTTTTTTTGGTTACTGGAGCTCAGTGATTGACTAGGAACATAGTTACTTTGAATTTGTTTTACTGCTGAACAGGCAGTATATGTTGTTGTCTTTCAGCTTTTCCTGGCTAGGGGTCACCACAGTGGAACTCCGGTCCGCTAATGATTGGCAGTAGATTTTCACGAATGCCGAGGTGCCAGCTCGACGTCCAACCTTCAATGAAGGCACGTCCATTTACGCATGTCTTTCGAACGCCCACCCCAAAGCGGGGAGGACATGCAGACTCCACACAGAAGGCACTCCCCGCACTCCAGCCGAGAATCGAATGGGAGAACCTCTTGCGGTGAGGCAACAACGATACCGCTGCACCACCGTGGAAGTCCGGCAAGATAATTTTATAGGTGAAAAGAAGTTGTGTATATGTTAGTTGATGTGGCAGTTCTAACCAATTTAGGCTTTTCAGTGCTATACAGTAGTGGGTTCTGAAAGTAGTATGTGTTGCAACTTTGTTATAGTACTGAAAATGGAGTACAAATGTGCAAAAAGAAGAAAGTTTACCTTTTAGATTTTATAACTTATACTTTTTCACTCTGGTTCTTTTTTTTTTAAAGCCACAGTTAATCAGTAAAAAAAATAAATAAATAAAACCAGCAACTACAAGAAGATGTCTGTGTGTGTGCGCGCACAAGCTCATCTGAGGGAAGGGACTGTAATGCTTTGCACTCTACATGCATCTTACCTGAACAAGCCAAAGTACATTACTGTGGCTTACTGTTCTGCATTAATTTATTCACTTGATTGCAATCATACCTCTAAGCTGTAAAGCTGTACACAGTCAACTAAGTGGCTATGTGCATGTGTGTTTGCATGGAGGGCTTGTAATGTTTTGCACTGTGTGACAGCAATAAGCTAAAATATATTGCTATATAACTATATACTGATTCAGTCATTTGATCACAATCAGGCAATTGAGATGTATACAATCAATAAGGAGGAACTGGACTACACTGACCATTTGAGCACAGGAAAATAATATGCTAATAAATATATCAAAAACTAAACATATGAGTTATGGAAGACAAACTGAAAAGTGAATATTTAATACAGAACATGGTGATTAAAACTGTACATTCATTTAAGGACCTGGGTACATTGGTACATCAGCTTTGAGTTTTTCTAATTATACCAACCAATTGGGCAATGATAGTTACAAAACTATAGGCTTAGGCTATATGTAAAGATTTATAACATATAGGAAATCAGAAATGATTAAGTAATTGTTAATTAAATTAGACCCACACTTGAGTACAGAATAACAATATGTAAACCTTATTAAAAAAAACAAGCAAGAATAAACTGGAAAGAGAACAGCAGAACTATACTAAGGGCATCCATGGATGTGAAAAATTAAGTTATTATGAAAGACTAAAACATCTGAACTAATAGTGTCTCTTGTAGATATTTAAGAGTAAAACTTATTTAGGTATATAGGGCATTTGGAGACAACAACCTCTGGGAATGTTTGGAGTTACAAAAACTAAAATAATCATCTGACAACATATGTAGAAGATTCTACAGGAATGAGAAGTGTACTAACCGGTTCTCAGACAGAGCAGCTGATGCATAGAACAGACTACCAAGCTGCATTAACACAAGCACTACTGACAGTGATGGTTAGAATTAACAACCTCTACACCTCTTACTAAACCACTTCAGACTGTTTAATTCTCCTAATGCACTTTGAATGAGCATTAAAAACAAACATTCTTACCCTAACCATTTTCCCTCAGGGTTTCTTAAGACCACTCCTACTCCTCCTTGGCTGCAACCCTCCCCAAAGTTCACCAACTTCTGACTAACTTCTTGTCCTTTTGCCTACAGCTTCACCTTCCTTAGCAGCTTGCATCTTGATTTACAGAAAGTGCAAATTCTCAGCTTGTGACATTTTTCTTAACATTTTCTTCTCTCTACTTTACCTTATTCCAGGCCAGTCCACTACACCTTTGCAACTGCTCCTTTCCTTCTTTTTCTTCTTTACCTATGTTTCATGAATACATCACTTGAATACTACTTGTGCTTATTGCTTTACTGTTTGTGTATTAATATATTTCTTAACTACAAAGTCAATGGTGTGTTTTCTTGTGGCAAATCAAATGCCACTTGTAGTGTCTATGTCTTAACTCTATGCTGTTATGATACACAAGCCACTTTGTATTGTAATTGTACTGATATACTGTAACGGATTTCCCTCCAACTATGTCCTGAGTCATTCCCAAAAAGGGTCTTTGACCCAAGTGTACGTATCCAGTTATCAAACATACAAATACAAAAATACTCTTTATGAACATATCCTATCAACTCAAGACAACTTGGAGCCTTCTCAAATGCACTTTTACTGACTCCAAAAACTCTAAAAGTTTGGTGATCTTACACATACTGTAGTCAGCTGGGACTGTGTCTGTATACGCGTTAAAAGTCAAACGGATTTGTTGCTGCTGCTGATGGAACAACTCTCTCACTTCTACAGAGGGGAGTGTAAAACAGCATATACCACACAAAAAGGTTATTACCAAACAAAGTAAGGTTTTATTCTGATGAATGCTGAGCAGTGCAAATTAAAAAAAAGAACGAAGTGAAAAATGGTGATGCAAGAAAATATAACAGGATAATGAAGTAATAAAGACACCAACAACTACAAAATGTAACCATTAAAATCTAATGAGTTTGGATAACAGAACATTGGCTCTACTCTTAATTAACAAAGATGACTGGCCTTGAATAGCCTGTGTCAGTGGAGCACAGTAATATAACATGATCACAGCCCAGGTGACCAGAGTATGAATAGCAGATCAGATGCAAAGATGAAGAGCCTACCCATCCCGGGGGGGGGGGGGGTGCAAGCTTGGGGCATATTCATGTGGTTTAATTTATCTGGTGAAGACTGGGGAAACCACTGTGCAGTGCAGCCTGTTGGTTGTTGGAACATTATGCTGACATAAACCACCCCTCCTTGATAGTGACAGCATTTCAGTGCAAACACACACTGAATGTCCAGCCCTGAAGTACTGGACATGTCCCTGGTTCCTGGATCTCCTCACTGGATGCGTGGATGGGATCAGCCCAGATGGAGGCTAACGCAGGTCAGACAGACACAACAGACAAGCAGAAGACCTGGGAAAAGCTGATGATCAGCTGTGGAGAACCAAAAACAAGTGAAAAAAATGATGAATAACCATGTCTGAAGACTCGCTGAATCATCAGCCTGTGACTCTGAGGATGTCAAATTATTTGTATTCCTACATCCTTGCACAAAACTTCCAACTTCCAATTAGTGAAACAAGACTTAATAACATATTTCATTCAGGTTTATTACAAAAGGTCATTGTTTCAAATGGAAAATAACTACTAGTGGAAAGCACTAGTTAAACAAGGGTTTATTGCTTGGTATACTTTTATTCAACACAATTTTCTGCTGACTATATAAATCTGCCAGTGGTTTCAAGTTTGGGAATCATACTCTTCTATTTGAAGTCAAAAGCTTTCACAACTCCTTCCTGGAGTTCTTCAAAAACAAATAATTCCAGTCTTAAGGGCAAATGCCTACAAACAGCCAACATGCAAGTCTGGACATAAAATGTTACTGAACCCCTTCTCTTGGAAATAACCCAATGTGCTATATAAATTCATTCAAATGTTTTATTGTACATTTCTTTGCTATGTTTTTTTTTCTTCGGTGATATAATGCCTCTTGCTGTATTGTACTGTGGAGCTTTATCTACATTTGATTAACTTTTACTGTAAAATTTTCACTGTATTCATCTTTAATTTTGTAAATTTTCTTGCTTACTTGTACTGTGGAGATTTTGTCTACAGGCCTCCACTGAAAAAGGGCTTTTGCTCAGTTATCTTTTAATCTCAGTTAACAAATGTCAAATAAATAAATAAATAAATACTTCAAAGTAGTTACCTTAAAACTACTATAGAAGACCTCAGGTTTAATTAAGTGTCTTATATTCATAAAGAAGAATTATAATGTGCTACTTTGCATGACTTTCAAATACAACTTTTTTTTTTCAGGATGATGGAAACTCTGCTATGTTTTTTTCTTGTTAGGTCAATATTGTGATATAGGTCCATTTTTATAAAAAAAAGAAAAAAAACATATACAGGCAACTAGAAGGGGGGGGGGGTCTACAAATATTTCACTAACAAAAGTAAATCATACGAGATGAACTTGAGAAATATTATAGGCTCATAGGTGTTTACTAGGCTAATGACTACAAGGGCCTTTTTAAGCCTAGCCATGCATCCCTAATCTAACAAGTTCCGGTGCCCTTGCTAAGTACAAGCATGGGATTGGGAGATGAAACATTTACAAGCAGGGCCCTGTGAGATTAACCATTTACAGGCCTACTTGTGCCCATTAGAGACACAGGTACCAAACCAGGAATGAATTTCCTGTTCCCCATCTAACTGTTCAAATTACTTGAACTGGGTTAGGGAGGAACTCTGCTTAACATGGATGGAATGCCTGTTTCACAGAAGAGGTAAATCACTGGGATACCAGTCTCTCCTGTAGGTCCTATTTATATAAGAGGCATTACTCTGTCATCAGAGTACAGCATTTAATGCCATCGATGAGCCTCTAAAGCAAGCACTCACACTCAGAAAACATTCTCTGGCTACAGAATGCAGTCATACAGACATATTATCAGTTTACAGCCATAAGTTGCTCAAAAAACCCCCAAAAAGAGTGATCTTTGCTCCTCAGAATCACAAGGCTATGGAACAATCTTCCAAGTGAAATTGGATGCCTTATTGGGTCAAAGTGAGCTCTCTTGCAGTGTACTTAGCTCATAATGGCCTTGGCTGTAAGTTTGTGAATATACTATGAGATACTTGCTGTAATTTACTATTTCTCACTACTGATGGACCTTACTCAAAACCTTAGGTGTTAAAGAGGTTCCTTATTACCATCCTTCCTCAGTAAATCCACCAAGACACAAAAGCAGTTTAAGGCAAGTAAATTTATTGTTCAGAACAGACAGGAACAGAAGTGAAGACTAATGTAATCAAATGTAATTTCACATCATCTAAACTAACATGGCAGAATTATAAACTCTAAGTACATGAAAAAGTAAAGACTAACTTTACATGATAATATTCTGGAAAATTCCTTCCAATTACAATTCACATCTTTAATTGAAAGCACAATCATTATTGAAAGACTGCTGATACTAGTTACATTTCAGCATATTTTCACACTACTCTCTCATTACTCCATCCGTGCAGTACACTAACATTGCTGTATTTATTATAGAACATGTCACAAAACAAGGCCCACCTATCTCTTAGACGGGTAATGTTCAATAATATTCTTTTGTTTCATAACAAAGCAACGCAATGAGCTTTATTCAAACTGGCAACACAAAGTTGTACTCATGCCTTTCAGAATACAAACATATTTATGGTCTGAAATACAGAACACCATTTTGTCAGCTGTAATCTCTGAAATTCTTCTACTAGAGAAAATCCATATTTTTTCATATTTCAATAAATACTCAACACTAGGAAGATAAAATAAAAATTAAACTACATTATACAAATCTTTACAGTACAAGAATGAACTAGAAGGTTCACTTATAAATATGTGCTTCTTTGCTTGTTTCCTCATTTCCGATATGTTTTTCTCCCCTATTTCTTGATTGCAACACTGCAGAATAGTCAAACTATTACAGTAAATCCCAATTTTGAATGTTTCTTTCATCTCCCATTCTTACAGCTCCAGTACAGTGAGCCATCTTTAAGCCTATAGCAATTTTGCAGAGCTGTAGAATTCCTAAGAAAACTGGAACAGCTTAGTACAAATGCCCTTTGTTATTTTTCACTCCTTCCTCTGTTGCTGCTGAAGGATCACCCATGAACCACCCTCCTTCAGTACTTTCACCCCAGAAATGCCTCCATTTATTATCTATGCATTAGATGACTTCCGCATCCAATAAAAACAAGATCCTGAGCAACTCTGGGAACTACTCCCCTAAGTGTAGTTGCTGGACGCATCTTATTTTCTTGAATTACTTTTATATCTGCTTACTGTGGAGCCAGTGATTCATAGGTTCATAGGTTCGTACTAGGCTATCTGCCCTAGGGCATTTATAAGCCTAGCCAGAGTGTGTGTGGCTTACACCACCCCTTAGGATGAGAATACTACGCCCTTTTAGGGTTTAGTTTACTATGCCTCTGTCTAGTAGTGACACAGAGATGACCCCCGGGGTAAACCTACGATCTCCCATCCACTCGTCGAGATTTCTCTTGAATAGAGTCAGTGAGGGGCTCTGCCTAACATGGACTGGGATTCTGTTCCAGAGTGTAGGGAGCCTCTGGGTTATGAATCTGTCCCTCCAGCACGTCCTATTTATTTCTGTGTTGAGGTTTAAGTCACTTGTTCTCGTGGCTCTGATGGATTTGGATTTTCTGAGGTGGAGCATGTCCATTAATTCAGGATTGGACATGGCCTTGTACGTCAGGCACAGATCACCTCTGAGTAGGCGGTATGCGACTGAATAGAGCTGGAGTTTTTTCAGTCGGGCAGCATATGACATATGTTTAAGACCCTTTATCCTCTTGGTGAGGAACTTTTGGGGTCTTTCCAACTGCTGCAGGTGTCGGGTGAGATACATCCCAAGTAGGGCATTGTACTCAATCATTGGCCTGATAAGAGAAGAGTACAGGGGCACAATGACCTCTCTTGATCTAGATGTGAAACCCTTCATGATAAGGTGGGCAATATAGAAGGTCTTCCTAACCACTTTGGCAAAGTGAGTGTCAAATGAGAGGTTACTGTCAACCTGGGTCCCTAGGTCCCTGATTACCTCTTCCGTACTTAATGGATTACCGCCTATGTGGTAATTTGTCGGTACCTTGTTTTTCCCAAAGGGTATGACTATACATTTTTGGCGTTCAGCTTAAGGCCATGGCTCTGGCACCAGTTATCCGTTTCTATGAGGCCTCTCTGAAGGATGTTTGTGTCCGCTGGAGTATCAATTATGGCGCCCAGTTTGCAGTCATCTGCGAACTTTGTCAGCCACAATCCTCCTATGTTTGCCTGTACCTCGGAAAAATAAATGCCGAACAAGAGGGGTCCCAGGACGGAGCCCTGTGGGACACCGCTTGTGACTGGCTTAGAGTCTGACATAGCTCCAGCAACTCTGACCCTGTGGGTTCTGTCCTTGAGCCAGTTTGCAACCCATCTTGTGACATATGGGTTTACATTTAAGCTGGTGAGTTTGTCTATGATGCCCGAGTGGGGTATTGTGTCAAAGGCTTTTGCAAGGTCAAGGTAGGCTGTGTGAACTGCCTTACCCTCATCAATGGCCTTAGTGACTGTTTCAAAAAAGTCGACCAAGTTCAAAAGGCAGGATCTGCCCTTGACAAAGCCAAATTGGGTAGGATCCAATGTCTGTAGGTCCCCAATCTTTGTTTATGAGTTCCATAATGATCCTCTCCACAGCTTTGCAGACCAGGCTCGTCAAGCTTATGGGGCGGTAATTTCCAGGGTCTGTAGAAGCACCGCCTTTGTGAAGTGGGACCACTGTTGCCGTATGCCACTCTTTGGGTACGTATCCTGTAGTAAGGCTAAGATTAAACAGCAGCCTTATGTGTGGGTTTAGTTCCTCTTGGAGTTCATGTAGCACACAGCCCGGGACACCATCCGGTCCCATTGGTGCTGTGTTTTTAGCTTTAGAGAGGGCGGCTCTCACCTGGGCATCTGAGATGTTAGGGAGGCTACACTCTGCTGGGATAGTTTTCTCTCCTTTTAGGGGGGAGGGGGAGGAGAAATTTGCACTGAACCTGTCTGCCAGAATGTTGGCAATGTCAGTGGGTTCAGTGTATTTTATGTCATTTTGGACTAACTCTGAGCATATCTGGGAGTTTCCACCCAGGTTTCTAACATAGCTAAAGAAGGCCTTGTGATTGTCTTTTGTGTCTTTTGCGATTTTTCTCTCAAAGTTGGCCTTGGATGATTTTATGAGTGATCGTAGTTTTTTGCTAGTACTGATCAGAGATGCCTTCCCTTTTAGGGATTTTGCTCCGTCATGTAGTAGCTTCCTCCTCCTGTTGTAAAGTTTGTTTATGGCTGGGGTCCACCAGACCGGGCGCCTGCCTTTGGGGGAAAGGGTCTTGGTTTTATTTGGGATTGCATGAGCCATGCATTCTTGAAGGTGCCCATAGAAGGCATTTGCAAAGGATTCAGCAGTGTGGGTTGTGGTTTCCACTGGCCCAGGGGCCTTGAAGGATACCACTTCAGTCTTAAGAAGTGTGAAGTTTGCTTTTGAGAAGTTCTTCACTGTGGTCTTTTGTGCAGGGGGTGGGATGTGGATTTCCAGTGAGATTAATTTATGGTCTGATCTTACCAAAGAGGGATATACTTCCGGTGTGGAGCATTTTGTCCCCATGTTTGTGATGATCAGGTCTAGTATATTGTCTCCTCTTGTGGGAATGGTGACTAGTTGTTCCACTGCATTTGAGTTTATGAATTCTAGGAACCTTTGGACTACGGTGTTTGGGCTTGAGTAATGTTCCCAGTCTATGTTTGGGTAGTTGAAGTCTCCCAAAATGATGGTATTTGGAGAGACATTCATACTCTCCAGTGTCTTCAGGAAGGCTGTGTGGGGTTCCTGAGTTTGAGAGGCTGGTCTGTAGCATGCTACAAACTGTAAGGCAGTTTTGCCTATGGTTAGTTGCACCTGGATAGTCTCTGATGCTTCGTGCATTGCCACTAACTTGGAGGTGTGGGTATCTTTGATGAAAATGGATACTCCTCCTCCTTTTGTGGTTCGGTCCAAGTTTTGGGGCCGGAAAGCATGATATGAGGTAAAACCTGATAGTGCTGGGGTGCTCTCTGGAGCCTTGAACCAGGTTTCAGTCACTGCACAGACATCGATGTTCTCCATACTGAGGAGGGCTTCGAGGGCATGCATCTTGAGGTTTAGACTTCTGGCATTGAGCAGCATTACCCTTAGTTTTTTTCCACTTGTGTTTTCTAGGGAGGTAGGTTTGTCATTTGAGCCTTGCCTAAAAAAGGCACTATGGGGGTGGCAGGAGCCTTGGCCAATATCCGGAAGCCCAGGGGTGACAGGTGCAAGCCATCCCTTGCGAAGCAGCGTGGCTTGTCAAACATGTCATCCCAAGCAGACAGACATTGGATCCCCTTAGAATGACACCAGTAATTAAGCCAATTGTTAAAACTGATCATTTTGTCTTTGTACTGTGGCATCATTCTTGGTGAGGGTAAGATGCTGCTCAGGGTCAGGGTCTAATGATCTGTAAGAAATTTTTATTATCTGCTATTTGTATGTGTATCACCTTTCTGCTTTATCCTATTTATCTTTTCCTACAGTTGTCACTATTTAGCCTTCCTTAAAGTGCTTGCTTTCAATTAAACGTTAAGATTTATATTACACTTTCCATGGGCAGCTACTTCAAGTCATTGGATCATAGTCATAGCTACGCACTACGATAATGCTTGTCCTAATCCTAGCAAAAATTAGATTCCCATGGAAACTTTCAATGGCCACCAGTATTTTACTCTCGCTAAACAGCACTTTTGCTACTTAGCGAGTGTAAAAATATAAAAAAATATGAAGACAATTTAAAACAAAAGTGTGTGCGTTTATGTCTGTGTGTTGTGAGTGCATGCATGCATGAGTCCACAAGCGAGACCGACTGAGCCAGTATTTTACACTCCCTAAGCAGCACTTTTGCAGTTTAGTGAGGGTAAAAGAAGCATTAAAAAAGAAAGAAAAGTTATGTATGGGTGTGTGTTTATGTATGTTTATGTTTCTGCGTGTGTGTGTGTGTGTATGCTTGCATGAATGAGAGCAAAAGTGTGTGTGTGTGTGCTTGTGAAGAGTGACAGCAATCCATCATTTTATAATAGCTAAGCAGCACTTTTCTGTTTAGCAAGTGTAAAAGTAAAAGAAGCATTCAAAAAGAAAAACAAATGTATGTTTTTGTCTGTGTCTGTATGCATGCTTGCGCGTGAATGAGAGCAAAAGTGTGTGTGTGAGTGAGTGCGCGCTTGTGAAGAGTAAGAGTGATCTAGCAGTGGGCAGCAGGTTTGCATACCTCTCGCCCTCTTAGCTCAAGATGATATGGATAAAGCGTAAGATAATACCTCTCAACAAGTTGGGGCAAAAAATCCGTACAAAGCCTAAAATAATGGGGGGGGGGGGGACAATGGCCCAAAAATAGGGACAAATTTTTAAATGTTCCTATTATCAACTTAGAAAGGTGCTAGAATAATAGGGGTTCTCTAAGCAAGCCTTTGGCAAAACAGAATTCCATACAAATTACAATCTGACAGCACCTCCCTGAGTTCCAACCCAGTAGTAAGAGACTTGGGAACACAAGATGATAGCAATCCGAACTTTAACCACCAACTTTCCACAGTGGTAAGGAAAGTCTTCTAAGTAGTGCAACTCATAAGCAAGGGCATAGCATCCATGTCAAGAGGAGTTTCAACTCCACTGTACTCGACCCTTATCAGACCACTAATAGAGTACAATGCATCCTTTTTCATGTACCTCACCAGACAACTGCAGCAGCTGGAGAGACCTCAGAGGTTTCTCACTAAGAAAATACAGGGACTCCAAATAATGACCTAAGTGGACAGGCTGAAAGCTCTGTTACTTTACTCTGTATCTTACAGGCTGCTGAGAGGTGACTTGTGCCTGGCCTTCAGAACAAACTCCAACCCTGCCCTAATGGAGATCCTGCACATCTGCAAGTCAAATGGCTCAAGAGTCACTCGCTCTAAGGATCTCAACTTAGCTTGTGACATTAACAGATGATGCTGTAGAGATAGATATGTCTCCCAGAGACTGCTGCTTCTCTGGAATAGACTTGCTATTCACATCAAAGCTAATCATTGACCTTATTCAAATGCAACCTACATAACTGGATGGGAAACCATAAATTCGCCCCTGGCATGGCACCCATGTCCCTCACGGACAGGGGTAGTCAGCATTGATTACAAACCCACTCTGCTCATAAATTCATTCTGCTATCTACCCAAAAAAGAACAAATGGGGATACTTGGGATTAACATGGCTAGACTTGTAAAGGCTCTAGGGCCGCTAGCCTAGTAACCTCCTATGAACCTATACACTTCGGAAGGATATGTAGTCATCTTAAGCTGAAATGTATGTCATTATTTAGTGACCTCAATCCTAAGTGATTTGACAGAAAACCCCAAATTTTATGAGGAACAAACCAATAATATGATGCAAAAATCTGGACAGTTGAGAGGCATAAAGGAGTACAAAGGCTCAAAAATAAGAACAAATTTTAAATATTATTTTATTGCAAAGTTGCTTCACTAACAGGATTTGTGCTAGTGTGCATTTTTCTGAACCACAAATGTGTGTGTGTGTTTGGGCAGGGGGGTTAAGATGAATCTAGCAGTGGCAGCAGAAGTTAGGAGGTTTGCATACCTCCTGACCTCTTAGTTCAAGAAATTCTGGATAAAGCCTAAAATAAAGGAGGCACAAAGGCTCAAAAACAGGAATACATTTTAAGTATTGCTCTTATAAAAATTACAAAGTTGCTTGAGTAAGAAGATTTGTTTTAGCATGCATTTTCTGAAGGAAATAATGTCTGAAACTCAAATGTATGTCATTATTTAGTGACTTCATTACCCCAATAACTAGCAAAAAACCATGCATTTTAGGAGTAAGGGATACAAAAACAAAAAATTAAATAATTTGATACTGCACTAATCACCAAAATGGGCGACCTCATACTATGAAAACTAAAATGTGGATTTATAGAGATGCAGCTGTCTGTACTGAAGGTGCTGGGAGATTTGTATTCATACATAAACACATTCTTAAAAGATTTGACTTCTGTTTGGTTCACTGAGTATTCAAAACAAATGTCGTATAAAGGGATATCACACACTACACAAGCATCCTGATAAAGGAGAAGATCTCTTAAGTAGATTGTAATGTAGTGTGTGTGCGTGTGTGCTTACACATCGACTTACTTACCCCTCATGTACATATATTTTATTTTTCTTTTCTTGACTGGATGAGTCCAGTCCTGCTAGGTTAGTATTGTCTCTTTAGTGTATGTGTGTGTGTACATTTGATCAAATTAACATGCGTGTGTGTGCGTGCAATATTTTGCACAGATACACACAAATATATATATATATATATATATATATATATATATATATATCTATATATATATATATATATATATATATATATAAATGGCATATGTTTAAACAGACACACTATATTTGTATTTTACTTACTCTGGGTACCTTACTCTTGTAGTTTCACACACAGTAGTGAGAGAACTGTCAGTTGCTCCAAGATCTGGGCCTTATATGTACACTTTTACTGCATTTTCACTGTTTACTGATGAGATTCCTCTCCAGCTCATTCATATAACCTGTGCAGCAGTGCCCTGTACATACACAGTCACTTGTAATTTCCCCTCTATAACTTCACCTGCTATTTTCTCAAGTATCTATCAGAGTGAGTAGCAGCTAGTTTGCCCACTGAAAAGCATTACCTCCCAAGAGAGTTGTTTTAAATCAATCTTAGTCCTCTCCTCCCAGCCCAACAACTTCATATTTAGCTAGCTACAAACCTGGAGAACTTGGTCAGCTGAATACTTTTTGCACTGACTTTGACATCTCTGAGAAGCAAATTGCAACTGAGTGGGTACAGCACAGAGTCCTAAGGGACTCCACTGGTGACTAGCCTCTTTGTGAAGCTGGCTTTATCAATTCTAACCTCCCAGGTCCTATCAGTAAGCCAGTGACATAAGGTTATTCACAATGCCCAAGTGGGATATTTTATCAAATGCTTTAACCAGATCTAGGTAGGCAGTCTGCACCGTTTTCCCCTTATACATTGCCTTAGTGACCTTTTCTAACAAGTCCACCAGACTCTTAACATTTAAGTTCTAATTCTGATAACTGGTAATGGAGTACTGTGACTTTCTAGCTTTAACTTGCGAAGTACTGCTCTTAAGCACACATGAGCGGGAAGACATTTTCCAATGTGGAGTTAATTCTAACAGTTTCAAGAAAGTTGTTAACCTCATTGTGTGTAGGTGTGTGGAACCCAACAAAGGTGAAGTAAACTAGTGTCATATTCTGTTCTTGGCCCTTGCCAGCAAGGAAGTGGCTAGATAAATAGTGTTTTATAATCCACTGGCTAAGTATAATCATACCAATGCCTGAACTTTGAACATATTGTACAAAGCAGTGTAGTCTCAGATAAGTTCAAGAAAAATCCTAACTATGGGGATTTACAACACTTAGGGTGCTGTACCATAGCCATTACATATGTTGCTTTCATCACTGTGGCTGTGCTTCTGTGGCTATTTGCTTGCTTGTATGCATGCCATTGGTGGGTTTATGGTACATTAGTGTATTATAGTGGAATTTTTTTAGCATTAACCCAGTTTCTTTTGTCAGAGATATAGTGTAACAAAACATCACATCGTAGTATTGTTGTCACTACATAACTGGTGATAAAGAACAGATGTGTGTGATCTCAGGCCATCTGATCTTAGGCCTAGAAAGTAAAAAAGCATTATCTGTTCAAAGTGTAATTACAATAGGTGAGGAACTGTAAGGCTTTATTAACGTGGGCTTCCACAAGTTTTTACTGACTGTATCAAGAAATGGTGGAGGAAATGTAGCAGCAAGAGGCAGCTACTTTTGTGAAAGAACATTCTTCAAAAAAATGGTAAAAATAACATCTTGTAGGGTGGCCAAAGATCAAACACTGTTGAAGATAACAGCCTCAGGATGCTGGGGAAAAGGCAAAGGTCAAATGGGCTGTTCAGGAGGATGGGGCAGATGTTTGCTAGATAGTAGCCCACATACATGGAATATTCATTGTATGCTTTGTGGAGTGCATTCAAACCTTACCATAAATTTAGTTTTTGGATGTGGATGAAATACTTTTACAGGAATAAGCTGCAGAAGTCCTATTTAACATGTTCTTATCTTTGTTAACACAAAGAAAAGGGAGCATGGTAATATAAAATGAAGCAAGTTCTTGAAAAAATATATAGCGATCAGACAAGATATTGAAAATATGCTGTGAATACTAGGCACACAAGCTGGGGTCATATCATTTATCCCTAACAGTACTTGACAGATGGTGAGAAGTGAGTGGAGATCTGGTTGCAAGGTTGTTCCGCATGATTTGATGGTCCTAAAAGATACTGTTGAAGAAAGGTTTCCCAGTGGTGCTTTACACCTTGTCATTTAAGTATTTCAGGTGAATGCCACCTGGTTTCCTTTAAATAAAATAACTTGTACCTAAAAAAAAAAAAAAAAAAAAGTTTACTAAAAATGCATAAAGAAAAAAAAAGTATTCAGGAAAAGTATTAGTGTGTCTATGTATTAACGTATTATTTATTGCTGTGCTTATTATTTTAAGTTCATAGGTAGGTACTAGGCTATCGGCCCAAGGGCCTACGTAAGCCTAGCCAACAAAGTTCCCTGGCTTAAGCCACCCAAGAAAGTTATTTTCCTGTGCCACTGTCGAGCAGAGACACAGAAGTGATCCCCGGGGTGTATTTCCTATTTCCCATCCACTCATCAAGATTTTTCTTGAAGAGTGCTAATGAAGAACTTTGCTTGACATAGATGGGTAGCCTGTTGCAGAGTATGGGAAGTCTCTGGGACAGGAATCTATCCCTCCAGCATGTCTTCCTTATTGTGGTGACAAGGTTTAGGTCCCTAGAGCGTGCAGCTCGCAGGGATTGGGATTTCTTTAGGTGTAGCATGTCCAACAGCTCTGAGTAGGGCATTTGTTTGAGGCCAGTAATCCTCTTTGTGAGGTACTTCTGTGGCCTTTCCAACTGCTGCAGATGTCTTGTGAGGTACATTCCAAAAGGGGCGTTGTACTCAATAAAGGGTCTAATGAGTGTCGAGTAGAGGAGAACAATGACCTCTTTTTTTCCCTGGATGAGAACCCTTTTATGATGAGGTGTGCCAAGTAGATGGACTTCCTGACTACTGTGGTGATGTGACTATCAAACGAGAGACTATTGTCCAGCTGGGTCCCAAGGTTTCTTATCACACATTCAGTGTTAAGTAGATTGCTGCCTATGTGGTAGTTCATGGGTACAGAGTTTTTACCAAAGGGGATGACACTGCACTTTTTGGCATTGAGCTTGAGGCCATGGCTCTGACACCAGGCATCTGTCTCAGCGAGGCCCTTCTGTAGGATGTCCACATCATTTGGGGACTTGACCATGGCTCCTAGTTTGCAGTCATCTGCGAACTTCATTAGCCAGAGGCCTTCTGTGTTAGCCTGTACTTCAGAGAAGTAAATACCAAACAGGAGAGGTCCCAGGACAGAACCCTGTGGTACTCCACTTGTCACTGCTTTGAGGAATGATTTGGAGTCTGCAACTTTTGCAGTGTGGGTTCTGTCAGTGAGCCACTTGGCAATCCATCTTGTGATGTAGGGATTTATACCTAGTTTAGTGAGTTTAGCTATAATTCCAGAATAGAGGATGGTGTCAAAAGCCTTGGCGAGGTCAAGATAGGCTGTGTGAACCACCTTACCCTCATCTACGGCTTTGGTGAAGAAGTCAATCAGGTTCAGGAGGCATGATCTGTTTTTCACAAACCCGAACTGGGTGGGATCCAGAGTTTGGAGGTTACCAATGTCTTTGTTTATGAGTTCCATGATGATACATTCCATGGCCTTGCAGACCAGGCTCGTCAGGCTAATAGGTCAATAGTTCCAAGGATCAGTGGTGGCTCCCCCTTTGTGGAGTGGGATAACTGTTGCTGTGCACCATTCAGTGGGCACAAAGCCTGATGCGAGGCTATTACTGAACATGGTGCTTAAGTGGGGAACCAGTTCGTTCTGAAGTTCGTGTAAAACGCAGCCTGGAATGTTGTCCGGTCCCATGGATGCTGTGTTTTTGGCTTTAGAGAGTGCAGCTTTTACCTGCATAGTTGTGATTACAGGGACTCTGCATTCTTCCTGTATAGATGTGGGCCCTTTAAGGGATGGGGGTGGGGGGGTAAAGTTAGTACTGAACCTATCTGCCAGGATGTTGGCAATATCAGCTGGTTCTGTAATTTTCGTGCCGTTGTGCTGTAACTCGAAGCAGATCTGGGTGTTGCCATTGAAATTCTTGACATAGCTATAGAATGCTTTGTGGTTGTCCTTAGAATTAGTGACTATTTTGTTTTCATAGCTAGCTTTGGACGATCTTATAAGGGATCTCAGCTTCTTACTGAGGGTGACCAGGGAGCTCCTCCACTCATGGGATTTTACTCTCTTTTGCAACGGTTTCTTCCTTTTGTTGTACAGTTTGTTTATGGCAGGGGACCACCAGATTGGCTTCCTTTTTGTGGAGGATAGCATCTTGGTTCTGTTTGGGATAGCACAATGCATGCACTCGTGTAAGTGCTTATAGAGTGCATCTGTGTATGATTCAGCAGTTGTAACTGTATTGTCCATCTGCATGGGTGTCATGAAGTTCACCACTTCTGCCTTAAGAAACATGAAGTTGGCTTTGGAGAAATTTTTTACCGTGGTTTCCTTAATTGGGGGTGGGGGTGGGATTTGGATATCAAGGATGATTAGCTTATGGTCGGATCGGACCAACGAGGAGTTGACTTCAGGTGTGGAACACCCATCACTCATGTTGGTAATGACTAGGTCTAGGATATTGTTGCCCTTGGTGGAGGTGTGAATAAGTTGATCCAGGGCATTGGAATTTATGAATTCCAGAAAGCGTTGAGCTAAGGAGTTGGTACATGAGTAGTTTTCCCAGTTAATGGTGGGGTAGTTAAAGTCACCCATTATTAGGGTGTTTGGTTGAACCCTAATATTTTCCAGTACATCAAGAAAAGAGGAGTGGGAACCCTGGGGCATGGTGGGGGATCTGTAGCAAGCTACAATTTGGATTGCAATTTTGCCCAAAGTTAGTTGCACTTGGATAACCTCGGATGCATTATGCTGAGCAACTAGCCTGGAGGTGTGGATATCCTTAATGAATATGGACACACCTCCGCCTTTGGTGTTTCGGTCCAGGTTACATGGCTGAAAAGTGTGGTATGAGTTATAGCCTGGTAGTGCAGGGGTGCTCTCTGGAGCCTTGAACCAGGTTTCAGTCACTGCACAGATATCGATGGTCTCCATTTTAAGGAGTGCATTTTGAGATTTAGACTTGTAGCATTACCCTCGGTTTTTGCTTGCCTGTTCCTGTTACAGTAGTGAATTTATTTGAACCTTGCCTAAAAAAGGCACTACAGGGGCAGCATAGCTCTTTTAGATTTTATTGAGTGATTCATGTGACTTACTCTTAATTGTTCTTAAAATTGTATTTAAAAGGAACTGAAAGAATGGGGTGGTTTTATTCTGATAAAGTCCTTGCAGTAGATGAAAGCGCTCAATAAACAATATTTTTCTAAAAAAATTTTTTGCATGAACTGAATACCTGGTGATCACCTTTTCCAACGTTATCCTATACCTGGTTTTAGTTTTTCTAACATGTTCCTGATAACTCATATGGGATTGTGTGTCCATCTTCTGGAAGACGTGTTTTACACTAAGTGTGCATACCTAGGGGATTACTTTGTTTTAAAATGTATATGGAAACCAGAATAATGGTGCTATGTCTTCTGATGCAGGAAGCAGACTATTTTGTTAGTTGCATAGTGAAATTATGAAAAAGGCACAACATAAGTACAAACAGTGATGGTCTCACAGAGGGGTACCTGAGTGTGTCTGGCAGTTCTATAGAAATGCCACAATATGCTGTGAACAGGAGTTACTGGCCCCCATATAACGGCTTACTATTTGGTGACATGCTTTATTGATGTTGTGATGTCCGTGCCCTGGCCCAGCAATCAAGGAGCCTCAGTCCTCACCACTAACACCAAAGAGGGTGTCTCATATATGAGGAAAGGATAAGAAATACACACAGTAAAGTGCAATTTCCCTTAAGAGCACACAGAGATCACAGGCAGTCTGGGGCTGGTCGCTCCCTTGCTCCAGAGGTCCCAATAAGACTCCCGACTGGCACAGCTACAGGGTCCAGATCTCAGCCTAGCTGGTCAAGCTAAAATCTCCAGCACCCTCTCTGTCCAACCAGTGCTTCGTGTCCCTGCCCAAGTAGCTGACACACACACTTTGAGATAAGAGTTTACACAACCACACAGACACTTTTGGGGAAGGCTGGCACAGGTTCTCCAGCTGTGCCCGTTTTACCCAGACTATATGGCAGTAATCACTTGCCACCACCCAGCTAATATTATCAGCTACCCAAAGGCACTTAAAAGGGTGTCCAATTATTACTGTGCAATATTATTATCCAATTGGTAGATTTGACTAAACAGTCTCAAAGCTTATTAGAGTGACTTGGTACAGTAATCACTATAAATATGTAATGTACTCTAGAGCTTAAATTATCTCTACACAAACCAGTCACAGTTAAAAGGTTTCAAAATATTTAATAATAAATAATTAAAACCACAAGACAATACTTTCTACTACACAATCAGTGCTAGTCAAGAGAGCTCAGAGATCACACAAAAATACTTAAAATAGATCAGTAGTACAGTTCTGACATCACAGAAAAACACTTAGTCTACTCTTTTCTAGTTTCGAGCTATCACTAAGAGAAAACACAGTTCTAACATACTACTTACATAAAGAGAGCATAAGGCAGTGCTGAGTGGGATGTTCAAGTCAAAAATGCGTACAGTCTCTCTCTGAGCAATAGTTTTTAAAATCACTAACAAACATTTCTGTTGGGCTCTCCCAGATTACATCACTTTTCACACTTGGGTTCCCAGTATACACATTACATCATGTTTGACACAGCCTGGGGTTCCCATGCCAACAGGCTACATTATTTAGCAAGCTAACACCTGCTCAGGAAGCTACACCTATAAAAGACATTTCACGTGCACACTCTAGTAATTATTCCTTAAGTTAAAACAATAGAAAGAATGAGCTAGCCCAGACCAAATGGCTCCAAGTTCTTGAGATCAAAGGACATAGAAGACATAATTTTAATTTCAAAGAACAGATGCGAAATGCTTGACTTAGTTTTTTTTTTTTACAGCAGAGAGAAATGTTGCCACATTGTTGACAAAGCGAATAAAAAATAACTCTGCCCCCTGGATTACCAAAAATACATTAGCAGCCATGCGCCTCAGAGATAAAGCCTGGGCACTTTACCAGAAAATTAAGACCACCAAATCCCACATTGAATATAGAACACTGCGAAACAAAGTAAAAAAGCTTACTATCTCTGACAGACAAAATTATTTCTTTACCCTTCAAAACAATAATAAAACAAATCCACAGATATTCTGGAAAGGAATCTCTACCCTCCTTAACCCTAGCAAACCACACACCCCCACCCCTGATCCAAATGCCCCAGACCTAGACTTGGCTACTCAATTTAACTCCTCCTTCATTGACTCTATTAGCAAACTAACTTCCTCCTTTTCTAC
This sequence comes from Protopterus annectens, assembly GCF_019279795.1. Taxonomy (NCBI): domain Eukaryota; kingdom Metazoa; phylum Chordata; order Ceratodontiformes; family Protopteridae; genus Protopterus; species Protopterus annectens. The sequence continues at coordinate 175,660,575 of NC_056748.1, forward strand.
TTCCACCTTATCAGCCAATACCCCCTCACCCTCTCCCGCAAAAAAAACACCATGCACTTCTCTTACTTCCCCATTCCCAGCTACAAACTCTTCACCTACTCTAACTTCCTCATTATCCTTACCAGTATCAAATACTTTCCCTCCCCACTCTGCTCCCTTCTCATTAAAACCTATATCCACTTATACAATAAAGAAACTCCTTCGAAAATTGAAGCCCGGCACTAATGCACCTGATAACATCCCCTCATACTTCCTAAGCATAGCTGCTGATGGAATTGCCTATCCCATAAGCATTCTCATCAACCGCTCAATCCTGGAATGTGCAGTGCCCCAACTCTGGAAACAAGCTTTCATCATCCCCCTCCATAAAGGTGGAAAAAACTGCAGTGTTAACAACTTCCGCCCAATTGCTATCCTGTCCCCCATTTCTAAGCTACTAGAGAAATGTGTCCAACTTCAACTACTACCATATCTTTTAGAAAATAACCTCCTTACATCTACACAACATGGCTTTAGGCCAAACCATAGCACCATGACAGCCCTCCTCTCCTTTCTTGAAACCATCAATAAAGCACGTGATTCCGGGAAAATTGTCTCCACCCTACTACTTGACCTTTCTAAGGCCTTTGATACTATCTCACACAGTCTGCTCCTAACTAAACTTTCCAACCTTAACCTTTCTCCTCCTCTTTAAACTGGTTCTCCAGCTACCTATCAAACAGATACCAAGCTGTAAAATGGAAAAAGCCACTTCCTCTTTTCTCAATACCCCACCGGAGTTCCCAAGGCTCCATACTTGGTCCTCTCCTCTTTAACATATTTATAAATGATTTTCATAAATCCATCCCATTCTCTGACATTATCCAATATGCTGACGATTCTACCATTATTTGCTCTGCCTCATCTGTCCCTAAGCTTCTAAAGCTCACACAAGAAGCTTTCTCAATTACTGAGCATTGGATGAAAATAAACCACCTAGCTCTAAACGCCTCTAAAACCAAACTCATGGTATTTACCCTCTAAAACTACTCCCTTCAATACAAACAATTTCTTGATTATAAGTCAAAACAACTCAATTCTAGAACTAGTGTCCGAAACTAAGTTACTTGGTGTCCAAATTGACAACCAGCTTAATTTCAACTCTCATCTTCAACTAAATATCAAAAAAACCCACAAAAAGCTGGGTATGCTCTACCGTCAAAACCATTACCTCACAAAGACCTCTAAAATCGCTCTCTCCTCTTCCTTTCTTATTCCCTCCCTGCTCTATGGCTCACCTCTCCTAACAAATCTTCAGTCCTCTCTAAAGAAACAACTTTCGTCTTGCTACAATAAGATCGCCAAGTTCGCTAGCGGCCACAGGTCATCAACCCACCACTGTTCCTCTCTCCAAAAACTAAACTGGCTTGAACTTCCTCATCAGCTCAACTACATTCAGCTCACCCTAGCCCATAAGCTCATAAATAACCCCTCTCTCTGTCCCTCCCTGTCTTCTGCTTTTAAGTTACATCTACCAGACAGAGTCTTAAGGTCTAACAACCAAAACCTACTAGAAGTACATAAACCAACACGTCCCCCAGGCAAATACCTTCTATCCTCTAACCTAGCCCGTCTTTGGAACTCACTCCCACCATCCATTCGTACCACCTCTAATCTTTATTCATTCAAAAAATCTCTACACACACATCTAAAGTTGCAATGGGAATGTTCCTGTTCTCATCCATCATAAAAATATGGAACTCTTAATCCTTCATCCATTCTTAAGCTATTCAACAAAGCCTATTTATCTTATCATTCCCTTCATAACTGCATTCATTTATATTAAAACAACTCTACCTCTCTAAAGTCATACACAACTCACATCTATTTTACCTATTTCTATTACACTGTATTATATGAATGTTACCTCAAATGCAAAATCAATGACTGTATCCTATTTTACATTTGTAGAAGTATCTAAGCTATCTATTGTTTATTCCTGCCCTCTGGTTTGCTTTAAGGGCTTTTTAAATTGTTTGTACCTATTTTGTGTGTCTGTTTTTTGGAGCTTTTCTCCCCAGGACTCCATTGAAAACGGGTTCTTTTAGGCCCAATGGACTATCCTGGTAAACCAACTGCAAATAAATAAATAAATAAATAAATAAATAAAATTAACAGCCTATTCTTTCATTTAAGAAAACCAGCCTGTATCTTACATTGAGATTTGCAAATGACAAAATTATCTATAAAATTCTATTTGGCTAGGCTGGCGGCCTTCTCATTTCTACCAGTCTTCACAGATGTGACTTGCATAAGCAGTCTATATGGTACATACGAAAGGAAATCAGGAATTGGTAGAACGTGGTAATGATATCAGCTGTGATCTCTATCAATTTCATTATGTTTGTCTTGCAAGATTTCCTCATGAAACACAATGTTGATATGGCCTCAAATCTCCCTGTGCTAAACCTGTTAAAAGTTTTCTTTGCCCGTGGAATACAGATTGCAGAAATATGAGTGTATATGCCTTCTGAGGTACTTTCAGGTGTTCTGTCCATGTTTTGATGCAACTGTTTTGTGACACAAGCACCATGTGAATACTATTGTGCATCTTAAGTTTAAAAAACTTTTTCCTCTGTGATGGTGATCATACATAAGCCACTGTCTCTGACTTAGGGTTCCCATCCATATGCTACTCAATGCTAGAAGTCTAAACCTCAAAATGCACTCTCTCGAGGCACTCCTACAAATGCAAAACATAGATATCTGTGCAGTAACTGAGACCTGGTTCAAGGCTACAATTCTTACCACACTTTCCGGCCACAAAACCAGGACCGAAACACTAAAGGTGGAGGAGTGTCTATATTCACCAAGGATATTCACATCTCCAGGCTACTTGCCCAACACAATGCATCTGAAATTCTCCAGGTGCAACTAACACTAAGTAAGACTGCAATCCATATTGTAGCTTGCTACACATCCCCCACCATGCCCCAGGATTATCACTACACCTTTCTAAACATACTGGAAAATATTTAGATACAACCAAACACCCTAATACTGGGTGATTTCAACTACCCTGCCATTAACTGGGAAAACTACTCGGGTACTAACTCCTTTTCCCAACGGTTCTTGGAATTCATAAATTCCAATGCCCTGGATCAACTAATCCATTGTCCCACCAGGGGCTCCAATATCCTAGACCTGGTCATTACCAACATGGGAGACAGATGCTCCACACCAGTGGTCACCCCCTCATTGGTCAGGTCTGACCATAAGTAAATCACCCTTGACATCCACATCCCACCCCCACCCCACAGTAAGGAAACCTCCTTAAAAAACATCTCCAAAGCCAACTTCAAGCTACTGAAGTCAGAAGTGACAAACTTCACAACACCTACACAGATGGGATCTGGAAGTTCGACTGCAAAATCCTACACTAAGGCACTGTACGAGCACATCCACTCGTGCATGAATCGTGCCATCCCAAATAGAACCAAGATGCTGTACTCCAAAAAAGGGAAGCCAATCTGGTGGTCCCCTGCTATAAACAAACTATACAACAGAAGGAAGAAACTGTTGCAAAAAAGAGGAAAATCCCAGGATGCAAAAAACTCCCTCACCAGCCTCAGTAAGAAGCTGAGATCCTTCATAAAATCCTCAAAAGCTAGTTACGAAAATAAAATTGCCAAAGATTCCAAAGACAACCACAAGGCATTCTATAGTTATGTCAAGAATCTAAATGGCAATGCTCAGATCTGCTCTGAGTTACAACAGAATGGCATTAAATAAACTGATCCCAAGGATATTACCAATATCCTGGCAGATCGATTTAGTGCCAACTTCACCCCCCCCTCTCACCCCCCTAAAGGGCCCATCACAATAACAAAAGATTGCCAAATTCCGATAATCACGGCCACACAGGTAGAAACCGCACTCTCCAAAGCTAAGAATACAGCATCCATGGGACCAGATGACATCCCAGGCTGTGTACTACATGAACTACAAAATGAACTGGCACCTCACGTGTCATGTTTAATCATAGCCTCACCTCAGGCTTCGTGCCCACTGAGTGGTGCACAGCTACAGTTATCCCACTCCACAAGGGAGGATCCACCTTGGATCCCAGGAACTACCGTCCCATCAGTCTGACAAGCCTGATTTGCAAGGGCATGGAACTTATAAACAAAGACATTGGCAACCTTCAAACACTGGACCCCACCCAGTTTGGGTTTGTGAAGGTCCAATCTTGTCTCCTGAATCTGACTGACTTCTTTGAATCTGTCTCCAGAGCTGTGGACGAGGGTAAGGCGGTCCACACAGCCTATCTGGACCTCGCCAAGGCCTTCGACACCATCCCCCAGCTCTGGAATCATAAATAAACTTACTAAGCTGGGCATAAATCCCTACGTCACTCGATGGGTTGCCAACTGGCTTGCTGACAGAACCCAGACTGTAAAAGTAGCCGACTCCAAATCCAGCTCCAGACAAGTGGAGTACCTCAGGGTTCAGTCCTGGGACCACTCTTGTTGGGCATCTACTTCTCTGAAGTACAGGCCAACACTAAGGGACTCTGCCTAACAAAGTCGGCAGATGACTACAAACTGGGAGCCATTACTGAATCCCCAAATGATGTAGATATTCTACAAAAGGGCCTTACAAAAACAGATGCCTGGTGCCAGAGCCATGGGCTCAAGCTTAATGCCAAGAAATGTATAGTTATCCCCTTTGGAAAAAAACATGTACCCATGAATTACCATATAGGTGGCAGGACACTAAACATCGAAAGTGTGATGAGAGAGACACAGGTGGACAGTGGTCTCCCTTTCGATAACCACAATGCCACAACAGTCAGGAAATCATTCTATGTGGCACACCTCATCACTAAGGGCTTTTCATCCAGAAAAAAAGAGGTCATTGTCCCACTGTACTCATCCCTCATTAGACCCATTATAGAGTATAATGCCCCGTTTGGTATGTACCTCACAAGACATCTGCAACAGCTGGAAAGGCCACAGAAATACCTCACTAAAAGAATCACAGGCCTAAAGCAGATGCCATATCCTGACCGTCTAAAAAACACTCCAGCTATACTCTGTGGCATATCGTCTGCTCAGAGGTGATCTCTGCTTAACATACAAGGCCATGTCAAACCCTGAGCTGTTGGACATGCTCCACTTAAAGAAATCCCAATCCCTCAGAGCCACACGCTCCAGGGATTTAAACCTTGTCATCACAATGAACAAAACATGCTGGAGGGTAGGTTCCTGACCCAGACACTCCCCATACTCTGGAATAGACTGCCCATACATATCAAGCAGAGTGCCTCATTGGCCCTCTTCAAAAGGAACCTTGATGATTGGATGGGAGATAGGAAATTCACCCCGGGGATCATGTCAGTCACCCTGCTAGACAGGGGCCCAGAGAAGTAAATATTGTGGGAAGAAATATCCAGGGAATTGTTATGGCTAGGCTTGCATAGGCCCTAGAGCCAATAGCCTAGTACCAACCTATGAACCTATAGGCATCACACCTACATCTTCTTTTGCAGAACAGTCAACTGAACTTATTCACAAAAGAGTCATGACATCTGCATAATCAACTCATCTCCTCAGCATAACACCTATTAGCTCAGCTTGCCCCTTCCTGCACTTAAAGCCAGGGTCATTACTATTCATCAGGCTTCAAACCGTATGCACTTGTAGCTGCTAAGACACCTCGGTGTCTTAACTGTGTAACTGATCTGTCTTTAACTTTAGAGAAACTCTTCTAATCTTTGTCTTTATGCAGTGTTGTTGCCATGGGTTGTTTGTACATTTGCTGGCTTGCCTGTACTTTGATGTTACAGCTCAGATGTTTAAAACCAAAATGTTGCCCTTTGCACCCTTTTCTTTTCAAGAACCCACAGCATGAGATGGTGTTTGTGTAGTAGAAAGTAAGTTGGGAGATGAGCGGTTCAGCTTCAGATCAGGATACAGCAGAAGTGACCCGATGTTTGCAGTGACACAGATAGTTGAGAAGAAGCTGGAGATGAGGAAACAGTCCAAATGGGCATTCCTAGACTTGGAGAAAACATACAAGGTCCCAAAAAAGCTGATTTGGAAAGCCCTGCAATGGTTCAAAGTCCCAGAAACATTGGTAGAATTAGTGCAGACTATGTATAAGGAACCAATGACTCATTTATGTATTTATTTGCATTATGTTTACCGGGAAAGTCCACTGGGCCATTGAGAACCCATTTTCAGTGGATGCCTAGGGAGAAAAGCTCCTCTGTACATGAACATAAAGCACTGAAATACAAACAATGATACATACAATGATACAAGAGTATATACAACAAAAGAAAAATACTAAAAATTAGATGACCTATAGGTGCAAGTTGAACAGGGCGGCCACGGTGATGCAGCAGTTAGCGTTGCCGCCTCACAGCAAGAGTTTCTCTGGATCGATTCTCGGCTGGGGTGCCTTCTGTGCGGAGTCTGCATGTCCTCCCTGTGGTCGCGTGGGTTTTCTCCGGGTGCTCCGGTTTCCTCCCACATCCCAAAGACATGCTGTAGGTGGATTGGACACTCTAAATTGGCCCTAGGCATGAGTGTGTGTGCCTTCTGTGGAACTGGCAACTCGACACCGTAAAACTCCACTGCCAATCATGAGCGGGACAGGTGATCCACTGTGGCGACCTCTAACCAGGAAAAAGCTGAAAGAAGATAGGTGCAAGTTGAACAATCAGGTAACAGCAAAATCAAGAGCAACACTGCATAAATTTCAAAACATTAGACTAGTGAGGATCTTCACATAACATTATTTGACAGTACATAAGAAAACATCACAGTAATACATATTCTGAGGCGGCACGGTACAGATGCAATTCCAGACTGAAGACAGGTAGTTGCATAGTGAAGTTTTGAAAAAGGCATTCGGTCTCACATAGGGGTTTTCAGGAATACTTAAACTCCTTTATATCAAAGATTCATAAAAGCATTTTTATAACATGATTTACTGTGAAACTGTTATTCGGATGACAGGAATAAGGAGAAAGATGAGGGAACACTTTTACTGGCACCCCAGGCAGACTGCAAACGCATCTTTGATGTGTATTGCCATGCAAAGCCCAATAATTAGTTGAACCAAGCTTAGTGGGAAATGGGATACTCTTGCTAGCTGGGGGCTGGAATATGGGAGGAGTAACTTCAAAATGAACTGGACTAGATCAAAGCTGAATGTCTAAAAAAAAAAGCCTGTTATCTCAGCAATGAGCTGGTAGTTCTGGAAGCTTTTTTCACAGAATGTGTAACATCAGTAGGAAACACATTTGTAGGAGGCACTGCTGTTCTCAAGTTCCTCCATTCTAAGTGACTGGAACTGTCATGTGACAGTACAGCCATGAGCATTATACTCTCAAATTGTGCACTCAGAGTGTATTATGGAGAAGATTTTTCTTTAGAAGAAAACAAACTCTTATTAAGATATTTGCTCCCAGGAGGGCATTCAGGGTTGCAAACAGAATAAAATTAGTAGTGACTACTACTGTCTGGTAGATACAGATTTGCAATGAGCCAGACTTAAGGAAAAGTTAAAAAACATATACATACATACATACACACACAAACATATTTTATATGTATATATATATATATATATATATATATATATATATATATATATATAAATATATATATATATATATATATATATATATATATATATATATATATATATAAATATATATATATATATAAATATATATATATATATATATATATACACCGCTACCTCACTCCCTCTACAAAGTTTGTTCTCTCTACCACATTCCATCCCTCCTATATGGTGCCCCACTTTTACTAACCTACACTCTTCGCTAAAGACAAAACTCTCTTCCTGCTGTAACTAAATTGCCAAGTTCGCTACTACTGGCTATAAATCCTCCACTCACCACTGCAATGCTCTTCACAAACTAAATTGGCTAGAGCTGCCCAATCATCTCTCCTACATTCAACTCACTCATGCCCACAAACTTATCCTCAGCCCCTCTCTCTGCCCCTCCCTTGCCTCATCTCTCAAAATGCATTTTCCTGATAGGCTCCTAAGATCCAATAACGAGAATCTGATCGAACTGTACAAGCCTGCCCACCCGCCAGGCAAACTATCATTCTCTCTAGCACTTCTCTGGAACTCCCTACCACCTCTTATTCGTACCACCCACAACCACTCTACCTTTAAGACCATGCTTCACTCTCACATCCTGTTGGGAATGTTCCTGTTCTTATCCCACATAACTCCCTTATCATTACACCCTGTTATCGCACTTTCCCTCCCGCTCTCTTCCCATACCTCCCACTAAGCTAAGACACCATGTAATCCAATTTTCCATTCTCTCTCTTCCCATATCTCACACTAAGCTCTGTGCACCTCTTAACTTTTTACTCTACTTCTTCTAATTTCCCCCCTTTTATTAACTAAACTATATCCTGGTAAACAAACTGTAAAATAAAAAAAAAAATAAAAAAATTGTATATATATATATATATATATAAATATATATATATATATATATATATATATATATATATATATATATATATATATATATTTTTTTTTTTTAATGAATGCTTTTGAATCACTACTTTAATGTTGTGATTATATTATGTGCATTGTTTATACTATTTAAATATGCTGTTGCATAAAAATCTGTAACTGTATTTAGAGCTTTTCTCCCCAGGCCTCCACAGAATACGGGTCTCTGACCCAGTGGACTTGCCCTGTCAACAAATGTCAATAAATTGTTTGCGTCTTTCGGCTTTTCCTGGTTAGGGGTCACCACAGCGGAACTCCAGTCCGCTAATGATTGGCAGTTGATTTTTACGTACCGGCTTGCCAGGCCTGACACACAATCTTCAACGAAGGTACGCCCATTCACACATGTCTCCACACAGAAGACGCTCTAGCTGAGAATCGAACTGGACAGCGTCTTACTGTGAGGCGACAACGCTACCGCAGCACCACCACCGCTGGTAACAAATGTCAATAAATAATAAAACAATTTTTTTTTCTCTTATTAGTCCTTTTAAAAGGGGGTGTAACCTGACCAAAAAAATGATAGTGTATATAGGCTCATAGGTTGGTACTGGGCTATCTGCCCGAAGGCATATATTAGCCCAGCCACGTTGTGCGGTACTCACAGCCCCTTTAGCAGTCGTCTAAACCCTTGTACTAGCAGCTAGTACCCTTGGCCCCTATCTAGTAGTGCTGTTGGTGTGATCCCTGGTGTGAACTTTGTTACCCATCCACTCATCAAGGTTCCTCTTGAAGAGTGATAGTGAGGGGCTCTGTCTTATGTAGATTAGGACCCTGTTCCATAGTAAGGGAAGTCTCTGCGAAGGGAATCTATCCCTCCAGCATGTTCTATTCATTGTTGTGTTGAAGTTTATATCCCTAGAGCGTGTAGCTCGAGTAGATTTGGTTTTGCTAAGATGGAGCACATTCAACAATTCTGGGTTGGACATGGCTCTGTACGTTAGACAGAGATCGCCTCTGAGAAAGCGGTATGCAACAGAGAACAGTCTTAGCTTTTTCAATCGTGCTGCAAAGGGCAACTGTTTGAGGCCAGTAATCCTCTTGGTTAGGTACCTCTGTGGTCTCTCCAGCTGCTGGAGATGTCTAGCCAGGTACATTCCAATTGGTGCATTGTACTCAATAATGGGTCTGATAAGGGAAGAGTAAAGGGGAACCATTACATCCTTAGATCTTGATGCGAACCCTTTCGTGATCAGATGGGTCACATAGAAGGATTTTCTAACCACTTTGGCAACATGGTTATCAAAGGAAAGCTGACTATCTACTTGGGTCCCTAGATCCCTTATTTCTTCTTCAGATTTCAGGGGATTACCACCTATGTTGTAGTTTGTGGGTACTCTGTTTTTTCCAAAGGGGATTACTACGCATTTTTTTGCATCTAGCTTGAGACCATGGCTTTGACACCATGCATCAGTCTCATTTAGGCCCTTCTGGAGGATCTCCATGTCGGCCGGAGACTCTATTATAGCACCCAGTTTGCAGTCATCCGCAAACTTAGTCAGCCACAGCCCTTCCGTGCTTGCCTGTACTTCTGAGAAGTATATGACAAACAGGAGGGGCCCCAGGACAGAGCCCTGAGGCACACCACTTGTTACTGGTCTGGGTTCGGACATAGATCCCGCTACTCTTACTTTATGGGATCTGTCTGAGAGCCAGTTTGCGATCCATCTTGTGACGTAAGGGTTTATGCCCAGGCTGGTGAGTTTACCAATAATACCTGAATGGGGAATGGTGCCAAATGCTTTAGCAAGGTCAAGGTAAGCCGTGTGTACCTCCTTTCCCTCATCTATAGCCTGAGTAACTGTCTCAAAGAAATCCACCAGGTTCAGGAGGCATGATCTGCCCTTGACGAAGCCGAACTGTGTGGGGTCCAGCGAATGGAGGTTCCCAATCTCTCCATTTAGGAGTTCCATAATAATTCGCTCCATAGCCTTACAGATCAGACTGGTCAGGCTTATTGGTTGGTAGTTCCCAGGGTCAGTTGAGGCCCCACCCTTGTGTAGCGGGACCACCGTTGCCGTGTGCCATTCTATGGGCACATATCCTGTGGAGAGGCTGAGACTGAACAGGGTATTAAGATGTGGGGTTAATTCCTTTTGGAGCTCGCGTATGACACAGCCTGGGACACCATCTGGTCCCATGGAGGCAGTGTTTTTAGCTTTAGATAGAGCCTTGTTGACCAACGTATCAGTAATAATTGGACTTACACAATCCCCTGGAATGTTAATAGGCCCTGTAGATGGTGGGGGGGGGAGAAATTTGCACTGAACCTGTCAGCCAAGATGTTGGCAATGTCAGAAGGGTCAGTGTATTCCTGCTGTTGTCCTGTTAGGATGGTGAAGTGATGATATTCTGAGAAGAGCTAAGGGAAAAAACAAATATGAACAGTTAAGAAAGTAATGACTTAGAATGTTTCCAAGAAGCTTCACAGGAAGACACATTTTATTTTATTTATGCTGCTTTGTTGCCTGGGTTAGTCGCACTAGGCCAGCAGCCGTTTTTCAGGTGAGAACCAAGGTGGTAGTGGTACTCATAACGACTATGGGAAATTCTGGCAATGGTAGGGGAAACATTCCACTACTTTTTCTCTCTACTTGAGAGAAAGGAGGTTATATGGTGAAAGAGAATAATAAACAGAGTACGAAGGAAACTGATCATGATGTGGGAAAGAGGATTAAATGGTATTAGAAGGTTCAACTTTCATCTTCTGTCTCCTTTAAATCTGTATCAGCAATGTCCTGGGTGAAAGCAGTCCAGCAATGTGCAAGGCAATTGTAGAAATTAATGGAGGAGGCTGTTAAAAGTACAGTGGAGAGGTACTGTCTGCAGAGCTTTTGCAGCTGAAAATGCAATAAATGAGTGTTCTGCGTCTGGGAAAATACAAACAATGTGTGAAAAACTAAGAATGCAGGGAGATAATGTAGGATACAAGTTTGTTTGGAATACTAGCAGAACATATGTTTTGATGGATTACAGACAAAAGGAAAGACCTGTGGGTTCGCACAATGACAACAAGTGGGACATTCAATGATAGGTACCTGATCTGGGACACTAATGTTATACCTCTCGAGAATAGTGATAATGATGTCAGGCTACTGACACATTTAGAGGTGGTCTTTCTGTGAAATAACAAATGAGACAATTATTTCACTAGAACATCTGCAAATGACTGTGAGAAAGTCTTTCACTCTTTCACTCTTTAAAAAGCAACTAAAGCTATTTCTTAAGACACACTGGCTATGCACATGTACTAACCCTAACTTCCTTCCTTTTAAACTAATGATTACTTTGAAACTCATAATACTACCCTAGAGCAGCAAAATACCATATAATTGCAAATAAAATTTATGTATATACTGTATATTGACCATCTCTTGTACATCACCCATTGATGCTTACTGCTAATGTTATCCTCACTGACTACTGTATTTGAATACAAAAACAAAAAAATAATTTTTTTATGCTTTTATACAATTGTATCTTCCAGTTTAATCTGTTATGACTTTTGTATTTTTTAATTTGATCTATTATGACTTTTATATTTCTTTTTATGTCTTTCGTGGAGCTTTTCTCCCCGGGCCTCTACTGAAAATGGACATGTATCCAGCTAGACTAGCCCGGTTAACAAATGTAAAATAAAATAAAATAAATAAAGTTTGCACAACTTCAAAGGGATGTTTTGTTTATTAACTTGAATGAGCAGTCTACAAGTTGACAACACAATTTTAGAATTGGCATTACAAAAAAAGAAGTTATGTACTTACCATAATGTTCCATATATGTTGTCCTTTTTCATTCTTCCTTGACCTGTGAGTTTCGGATCAGACTTGGCTGCTTTCAAAAGCTTAGGCTCCAAAGCTCAAGCTCCTCTCCTACTCATAATGCCTTATTCCCCCCTGCCCGGTTACCTCAGATCAAGTTTGCTGCTACCATGTTTACAAATAATACCATTATATACACAATGAACATAAATTCTGAAATTTTACTAAAAAAAAACGAGTCGATAAAGAACAAGAGCTCAACAAGGAACAGAGGCTCGTATAAGCAAATCTGTCAGGTCATTCACTAGAGGGACAGGGGGAAGGAGGGAAGGAAGGTCAAGGAAGAATGAAAAAGGACAACATAGATGAACATTAAGTACGTAACTTCTTTATCTGATGTTGTCATTTTCATTCTTCCTTGACCTGTGGTACAGAGTCCCCAGCTACAATAATCACAGGTGGCCTTCATGAAAGGACATTCTGGAGCACTGCAGAACCAAAAGCAGCTATATTTCTAGACAAAATGTCCAGTTTGTAGTGGGAAATGAAGGCGTGAAAATCTGACCACGAGCCAGCTGAACAAATATCATCAATCGAAACTTTAGCCCAAAAGGCTTGAGAAGTTGACACTGATCTAGTAGAATGACCCCTGATTCACTGAGGTAAAGAAACACCTTTGGATTCATACACAAATGAAATGCAGTCCCTTAACTGGTCTTGGCAACTGGTTTACCTTTTTTGACATCTGAAAAATATATTAAAAGCTGGTCAGATTTTCTGAAAGATTTAATTCTGTCTAGATAAAAATGCAACTGTCTATGAACATCCAAAAAATGTAGAGTATATTCTCTTTGTTTTGGAAATTGGGAAAAAAATTGGTAAGTTGATAGACTGGTTTTCATTGTTCTGAGTCGCAATTTTGGGTAGAAAGGATAGATTAGTATATATTACTACTCTGTCCATATGAAACATTAAGCAGGGGTATTTGGAAGACACAGCTTGCAATTAAGATACTCTTCTTGCAGAAGTGACAGCAACTAGAAAAACAGTCTTCCATGACAAGAATTTGAAATCTACTTGGACTGACGGTTTAAAAGGAGGATAAACCAGAGCCTGTAAAATCATAGCTAGATCCCAAGGAAGTGTTTGATCTTTAACAGAAGGAAGAAGAAGGAAGTACCTCTTAGAAAGGCCTTACACAATTTGGATTAAGCAAAATGGCTGCCACGTGTATTTTTACAGTGAAATGACTGGCCCCCTCATAAAAAATATGAGCAGGGAAATCTAGCACTGCTAGAACAGGAGTGGTGAAATAATTAACTACTGCTATTGAGCCCAAATAGAAAATCTTTTGCATTTGCTCTTGTAGATTCTCCTAGTTGAAGATTTGTGGGAGGAGATCAGAATGTTTCAGACTGGGGAAGAAAGCCTGGCAAATCTAGCCAACACTGGAATTAGAGAAGCCATGCAGTTAGTTTCAGACCTGGGAGATCAGGGCAAATTTGTCCTGATGGATGGGACAGCAGATCTGGACATGGTTCGAGCATCCATGGATTACAAATTAGGTGAGACCAAAGAAAGGTGAACCAGATCTGCCGAGGCCAAAAGTGGGCAATGAGAATCACTTTGCTCTTCAACCTGAAAGCTTTCTGAAGAAATTTGAGGATCAAGGGCAAAAGTGTGGATATCGTCTAGAGCAACTGTCCATCTTCATGTGGTAGCATCAAGTCCAGTTGTCCATTTTCAAAACAGGTAGAATGGACTAGACCGTGACCATCCTGAACTTTGTTTTTACTGACTTGTTTAGGGATGTCAGATCCAAGATACCCCTGAGGTCCCCTGTCTTTTTTGATACTAAAAAGAATATTGAGTAAATTTTTGATCTGAGATGATCTGGCAGGACATTCTGGATGACTCTTTTGGAGCAGCTTTGAGATCTCCATCTCTGCTGCCACTCTTTGATTGGGTGGAACATTCGGTAGAGTGGCTTTTGGTGTGATGAGGTTTGAAAAGGTGATGAAGTATCCTCTGGATAAGCTCCTTTGCACCCAACGATCATCTGTGATGGCTAGCCAGGCTTCTGGGTGGCAAGGATATGCACCCCACAATTGCCTCCAGAGAAGGACAGCTGGGCAACTTTTTACGAGAGCTGAGAGGGCCTGAGGAAGAATCCTGGGACCCTTGTTTTAGCGGACCCCCTCTGTCGTGTGGGGGGTATCTACCATTGTAATCATTTCCCCCTCTGCCTCTGGGGAATATTCTCCCCGAGATTCCTGAAAAGGACCATGAGATTTATTGAACCATACCCCCCCCCCAATTCCTGGAAAAGGATCTTTGTGGGTAGAAAAACAGATTCTAACAGACAGGGTTTTTCCATTTCTCTCACTATGGGAGAGTGTGTCTCAAACAGTGAGCCCAAACAAAGATGATCCATCAAAAGGGGCACTGATGAAAGATGCCTTGAAAGGTTTCGCAAAGTCACACAGGTGCATCCAGGCATGGCGCCTAATGGCAATGATGGAATGGCCAGTCTATCTCCCCAACAGACACAGATTCTGGCACTGAGGTGGACAGTTCTTTGATTAAATCCATCTGTAGCCTAGTAAAATGGAAAAGATGGTATAAGGCTTGTAAGGTGAAGGTAGACGAGGCGTAAACTCTCTTGCTGAATCTGTCCATGGCCTTAGACTCCCTATTAGGGGGGATGGACATTGGAGCTTTCTTGGGCCAGCTCCTTCTTGGTGGCTGCCACAACAACCTTGGCATCTAATGGGATTCTTTATTCCAATGGGCAGTGGCATAGCTGGGGGGGGGGGGGGGTCCGCCCTAAGTGGCACTTTTTGGGACGGTGACATTTAAAAAAAATGTTTTAGGGCGTTCATCTTTAAGAACCATCTGTGTATGTGCGGGCATTAATGCACAGACGTTGTGTCCGTCCACACATGCTCAATTTGAAATTGTGAATGAATGGGACTGTCACACATTTAAAAAAAAAAATTGTTGTAGGGAGTTCATCTACTTTAAGAACACGTCTGTGCATATGCGTGTGTTAACACAGTCCACAATATGGATTAACTGAATGTTGCTGCTTCCAGTAAAGGGAATTATCTTTTGCTAAGCTGCTGCTTCATGTAAAGGAAGGGAATGGTTGCTGCAACCTGCTTCATGTAAGGGGAATTACTCATGGAATGCCGTTTCAAGGAAGGTGCGAGTAAGCTGCTGCTTCAAGTAAGGGTGTGTGTATTTTGCTTCAGGTAAGGGTGTGTGTATTTTGCTTCAAGGTGTGTGTGTGTATTTTGCTTCAAGTACGGTGTGTGTGTGTATTTTGCTTCAAGTACGGTGTGTGTGTGTATTTTGCTTCAAGTACGGTGTGTGTGTGTATTTTGCTTCACGTACGGTGTGTGTATTTTGCTTCAAGTACGGTGTGTGTATTTTGCTTCAAGTACGGTGTGTGTATTTTGCTTCAAGTACGGTGTGTGTATTTTGCTTCAAGGTGTGTGTGTGTATTTTGCTTCAAGGTGTGTGTGTGTATTTTGCTTCAAGGTGTGTGTGTGTATTTTGCTTCAAGGTGTGTGTGTGTATTTTGCTTCAAGGTGTGTGTGTGTATTTTGCTTCAAGGTGTGTGTGTGTATTTTGCTTCAAGGTGTGTGTGTGTATTTTGCTTCAAGGTGTGTGTGTGTGTGTGTGTATTTTGCTTCAAGTACTGTGTGTGTGTATTTTGCTTCAAGGTGTGTGTGTGTATTTTGCTTCAAGTACTGTGTGTGTGTATTTTGCTTCAAGTACTGTGTGTGTGTATTTTGCTTCAAGTAGTGTGTGTGTGTGTATTTTGCTTCAAGTTGTGTGTGTGTGTGTAAAATGCTCCAGCTAGTTATACCTGGTGGTTAGTGTTATTCAGGTTCAAATCCTGTAACTTAGGTACAAGAAGCAAGAGCCTGAATTCTCTACCCCACCACTTGTGATTTAAAGAGTTGAGTCCATAGCTCTCAACTGTCCAGATTTTCACAGAATGTCTGGAATGTGTGGCTCATACTTTTGGTCTATTCCACTTAAAATTTGTGGTTTTCTGGTAAATCAGTAAGAACTGAATTCATTAAATGATAGCCATTTAAGTTCAGTCTTCCTAGCTTTCAAGAAATGCATGCTAACACAAAACGTTTTATTCTAGCAACTTTCTAAGTAGCCATCTGGGCTCATTGAAAGTTGTTAGACTGCTTTGAAATTCCTGTGTTAGTGTTAGTTAGCCTGGGAGTTTCTGATAGCATTAAAATCTGTGTTAGTTACATTTCTAGTAATCATTTTAATCGGAGTTGCTGGCTACTGAGACTTGTCTGCATATATCAACTGGACAGAAGCTGATTTAAGCATACTTTCCTCTGCACTTATTTAAGATTTGAGTCAGTAAATATTGTGTGTCTTTGATTCAGTAAATATTGTGTGTCTGTCTCTCTGCAGTTAAGTTGCCTGAAGTGTGAAAAAGTGTAGCCATCTGGGCTCAGTGAAAGATGTTAGACTGCTTTGAAATTCCTGTGTTAGTGTTAGTTAGCCTGGGGGTTTCTGATAGCATTAAAATCTGTGTTGGTTACATTTCTAGTAATCATTTTAATCGGAGTTGCAGGCTACTGAGACTTGTCTGCATATATCAACTGGACACAAGCTGATTTAAGTATACTTTTCTCTGCACTTAAGATCTGCAATAGGATTTTTGAAAAGGAACTTGTGGCAGTCAGGAACCCTGTAGTATCTCTGTCAGGTTTACTAGGAGCAGGAGGCAGGGAATCAGGGGCCAAACTGGATTCAGAGAAAACATCAACAACAATGTCTAGTACAGGAGGAATAGCCAAAGGCCTATGCTGAGGTAGAAGAAGGAAATTCCTAAGCCTCTTTTTTGAATCAGAAAATTCCTGGCTTTCCCAGTGAAAAGGCTCCCTTAAAGTATGTAAGGTTTCCCCAAAAGAAAAATCCTCAGGAGGGGAAGCAGAGGGAATAGAATTCTCATAAGTAGGTAAGGACAAATCCAGGTAATCAGAAGAAACAGAATCCTGATCAGAAGATTCATAATCAAGCTCAGCCCTAGGTCTCTTAGAGGGGGGGGGGGGGTTGACTACCCCTGATTAGAGTTATTAGATATTCAGCCATTTTTATCATTTTTTTTTTAGGCATAGGGACCTGAGCATGTAGCCTGGGTGTCGGTTTTTTAGACATGGATCGAGATTTAGGCCTTAGTAATGAAGGAGGAGTTGATTTAATATGCAAGTCCGTAGGCCTGAATACACCCTCAGAAGCCGGGGCCTGCACAGCGGCTCCGGACCCATCCAAGGTACAGATATCCATGGGTTCCATAGTTGAAGTATCTTGCGGCATACTGGACTCTGAATGGGTCTCACTAGCGGCCTGCGAATCAGAAGTAGCAGGTATCAGGGGCTGCGAAAGCACCTCACTGAGTACCGGTGAACTGGAGACTGGCTAAGGAGAAGCGTCGCCGGCAGTTTTGGACCTTGGCGGCCTGTCTGTCTTTATCTTTGTGTTTTTTCGGAATTCCAGTAGTCAGATGGCTAACCGACATTTCTGGATAATTAAACCGAGAACCAAAATATTTAGAGGCAAAAATATACCAACGATAGACAGTGCGCTGATTAAATAAAGCACAAAACCGACAGCAAGGTATGTCGTGGTCAGGGCCTAGGCAAGTAATACAATACGAATGAAAATCTTTATGAGGTATTTGCTTTCCACAAGTAATGCAATTATTAACATTTACTGACATCGGTATGGAGCAAGAAAAAGTTTCCCCAACGGGATACTTAGCTTTAAGTTGAAGACTTTGGTTCTGAAACTCGAAAACGAAAATGTCAGTAGTCGGCCGACTGGCACTTGCGAACTGCTTCTGCTTCAGGCACCGCATGGCAAAAAAGACTGATGTAATGGCGTTGGCTGCATGTTTTATACTCCTGACGACCTGACGTCATGGAAGAAGGGACAGCAACCAACGCAGGACTCAAGATTTTGTTAATCAGGCCGACTGAGGGCAACCTGCAAGCAAATTACCCAAATGTAATGACTGCAACAGTGAAACAAGAAGAACATCAGCTAAATTAATAAGTGATAAAGCTCTACCACAAAAACACAGGGTAGTGAGGGAAAGGAAGGGGAGAAATCGAATACCATAGTGGAAATATCGAATAAGGAAAACTATAAAGCAATGCAGAAAAGGGAACAGATCAACCAATATATTAAGAAAGATAGATGTGATATCATGGACTATAGCAAATAAACTAAAAATCTCAGTACAGGCAGAAAAACTTAGAAGATATGCAGATAAATATAAAGGAAAAGTACAAAATAAGCAATTTATTGATGACCCAAAAAAGTTTTATAGACAACTGGGAAACAAGGCAAAAGGAATTGAAAGACCTCCAAAAAAAGATTAAATAGATACATTTTGGAGAAGTACTTATGAAGATCCTGTGGAACATAAAGATGCTAAATGGATAGATGAAGTAAAAGAAAGAACAAGAAGTTTAAAGGTACAGGATATAAAATGGGATGAAGTAACAGCCAGAGAGATTGAAACAAAGTTAAGAAAAGCCTCTAACTGGAAAACCGCAGGCCCAGACGCAGGACCTAACTTCTCGTTAAAAGTATTAACATCTTTGCACAAAGATTTAGCCATGAGTAAGAACAATTTATATGCGCATCCCGAACAGACACTAACCTGGCTAACAACAGGAAAAACAATGCTCCTACTTAAGAGTGAAGCTGCAAGCTACCCTAAAAATTATAGATCCTAGAAAGAGAACTCAGAAGACCACCATGGCAGTATAAATCAATTTATTTCAGACAAGCGCTTTCACGTAGTAACCTATGCTTTCTCAAGTCCTTAATACAACTGAGCACATCAATACACCATTTATACAAGTTAAAACAATCAAAATTCAATTAACACTATTAAAATAAATCATCAAGTCACATTTCATTCATTTAAGGGAACGGGAGCTATAAACACCAAGCTTCACCGTAAAACATGCTGGAAAAATAGCTTGTTAGAACATAACAGTATGCATCCAAGGCACATTTTTCCCAACATAGTTAAAGGGCAGCTATATGGAGTTAATAATATATGCAATATAGATAAGGATAAAAAGGAAGAATTACATAAGTTACAAGAATTATTTGTTGACAGAGGCTATGGAAGACCTAATATAGAAACGATCGCAGAAGTATTTATGCAGAATAGCCAATACAGCAATGGCGTAGCTGTTAATGAAAGAAAGGATTTTTGTAAAAGGAAAAAAACAAAGTGTGCCTCATGACTAAATATGCCAACAATAGCAACAAGATTTGTGATATTGTGAAAAGAAATTGGAATTTTTTGATAGGTGATAAGGAAACGTTTAATATTGTAGGACGGACTCCTAGTTTTATATATAAAAATAATATGAATTTGAAGCAGCTTTTATGAAATGAAAGACGAAAAACAACAATATATACACACAGAACAGGAACTTTTCCATGTAGGAATTGTAAGATGTGTGGACATATAAGTAAAGCACAGGAATTTACACATCCATCATTACCTTTTACTTCTGTTGCTAGAGTCTATGCTACATGTAAGTAATGTCTTTCTGCTTTTCTCGGTTAGGGGTCGCCACAGCGGAACTCTGGTCCGCTAATGATTGGCAGTTGATTTTTTTATGGCGCAGAGTTGCCAGCCCAACGCCCAACCTTCAAAGAAGGCACACCCACTCACGCTCGCACCTACCTGCATGTCTTTAATGTCACTCAACCGCGGGGAGGACATGAAGACTCTACAGAGAAGGAGCTCCAGCCGAGAATCGAATGGGAGAACCTCTTGCTGTGAGGCGACAATGCTAACCGCTGCACCACCACGGCATGAGAGTCTATGCTAAATGTAATAGTTCAAATTTAGTTTATTTAGCAGAGTGCAAAAACTGCGAATGTTTCTATTTAGGTAAAACCCAAAAAAGGCTTAAAGATAGGGTTTATCAGCATATGTATGACATAAAAAAATAAAAATAAATTGAATGAGCCAGACATTTAATGGAATTTTCCACACAGTTTTGATTTTAAAGTTTTACAATTAGTTTTTCCACATAAAAGGGGAGGTAACCATAGTAATCAAGTGGAAAAGGCAGACCTTAAGTGGATTTTAAGGTTGCAGGCACACGTACATCCGGGTTTGAATAACTATGTATGTATAAAACCGGAGTTAGTTGCCCGTTCCCTTAAATGAATGAAATGCGACTTGATGATGTATTTTAATAGTGTTAATTTAATTTTGATTGTTTTAACTTGCATAAATGGTGTACTGATATGCTAAGTTGTATTAAGGACTTGAGAAAGCATAGGTTACTGCCTGAAAGCAAATCATTTTATACTGCCGTGGTGGTCTTCTGAGTTCTCTTTCTTGGATATTTGGTGTTTTGTCCTTAGGAGATCTTTGGGTTTGTGCTGGTGTTTTTTTGTTTTATTTCTAAAAATTATAGACCAACAACTTGCCTTACGATGACATACAAACTATACATGGGAATTGATGCCGACAGAGTTTATAGTCATTTCGAACAAAACTCAATTATGGCAGTAGAACAAAAGGGCAATAAAAGAAAGTCATATGGAGCAAAGGATCACTTGTTGTTAAATAAAGTCATAGTGGAGAACTGTAAAAAAGGGAAGAATCTAAGAGTGACATGGACTGTCTGCAAAAAAGCATTTGATAGTATCCCACATTCATGGATAAAAAGAGTGCTTAAAAATGTATAAGATAAACCCTAAACTGAACGACTACATTACAGTGACCATGAAACAGTGGCAGACCACTTTGCAATTAAGCCATGATAAAGGACAAATTATTATTCCAGGGATAAAACTTCAAAGGAGGATATTCCAGGGTGACTCTCTGTCACCGCTGCTATTCTGCCTTGCCCTTAACCCATTAAGCTGTCTACTTAACAGCTTAGGCAATGGCTATAACTTGGCTCCTAGAAATCAACAAAGTGTAAAGACTTCTCATCTTCTCTTTGTCGATGATTTAAAACTGTATAGCTCATCAGATGAGGAACTGAAAGCACAACTGCAAGTTGTCAAAACTTTTTCATATCAATGTCATTTGATCTTGATAAATGTGCAAAAGCAACTTTTAAAGCAGGAAAGCTGCAGCACCAAGAAAACATCAGTTTGGGAAAGGAATGTGATATAAAAGAACTTGAGCAAGAGGGAGTGTATAAATATTTGGGAATTGATGAAAGATCAACAATAAACATGAATAAATGTGAAAGAATACTTTAAAATACTTAAATTAATCCTGAAAACAGTGTTGACATTTAGGAACAAAATATAAGCAATAAACCAGTTTGCTCTTCTTGTCCTAACTTACAGTTTTGGAGTGACTGATTGGACCCAAAGCATGTTGGATAAATTAGACAGCAAAACAAGAAGGATGCTTCATGCTCACCAAATTATTTATAAAAATCAGTGTATACCAAGATTACATATTCCCCACTCTGAAGGAAGAATGGGCCTCCTTGAAATTGATTACAAATGCACTTGTGGGACTCCACACATACCTGCTGACCTCACAAGACCCAAATGTAGGAGTTTGAAACATGAGAAGAATAAATCTAAGATGACTTCTCTGCTTAATCTAGCAGAAGCATATTGGGGTCAAGCAGGAATGGAAATCAAACCAGAAGTAGATAAAAATCAGGCAGCAACTGAATGTCAAAAAATAAGAAGTTATGTACTCACCATAACGTTCCATCTGAGTAGGTATCTTAATTTGTCTTCCACCTTTGGGATACGGATCCGATCTCGGATCCGAGCTGGCAACTTCTACCACAGCATAGATCCGAGCTCCTAGCTCCTCCCTTTACCCATAATCCCCTGCCAACCCTGACTGACCTCAGATCAAGTTTGCCCGATATAACCATAGTTACTGTACCCCAGAAGGGGCTTTTATAAGACAGATCCTATGGGTCAGGGGGAAGGAGGGGGGGATGGTTGCAGACAAATGAAGATACCTACTCAGATGGAACGTTATGGTGAGTACATAACTTCTTAATCTGAAGTAGAAAGGTCAGCAACCTTTGGGACAGAGTCCCCAGCTACCTGAATCCTGGGTGGCCTTTATGGAAGAATATTCCGGAGCACTGCAGAGCCAAAGGACGCCCTACCTCTGGAGACAACATCCAGTTTGTAATGGCTGATAAAGGTATGAGATGAGGCCCAAGTGGCTGCAGAACAAATATCATCTAATGGAACCCTAGACTTAAAAGCCGCCGAAGTAGCGACGGCCCTAGTAGAATGAGCTCGGACTCCCTGAGGTGCAGGCCTTCCCAAACTTCGATACGCCAAGAGGATACAACTAGCTATCCACCGTGACAGTGTAACTTTAGAGATTGACTTGCCTAAACTTGTTTTGGCAAAGGAGACAAACAACTGGTCAGATTGTCTATGACCAGCAGTTCGATGAATATAAAAGTGTAATTGTCTGTGCACATCCAAGGAATGCAGCTTGTACTCTCCTTTGTTCTGGTAATTGGGAAAGAACACGGGAAAATTAATAGATTGATTAATATTAGCTTCCGAAGAAACCTTAGGCAGAAAGGACGGATTGATCCTGAGGTAAACTCTATCCTGATGGAAGGCTAAATACGGCGTTTTAACACATAGAGCCTGAAGCGCAGAAACCCTTTTAGTTGAAGTAATGGCCACCAAGAAGGCCGTCTTCCAAGAGAGGTATTTGAGATCAACCGTAGCCGCCGGCTCGAAAGGGGGGCTTGTCAAGGCCTGAAGAACCAAAGATAAATCCCATGGGGGTACTACCTCCCTGACCGAGGGTCTGAGGAGGAAGGTACTCTTGAGGAAAGCTTTACAAAGCTTGGAAGTGATTAGAGGGCCCGATTCATGCCCTACATGATAATGCGAAATCGCTGCTAGTTGTACCTTGACTGTAGAGCAGCTAGCCCCTTGATGAAAAAGGGTAGATAGAAAATCCAAAACCGATGTAAGAGGCGTCGTGAAAGGATCTAAGTGATGGTGCTCCGCCCAAATGGAAAAATGTTTCCACTTACTTCGATAAACCCTTCTGGTGGAAGGTTTGTGTGCTGCTACTAGGATGGCTTTGACTGGAGAGGAGATTCCGGGAGTCCTTATCAGGAGTGGAACTGGAGCAACCAAGCAATCAGCTTGAGGTTGACCAGGTTGGGGGTCAGAAGACCCAGAGGGTGAGTAATGAGATCCGGAAGGGGATCCAGAATCCAGGGTGGATGAATCAGATGAGACCACAGGTACGGGAACCAGGTTTGACGAGGCCACAATGGGGCAATGAGGATCATTTTGCTCCCCAGCCGATTGGCTTTCTGTAAGAGTTTTAGCATCATGGGCAATGGAGGGTAAGCGTAAAGGAGACCGGGAGGCCAAGCATGTACTAGTCTCTCGGGGACTCCCCCTGGGGGGGATTAGAGCGAAGTAAATGTTGCATGTGGTATTTGAGGGAGAGGCAAAAAGATCGCAACAGGTTTGCCCCCATTGGGCAAATATTTGTTTCGCTACTAGAGGATTGAGAGACCATTCGTACGGGGTCAGAATCGAACGACTGAGCCTGTCTGCTAGGATGTTGGACTGTCCCGGAATGTGCGTTGCAATGAGAAAGCGGTTGGTGGATATCGCCCATTCCCACACTCTCATGTCCTCGCGACAAAGAGGGTAAGACCTGGTTCCCCCCTGTTTGTTGGTGTACCAGACAACTGACATGTTGTCCGTTTGTACTGCAATCGTCCCAATCGGAAGAAGACTGTGAAGTGCCTGCAACGTCAAAAGCACCGCCCTCATCTCTAGGACATTGATATGCAAGGAGGTCTCTGTGTCGTTCCACATGCCTTGGACCATTCTGCCTGAATAGTGCCCCCCCACCCCAGGCGAGAGGCGTCCGTGGTCACTGTGATGACGGGGGAAGGCATTGAGAATGGTCGTCCCGTGCGGAGACTCGGAGACTGGAGCCACCACAGGAGCGACCCTCTGCAAGTCCTGCTTAGGGGAATAGGATGGGACAGGGGGTTGCGAGACAGGGACCATTGTACCTGGAGGGTCCATTGCAGAACCCTCATATTTAGACGGGCTAGGGGCAGCAGAGGAATTGCTGCCGCCATGGACCCTAGAGTCCTCAGGATCAATTCCGCCGGTGGAGCAGGAAGTCGGAGAATGGCCTGAACATGCAACCTCAGGTTTTGAAGCCGATTGGGAGACAGGAAGGCAAGCATTAGTCTGGAATCCAATCTCGCCCCTATGAAATCTATTACCTGTGTAGGGGCCAGAGAGGATTTGGCCATGTTGACAGTCAACCCTAGGCGTGGAGCAAGATTGAGAAAATAATCCCTGCCTGGACAGAGCAGATGCCTTGTTGGGGCGATGAGGAGCCAGTCGTCCAGGTATGGAAAGACCTGAATTCCCTGAAGCCTCAGGTGGGCTGCTATAACTGCCAAGACTTTGGTGAACACCCTGGGGGCCTGAGGTGAGACCGAAGGGGAGGGGCCTGAACTGAAAGTGACTGGCTCCCAGCCGGAAGCGGAGGAACCTCCTGGAGCGTCTGTCCACCAGAATGTGGTAGTACGCATCCTTGAGGTCTATCGAGCACATCCAGTCATTCTCCCGTAATAGGGGGAGAATAGATTGTAGCGTGACCATTCGGAACTTTTCTTTGGGTACTGCCAGGTTCAGGAGAGAGAGGTCAAGAATGGACCTCAAGTCCCCCGTCTTTTTTGGCACCAGAAAGAACCTGGAGTAAAACCCCGATCCGAACTGATCTGGGGGGATGGGATGGATGGCTCTTTTTGCAAAAGCTGCTGAATTTCTGTAGCAGCCGCCTCCCTCTGATTGGGTGGTACGTCGGGGAGGCTTCTGATTTTGGGGGTTACAATAAAGGGAATTTGGTAGCCTCTGGATATAATGTGAAGCACCCAGCGATCTGTTGTTATGGACTCCCACATTGCTAGGTGTTCGAAAGACGCCCCCCGACTGCCTCCAGAGTGGAGCAGTCGGGCAACCCCTCAGGGGTTCTGTGTGGGCCTCTCAGAGAAAGGTTCTCTGGATCCAAAATTTCTGGGACCCCCTCTGCCTCTTGGTTGGCGTCCTCCCTGTCTTCCTCTGCCACAAGAGGACTGGTTGTCCGGAGCAGACTGATGCGATTTACGGAACCACATCTTCTTCTGACCCTTTTGGTTCTTGGAAAAGGACCTCTGGGGAGCAGAGAAGTGGACTCCAACGGCAGACAACGTCTTCCCGTCTTTCTCGCTCTGGACTAAAGTGTCGCAAATGGTTTTGCCAAACAGTGCAGAACCATCAAAGGGGGCATTCGCGAATGATGCCTTAAAGGGTTCCGAGAAGTCACAATGTCGGAGCCAGGCTTGGCGCCTCATTACCAGGCCGGCTCCGCCAGCTCTAGCGGCTCCTTCAGTGGCGTGAGACAAGTGCCGCATAGAGGTGTTGGAAACTGAACGTAGAGTGGACATTCGGGAGGAGTACAGCTGCTTGTCCCCTTCCGACATGGACTCTGGGGGGGATGCAGCGTATTCTTTTATTAGATCTCGCTGCATCCGGATGACGTGTAACATATAGTTCAGCGCCCTCATGGAGAAGGTTGCTGAACTAAAGACCCGCTTCCCAAGGCGGTCCATCGCTCGAAACTCCTTACTCGGCGGGTGGACCGCAGAGCTCTCTTGAGCCAACTCTCTCTTAGTGGCCACTGCCACCAACATGGCATCCACGGGGGGACCTCTGCTCCAGTGGGTTCGTAAAGCAGGGGGACTCGGGATTCTATCTGGGCACTTGGGGACTGGCTCTACAGTGTCCGGCTCCTTCCAAGCCCTGGTGGAAATAAGTTCCACCAGGGGGTCGGGGGGAGGGGACACCCAAGAGGTAGATGGCCCTGCTTCTAACGCCTCTAGGAATACGGACTCATCGGAGGAAGCCTTGGGGGCAGACCACCCTCCCCTAATCCTGAGCATTTCCATGATGTCTCTAAAGGAGACATCCTCGGGAGGTGACCTTGGGGAGCCTTCCCCTTCATCTAAGTCCGTATCTTCCGTAAGGGACTCGGGGGAGTCCACGTGCCTCCTCTTACACTTAGCTTTGTGAGGGACCCCCTCGGGGAGGCTGTCCGAGTTAGACTCACCAGCAATGTCACGTTCCAAAGGAACACCCTGAGATGCTGAAGCAGGCTGCCCCGAAGGCCGGGTGATGGGAACCTGGACCAGCTGAGAGGGAGTGCAGGGGGGAGCCGAAGCCAGGACCGGAGGTCCGGATGCACTCAACAGTGCCCTCCCCACCACTGCGAAAGCCGAGGGGGAACCACTCTCGATAGGATCCGAGAGTCGACTCCCACTCTGATCCGAAGCGGGGACCGGATCCGGGGCAGAGACCCTCGGATCTGAAGGACCCGTGTGCTCCGACCGGGACGGAGCCGAAGTCACACAGAATCCCTCGGATCCGAAGCTCAACCCACGGCTCCGAGAGGTCGGATCCGACAAGCTCGAGGGACCAGTCGGAGCCGAAGTAACCAGTACTATCGGCTCCGACCCACCCCCCGGATCCAACGCGGCTCGGCTCCGAATGCTCCGAACCCGGAAAGCGGGTCGGAGAAGGAGCGATTGGAGCAAAAAATGGGGTCGAACTCTCCCCCGTGAGGGGGGGGGAGGCAAGAGCACTCCCATCTGCAGCTGGGCCTGGATGAACCTCCTCATCATCCGGTCCATGTCTGCATCTGACATACTAAAGGTGGACCTCGACGAGGCCACCGAGGCAGACCTAGTGTGTCGCCTCGATGACCTCGACGGGGACCGGGTGCCCTCCTCCCCGGGTCCCGGTGAGAAACAAGGGGACCGGAGCCGAGGAGGAGGTAATCCAGAAGCTCTGGATGGAGAAGCCCATTTGGCGGGCGGGGCCGAGGAGGAGTCCTCGGCCTGCCGCTTATGGTGCTTCTCCTTCCGTTTGTCTTTCCCAGCCTCCCTCTCCTCCGGAGCCGAAGCGGGAGGTTGAGTCCCGACCGGAGGGAGGGAGACAGGGGTGGCTACCACCGAGGGCTGGGTAGCGGCCACAGAAGTACCGGAGGCCGGAGCCAAATCCGGGGGCAAAAGGCCCGCCAGGATCAGCTTCGACCTCCGGTCCTTAAGTGCCCTGGGGTTGAACGCTGCGCAAATCGCGCATCCCGAAGTGAGGTGTTCAACCCCAAGGCACCTAACGCACCAGGTGTGGCCATCCGCCGGTGAAAGCTTATGGCCACACTCGGTGCATTTTGAAAAGATGGCTTTAGGGGCCTCCGACATAGTATACAGAAAGCACACTCACTAGGCCCCTACACATACCACAAACACACACTACGAACCAGCGAGGGTAGGAAGGAAAAATTAAACACAAAGAGAGACAAATATAGGATACCTAAACACTCGTACACACTCACACAAGAAAAAGGAAGAAAAAATGCAAAGTTTTTCTCACAAAAGTTATTCAACTATCAGGGGCCCGAAATCCAGCTTGTAGCTTGAAGCTCGGCAAACTAGATCTGAGGTCAGTCAGGGTTGGCAGGGGATTATGGGTAAAGAGAGGAGCTAGGAGCTCGGATCTATGCTGTGGTAGAAGTTGCCGGCTCGGATCCGTATCCCAAAGGTTGCTGACAAATGAAGTTCCTACTTCAGATGTACAGTTGTGTATACTTACCATAAATGCAGATGTTCAAATGTATTCACTGTTGCAGTCCTAACAATGGGTTATCTGGCACCCAGTAGCCCTCGATCGGCCCGAATACCAAAGGTAAGGGGATATGACGTCGGCTGCTGTTGGTTGTATAGGATGTCAGTATCCTTGATACAAAAGGAGGCAGCCAACGTCACTTCCTCAGTCTTTCTTGCCACAAATGTCAGGAGCCCCCAAGAAACAAGGCTTAGCCAAAATATAAAGCATCCTTGGTAAACTAAACCAAATAAAGCCTGCACCTTAGAAAAGGAGATCAGGAGAATACCAAAACAGGGGGAAGGAGGGAGGGAAACCAGGACTGCAACAGTGAATACACTCGAACATCTACATTTATGGTAAGTGTACACAACTGTACTATGTTCATCGTGTTTCACTGTTGCAGTCCTAACAAATGGATTGATTACCAAAGCCCAGAGAAGAGGGAGGAGGTACCAACACAATCAAGGATTGGAGAGAATGCTCTACAGAACAGCAGTGGCAAACCCCGTCCTGGATCTAGAAAACAAAGGCAAATTATAATGCTTTGTAAAAGTGTGTACAGAAGACCATGTGGCAGCCTCTAAAATGTCTAGTGGGGACACCCCCTAGCTCCAGGAGCAAAGCTGACCAACAGCTGAGCTGATTTTCGAAGATCTTTAGTCCTGTCCAGGTAGAACCTGAGCTGTCTGCGTACATCAAGAATATGCAGGATCCTTTCACCTCTATTTTGAGGATTAGGAAAGAATGTAGGAAGGTGTATGGACTGATTAAGAGTCAGGCCAGAAACCAACTTCGGCATAAAAGAGGGACTGGTCCTCAGGGAGACACTATATGCATGGAAGATGAGAAAAGGCTCCACAGTCATCAAACCCTGCAGTTCTGAAACTCTTCTTGCTGGAGAAATAGCCAAAAGGAATGCATTTTTCCAAGAGAGAAACTTTAAATTTGCAGTGGCAGCTGGCTCAAAAGGAGGAAGAGTGAGCTTCTCCAACACAAAATTAAGGTCCCAGGCCAGAGTAGGAGCCCTTCTGGGAGGTTTTAAATTGCTAGCACCTCTGAGAAACATTTTTATCAGGGGATGAGAGAAAATGGGCTGTTCAAAAGAACAGTAAGCAGAAATAGCTGAAGCATGGATCTTGATAGAAGAAAAGGAAAGTCCACCTTGAAGCAATTCAGCTAAGTATTCCAGGATCAGAGGAAGAGTAGGTTGAGAAGACAATTCCCCTTTAGCCTGCATCCAATGAGAGAATCCTTCCCATTTGCCAGCGTAGGACTTCCTAGTGCTAGGCCTCCTGGGCTCACGAAGTATGTCAACCACCTGCTGAGAAAGGGAAGAAGTAGTTGACTGACTCATACAATGAGCCATGCTGCCAAACGGAGAGTCTGGAGATGAGGACGCAGAATTTTTCCCCCTTCCTGAACCAAAAGATCTGGTTTCAGGGGAAGATGCCACGGAGAAAATTGGGAGAGACTGCGAAGCAGAGGATATCAATGCTGCCTGGGCCAGTCTGAAGCTATGAGAATGGTCTTGGGGTCTTTCGTCCCTGATCTTCAACAATACTCTGGGAAGAAGAGGAAAAGGAGGGAAGGCATAAATTTAAAGAAGTGTCCAAGGGAAAGACAGAGCATCCACTTTCCAGGCTTTGCTGTGATGCTGTCTGGTGCAAAAAAGTGGCAGAAGGTGTTTGTCTGGGGAGGAGAAAAGATCCACCTGCAGAGTGCCCCAACGCTGAATGATGCTGTAAAAGTCTGTTCTGTTCAGCTGCCACTTGTGAGGATCCAGGGTTTGTCTGCTCAACTGGTCTGCCAAAACAATGAATCTCCCTGGAAGAAACTGAGCTAGAAGATGTAGGCCCAATGACGCTGCTGTGGACCACAGAATCATGCTCTGTCTGCACAGGGGGTAAGAATGTGTTCCTCCCTGTTTGTTGATGTACCACATGACTGTGGTGTTGTCTGTTCTGACCAGCAGAGTTATAGGCGAAAGAAGATGCTTGAAAGTCAGTAAGGCCTGGTGAACTGCAATTAATTCCTTCAGGTTTATGTGCAAGTGCAGCTGCT
Organism: Protopterus annectens; assembly: GCF_019279795.1. Taxonomy (NCBI): domain Eukaryota; kingdom Metazoa; phylum Chordata; order Ceratodontiformes; family Protopteridae; genus Protopterus; species Protopterus annectens. Next base: position 175,690,691 of record NC_056748.1, read on the forward strand.
GGGCATTCCAACGTCCCTGTATGCATCGGCCATCCAGGTGAGCTCCCCAGGCGTAGTCCGATGAGTCTGTGGTCAGAATTTGAATTGCACGAGGTGGACGGAAAGGCATGCCCTTGTTTTGCAAACAGGCTGTCGCCCACCATAGAAACTCTCTCTGCAGACAAGGAAGCAGAGGAATAATCACATCCAGGTCCTGTGTGTGCTGACACCAAAGGTTCTTGAGGTACCACTGCAATTTCCTCATATGCAGCTTTGCATATGGAATCATAAGAATACAAGAGACCATGAATCCCAGAGCTTGCAGGTATTTCCTTGCAGGGAGCTGGGACAGGCTTGCCAAGTCCTTGAAGTAAGCTGAAAGAGTTGTCTGCTTCTCCTGGGTGAGATATATCATCTGGGTGGCTGTGTTCAGACTCACTCCCAGGAATGTTACCTCCTTTGCTGGTACCATTTTTTACTTTTTGCTCATTCAGAGTGTAACCCAGGGAAGAGAGAAGAGTCTTTACAAATCCCAAATCAATTAATGGCTGTTCCCGAGACTTTGCTTGAATCAGACAGTCGTCCAAGTAAGGATAAATCTGAATTTTCTTCTGCCTGCAAAAGACAATGACTGGAGGCCAGGCACTTTGTAAAAACTCTGAGAGCAGCAGATAAGCCAAAGGGCAGCGCAGGGAACTGATAATGTTGCTTGCCCACTCTGAAGCGAAGGAACTGCCTGCTTTCCCTGATAAGGATGTGCAGATAAGCCTCTTTGAGATCCAAAGTTACCAGCCAGGAGTCCTTGTCCAACATTGGTAGCAACTGATGAAGAGTGAGCATTTTGAACTTTGGAATCACCAAGAAAGAGTTCAGAATGGATAGATCTAGGATAGGCCTCCAGGTGCCTTCTTTTTTTGGCACCAAGAAAAGTCTGGAATAGAAGCCTTGGCCTACCTGCTGAGCAGGAACCGATTCTATTGCCCCCAGATGCAACAGAGACAAAATTTGCTTTTCTACTTCTGCCTTTTGATTCAAAGGAATGTCTGGCAATCCTTTGTGCACTGGAAAGGTGTGGAAAGAAAACTTGTGTCCTAGGGATACAGTTCTGAGTACCCATTTGTTGTCTGTGATGGTGACCCAGACCTTTGCAAAAATGGCCAACCTTCCCCTAAAGAAAACTCCGGGCAAGAAGGAACAGGACAAAGTCATTGAGAATGCTTGGATTGAGATGCAGGCTTAGAACTTCCCGACTTACATGTGGAAGCATGCAATTGTTTAGTCCTTTGAAGGGTAGCCCCATGTCCCCAGCAGATTTATAATCTATGGTCCTAGAACGGTTCTGTCTGCCGGTATCAGAAAACATCCAACTCTTAAAAGGGTAGTTCCTGCTAAAGCGAGGAGGTTGAACTTGCACAAAGTCTTTTTTGCATGGACTTGGCCTTATCCTCCAACTTCTTGAGCACCTCCTCCACTTTACTGCCAAAAAGACTGTCCTTGTGTAAAGGTACATCTAAAAGCTTGGCCTTGACAGGCTCTGGAAGGGGCTGTTCCCTGAGTCAAGCATGCCTCCTGATAACAGACACAGTAGCTGCAGCCCTGCAGGAAGCTTCAAGAAAGTACAGTTTTGTACCTACCATAAATGTAGAAGTTCGAGTGTATACACTGCTGCAGTCATTACACTTGGGTTATCCTGCCGTCAGGCGGTTCCCCAGTCGGCCTGAGTTCCAAAGTCTTGGTCCGGCGTCAGTTGCTGTCGCCTCCTCCCTGACGTCAGTTCGACAGGGGTATATAAGATGCAGCCGACACCATTTTCTTCAGTTTTTCTTGCCCCAGATGTCAGGTGCCCCCAAAAAGGTAGGCTATTCCAATTGCTAATAAAACATACATAAGAAAAGCAATCAACAACTTTCAGATACCAGCAAATACTCCCCATAGGTAGTAAAGGGTAGAAGACATAGGTACGTACCAGCAAGTAAGAGGGGAAGGAGGGAGGGTAACCTGGACTACAGCAGTGTATACACTCTAACATCTACATTTATGGTAGGTACAAAACTGTACTATGTGCATCGTGTTACACTGCTGCAGTCATTACACTTGGGTTGAATCCCAAAGCTGAGGTAGGGTGGCTGGTTCTATAAGGCATTAGGGGTGGCTATAAGGCCCTGCAGCACTGCAGTAGTGAAGCCAGCTCTGGATTTAGAGTATAGAGGCAGATGGTAGTGCTTGGTGAAGGTATGTACAGAACTCCAAGTTGCTGCTTCTAAAATGTCCTTGGTAGGTACTCCTCTGAGATAGGCAGTTGAAGTGGCTGTTGCCCTGGTGGAGTGAGATCTAATGCTGTTAGGTACAGGTTTCCCATGGTGTGTATAGCAGAAACGTATACAGTGTCCTATCCATTTTGAAATAGTCTGTTTTGAAATGGCTTTGCCCTGTGCTCCTGCAGCATATGCTACCAATAATTGCTCAGATTTTCTGAAAGCTTTGGTTTTGTCCAAGTAGAAGTGTAACTGCTTGTATATGTCCAAAGAATGCAGTAGTCTCTCCCCTTTATTCTGCGGATTTGGATAAAAAGTTGGCAAGTGAATAGTTTGGTTTAGAGCCACACTTGATACCACCTTAGGCATAAATGTAGGGTTAGTTCTTAAAGACACCCTGTCTTGGTGGAAAATGATGAAAGATTACACTGCCATTAGTGCCTGTAATTCTGAAACTCTTCATGCTGATGTTATTGCCAGGAGCAGAGCAGTTTTTCAAGAGATATATTTTAAATCTGCTGTGTTAGCTGGCTCTAAAGGAGGTAAAGTTAATTTTTCCAACACGAAGTTGATGTCCCAAGTTGGAGTAGGTGCTCTATGGGGCGGTCTTATGTTTTTAGCCCCTCTGAGGTACTGTTTTCGCAAAGGATTAGAGAAATTTGGTGGATCCGTGTTGTAATGAGCAGAGATGGCAGAGGCATGGATCTTGATGGATGAAAAGAAGAGGCCTTTGTCCAGTATCTCAGTTAAATATTGTAGTATCTGAGGAATATTTGGGACAAGAGGGTCAAAGCTGTGAGCCTGGTTCTAGGCACAGAATCTCTTCCATTTATCCGAATAGGCTTTCCTGGTACTAGGCATTCTGGCCTCCAGAATGACATCCATAACAGCTTTGGAGAGAGGCATTGCTTGCTTGACTAGGTAATCTTCCATGCAGCCAGGTTTAAAGTCTTTAGCTGGCTGTGAAGTATCTGATTGTTGTGCTGAGTCAGCAGATATGGGATTTGAGGAAAAATCCAGGGTGGTCCTTGTGCTAAGTTCTTCAAGATTGGGTACCAGTGCTGGCGTGGCCAGTCTGGTGCAATCAGGATCATCTTTGGCTCTTCCTGCCTGGCTTTGATGAGTACCTTTGGAAGGAGAGGCAGTGGTGGGAAAGCATATATTTGTAGATGTTTCCAGCTGAATGAGAGGGCATCTCTTTCCATGCTAGTGGATGGTAAGTCCCTGTGCAGAATTTCTGTAGCTGGCAGTTCATTGGGGATGCAAACAGATCTATGTCCGGGCACCACCATTTCTGTTATCATTCTGAATATTTGTGGATTCAATTCCTATTCGTGGGGACCCATGATGTTTCTGCTTAAGTCGTCTGCCAGTGTGTTTTCTCTCCTGGCAGGAATTGTGCTTGCAGATGAACTTGATAGTTTAGAGCTGTGTTCCACAAGGTCATGGCTTGTCTGCAGAAGGGATAAGAGTGAGTGCCCCCTTGCTTGTTTATGTACCACATAACTGTGGTGTTGTCTGTCTTTAATAGTAGTTGTCCTGGATGCAGCAGGTCCTTGAAGGCTATTAGGGCATTTTGTACAGCTAGCATCTCTTTTTGATTGATGTGAAGATGCCTTTGTTCTGCGGGCCTCTTGCCCTGAATACATTTTCCTGCCATGTGTGCTCCCCAATCCGATGCATCTGTTTGTCAGTGTTTGCCTGGCTGTGGGTTGAATAAAAGGCTGTCCCTTGTTGAGGTGACAAGCTTGAGCCCCACCATCAAAACTCCTGTTGCAGGCAAGGAATTAGTGGTATAACTGTTTCCAAACTTTGACAGTGTTGAGACCAGACACTCTTTAGGTACCATTGTAGTTTCCTCATATGCAACCTGGCATATGGAATTAGTAGTATGCAAGATGTCATGTAACCCAAGGCCTGCAGAATTTGTCTTGCAGGGAGTTGGGTTCTTGTTGCCATCAAATGAAACTATTGAGTCAGATGTCCTTGCTTCTCTGGTGTTGAGATAAGCCATCTGGGCTGTTATATTCAAGCTGGCACCTAGGAATATTATCTCTTGTGAGGGCACTAGTTTTTATTTCTTTTCGTTTACTGTGTACCCTAGGCAACTTAATAACTGTTTTACAAACGCCAGATGCGTTAGAAGAATGTCCTTGCTCTCTGCTTGAATCAGGCAGTCGTCCAGGTATGGATAAATTTGAATTCATTTCTGGCTGCAAAATGCAATTACTGGTGCCAAGCACTTTGTGAAGACCCTGGGCGCAGTAGATAAGCCAAAGGGCAGTGCAGAGAATTGACAGTGCATTGAACCAACTATGAATCTGAGGTATCTTCTGCAGTTTTGTCTGATAGGGACATGCAGGTATGCCTCCTTGAGGTCCAAGGTTACGAGCCAAGCTTTCTTCCCCAGCATGGGAAGAAGCTGCTGTAGTGTCAACATTTTGAATTTCGGAACATCCAGGTAAGTGTTTAGGGAAGAAAGATCCAGAATGGGCCTCCAGGCTTTGTCCTTTCTGGGAACCAGAAAGAGTCTTGAGTAAAATCCTTGCCCTTGCTCCTGTGGTGGTACCTTTTTAATAGCTCTCATGTCCATGAGTGCTGTAATTTGTTTTTGAGCCTCTGCCCATTGATTTGGTGGCAGGTTTGGCATTCCTTTTAACCTTGGTAGAGTGTGAAACTGGAACCTGGAACCCTGAGATAAAATGTTGAGAACCCATTTGTCTTTGGTGATCATATACCAATTGTGAATGAAAAGTGCCAGTTTTCCTCCCAAGGGGGCTGCCAACAGAGAGCTGTTTGGCAGCTGTAGTGGGAAGTCATTGGGACTGTTTTTTATAAGGTTGTGGCCTGTCTTCCCCTTCTTTCTGGCCTGATGCACCCCATTGTCGAGGCCTGTAAGAGCCTTGTGGCTGACCTCTACCTCTTGGACATCTGTATCTGCCCCTTTGAGGTCTGTCTGAAACTGGAAAGGACCAATTCTTTGTTGGCCAATTTCTGCTAAATCAAGGAAGCTGAACCTGTAAGAAATCCTTCACCGTTTGCATAGATTTTGCCTTATCCTCCATTTTCTTTAATACCTCTTCCACCTTAACTCCAAATAACACATCCTGCAGCAAAGGTGCATCCAATAGTTTTGCTTTAACATGATCTGGTAATGTATGTTCTTTTAACCAAGCATGTCTTCTAATGACAGAACCTGTAACAGCTGCTCTACAGGAGGCCTCTAAAGAATCAAAACCACATTGCAAAGTGTGCTTTCCCACTTGTTCAGCTGCATGCAATAAATCCTGCATTTCCTTTAAATTAGGAGGATCTGAATCTGGTAGCATTTTTTGTTTCAACTGAGACATCAAAAATTGCTGATATTTTAACATGTGAAACTGGCAATTTAAGGCCCTCATTGCTAAAGTTGCAGACATATATACTTTCTTCCCCCATCTGTCTAATGCTCTGGAATCTCTGTCAGAGGGGACTGGATTCTTTGCTGATGAGGCCTTATACCCCTTGGATCCCTGAGAAATAGTTTCAGGGTCAGCAACAGGGCTTTTATAAAGAAATTTGTGCGAGTCAGGGACTCTGTAGTATCTGTCAGGCTTAACAGGGGCTGGAGGTAAAGAATCAGGATTTAAGCTGGATTCAGTATACACATCATCCACAATATCTAACACTGGCAGAATAGCAAGGGGTCTGTGTTGAGGTAATAAAAGGAAGTCTCTGAGCCTTTTCTTGGATTCTGAGTAATCCTGGCCTTCCCAATGGAAATGCTCCCTCATGGTATGTAAGGTTTCCCCAAAGGCGTAGTCCTCAGGCGGAGTGGCTGATGGAATTGATTTCTCAGCATCAGAATCCTCATAAGGGGGTAAGGAGTATCCTAGGTCTGAGGATGAATCTGAAGAGATGGATACCTGGTCGGATAAGTCATAGTCTGCATCCTGTCTAGGCCTTTTTTCAGGAAGGGGATGGGAACCCCTGATCAGAGTGATTAGGTCTTCGGCCATTTTGAGCATTTGTTTCTTAGGCATGGAGGCCTGTCCTGCAGAATGCTGTATTTGTTTCCTAGTTTTTAAAGTAGGTTTAGACTTAGTAGAAGATTTAATGCTTAACTGAGTAGGTCTGAAAACACCCTCTGAAGCTGTGGGTTGTTCAGCTACTCCGGATCCCTCTGAAGGGGTAGTTTCAGTACTCTGAATAACTTGTGCGTCCGAAGGCCCAGCCATCTCCACATGGAAATCAGAGGCAGCCTGTGGTTCTACAGAAGCGGTCGTCAGGGGCTGCGAAAGCACCTCGCTGAAAACCGGAGAACCAGCGACTGGCCTAGAAGAGGCTTCGTCGTCAGTTTTCGGCCTCGGATGCCTATCCTTGTCTTTGTGCTTTTTATGTATTCCGGTCGTCGGAAGTTCCGACGGCATGGTATAATTGAATTTTCTGCCAAAATAATGTCGGGCAAAATCAAACCGACGTTTAACAGTGCGCTTGTTAAACCTAGCACAAAACCGACAACCAGGTAAGTCGTGGTCTGGGCCTAGGCATGGGATACAATAAGAATGGAAATCCTTATGAGGTATTTGCTGCCCACAGGAAATACAGTTATTAACTTTTACTGACATTGGTCTGAGGCAAGAAAAAGTTTCCCCAACTGGGTACTTAGCTTTGTAGAACACTTCAGTTCTGGACTAGGAATGAAAATCTCAGGAGTCGGCCTACCGGCACTTGCGAACTGCTTTTGCTTCGGGCAGCGCGGCAAGAAAGACTGAAGAAAATGGTGAAAGCTGCACTTTATATACCCCTGTCGCACTGACGTCAGGGAGGAGGCAACAGCAACCGACGCCTGACCAAGACTTTGGAACTCAGGCCAACTGGGAAACCGCCTGACGGCAGGATAACCCAAGTGTAATGACTGCAGCAGTGTAACACGATGATCATCATCAAAACCACAGTGTAATGAATGCTTGTTAACAAGACTGGCAGAATTACGTAAATCCTGCATATCTTTATTCTCCGCCAAGAGAGGCACACTGGAAATATTTGACTTAATAGCCTCCAAGGTATGCTGCTGATACTTGAGCATATGAAAAAGACAATTGAAAGACCAAACAGCAAGAGTGGCAGAGGTATAAACCTTCTTTCCCCATCTGTCTAGATTCCTAGATTCTCTATCAGAAGGAACAGGATTTCTGGTAACAGTGGCCTTAACCCCTTTAGGCCCTTGAGAAATGACCTCTGGGTCAGCCAGAGGATTACGATAAAGAAACAAATGAGAATCAGGAACTCCATAGTACCAGTCAGGTTTCCTGTGAGCAGGAGGAAAGTACAGTTGTGTACCTACCATAAATGCAGATGTTTGAGTGTATTCACTGTTGCAGTCATTACACTTGGGTTATCCTGCTGGCAGGCGACCCACAGTCGGCCTGAGTTCCAAAGTCTTGGTCCGACGTCGGTTGCTGTCGCCTCTTCCCTGACGTCAGTGTACCAGGGGTATAAAAGATGCAACCGACGCCATTTTCTTCAGTTTTTCTTGCCCCAGATGTCAGGTGCCCCCAGATAAGAAGGCTGTAAAGATACAATTATGCCAAAAAAACAAGCATATATAACTATAAACATTTCCTTCATCTACAAGCAAATACACCACATAGGTTGTATAGAAATGAGAAGTACAGAAAAGTCACAGCAATGAAAAGGGGGATGGTGGGTGGGTAACCTGGACTGCAACAGTGAATACACTCGAACATCTACATTTATGGTAGGTACACAACTGTACTATGTTCATCGTGTTTCACTGTTGCAGTCATTACACTTGGGTAGAATCCCAAAGCTGAGGTTGGGTGGCTGGGTCTAAATTGGATTTGGAGAGGCTACCAGGCCCTGCAGAACTGCAGTGGCAAAGCCTGCTCTGGATTTACAGTAGAGAGGTAAGTGGTAGTGCTTGGTGAAAGTGTGCACTGAGCTCCAGGTTGCAGCTTCTAAAATGTCTTTGGTTGGTACTCCTCTGAGAAAAGCTGCTGAAGTGGCTGCTGCTCTGGTAGAATGTGGCCTAATGCCCTTAGGCACTGATTTGCCATGTTGTGCATAACAGAAGTGGATGCAGTGTCCTATCCATTTTGAAATTATCTGTTTTGTAATAGGCTTTCCTTGTGATCCTGCAGCATAGGCTACAAACAGTTGCTCAGTTTTTCTGAAAGCTTTTGTTTTGTCCAAGTAGAATCGTAGCTGTCTGTGTATATCCAAAGCGTGCATTAGTCTCTCTCCTTTATTCTGGGGGTTTGGGTAGAAAGTTGGTAAAAGAATGGTTTGGTTCAAGGCCACATTGGAGACCACTTTTGGCATGAATGTTGGGTTTGTCCAAAGAGAAACCCTGTCCTGATGAAAAAATGATGAAAGGTTCCACAGCCATTAATGCATGTAACTCTGAGACTCTTCTTGTTGAAGTTATTGCTAGGAGCAGAGCAGTTTTCCATGATAAGAATTTTAGATAGCTCTGCTGGCTGGTTCAAAAGGAGGCACTGTGAGTTTTTCTAAAACAAATTTGAGATCCCAAGTTGGTACTGGTGCTCTTCTTGGGGTCTTATATTTTTTGCCCCTCTGAGGTACTGTCGTAGAAGAGGATGTGAAAAAATAGGAGGTTCCGTATTGTAATGAGCTGAAATGGCAGAGGCATGGATTTTAATTGATGAGAAAGATAGGCCTTTGTCCAGCATCTCAGTAAGGTATTGTAAAATCTGAGGTATATTTGGGACAAGTGGTTCGAGCCCTTGTGCCTGGTTCCAAGCACAGAATCTCTTCCATTTTTCTGCGTAAGATTTCCTAGTGCTGGGCCTCCTGGCTTCTCAAATGACATCCATAACAGCTTTAGAGAGAGGTGCAGTCTGAATGGCTACATTATCTGCCATACTGCCAGATTTAAGGTTCTGCGTTGACTGTGCATAATCTGATTGTCTTGTTGAGTCAGAAGATACGGAATTTGAGGTAGAAGCCAAGCTGGGCCTTGAGACAAGCTCTTTAGGATTGGGTACCAGTGCTGGCGTGGCCAGTCTGGGGCAGTCAGGATCATTTTTGGCCTTTCTTGTCTGACTTTTAGGAGTACCTTGGTAATAAGAGGCATCGGAGGGAAGGCATAGACTGTCAGGCCTTTCCAGCTGAATGATAGAGCATCCACTTTCCATGCTTGAGAGTGATAAATTCTTGTGCAGAATTTCTGTATTTGGTAATTGTGAGGGGAGGCAAATAGATACATGTCTGTGTCTCCCCATTTCCTCGTTCTCATGCTGAACACTTGTGGATTTAGTTTCCATTCGTGAGGATCCATGAGATTTCTGCTTAGTTCGTCTGCCAGTGTATTTTTTGTTCCTGGCAGGAATTGTGCCTGTGATGTACTTGATAGGTCAGTGCCGTGTTCCACAAAGTCATGGCTTGTCTGCATAGGGGGTAGGAATGTGCGCCCCCTTGCTTGTTTATGTACCACATAACTGTGGTATTGTCCATCTTTATTAAAAGTTGTCCTGGATGCAGAAGGTCCTTGAAAGCTGTCAGGTCATTCTGTATAGCTAGCATCTCCTTTTGATTGATGTGAAGATGCATTTGTTCCTTCGGCCATGTGCCCTGAATACATTTTCCTGCCATATGTGCCCCCCAAGCATAATCCGATGCATCCGTTATTACTGTCTGCCTGGCTGTGGGTAAGGTGAAAGGCTGTTCCTTGTTGTGGTGACAGGCCTGTGACCACCATCAAAACTCCTGTTGTAGGCAGGGAATTAAGGTTATGATTGTCTCCAGGCTGTGACGATGCTGAGTCTAAACACTTTTTAGATACCATTGTAGTTTCCTCATATGCAGTTTTGTATATGGAATTAGTAGAATGCAGGATGCCATGAAGCCCGGGGCCTGCAGAATTTTTCTTTAAGGGAGCTGGGTTTTTGTTGCCATCATTTGAAAATAATGAGTCAGTTGCCTTTGTTTGTCTGGTGTGAGATAAGCCATCTGGGCAACTGTATTTAAGCTTGCACCCAGGAATATTATCTCTTGAGAGGGCACTATTTTTGATTTCTTTTCGTTTACTGTGTACCCTAGGCAAATCAGTAATCTTTTTACAAATGCCAGATGCCTTAGAAGAATGTCCTTGCTCTCTGCTTGAATAAGGCAATCGTCCAAGTAGGGATATATTTGAATTCCTTTTTGTCTGCAAAATGCAATTACTGGTGCCTAGCATTTTGTGAAGACCCTGGGCGCAGTAGATAAGCCAAAGGGCAGTGCAGAGAATTGATAATGCATTGAGCCTGCTATGAATCTGAGGTATCTTCTGCAAGATTGTCTGATTGGGACATGCAGGTATGCCTCCTTGAGGTCCAAAGTAACTAGCCAAGCCTTCTTGCCCAGCATGGGCAGAAATTGCTGTAGTGTTAACATTTTGAATCTTGGAACATCCAGGAAAGTATTTAGGATTGACAGGTCCAGTATTGGTCTCCAGGCTTTGTCCTTTCTGGGTACTAAGAAAAGTCTTGAGTAAAATCATTGTCCCTGTTCTTGCTGAGGAACTCTTTGGATAGCTCCCATGTCCATAAGAGCAGCAATCTGCTTTTGTGCCTCTGCCCATTGATTTTGGGGCAGGTTTGGCATACCTTTTGATTTTGGAAGCGTGTGAAAGTGGAACCTGTAACCCTGAGAAACAATATTCAGTACCCATTTGTCCTGGGTGATTATGTGCCATTTTTTTGAGAAAAGTGCTAGCTTTCCCCCTAGGGGTGCTGCCAAAAGGTAAGTGCTTGGCATCTGTTGAGGGAAGTCATTGGGACTGTTTCCTATAAGGCTGTGATCTGTCTTCTTCTTTGGGGGCTGAAGCACCCCATTGTTTAGGTCTGTAGGAGCCTTGGGGCTGAGATCTGCCTCTTTGTGGTCTGTCTGACACTGGAAAGGACCATTTTTTTAAGGCCAGTTTCTGCTAAATCTAGGTGGTTGAACCTGTAAGAAATCCTTCACTGTCTGCATTGATTTTGCTTTATCCTCCATTTTCTTTAACACCTCTTCTGCCTTAACACCAAACAAAGTATCATGCTGTAGTGGAGCATCCAATAATTTTACTTTAACATAGTCAGGTAAACTTTGTTCTTACAACCAAGCATGCCTTCGAATAACAGAGCCTATCACTGCAGCTCTACAAGAAGCCTCTAATTAATCAAAACCACATTACAGAGTATGCTTTCCCACTTGTTCAACTGCATGCAATAAATCCTGCATTTCCTTACTGTCAGAACTTTCTGAATTAGAAACCATTTTTTGTTTTACAATGACATGAGGTACTGTTGATATTTAAGCATGTGAAACTGGCAATTTAAAGCTCTTACAACTAAAGTAGCAGAAGTGTAAACTTTTTCCCCCATCTGTCTGGAGCTCTGGAATCCCTATTCGAGGGGACAAGATTTTAAGCAGTGGAAGCCTTAACCCCTTTAGGACCCTGAGAAATTGTTTCTGGGTCTGCAGGGTTTTTTTGTAATTTTGTAACAATATCAAGCACAGGGGGGATAGCCAGGGGCCTGTGCTGAGGCAATAAAAGGAAGTCTCTGAGCCTTTTCTTGGATTCTGAATAATCCTGGCTCTCCCAATGGAAGTGCTCCCTTATGGTGTGCAGGGTTTCCCCAAAGGAATAATCCTCAGGCGGAGAGGCTGAAGGTATAGACTCTTCTGCATCACAGTCCTCATAGGGAGGGAGAGACTATCCCTGATCAGAAGAGGAATCAGAGGAAATAGAAACCAGGTCAGAGGAATCATAGTCAGTGCCTTGGCTAGGCCTTTTGTCAGGAGGGGGATGGGAGCCCCTGATTAAAGTAATTAGGTCTTCGGCCATTTTAAGCATCTGTTTCTTTGGCATGGATGACTGTTCTGGAGAATACTGTACTTGTTTCCTTGTCTTTAACTTTGTCTTGGCAGCTGTAGTGGGCTTAATTGTAAGCTGTGAAGGTCTGAAAACACCCTCAGAAGCCGATGCCTGCTCAGCGGCTCCAGACCCATCTGAGGGAATAGTTTCCGTAGGCCCAATACCTTGAGTTTCCACAGGCCTCGGTGTTTCCAAGTGGCTGTCGGTTACGGCCTGTGGCTCTGAGGTAGCGGGTGTCAGGGGCTGCGAAAGCGCCTCACTGAGAACCGGCGACTGGTCTAGAAGAGACTTCATTGGTTTTGGACCTCAGATGTCTGTCCTTTTCTTTGTCTTTGTGTTTTTTATAAATTCCGGTCGTCGGTTGTTCCGACGGCATTATGTAATTAAACCTTCGGCCAAAATAATGTAAAGCGAAATCAAACCGACGTTTAATAGTGCGTTTATTAAATCTAGCACAAAACCGACAACTGTTAACGTCGTGGTCAGGGCCTAGGCAAGGAATACAGTAAGAGTAAAAGTCCTTATGAGGTATTTGCTTCCCACAAGAAATACAATTAACTTTTACTGACATCGGTCTGGAGCAAGAAAAAGTTTCCCCAATGGGGTACTTAGCTTTACTGAAGACTTCGGATCTGAAACTCAATTTTGAAAATCTCAGGAATCGGCCGACCGGCACTTGCGAACTGCTTTTGCTTCGAGAACCGCGCGGCAAGAAAGACTGAAGAAAATGGCGTTGGTTGCATCTTTTATGCCCCTGGCGCACTGACGTCAGGGAAGAGGCGACAGCAACCGATGCCGGACCAAGACTTTGGAACTCGGGCCGACTGCGGGTCGCCTGCCAGCACGATAACCCAAGTGTAATGACTGCAACAGTGAAAAGTACAGTTTTGTACCTACCATAAATGTAGATGTTCGAGGATCCACATTGCTGCAGTCCTAACCATTGGGTAGTCCGCTGTCCAGTCGGCCCGAATACCAAAGTATATGGCTGACGTCGGTCAAGGCGCATTAGACTGACGTCAGTACGTCAGGGTACTAATGCGCATGACCGACGCCATATCTTCAGTCTTTTCTTGCCCCAGATGTCAGAAGACCCTAAAAAGACAAGGCCCAAACCAAAACACCAAAAAGCCCTGCACCAAACTTATATACAATATATATATATATATATATATATATATACAGATGTACAATAATATACAGCAACTCACACCACCACCCCTAAACACAGAGGGGAAGGCAGGAGGGTTAATTGGACTGCAGCAATGTGGATCCTCGAACATCTACATTTATGGTAGGTACAAAACTGTACTATGTTCTTCATTCCACATTGCTGCAGTCCTAACCATTGGGTAGAATCCCAAAGCAGAGGTAAGGGAGGCTGGCAAATCATAAAGAAGCAGGAGCTGCCAACATGCCTTGCAAAATGGCTGTGGCAAAACCAGCCCTAGATTTAGAGTAGAGAGGAAGGTGGTAATGCTTAGAGAAAGTATGCACTGAACTCCAAGTAGCTGCCTCTAAAATATCCTTAGTTGCCACCCCTTAAAAATGCTGTTGAAGTGGCAGTAGCCCTAGTGGAATGAGGCCTAATCCCAGCTGGAATCTCCTTGCCATGATGGGAATAACAAAAGAAATGCAAAACCCAATCCACTTAGAAATAGTTTGCTTAGACACAGGCTTGCCCTGAGAACTCAAAGCAAAAGAAACAAACAACTGCTGAGACTGCCTGAAATCCTTAGTCCTGCTTAAATAATAACGCAACTGCCTATGTACATCTAAAGTGTGCAAAATCTTTTCCCCTTTATTTTGGGGATCTGCATAGAAAGTAGGCAAATGAATAGTTTGGTTTAAAGCCACACTAGAAACCACCTTGGGCATAAAGGAAGGATTAGTGCGTAATGATACCCTATCCTTATGGAAAATCAGAAAGGGCTCTACTGCCATAAGGGCCTGCAACTCAGAAACCCTTCTTGCAGAAGTAATAGCCAACAAAAAGCAGTCTTCCATGACAAATATTTTAAATCAGCAGTACCCGAGGCTCAAAAGGTTGTAGAGTAAGTTTCTCCAACACAAAATTGAGATCCCAAGCAGGAGTAGGAGCTCTATTGGGGGTCTTATATTCTTTGCCCCTCTGAGAAACTGCTTGAACAAAGGATGCGAAAACAATGGTGGGTCACAATCATAGTGAGCTGAAATTGCTGCAGCATGAATCTTAATGGAAGAGAAGGACAAACCTTTGTCCAATAACTCAGTAAGATATTGAAGAGCCACACTCAAATTAGGCTCAGAAATCTCCAAATTCCTTGCTGCACTCCAAAATAAAAATCTCTTCCATTTTTCTGCATACACTTTCCGTGTACTAGGTCTTCTAGCTTCCATAATCACATTTAAAACTTGTTGAGGAAGTTGAGACCGGCTGTCTCTCAAAACAGAATATGCCATGCTGTTAGATGAAGAGAACGAAGCTTGACATTGAGCAGGTGGCCTTCTCTCTGAGACAAAAGGTGTGGAATCAAGGGTAAAGGCCATGGAGGCTTCTTTAGTAGACTCCTCAGTAATGGGTACCAGTGCTGCCGAGGCCAATCTGGAGCTATTAAAATCATCCTTGGCTTGTCTTGTCTGACCTTTAGAAGCACCTTTGGAAGAAGAGGCAGAGGTGGAAACGCATACACATGAAGATTTTTCCAACCGAAAGAAAGAGCATCCACTTTCCAAGCTGTGTGATGTAACCTCTTTGTGCAAAACTTTGGCAGCTGGTGGTTTAGTGGAGAAGCGAACAGATCTATGCCTGGAGTTCCCCAGGACACTGTCAACCTTTGAAATACATGAAGATCCAGTTTCCACTCGTGGGAATCCATGATTTGTCTGCTTAACACATCTGCTAAGGAGTTCTGTGCTCCCGGCAGAAACCTTGCCTGAAGAGTTAGTTGCAAGCTGAGCGCAGTCTCCCATAAAATCATTGCTTGCCTGCACAATGGGTAAGAATGTGTTCCCCCTTGTTTGTTGATGTACCACATGACAGTTGTGTTGTCTGTTAGAATCAACACCTGCCCTGGAAGAAGTAACTCCTTGAAAGCCATTAATGCAAACTGGACTGCTAACATCTCTTTCATGTTGATATGTAGATGCTGTAGTCTGGCAGGCCACTTGTCTTGTATCCACTTTCCATTTAGATGAGCTCCCCAAGCAATGTCTGAGGCATCTGTCGTTAGAATCTGACTCGCCTCTGGCGGGTCACAGAGAGTCCCTTGTTTAGGTGACATTCCTGAGCCCACCACAAAAATTCCTTTTGAATGCAAGGTATTATTTGAATGACAGTGTCCAAATCCTGGCAGTGCTGTGTCCATACATTTTTGAGATACCATTGCAGCTTCCTCATATGCAGTTTGGCATTGGGAAGCACCAGAATACAAGATGCCATGAACCCTAATGCTTGAAGGACTGTCCTTGCAGTCAGCACGGACTGATGAGATAGTTGATGAAAGTAAAGGGATAGACTCTGTTGTTTGTCCGGGGTTAAAAAGGCCATCTGGGCTGCTGTATTCAGTCTCACACCCAGAAAGCACATGTCTTGAGAGGGTACTAGACTGGACTTTATTTCGTTCACAGAATACCCTAGGCATCTTAGCACTGCTATAACATATTCCAGATGCTGTAGAAGGTCTTCCTTTTCTTGAGCCAGAATCAGGCAGTCGTCCAAGTAAGGATAGATTTGAATTCCTTTTAGTCTGAAGTAAGCTATCACTGGAGCCAGAACCTTTGTGAATACTCTGGGCGCAGTAGATAAGCCAAAGGGCAATGCAGAGAACTGATAATGAGAATTTCCAGCTCGAAAACGCAGATACTTCCGGCAACTTAGTCTTATAGGCACATGAAGGTAAGCTTCCTTGAGATCTAAAGTTACCATCCAGTGGTCTTTGCCCAGCAGAGGTAAAAGCTGTTGTAACGTCAACATCTTGAACTTGGGAATGTCCAGATAAGTGTTGAGGATAGATAAATCCAAAATTGGTCTCCACGTGTTCCATTTCTTTGGTACTAGGAACAGGCGAGAATAAAATCCTAGGCCCCTTTCCGATACAGGGACTGGCTGAATGGCCCCTATTTGGAGTAACAGAGAAATTTGCTTGTGAGCCTCTTTCCTTTGTGTAGGAGGAACGTCTGGCATGCCTTTGAAAGGGGGCAATGTATGGAAATAAAACCTGTAACCGTGGTGAATGATATCCAACACCCATCTGTCTTGAGTAATTAAATCCCAATTTTCTTTGAAAAGAGACAGTCTTCCTCCCAAAGGAGCTGCCAGACGAGAATCTACTGGCAGCTGAAAAAGCAGGTCATTGGGTCTGTTTACGAAAGGACTGACCCCTGCCCTCACCAGAAGTCTGAGCAGGTGAACTCCCTGATCTAGGCCTAAAAGAACCATGAGCTCTGCCCCTACCACGTCTAGACCTACCCCTAGACTGGGAATCATAAGCAGGATATGTCCATCCCTTAGTAGGCCAATTTCTACTAAACTTCGGTGGCTGCACCTGCAAAAAATCTTTAACAGTTTGCATAGACTTAGCTTTGTCCTCCATTTTCTTCAGGACTGCTTCCACAGGCGAACCAAACAACACATCGGACTGTAAAGGAGCATCCAAAATCCTTGTCTTAACATGCTCAGCTAAATTCTGATCCCTCAACCAGGCATGCCTGCGAAGAACAGAACTAGTGGCAGCCACCCTCGAGGAGGCCTGCACAGCATCAAAACCACATTGCAAAGAATGCTTACCCACTTGTTCAGACACATGAAGTAAATCCAGCAACTCTTTACACTCTATACCTTCCGCCAAAGCATCCACCTTAGATTTCAATTGTGAAAGGAGATAATTTTGATATTTTAGCATGTGAAACTGACAATTCAACGCTCTCATGGCTAGAGTGGAAGAAGTATACACTTTCTTTCCCCACCTATCCAAAGCCCGTGCCTCTTTATCAGTGGGAACAGGATTTTTAACCACAGAGGCCTTAACACCTTTAGGCCCCTGAGAAACAGTGTCTGGGTCCGCCCTAGGACTCTTAAACAAATACTTATGAGCTTCGGGCACCCTATAGTACCTATCAGGTTTAACAGGAGCAGGAGGCAAAGAGTCAGGGTTCAGGGAAGCCTCTGCAAAAACATCTTCCACCACATTCAACACAGGAGGTATAGCTAAGGGCCTATGTTGTGGTAAAAATAAGAATTCCCTAAGCCTTTTCCTGGAATCAGAGTAATCTTGGCCTTCCCATTTAAAGTGTTCCCTCATGGAATGCAGAGTCTCTGAAAATGAGAAATCCTCAGGAGGAGAAGCTGTAGGTGTGGAATCATCCACATCAGAATCAGAATAAGGAGGAAAGTCCTGTAATTCTTCCGCAGAAGACTCTGAAGCCTCTGAATACTGTTCCAAACTCTCAAACTCAGGTTCCACCCTAGGCCTCTTATCAGGAGGGGGCATAGAGCCTCTAATCATAGTAATTAAATCTTCTGCCATTTTAAGCATATGTTTCTTAGGCACAGAACCTGAAGTGCTAGGAGAAACCCCACTGTAGCTGAACTTGGCCTACCTCTGAAAGAAGTTTTGGCAACAGTAGGAGAAGCTCTAACTAACTTGGGAACAGAGGGAAGAACAGTTACCTGAGAAGCCCCCTCAGCCTGGCCTACCTCCTGAGAGGGCACATCCTGTAACAATAAAGTGTCTGCCTGAGACTCCAAAGAAACTCCTGGCAAAACCTCTGGCTCCACAGAGCCTTCTAAAGAACCGGCGTCCGGGACTGCCGGTTCATCAGCCCTAGGCTTCGTTGTTTTGTCTTTGCGCTTCTTAGCGAAGCGGGCGCGGAGCATCCGGCGGCATTTTGTAATTACAACGCTTCCCAAACACTAACCTGGCACAGTCTAACCTTCTCTTAATAGTGCGTTTATTAAATCTAGCACAAGAGCGGCAACCAACAACGTCGTGCTCAGGCCCTAAACAAGGTATACACAGAGTATGGTAATCCCTATGAGGTATCTGTTTCCCACAAGAAATACAGTTATTCACTTTTTCTGACATCCGGTTAAATACTGAGGCAAGAAAACCAAAATGCTCCCCAACGGGGTACTTAGCCAACTTTGATTCGGTCTGAAACTCCGACTTCGGAAATATTTCAGAACGCCAACCTGCACTCACAAGAACTGCTTCTGCATCGGACCATGCGGCAAAAAAGACTGAAGATATGGCGTCGGTCATGCGCATTAGTACCCTGACGTACTGACGTCAGTCTAATGCGCCTTGACCGACGTCAGCCATATACTTTGGTATTCGGGCCGACTGGACAGCGGACTACCCAATGGTTAGGACTGCAGCAATGTGGAATGAAGAACATCATGATGAACATCAGAATTTGGAGTCAAGGAATTTTCCAGAAAAACATCATCCACCACGTCCAATACAGGGGAAATAGCCAAAGGCTTGTGCTGAGGCAAATCCAAAAATACTCTGATACTTTTCTTGGATTGAGGGTAGGCTTGACTTTCCCATTTAAAATGCTCTCTAAGAGTATTCAAAGTATCACCAAAAAAAATCCTTTGGAGGAGAAGCAGAAGGAATGGATTCCTCTCCATCAGAATCCTCAAAATGAGAAAAAACCTGAGAAGCTTCCTCTTAATCAGCAGAAATGCTGTAAGTCTCAGTACCTGAAAAGGATAAAGCCCTGCCTCTTTTGGAAGGAAGAGGCTATGAGCCCCTAATAACAGTCAAAAGATCATCAGCCATTTTAACCATCTGAGTTTGAGGGGAATGACAAGCAGCTGGAGCCTGTTTCTTCACAGGCTTACGACTAGAAGATTTACTTGAAAGTCGGAAGGACTCAGCAGGCTTGGCTACCGAGGAGGTCATTGGTATGTGCCTGCTGTCAGAATGAAGAACACAGGCCTCAGAAACCGGAGCCTGATTAGCCACAGGCTGAAGGTCAGAAGACAAAATGGAAGCCGGTGGCATGGATGACTCTGAAATGGTCTCACCAGAGGCCTGCGGAGGTAAATCCGCAGGCTGCAAAGGCGCCTCATTGACTACCGCCAGACTGACGACCAACTTAATGTCGTCAGTAGATTTGATCCTCTGAAGCCTCTCTCTCTGTCCTTACACTTCTTATGAAAATCCGAAGCTTGAAGACCAGCGGACGCCATACCGACGAACTTAGGCCAAACTCCAAAGTGCTTAGCTAAAAGCTTAATCTGACGACGAATAGTACGCGGATTAAAGGAAGCACAGAAATCACAGTTAGGTATGTCGTGGTCAAGGCCTAAACAAATAATGCAGTAAGAATGAAAATCTCTATGGGGAATCTGCTTTCCACAGGCAAGACAATTAACTTTTTCTGACATTCGTTAAGGCAAGAAAAAGAGGATCCCCAAAGGGGTACTTAGCTGTAGATGACTTCAACTTTTGTAGTCGGAAATGAAAAAGGTAAACGACTGACCAGCACTCGTGCAAAAAAGCTTCTGCTTCGGGCTCCGTGGCAAAGAAGACTGAGGAAGTGACTTTCGCTGCTTCCTTTTCTATCAAGGATACTGACATCCTATACAACTGACAGCAGCCAACGTCATATCCCCTTACCTTTGGTATTCGAGCCAATCGAGGGCTACCGGGGTGGGGATAACCAATTTGTTAGGACTGCAACAGTGAACATCAAAAGAAAGAAAGTAAGGTGAAGGACCAAATGAGAAGACAAGAAATGGGGAAAACGCATAAATATAGTTGCAAGTATAGAAAACTTCTGGATGAACCTTATGTAGATCAGAAATGAACACAGGAATGGTTAAGAAGAGGCGAATTCAAACCAAGAGATGAAAGGTTAATACTGGCGGCACAAGATAGTTGGCTACATACACGCTGGTTTACAAAGTCCATTGAACAAGTGGGAGAAACAGAAAAATGTAGATTTGGTAAAACCGAACGGGTAACAAGTCGCACACCTCATTACTGGGTGTGACATATTAATGGCAGGAGGACTGTATACTGAAAGGCATAATAATGTGGCAAGACTGTTGCACTGGGGATTGTGCAAACATTATGGTACTGAAGTGGTTGAAAAACAGTGGAAGCATAAGCCACAAAGCATCATAGAAAATGATGAAGTTTACATCACATAGGATCACCCATCACCAGCAGTTCAGAAGATACATGCTAGAAAACTGGACAGTGGTCCATGGAAAGAAGACAAAAGTAGCATTGACCACTGAAATCGCCACACCCAGTGACTACAGTGCATTGTGTACACAGAGAGACACAATGTCATAAAATATCAGGATCTGCAGGCAGAAATGAGAGCAATGTGGAAGAAAAGATACTCAAGACAGTTCCAAAAGTAGCAGCAGCAACGTGTCTTATAAAAAAGAATCTACAATTGCATTTAGGTATGTTATCAATACATGTAACCCCATACGAAGTGCAAGAGGAGTCATTACTAGGAACATTGCAGGTGCTGAGAAGAGCACTTTTGGCTGATATCAAAGATTGAAACAATACTAATTTCATGAACTTTAATCATATCTTGACTTAAGAATGGGGTCCACTCCCATCATGGTATTAGAAATCCAAAAGACTTGTAGAAATTAAAAAAAAAGAAAGTAAGTTAAAATAATAAAAATAAAATGTGGAAGATTTTCTTCAGAGAGAATTTATCTGCTCAGCAACGCAACAGCATAATCCAACCATCGATCTTCTAAAGCCTGGAGAGGAGTGCTCTCATTAGTGGCAGGAAAGCTCTGAAAGGACTGACCCCCCCCCCCCAATCTGACTTTTAGTCATCTGAGCTTGAGCTAACGGTTTGGGTGTGTGGAAGGTGTCCTGAAGCTTTAGAAGCTGGTTGGTTATTTATATCTTAAGCAGGATACAACCCAGGTAGCTTACACTACATTTTATACATAGTATGTGACAAGGGGAGGGAGTAAGGGGGAAGAGTTAAGAGATTTTTGTTAAGGCAAAAGATTAGCTATGAATAAAAAAAGATAGGAAAAGAGCAAAGAGCAGTAATGATACTGATGTAAAGAAATAAGAAAAAAAAATCAGTTCTCTTTCAACAAAGACCACTAAAAATACTTCCATGATCACTCAATCTTGCTCAGGAGATGCTGAAGCTGTAAAAGCAGGAATGAGGTCTGAAGTACCTTTTCAAACTAAGGGATTAAAGGATACGGGGAGGAGCCTGAGGTTATGAGGAGATTTGTTGCTGGAAAAAAATGGGCCAAAGTGACCAATCCTTCTGTTACAGTGTTCGGAGAGGACCAGATCAAGTATTAGTTTATATGGATCTAATAGAAACATGAAGAAATGAATCAATTAACTATAAGTGAGATGGAGAATTTAAAAACTAAAAATGTGAATGGGGAGGATCAAGCAGCAGAAGTCAGAAAACTGCAAAATGGTTAAATATATGGGATTACCAGAAGACAAAAATCATAGTAGTTTTCTTTTTCTTACACCAAAAATATTACATAAAGAAAACAAATACAAACCGACGTGCTAGAGATGCGAAAGCAAGGATTCAGATTCAATACCTAGGTTTTTGATTTAATAAAAACAAAGCATGTTTATTTTATGGCATGAAAAAACAGAAATATTTCATGGGGAAAATTATCCTACCTGGTCTTTTTTGCAAAATGGGTACAAGACAGAATTCTGTGTGATGGGCAAAAAGACAAGAAACTAACAGGATCATTTATATATTAGCTATTAAATCCAATACTACTACATTGCCAGAATCAACCTATAAATACCTACAAATATCATTACCAAAAGAAATTTTAATTTTATTTATTTTAATTATTTTTTTTTTTTTTTACATTTGTTTACCGGGGAAGTCTGACTGGGTTGATGGCCCATTTTCAGCAGAGGCCCAGGGAGAAAAGCTCCACAGAATTATGAAATAACAAAGAAAAAAAATAGCAACTGTTACAGTGGTAAGTGAAAAAGAAAAAAATTAACAATTGTTACAGTTGTAAAGATTTAGCAGCATATTTTTGAAGTTAGTTACCTACAGGAATAACAGTGATACAGAGATGGTACATTGTTCCATGGTAAAGGAGTTATAACATGACATTAACAGAGGTAGGTTTACAGAGATGGAAAAGAAAAAAGCTGTACATAGAGGGCAGCTAGTACAAGTAGACATATAAAAAAGGAAAATATAGAGGTATCGTAGTAGCAAAGAAACTTTTTAAAGAGAGAAAGGGGGAGAGTTTAGCCTAGCTTAGTGAAGGGTAACTGCCAGGTGTTGTTTAGGTGTAATGAAACATACTGTAAAATGGTACACACAAACTACAAAGAAAACTTGGAAAATGTGAAAGAAGATCCCAAAGAATTTATACAGTAATTTAGAACTAAATTTAAATAAGATGTGATGAATATACAGAGATGATACAGCCACAAAAATGTATAGGTTTGTATTCACAGAGTACAGTACTGCACAAATTAACATGGGTACTGACAATGTGCAAGGAGGTGATTCAGGGGCATACATAGCCTGGCCATACTAAGATATAAAAAGCACGGCATGCAGCATATGAAAATAACATCATAATACAGAAATGAGGTTCCTGATGCTGAGGCCCAGCAACTATGTAAATGAAAGCAACAAACATGACAGACATATTCAGACTTGCATAAAACAGGCACAAAGTGCCATGGCACAGGCTTATTCTAAACATCCAAGGACTGACACAGTTAAAGTATACAATGACTGTGATAAACACAGCCATAATGACAGATATAGCGGAGCAAAATGTGTTAATAGCTGCTCTTGGATCCAGTATCTGTGACTTTGTGGCCCTCCACACTAGTGAAGACAGTACTGCCACCTAACTTATCTGTACCTGAACTGATAAGCATACGATGGCTTTATATGGATAGGAAGACTATGGGAACTTATCAAATTGTGCATCCCAGAAGCAAAAGGAATTCACAACCTGTCCATCTCAATGGAGTTTTAAGGCGTTTCTTGTTGAAACCATTCAAACTAGTGTCCTTTTCAGTGAACTGCTAGGGATACACAAGGAATACCAGAGGTGTCAGCTTCATGTACTAGCTCACTGACATTATGCTGCAGCATGTGGACAAGCAAATACGGATCCCAACGACTGCAGAGGAAAGAACCACCACTATTATGCAGACTTTTTAAAGTAGGGCTCACTTCCCTGAGGACCTCAAAGCCACTGAATGCACACACCCATTGACATCAGTGCCCCACCAGATCCACAACAAATCCAATACATCAACAGGAATGATTTACTCCCTTCAACTGTTAGGTGGTATCAAGTGCTCAAGGTACCATCTACAAGTTTACTTGCACCAGTCAGGCATATGTTCTTTGTGTTTCACTGTTGCAGTCATTACATTTGGGTAATCTGCTGGCAGGTTGCCCTCAGTTGGCCTGATTAACAAAGTCTTGGGTCCTGCGTTGGTTGCTGTCCCTTCTTCCATGACATCAGGGGTACAAAACATGCAGCCAACGCCATTACATCAGTCTTTCTTGCTGCGCGGTGCCCGAAGCAGAAGCAGTTCGCAAGTGCCGGTCGGCCGACTCCTGAAATTTTCCTTTTCGAGTTTCAGAACCAAAGTCTTTAACTAAAAGCCAAGTACCCATTGAGGAAACTTTTTCTTGCTCCTTACCGATGTCAGTAAAAGTTAATAATTGTATTACTTGTGGGAAGCAAATACCTCATAAGGATTTTCATTTGTACTGTATTCCTTGCCTAGGCCCTGACCACAATGTACCTAGCTGTCGGTTTTCTGCTTTATTTAATCAGCATACTATCTGTCGTCGGTACATTTTTGCTTCTAAATATTTTGGTTCTCGGTTTAATTATCCAGAAATTACGTCAGTTAGCCATCCGACTACCAGAATACCGAAAAAATGTAGAGAGAAAGACAGACAGGCCGTTGAGGTCCAAAACTGCCGACGACGCTTTTCCTAAGCCAGTTATCAGTTCGCCGGTACTCAGTGAGGCGCTTTCGCAGCCCCTGATACCCGCTACTTCTGATTCGCAACCCTCTACTGAGACCCATTCGGAGTCCGGTATGCCGCAAAATGCTTCACCTATGGGACCCGTGGATGTCTCTACCTTGGATGGATCCGGAGCCGCTGTGCAGGCACCAGCTTCTGAGGGTGTATTCAGGCCTACAGACTTGCATATTAAACCGACTACATCTTTAATACTAAGGCCTAAATCTCGATCTATGTCTAAAAAAAACGATGCCCAGGCCACATGTTCTGGCCCCTATGCCTAAAAAACAAATGATCAAAATGGCTGAAGATTTAATTACTCTAATCAGGGGTAGTCAACCCCCCCCCCTTCTAAGAGGCCTAGGGCTGAACTTGACTATGAATCTTCTGAACAGGACTCTTGTTTCATCTGACTCTTCTAATGACCTGGATTTGTCCATACCTACTTATGAGAGGATTCCATTCCCTCTGCTTCTCCCCCTGAGGATTTTTCTTTTGGGGAAACTTTACATACATTAAGGGAGCATTTCCACTGGGAAAGTCAGGATTTTTCTGAATCCAAAAAGAGGTTTAGGGATTTCCTTCTTCTTCCTCAGCATAGGCCTTTGGCTATACCTCCTGTACTAGACATTGTTGATGATGTGTTTTCGGAATCCAGTATGACCCCTGATTCCTTGCCTCTTGCCCCTAGTAAACCAGACATGTACTACAGGGTTCCAGAGTCCCATAAATTCCTTTTCAAAAATCCTGCTGCGGACCCTGAAACCATTTCTCAGGGGCCCAAGGGCATTAAGGCTTCTACTGTTAAAAATCCTACCCTTTCTGATAGAGACTCCAGGGCGCTGGATAGATGGGGTAAAAAGGTTTAACCTTGGCAATCAATTCCATATGCTAAAATATCAACAGCATATCATGGGACTGCTTAAAAAGAAAATTAAGTTGATTTCTGACTGTGTGGAAAATAAAGATTTACAGGATTTATTGCATTCAGCTGAACAAGTTGGAAAACATACTTTGCAATGCGGTTTTGATTCTTTAGAGGCCTCTTGCAGGCTGCTGTTACTGGGTCTCTGCTTAGAAGGCATGCTTGGTTTAAGGAGCAATCTCTGCCTGATCATGTTAAAGCAAAACTGTTGGATGCTCCTTTGCAGCAGGACCGTCTGTTTGGCAATAAGGCTGACGAAGTTCTAAAAAAGCTAAATTGAACTTATTTAGCTCAGTAGAACTATGGTTTACAAAACGCTGTCTCATACTAAATCCCAAAAAAACTAAACTTCTACTTTTTACACCTACCAATAAATCTCCACCAATTGACTTCACTATAGCTTCCAATAATAGCACTGTTATATCCCAGGATCTTACTACCAAACTGCTAGGTGTCACCATAGACAACAACCTTAACTTTGACACTCATATTAATAATATCTTGAAAACAACTAACAGAAAAATAGGCTCTCTATATAGGATCAAACCCTTCTTCACTCCTGCAACTAGAATAACTATCGCCCGCACTCATCTAATCTCTACCCTACTCTATGCCTCTCCCATTTTCACTAACCTGTCAAACAATAACCTTAAAAAACTAGAAAACTCCTACAACAACATAGCCAGATTTGCCACTGGTAACCCTTTTAAAACACACCACTGTATTAATCTAAAATACCTAGGGTGGCTTGAATTACAGCAACAGCTAAAATTATAATCAACTGACCATTGCCCATAAAATTCTTTATCAACCTGCTAAGACACCCATACTATCTAACCTTATTCATCCCTACAATAACCTGAAATCCCTAAGATCTTCACAAAAAATCCTCATAAATA
Organism: Protopterus annectens; assembly: GCF_019279795.1. Taxonomy (NCBI): domain Eukaryota; kingdom Metazoa; phylum Chordata; order Ceratodontiformes; family Protopteridae; genus Protopterus; species Protopterus annectens. Next base: position 175,716,611 of record NC_056748.1, read on the forward strand.
TTATCAAATCAAACAATAGAGCTGGAGACTCTCTCTTCACTAACACTGTTGGGAAAATCTGGAATTTACTCCCCACTGAACTTTCAACACTTCCCTCTATTTCCTTGTTCAAAAATAAACTTGAGATCTTCCTTAAAACACATTGGATGTGCCCCTGTACTAAACCTGACTAACCTACATGCTCTCACTACTTGTTTCAACACCACCTTATATGCTCTAGCTACCTGTTTCTACCTCACTGTCTCAGCTCAGTAACAAACACATCAGAATTCAACTACCATTCTACCTCTACTACCTAGCCTTACCTATTAGTATACTCTCATAAAAGTTCCAGTCTTCACGATTAGAATTTTCTTACTCAACTTCTATTCCAGTCTTACTTTCCTTTTTCCCCTTCTTATATCTAGAATTATATTATGTTTTACTATCAATCTTTCTGAACAGTTAAAATGCAGCCTCATGATAAATTGTATTATGTTTAGTCAATATTTTGTGTTATATACTCTATATACCTGTAACTACTTTTTAGCTAATACTGCTTTAGTTATTATTAATGTAGTCGATCTCATGTATGTACTTCTGTAGATATGTACTGTAATTGAACTTTGGAGCTTATCTCCCCGGGCCTCTACTGAAAATGGACATATATCCAGCTAGACTAGCCCGGTCAACAAATGTAAAATAAATAAAATAAAATAAATAAATCTATGCAAACTGTGAAAGATTTCTTACAAGTATAACCTCCTAGATTTAGTAGGCACTGGCCTACTAAGAACTGGTCCTTTCCAGCTCCTTCCAGAGCCACTCAAGCCAAACCCAGACATTCCAAAAGCACCAGGTTTCTGTCCCAAGGGACTTTCAGAACTAAGCAATGGGGTGCTTCTACTTCCAAATCTGGAATAACAAGACTCCACCCTATGGTAAACAGTCTCAATGACTTTCCTTTACAATTACCAAGCACTTACCTCTTAGCTGCCCCTTTGGGGGGAAAACTGGCTCTTCATGCAAAAAACTGGCAACTTATAACCCAGGACAAATGGGTTTTAAATATAGTGTCCCAGGGATACAGATTTCATTTCCACACGTTGCCAACACCAAACGGGTGGCCAGACCTGCCCCCAAATCAGTGGGCAGAGGCTCAGAAACAAGTACTTTTGCTATTCAACTAATACCAGAAGAGGAAAAGGGGACACGGTTTCTATTCCAGACCTTTCCTGGTACCCAGAAAAGACAAATCATGGCATCCAATTCTGGACCTATCTACTCTAAACACCTTTCTGGACATTCCAAAATTCAAGATGCTGACTCTTCACCAGTTACTTCCTATGCTAGGCAAGGATGCCTTTTTGGCAACTCCAGATTTAAAAGAGGCTTACCTGCATATCCCAATCAGGAAATCTTGCAGAAGATACCTACGCTTCAAAGCAGGTTACTTGCATTATCAGTTCTCTGCACTGCCCTTTGGCTTGTCTACTGCGCCCAGGGTATTCACAAAGTGTCTGGCTCCAGTAATTGCATTTTGCAGGCAAAGAAATATTCAAATATATCCATGCCTGGACGATTGTCTAATTCAGGCAGAAAACCAGGCCATTCTTCTAAAACATCAGGTGTTTGTAAAAAGGGTTATAACTTGTCTAGGGTACACCATAAACGAAAAGAAATCACAACTGGTACCCTCTCAAAAAATTACATTCCTGGGTGCAAGCTTGAATACAACTGCCCAGATGGCTTTCCCTTACGCCAGAAAAGCAAATTCATTTGGTGACTTACTTCAAACAGGTGGCCACAAAACCCCTGCTATCTGCAAGACAAATACTGCAAGCCTTGGGGTTCATGGCCTCCTGCATTCTTCTAATTCCATACACATGACTGCATATGAGGAAACTTCAGTGGTACTTAAAAAGTTTATGGAGTCAATATTGTCACAGCCTGGAAACAATGATTCCTATCATACCTTGCCTGCGCCTAGAGATCCTATGGGGGGCAGAGGCCTACCACCAAAACAAGGGACTGCCATTCACACCACCCCCTGCTGCCCAAGCCCAAACCCTAACTACAGACGCATCAGACTATGCATGGGGGGGCTCATCTGGCAGGGAAGTGCATTCAGGGCAAATGGAGCCTAAATCAAATGGACCTCCATATCAATCAAAAAGAAATGCTAGCTGTACAGAATGCACTGACAGTTTTCAAGGACTACCTTCAATCAGGACAACTAATGGTAAAGACGGACAACACCACGGTTATGTGGTACATAAACAAGTAGGGGGGTACACATTCCTACCCCCTCTGCAGACTAGCCATGGCATTGTGGAACAAGGCCTTGAGCTACCAAGTACAACTACAAGCTCAATTCCTGCCAGGAAAGCTGATTATTCTGGCAGACGAACTAAGCAGAAATCTCATGGACCCATACGAATGGAAACTGGAACCACGGATTTACAACATGTTGACACGCAAATAGTGGAGCCCAGACATAGATCTTTTTGCCTCACCCCAGAACTACCAGTTGGACAAATTTTGCACAAGAACACCTCACAAAAAAGCCTGGAAAGTGGATGCTCTGTCCTTTCCTTCAGATGGAAAAACCTATCAGTCTATGCCTTTCCCCCTCTGCCTCTGTTCTCCAAAGTTCTACTAAAACTCAAACAGGACAAACCAAACATGATTTTGATTGCTCCAGACTGGCCTCGCCAACACTGGTACCCACTTCTGCGCAACATGTCACAAATTTCTCCATGGCACCTGCCTCAGACACCTTCCTTACTGTCTCTGCAGGAGAACCAAATTCTGCACCTTCAGCTCCAAACACTGAATCTTGTAGCTTGGCTAATCACTTAAATTTCCCCTTAGCACCCCTCAGCAAACCTGTGATGGATGTCATTTTGGAGGCGAGAAGACCTAGTACTAGAAAATCTTATGCTGACAAATGGAAAACATTCTGTGCCTGGAATCAATCTCAAGGGATAAGCACAGCAGCACCCAATTTACCTCAGATTTTGCAATACTTAACTGAGATGCTTCACAAGGGCCTGTGTTTTTCTTTTATAAAAATCCATGCCTCAGCCATTTCGGCTCATTACAACACAGAACCCCCCCCCCCCCTTCTCTCATCCTCTGCTCAAGCAATATCTCAGAAGGGCCAAAACCTTGAGACCACCCAGGAGAGCTCCAACCCCTGCCTGGGACCTTAACTTTGTATTGGAGAAACTCACTCTACCTCCTTTCGAGCCAGCTGCTACTGCAGACTTAAAATTTCTTTCCTGGAAAACAGCCTTCCTTGTAGCAATTACTTCGGCTAGAAGGATATCTGAATTACAGGCCCTTATGGCAGTGGAGCCTTTCATCATCCTTCATGCGGACAGGGTATCACTCAGGGCAAATCCATCCTTCATGCCCAAGGTGGTATCCAGTGTGGCTCTTAATCAGTCTATTCATTTGCCAACTTTCTTTCCCAATCCACAGAACAGGGGGGAGCACATTCTGCATTCATTGGATGCACACAGACAACTTAGATTCTACTTGGACAGGACTAAATCTCAAAGAAAATCTGAACAACTGCTGGTAGAATTTGCTGCAGGGGCAGACGGGAAGGCTATTTAAAAACAAACCATTTCTAAATGGATAAGCCATTGCATTCATTTCTGCTATAAGCACCATGTAAAACCTATCCCCCAGGGGATCAGATCTCATTCCACCAGGGCTGCATCTACTTCTACAGCCTTTCTCAGAGGTGTTCCTACCAGGGATATTCTCAAAGCTGCTACCCGGAGTTCAGTTCATACTTTCACCAAGCATTATCACTTACCAATTTTCTCTAAATCCAGAGCTGGCTTTGCCACTGCTGTTTTGCAGGGCCTTATAGCTGGTCCTAATGCTGTATAAATCCATCCTCCCAACCATAACTTTGGGAATCTTCCCAAATGTAATGACTGCAACAGTGAAACACGAAGAACATAGTACAGGTGTGTACACTTACCATAAATGTAGATGTTCGAGTGTATTCACTGTTGCAGTCCTGGTTACCCTCCCTCCAGCCTCCTGTCTTTCTCTTACTATACCTCTACTATGCTTAAAAGCCTTTTTGGTGTATTTGCTTTTGTTTGGAGGTATACTGTTGTGTTTTTAATTACTTATATATTTGGCTCCCCATTTGGGGGGCACCTGACATCTGGGGCAAGAAAAACTGATGTAATGGCATCAGCTGCATGTTTTATACCCCTGATGACCTGACGTCATGGAAGAAGGGACAGCAACCGATGCAGGACCCAAGACTTTGTTAATCAGGCCGACTGAGGGCAACCTGCCAGCAGATTACCCAAATGTGATGACTGCAACAGTGAATACACTCGAACATCTACATTTATGGTAAGTGCACACAACTGTACTTTCCCATGATCCAAACATATAGCTCACATCTGACTTATACCAACAGTTAAAGATTAGGTGAATAAGTCCTGAAAGCTCCTTTTAATTGGTGATGACTCTAGATAACTCGGCTACTGGTAGGATTATTCCACCATTTACTCACTCAAATGATGATCAATACTTTCCAAAATAAACAGCCCTTAGAAAACAAAATCTAGTTTATAAAACTCAGATATTTATTCAGAGATGGATTTGTTTAAAAATGTAAATTTTTTTTATAAATGTCTCATAAGCTGCCTTTATCCTGCTGAGGTTCAGACTTCCCACACAGTCATCTTTCTGGTAAGCTAATAAATAGACTGGTACAAAGGTCAGTATATACAGTTACCATGCAAGCAGGTAACAGGCTACACAAACGGTGTCAGTGTTACTTTTTGCAATGATGCTGGATATGCCTTTAAAATGAGACTGATGCCCCTCATTCACAGCTTCCAAACCATGTCAGATATAGCGGAGGATGTTTTTGGCCAAACAAAGGATGTTTCTAAGAACTTGATGTATCGAAGGAGGCACTGAAGTATTCATAAGAACTGGGCAGCAAAACAGCTGTCTTGGATGTGTGTGTGCCACTGCATAACATGGCTGCACAGAAAGAGCTCCAGCAGCAAAGAAACATCCCAGTAAGGCACTCCATACCTGTAGAAGCATTGTAGGCATTCACAGGTTAAACAGGCCACAGTGGTACCACATACAAGGCAGAGGCAAGGTTTATACATTGCTATCTTGGCAAAAAGGTAGCATCTAGTCCACAACAATAGACCACGATATAGCAAACCTAGAATAAACAATGCAAGCATCATACACAAACTATGCATACAAGTGCATGGACTGGTCAAGAAATGCATCAAACATTACCTTACTCTTGCAGATCAGGGCACAGCCATTATCATCTTCACAGATGGGGGTACACAGCACTGCTCTGTCAGTTGGCATTATCATATGGGCCACAGCCAGGGTCATGGGAAGTGAATTAGGTAGTCAAAACAGCTTGTGGGAAGGCAAGGGAAGGTGGAGTATCCATAATGTGAACACTGGCAATATGCACTGTAGTGTCCTAAGGACTCACAGCATGACCCACTCTATGTAATGTCCCTACATTACAGAGCTATGGGAGTCTGCAATAAGTCAAGAGCCAAAGGATATATGGTAACCAGAACTTAGATGACATTCAGAAGTAGATGTGGCACTCCATCTACCCACAGGGGATAATGATGCTGTGGAACTACTCAAATGACAGCAAGTTGCCTGCTAAGGAGCGGCAGGGGTCCAGCATGAGGAGCAATAAATGGCCCTAGCCATGAGACCTCTCAGGACTATGAATGGTGGGCTCTGTGGCCACAGTCAAGAGTAATGTGATCTCAGGAACTAATAAAACGAACAATAAAAGACTAGTAATAAGGTTGCTGGAAGCACTACAGTTCGCCACACCACTCTTGAAGATAAAATAGTTGCTGTTTATTCCATAAAAACGAATCAAATACATGAAACACTAAGCGCTTTCACCCAGTTCCATACCGGGTTTCTTCAGAGCAAATATCTTATGGAGCAGCTTTTCTTAAATACTGTTAGCTAATTAATTAACTTGCATTTAATATGTTAATAACGTAATTGTATAATTTGATACCATAGTAACTTAACATATTTTAAATAAAAACACATTTTGGTGAGTGTTTTCCTATCCATGACAACACCAATGCTATTACAAGGAATTAATATCTAACATAAGGAATAATAATAAAATAACTAATAAACAATCTCATCCCAACATGAATCAAATAGAAGGCCCTTGAAAAATTACATTTATAAACACACTGCTGTTAAAGGTGTGTGGGCTTTTTGTTTATATATTGTCTAGGAAGCATATGGAAAAGCATATATACAAAAAGCTTCTGTTGATAACAACAAATCAATTCTTAGTAGCTTTGTATGGACAGGTACTTGAATAAAAAAACTTCATAAAAAACTTATCATAAAATTTCTATGAAAAATATGATAAAATCAATTTATAAAATAAAATAAATATTTATATAATAAAATAAATATTTATATAAATATTTAAATAAATATATGTATATGTACAAATATATAATTAGTAATATATTAAAAAGAGAATTAAAATGAATGAATATGTAAACTTTAAATAGTATTTGATTTCATTCTCAGAAAACTACTGATGGAAATAAAATCATTGATGCCTGTTTTTTTATGTGCATCTAGCCTGAACTGCCAAAGACATTCCTTCATTTCTAGCAAGTTGTTTATATCTCCTTCTTTATTTGTGGTTTCAGGCACTCTATCTATAACAAAGAACAAACATTTTTTGAAATTAGGGCATTCCATACTGTGTGTGTATAGAGCATTTGTTGTTTTTTTATTTTTAATGTCCCTATTGTGTTCGTTTATTCGCTCTCTTAATTTTCTAATAGTCTTTCCTATGTAGAATGCCTCACATGATAAACAAGATGCTAAATAAATTACTTGTTTAGTGTTACAGTTCACAAAACCTGGACATCTAATGACCCTATTGTATCCTGTTATTACAACATATGGCCCATCATTTATGAATCTGCAGGCCTTACAAAAACCACACTTTTTCATGCATGATTTTTTGTTAGCTTCTTTAGATTCAAAAATTTCTTTTAAATTTCTTCCTCTACTAAATACAATAGAGGGTGTTGTACCTAGATGGTCAATTATTCCATTTGTATTCATAAACACGCTTTCCCAAACATCTTTTACTATCTCAACTATAACTTTTGTATTGTCATTATAAGGTAGAGTCAAGGAACATGTCATATTTTTACTTGTACAGTTTGTTCTTTTCATCCCTTCTTTACCAATTTTTAATATAGGCTTAAAATTTTCTTCCCTTTTCTTGAGTATTTCATCCTTCAAAACTATAATGAGGTCATCCGGATAGTTTCTTTCCGTAAACATTTGACATAGAAAATCCAACTCTCTGAAAAAAATAGTGTCCTCACTTATAATTCGCGACAACCTAATCATTTGTCCCTTTATTAAGTTTCTTTTCTGGAAATAAGGATGGCAACTTTTAAAATGCAGGTACGAATTTGAAAAAGTTTTCTTGCGGAATATATTGGATTCAACTGTTCCATTGTTTTTATAAATTTCAATATCTAAATATTCACATTTGTCTTTATTTATGTTGTAGGTAAACTTTAGAAACGAAGTAGTGTTTCCCAAATATTTAATAAAATCTTTAATTTCTTCCATGTCACCTTTCCAAATTAACAAAATATCGTCCAGAAATCTTAAATAAAGGACTATTTTAGACCAAAATGTGCAGTTAATAACATGTTGTTGTTCCCATTCTGCTAAAACTAAGTTAGCATATACTGGTGCACACCTTGCTCCCATCGCGACTCCTGATACCTGTTTATAATATTCTCCATCTTGTTGAAAAAAGTTGTTGAAGAGAATCATTTCCATAAAATCAGTGAGTACTTTTCTTTTAACAGTATGATAATTACCGTACCTCAATAAACTCTTCTCGAACAACTCGAGTCCTATATCATGGGGTATGACTGAAAAAAGATTTATGATGTCAATGGTAACTAAATAAGTGTCAGGGGAGATCAATTCCCTATTCTCATGTAATTTTTCTAAACAATTCCATGAGTCCTTTAAAATGTGAGGAATATTTTTTATCACTTCTCTGCAACTAATGTCAATAAAATGTGCCAAGGACTCTGTTTTGGAATATTTTGCTGCTATTATTGGCCTGAACGGGGGATTGCTCACATCCTTGTGGATTTTTGGTATTCTGAACACTTTTGGTGTAATGGGGTGTTCAACTACCAAAAAATCGTGTTCAGCTTTGTCAATACATCCATCCATTAACATTTCATAAAGCCGCCAATCAATTTTAGTTTGAGCCTTAACCATATCATACCTTGAACATCGGGCATAAGTAGTTTCATCATTGAGCATATTCAACATTTTATTTTTGTAGTCTACTGTACTCATTATAACAACCCCTCCCCCCTTATCGGGTTTCATGATTCTATATTTGTTGTTGCTATAAAGTTCATTGAGACAAAACCTCTCCGCTGTGGTTAGGTTTTCGTTCTTTATATCTTTCATTTTTAGTGCTTTCCTTATTTGTGTGTCACAGAACATTTCAAATAAATGGATAAAGTACAGTTTTGTACCTACCATAAATGTAGATGTCCGAACTGGATAGCATCTGCAGTCATAACAACTGGGTTGTCCTGTCATCAGGCAGCCCCAGTCGGCCGGATTCCAAAGTCCGGGTCCGGCTTCGGCTGATGTCGCACTTCACCCGACGTCATCTCTGTTGGTCTTCGGGTATAAAGGCATCAGCCGACGCCATTTTCCTCAGTGTTTCTTGCCCCAGATGCCAGTAGCCCTCTTGAAGGCTAAAAATTTTGGATAAATGCCAATGTTTCCAAAAAGATAGTGGTAAACACAAAAAATAAGCATGTATGTACATATATACAACAAATACACCATAAAAGACTCCCCCCCACCAGCTAGCTATTAGGAGGGTAAACACCCTAGGAGTACCACAGAGGGGAAGGAGGGAGGGTAATCCTGACTGCAGATGCTATCCAGTTCGGACATCTACATTTATGGTAGGTACAAAACTGTACTATGTCCTTCATGGATGCATCTGCAGTCATAACAACTGGGTAGAATACCATAGCCAACTAGGGAGGAGGAAGAAACTAGATTATGGTGTGTTTAGGATCCCTTGCAGTACAGCAGTGGCAAACCCTGCTCGGGATCTGGAATATAGAGGCAAATTATAATGCTTGGCAAATGTATGCACGGAGGTCCAAGTAGCCACCTCAATAATGTCTTTGGTTGCCACTCCTCGTAAAAAGGCTGTGGTAGTGGCTGTTGCCCTTGTAGAATGAGGTCTTATGTTCTGTGGAATTGGTTTTCCATGGAAGGAGTAACAGAATCGTATGCAATTTCCTATCCATTTGGAGATTGTCTGTTTGGAAATAGCTTTTCCTTCCCTTCCTGTTGCATAGGCTACAAAAGCTGATCAGTTTTTCTGCTACTTTTTGTTCTGTCCAGGTAGTAGCGTAGCTGTCTATGTACATCCAAGGTATGCAGTATTCTTTCCCCTCTGTTTTGTGGGTTGGGAAAGAAGGTAGGTAGGTGGATTGCCTGGTTTAAAGATACTCTGGATACCACCTTAGGCATAAATGTAGGATTAGTCCTCATGGACACTCTATCTTGATGGAAGATTAGGAAGGGTTGTACTGCCATTAGGGCCTGGAGTTCAGAAACCCTCCTGGCTGAGGTTATTGCCAGTAGGAAGGCGGTTTTCCACGATAGATGCTGTAGGTCTGCTGTTGCTGCTGGCTCAAAGGGTGATGGTGTCAACTTTTCTAGCACAAAGTTCAAGTCCCAAGCTGGTAATGGTGGTTTCCTTGGAGGTTTTACATTCTTGATTCCTCTGAGGAACTGTCTGAGTAATGGGTGTGAAAAACAGGTGGATCAAAGCTGTATTCTGCTGATATAGCTCATGCATGTATCTTGATGGAGGAGTAGGACAGGCCTGAATGTAGAAGTTCTGCCAGATACTCCAGAATGTTAGGCATATCTATGTTTGACACATCTTTTCCTCTTTCAGTACTCCAAATGACAAACCCTTTCCATTTTCCTGCATAGTTCCTTCTTGTTGAAGTTCTGCGGGCTTCAAGAATAATGTCTTTAACTCTTTGGGAAAGTTCTGGATTAGCTGCTGCTATGTGATGTTCCATGCAGTCAGTTGCAACGTTTTTAGGTTTGGATGCATTATGCTGTAGTTGTTCTGAGTTAACATCAAAGGCATCAGGGGTATTGGCCACATATTGTTCTGAGACATGCTCCTCAGCAGTGGGTACCAGTGTTGTCTTGGCCAGTTTGGGGCTATTAGGATTATCCTTGGACGTTCTTCCTTGATTTTTAGTAATACCTTGTGTATCAAGGGAAGAGGTGGGAATGCATATGCTGTTAGGCCTTTCCAGCTGAAGGAGAGCGAATCCACTTTCCATGCTAGTGGGTGGAATGTCCTTGTGCAGAACTTTTTGAGCTGGTGATTGAGAGGGGAAGCAAATAGATCTATCTGAGGCATTCCCCATTGCTTTGAGATGGTCTTGAAGATGTCCGGATGTAGCATCCATTCGTGGGCATCCAATGTGGTTCTGCTTAGTATGTCTGCTAGAGTATTTTCTTTTCCCGGTACAAATATTGCCTGTAACTGGATGTTGTAGCTGAGTGCCAGGTTCCACAGCTCCAAAGTCATTCTGCATAGGGGGTATGAATGAGTGCCTCCTTGTTTGTTGATGTAACACATGACTGTGGTGTTGTCTGTCCTTATCATCAACTGGCCCTCTTTGAGAAATGGTCTGAAGTTTTGGATTGCCAGTTTTACTGCCAGCATTTCTTTTAGGTTGATGTGCAGGTGAAGTTGATCCTGCGTCCACAATCCTTGCACGCATTTGTCCAGCATGTGGGCCCCCCATCCTAAGTCTGAAGCGTCTGTTGTGATGGTCTGGCTTGCTTGACATCTGCGAAAGGGTAGCCCTGGGTTTGACTGGCATGCTTGAGCCCACCATAGAAACTCCTGTTTTAAGCATGGAATTAGTGGAATTTCTGTTTCTAGGCTGTGCCTGTGTTGGGACCATAAATTCTTTAGGTACCACTGTAGTTTTCTCATATGTAGTCTGGCAAGTGGGACCAAGATTATGCATGATGCCATGAAGCCCAAGGCCTGCAGTACTTTTCTTGCTGTTAACTTGTTCTGTTTTGTTAGTGCCAAGAAGTAAAAAGAGGGAGTTCTCTTTGTTTTTCTGCAGTTAGGAAAGCCATTTGTTTTACTGTGTCCAATTCCGCGCCCAAGAATGTCCTTGTCTGGGATGGTATCAGCCTTGATTTTTGTAAATTGACTGTGTATCCCAGTGCTTGTAGCAAGTAAATGACCCTTTGTAAATCTGTTGTCAGCTTGCTTTTGTTGTCCCCTTGTAGCAGGCAGTCGTCCAGGTATGGGTAAATTTGAATTCCCTGTAGTCTGCAGTGGGCGATTACTGATGCCAGGCATTTTGTGAATACTCTGGGCGCAGTAGATAAGCCAAAGGGCAATGCTGAGAATTGATAATGCTCTGATCCTGCAAGAAATCTGAGGTATCTTCTGCAGATTGGTCGAATGGAGACGTGCAGGTATGCCTCCTTGAGATCTAGAGTTACCAGCCAACACTCCTTGCCCAGCATGGGAAGAAGTTGCTGTAGGGTCAGCATTTTGAATTTTGGGACAATGATGTATGTATTTAAGGTGGACAGGTCGAGAATAGGTCTCCAACTTTTTCCTTTCTTGGAACTAGGAATAGTCTTGAGTAGAATCCCTTTCCTTGTTCTGTTGTTGGCACTCTTTCCACAGCTCTCATGTTTGCTAACTGCATTATCTGTTGTAGAGCCTCTGTTTTTTGATTTGGAGGTAGATTTGGCATTCCTCTTTTGACTGGTAAAGTGTGGAAGTGGAACCGGTAACCTTGATCTATGGTTTGTAAAATCCACTTGTCTTTTGTGATATAGTGCCAGTTCTTTGAAAATAAGGTTAATTTGCCGCCTAATGGAGCTGCTATTTGTTCCCTGGTAGGCGGATTTAGAGTGAAGTCACTGTGGCTGTGTTGTTGTAGTGGCAGTGGTTGTGTCTGTGCCTCTGTTGTTACCTTGCCACTGTCGTCCTCTGTAGGTACCTCCTCTGGATTGGTTTCTGCCTCTGGAACGTCTATTCCTGCCCCTTTGGGATCTCGTGGAGTCAGGAAAGGACCAATTTTTGGCAGGCCAGTTCCTGCTAAACCTTGGGGGTTGGACCTGCAGGAAATCTTTAACCGTTTGAACAGATTTTGCCTTTTCCTCCATTTTCTTCATTACCTGCTGGGCAGGTGTACCAAACAAGCTGGTCTTATCCATAGGAGCATCTAATAACTTAGCTTTAACATGATCCGGTAAAGCTTGTTCCTTTAGCCATGCATGCCTTCTTATCACTGTGCCAGTCATGGCTGATCTAAATGAAGCCTCCAGTGCATCATAGCCACATTTTAAGGAATGGTTACTAACCTGTTTTATGTTATTTACCATTTCTAATACATATTTCTTATCAATTGATTCATCAGAGGATAGCTTTTTCGTTAACTGATCAAGCATAAACTCTTGGTATTGTATCATGTGAAACTGACAGTTTAAAGCTCTAGCTGAGAGAGTAGCTGAAGTGCAAACCTTTTTGCCCCATCTGTCTAAAGACCTGGCTTCCCTTTCAGAAGGAATAGGGTTTTTAGCTGTGGTCGCGGCTACTGCCTTGGGACCCTGGGATATAGTTTCGGGGTCTGCAAGTGGGGCCTTGTAAAGGTGGTGATGAGTGTCTGGTACCCTGTAAAATCTGTCTGGTTTGGCAGGGGCTGGAGGTAAAGAATCTGGTGCAGAGCAGACATCATTGAAGGCATCATCCACTACAGAGAGCACAGGAGGTATAGCTAAGGGCCTGTGTTGTGGAAGGTGCAGAAAGGTTCTAAGTCTTTTTCTGGAGTCTGAGAAATCCTGCTGCTGCCATTGGAACTGCTCTCGCATGGCATGTAAGGTTTCCCCAAAGGAAAATTCTTCTGGTGGGGAGGCAGCTGGAATGGATTCTTCAGCATCTGAGTCTTCAAAATTGGAGAAAGGAGCCTCTGGCTGGTCTGTTATGTCTGATTCATCAGCAGAATCATCAGAGGACACAGGCTCGGGGGGCTCTGCCCTAGGTCTCTTCTGTGGGGGCTGAGAGGCCCTGTCTGGGTGGGATTGAGATCCCCTAATTAATGAAATTAAATCTTCTGCCAGGGTAAGCATTTGTGAACTAGAAGAGGGCCGTGTTGTAGGGGGTTTAGCAGGCACTGTTCTAGTAGTTTTGGCTGCTTTGGCCCTGGCAAAGGCCTTAATGGACATGGCTGCTGGAGGCCTAGCAGCACCACGTGCTGGGGTAGACACATCCAAGGGAATGGTGTCTGATAAGTCAGTGGCAACCACCGTAGTGGATAAAATTTCTGAGGCCGATTCAAGAAAAGTAGCAAGGGCCTCAGTGGTAGTGATAGATTCTGCTGTATTTTGATCAGCTTTCTCGGTTTCGGCCAAAACCGAGACACTCGCGGTTTGCTTAACCATGGTTTCGGCCGAAACCGCGGACCGCGAGTGTCGGTCTTTATCTTTGCGTTTTTTAGCAGATTGGGTAGTCGGAGGATCCGACGGCATAATATACGCAAAATCAGAACCGAAAAACTGTTCAGCAAACTCCGACCGACGCCTAAGCGTTCGTCGGTTGAAAGAAGCACAGGCCGAACAGGCTGCTACGTCGTGGGCTGGGCCTAAACAAGGCAGACAGTAAGAGTGGAAATCCTTATGAGGTATTTGTTTCCCACAGGTTAAACAATTATTAACTTTTCTGACATCGGCTGAGGCAAGAAAGAGTCCCCAACGGGGTACTTAGCTTTAGAAGTCTTCGAAGTAGTATTCGGTAGAAGTAATCTCTGGATCCGACCGACCGGCACTTGCGAACAGCTTCTGCTTCGGGCGCCACGCGGCAAGAAAGACTGAGGAAAATGGCGTCGGCTGATGCCTTTATACCCGAAGACCAACAGAGATGACGTCGGGTGAAGTGCGACATCAGCGAAGCGGACCGGACTTTGGAATCCGGCCGACTGAAGGGCTGCCTGACGACAGGACAACCCAGTTGTTATGACTGCAGATGCATCCATGAAGGACATCTGGGTTGTTAGGGGGTATAAAAGTGCTTGCTTTCTTTATACTGAAAGTATTGCCTTCCTTTTTCCATATATCATCCTTATTGTGAAAAAACATTTTCAGGTTTAACTTTCTTGTGTATAATCTCAAATTAACTAGAACTCTTCCTATATCCAACTTAAAAGAAGGAATGAATTTAAAACCTTTTTTAAAAAGAGATACATAATCTGGATTTACGATTTTATCAGAATAGTTAAACACTGAGAAACCTCCTTCAGTAATTATTTCACAATGCATTATTGAAAGTTCAGATTTATCACACATTTGTCTCAATTCTAAAGAATCATTACTTGCTTCCAAGCAAGTATCAAGAACATAGTTACTTAACACAGAATAATTGTTCATTTCATTCCCATGTGTAACTTCAACAATTTCTTTTGTAACATTTAGTACATTACTACAAATAATGCTATCTACATGATTCATATAACATGAGTCGATATTATTCATCTGTTCCTGTAATTGTTCTGGTAATATCTCTGCCCTTGGTAACGCCCCCTTAGGCGTTCTGATCTCCTCAATGGCTGCTCTTCTAAAAAATCATGTTGTCCCTGGTCATTCCTATGCATAATACCATGCCCATAATTATTTCTCTCCCCCTGCAAATTAACTTCATCCTCTCTGTTGTTAATGGCATTACTTAAATGGTTCTGGTTTGTTTCCCTCCATTGCCTTTTAAATTCCTTGAAATGATTATATGCCCTGTTGTTAATATAATCCTCTGAGTCTCTCTGTAATTTTTTTATTTTTAAAGTCAAGGCCTTTACTAACATATCTGTTCATGTCAGCTAGGATATTGTCTAACCTATATTTGTTGTGTTCATACAATAGGTCACTTCTTATACTATTATCCAATTTTAACAAAATTTCATTTAATTGATTAAGCTTGTTGTTATTATTTTTTATAATCAGTCTCATAAGCTGCTTACCAGCATTGTCATAGATTTCTAAAAGTTCTTTAAATAAGTCATCGTCCTCAAAGCCAAAAGGTACCTTTAACACCCCGAGTCCCTTAGGCACCTGATTGAGTTCCAACGAACGTTCAAGGAAGGCGTTGTCCATTTGTAGTGCTTTAAAACTTCCTAAGCTGTTTCTCGAACTCTAGTAATTGTTTGTTTCATGTATTTGATTCGTTTTTATGGAATAAACAGCAACTATTTATCTTCAAGAGTGGTGTGGTGAACTGTAGTGCTTCCAGCAACCTTATTACTAGTCTTTTATTGTTCGTTTTATTGGAACTATTGTCTTTTCATTGGAGCACTTCGGTTTCTGCACCCTCGTGTTTTATAACCTAGGAGGATTATATTAGCAACAGGGCATATAATCATTTCAAGGAATTTAAAAGGCAATGGAGGGAAACAAACCAGAACCATTTAAGTAATGCCATTAACAACAGAGAGGATGAAGTTAATTTGCAGGGGGAGAGAAATAATTATGGGCATGGTATTATGCATAGGAATGACCAGGGACAACATGATTTTTTAGAAGAGCAGCCATTGAGGAGATCAGAACGCCTAAGGGGGCGTTACCAAGGGCAGAGATATTACCAGAACAATTACAGGAACAGATGAATAATATCGACTCATGTTATATGAATCATTTAGATAGCATTATTTGCAGTAATGTACTAAATGTTACAAAAGAAATTGTTGAAGTTACACATGGGAATGAAATGAACAATTATTCTGTGTTAAGTAACTATGTTCTTGATACTTGCTTGGAAGCAAGTAATGATTCTTTAGAATTGAGACAAATGTGTGATAAATCTGAACTTTCAATAATGCATTGTGAAATAATTACTGAAGGAGGTTTCTCAGTGTTTAACTATTCTGATAAAATCGTAAATCCAGATTATGTATCTCTTTTTAAAAAAGGTTTTAAATTCATTCCTTCTTTTAAGTTGGATATAGGAAGAGTTCTAGTTAATTTGAGATTATACACAAGAAAGTTAAACCTGAAAATGTTTTTTCACAATAAGGATGATATATAGAAAAAGGAAGCCAATACTTTCAGTATAAAGAAAGCAAGCACTTTTATACCCCCTAACAACCCAGTTATCCATTTATTTGAAATGTTCTGTGACACACAAATAAGGAAAGCACTAAAAATGAAAGATATAAAGAACGAAAACCTAACCACAGCGGAGAGGTTTTGTCTCAATGAACTTTATAGCAACAACAAATATAGAATCATGAAACCCGATAAGGGGGGAGGGGTTGTTATAATGAGTACAGTAGACTACAAAAATAAAATGTTGAATATGCTCAATGATGAAACTACTTATGCCCGATGTTCAAGGTATGATATGGTTAAGGCTCAAACTAAAATTGATTGGCGGCTTTATGAAATGTTAATGGATGGATGTATTGACAAAGCTGAACACGATTTTTTGGTAGTTGAACACCCCATTACACCAAAAGTGTTCGGGATACCAAAAATCCACAAGGATGTGAGCAATCCCCCGTTCAGGCCAATAATAGCAGCAAAATATTCCAAAACAGAGTCCTTGGCACATTTTATTGACATTAGTTGCAGAGAAGTGATAAAAAATATTCCTCACATTTTAAAGGACTAATGGAATTGTTTAGAAAAATTACATGAGAATAGGGAATTGATCTCCCCTGACACTTATTTAGTTACCATTGACATCATAAATCTTTTTTCAGTCATACCCCATGATATAGGACTCGAGTTGTTCGAGAAGAGTTTATTGAGTGCAGGTAATTATCATACTGTTAAAAGAAAAGTACTCACTGATTTTATGGAAATGATTCTCTTCAACAACTTTTTTCAACAAGATGGAGAATATTATAAACAGGTATCAGGAGTCGCGATGGGAGCAAGGTGTGCACCAGTATATGCTAACTTAGTTTTAGCAGAATGGGAACAACAACATGTTATTAACTGCACATTTTGGTCTAAAATAGTCCTTTATTTAAGATTTCTGGACGATATTTTGTTAATTTGGAAAGGTGACATGGAAGAAATTAAAGATTTTATTAAATATTTGGGAAACACTACTTCGTTTCTAAAGTTTACCTACAACATAAATAAAGACAAATGTGAATATTTAGATATTGAAATTTATAAAAACAATGGAACAGTTGAATCCAATATATTCCGCAAGAAAACTTTTTCAAATTCGTACCTGCATTTTAAAAGTTGCCATCCTTATTTCCAGAAAAGAAACTTAATAAAGGGACAAATGATTAGGTTGTCGCGAATTATAAGTGAGGACACTATTTTTTTCAGAGAGTTGGATTTTCTATGTCAAATGTTTACGGAAAGAAACTATCCGGATGACCTCATTATAGTTTTGAAGGATGAAATACTCAAGAAAAGGGAAGAAAATTTTAAGCCTATATTAAAAATTGGTAAAGAAGGGATGAAAAGAACAAACTGTACAAGTAAAAATATGACATGTTCCTTGACTCTACCTTATAATGACAATACAAAAGTTATAGTTGAGATAGTAAAAGATGTTTGGGAAAGCGTGTTTATGAATACAAATGGAATAATTGACCATCTAGGTACAACACCCTCTATTGTATTTAGTAGAGGAAGAAATTTAAAAGAAATTTTTGAATCTAAAGAAGCTAACAAAAAATCATGCATGAAAAAGTGTGGTTTTTGTAAGGCCTGCAGATTCATAAATGATGGACCATATGTTGTAATAACAGGATACAATATGGTCATTAGATGTCCAGGTTTTGTGAACTGTAACACTAAACAAGTAATTTATTTAGCATCTTGTTTATCATGTGAGGCATTCTACATAGGAAAGACTATTAGAAAATTAAGAGAGCGAATAAACGAACACAATAGGGACATTAAAAATAAAAAAACAACAAATGCTCTATACACACACAGTATGGAATGCCCTAATTTCAAAAAAATTTTGTTCTTTGTTATAGATAGAGTGCCTGAAACCACAAATAAAGAAGGAGATATAAACAACTTGCTAGAAATGAAGGAATGTCTTTGGCAGTTCAGGCTAGATGCACATAAAAAAACAGGTATCAATGATTTTATTTCCATCAGTAGTTTTCTGAGAATGAAATCAAATACTATTTAAAGTTTACATATTCATTCATTTTAATTCTCTTTTTAATATATTACTAATTATATATTTGTACATATACATATATTTATTTAAATATTTATATAAATATTTATTTTATTATATAGATATTTATTTTATTTTACAAATTGATTTTATCATATTTTTCATAGAAATTTGATGATAAGCTTTTCATGAAGTTTTTTTATTCAAGTACCTGTCCATACAAAGCTACTAAGAATTGATTTGTTGTTATCAACAGAAGCTTTTGTATATATGCTTTTCCATATGCTTCCAAGATAATATATAAACAAAAACCCACACACCTTTTAACAGCAGTGTGTTTATAAATGTAATTTTTTAAGGGCCTTCTATTTGATTCATGCTGGGATGAGATTGTTTATTAGTTATTTTATTACTATTCCTTATGTTAGGTATTAATTCCTTGTAATAGCATTGGTGTTGTCATGGATAGGAAAACACTCACCAAAATGTGTTTTTATTTAAAATATGTTAAGTTACTATGGTATCAAATTATACAATTATGTTATTAACATATTAAATGCAAGTTAATTAATTAGCTAACAGTATTTAAGAAAAGCTGCTCCATAAGATATTTACTCTGAAGTAACCCGGTATGGAACTGGGTGAAAGCGCTTAGTGTTTCATGTATTTGGTTCGTTTTTATGGAATAAACAGCAACTATTTATCTTCAAGAGTGGTGTGGTGAACTGTAGTGATCTCAGGAACTGTCTGTGTCATCTGGTTATGCTTCACCTGTGATCATCCACATCTCATCTTAACATGCATAATAGAAAAAAGTTATGTATTCAACATAACGTTACATCCATGATGTCCATTTTCATTCCTCCTTAACTGATGGGTCTCATCAGGCTTGCCCTATTCTACCAGATCCTCGGATCCAAACTCTCAAGCTCTTCCCTTTATCCATAACACCCTGCCCTTCTAACATACCTCAGATTGAGTTTGCTGCCCACAGGAGACAGTGGATAATACCATAATACAACTTAAAAAGGTATAGAAATAGAAAAAGAATTGAATCTCAAACAAGAAAATCCAATTCCCAAACTGAAACCCTTGGGCCTATCCAGGAGCAAAGGGAAGGAAGTTAGGAGAGTGGGAAGTTGAGGAAGAATGAAAATGGACAACACAGATGTAACATTATGGTTTGTACATTAACTTTTTTTTTTAAATGATATTGTCATTTTCATTCATTCCTCAACTGGTGGGACAGAGTCCCAAGTTAGATGAATCTTGGGTGGACCTCATCGAATAATATTTCGAGTGCTGTGGAACCAAATGCAGGTCTGTTCCTAGAAACCAAATCCAATTTGTAATGAGAAATAAATGTATGAGCATTGGACCAAGTGGCAGCTGCACAAATGTCATCTATAGAAGCTCTTGACCAAAAAGCTGAGGATACAGCCACAGACCTCATGAAATGACCTTTAGGAGGCTTAGGCAAGGACAACCCTCTTTTACTATAGACAAAGGAAATACAATTGTTTAACCATTTGGGCAAGTCAGCTTCCAAAGTTGCACTGGCCAATCTGTTAGGTGAAAAGGATATAAACAACTGGTTGGTCTTCCGGAAATCCTTTGTTCAATGAAGATAAAACCGAAATAGTCTATGTACATCCAAAAGATTGAGTAAGTACTCTCCCTTGTTTGAAAAAAATTGGAAAGAAAAAATGGGAGGTTAATGACCTTGGTTAATATTCAGAAGCTCAGACGCTACCTTAGGCAAAAAGCTGAACTGGTGCACAAGGATACCCTGTCTTTGTGGAAAACCAGATAAGGAAATTTGGTAGATACAGCTTGGAGTTTTAGTACTTGTCTAGCCGATGTGAAAGTAACTAGAATAATGGTTTTCAAAGGCAAAAATTTGAGGTCTGACCTAGATGAGGATTCAAAGGGGCTTTAGGCCAGAGCTTGAAACAAAACAGGTACATACCAAGGAGAAGTTTCTTTGAGAAAGGCTTTACAAAACTTAGAAGAAGCTAAGGAAGAATTATTTTCATCTAGATGGAAATATGAAATGGCAGCCAACTGGACCTTAGTAGTAAGAAAGCTAGCCCCTTCACTAAGCACTGAAACTAAAAAAATCAAGTGCAGCTGGTACAGGGGAAGAAAGGGGATCCAGATCCCTGTTAAGGGCCCAGAACACAAATCTTTTCCCTTTAGTTTTGAAAAGAAGAAAGGGGATTCAGATCCCTGTTAAGGGCCCAGAACACAAATCTTTTCCCTTTACTTTTGAAAATCTTTCTAGTAGAAGCTTTTTGAGAAGAAGATAAAATATGACATATCAGGGAAGACAGCCTGTGCTGTCTAGCAATCAGTGGAACTGCAGAAACCATGTGGTCAGTTTGAGGCCTGTTATGTACAGATGGAGTCATACTGGTTAGGTGAGACAGGAGGTCTGGACTGGATTCAGTTTCCATGGCAGATGTAGAAGGTGAGGCCAGAGGAAAGGTAACCAAATTTGACAAGGCCAAAAGGGTGCAATGAGGATAACTGTGCTCTTCAACTTGTATGCTTTTCTGTAGAAGTTTGGAGATGAGAGGTAATGGTGGGTAAGCACAGAGAAGATCAGAGGGCCAATCGTGGACTAGAGCATCTCTCACTGACCCTCCCATTGCAGGGATCAGGGGAAAGAACCTGCTGCACTTGTTGAACAGAGAAGTGAAAAGGTCACAGCATAACTGGCCACACTGAAAGAAAATTCTCTCCACCACTTTGACTTGGAGACACCAGTAGTGAGGCATCAGAATGGATCTGCTTAGTTTGTCCGTATAACGCTGCCTCTCCCCCGGTATTTGCGTTGCTATTAGAAAGCATCTGGAAGAAATCACCCATTACTACACACTCACTTCTCAACATACAAGGTAAGATTTAGTGAGAGAGGAAAGAAAAGCTACTAACAATGATAGACAAGAAATATCCTAAAAAGGAGTACGAAAATGACAGAAGAAAGACAGCAAAGTACCAGCAATGGTACTAGAGAGAAACACAGAGTTCTGGGTAAAAAAGCAAAGGAAGACTAGCTAAGGTAATTTACTCGAAAAAGAGAGGAAAATGACAGAAAAAAATTAGTAAATAGACAATCAAGGAATACAAATTTTCAAAGAATTCACTGTTTAACCTAAGTAATCATCAATAGCTTGAGGGCGAAAGATCAGTCTTTGTAGCGATATGGCGGCCTACAGGATCTGAAGTATGTTAGGGGAATGAGACATTATGGGTAAAGGGAAGTGCTCAACAGTTTGGATTTGAGGATCTGGTAGAAGTTGCTGAGTCAGATCTGAGACCCATCAGTTGAGGAATGAATGAAAATGACATCAGATACAAAGTTTAAGGTTAATTTTACTTGCAAAATTCCGTTTCTATGAACCCCAACAATCTCTAACAACGAAACAAAAACGTGACTGGTTAAACAACTGATTTAATAGTTTCACAATAAAAACAAGTTGAGTGCTTTCATCTACTTCCCGTAGATTTTATCAGAACATAGACTTTATGTGTCATTCACATATATACCAATGAAAATTCCTGCCCTTTTGTCAATTAATTAAATAATTACTATAAACTACAAGTGATTTAAAAACATACACAATATTAAAATGTTATTCATAAATAATCTAAAATTCAGTGGGAAACTTTTACAAATGTGTAACATTCCTATACTACTGTCTATCCTGTTGATACAAAAAATGAGAACAGTACATTTCTACAAAATAAATGAAAGAATCATTTTAAACTGTTCCTTCATACTGAAGTTAATTCAAGTAATTGTAAAAATATGGCTACAGAAGGTAACACCCTTGTATCCACTACCAACTCATTCCTAACTGTAAATATATATAGTACACAAGTTCAAAATAAATAAAGAATGACAAAATTGATAAACTTATTAAAATTATTATACTTATTAAAATTATTGTTAGGTTGTGTCCAACCTGTGGACACAACCTAACAATAATTTTAATAAGTATATCAATTGTTTGTCATTGTTTATTTATTTTGAACTTGTGTACTATATATATTTACAGTTAGGAATTAATTGGTAGTGGATACAAGGGTGTTACCATCTGTAGCCATATTTTTACTATTACTTGAATTAACTTCAGTATGAAGGAACAGTTTAAAATGATTCTTTCATTTATTTTGTAGAAATATACTGTACTCACTTTTTGTATCAACAGGATAGACAGTAGTATAGGAATGTTATACATTTGTAAAAGTTTCCCACTGAATTTTAGATTATTTATGAATAACATTTTAATATTGTGTATGTTTTTAAATCACTTATAGTTTATAGTAATTATTTAATTAATTGACAAAAGGGCGGGAATTTTCATTGGTATAAATGTGAATGACACACAGAGTCTATGTTCTGATGAAATCTACAGGCAGTAGATGAAAGCGCTCGACCTGTTATTATTGTGAAACTATTAGATCAGTTGTTTAACCAGTTGGAACGTGACACCTTTTTATTTCTGAACCCTTACGTTTTTGTTTCGTTGTTAAGGTTAATTTTAGTTATAACTAGAAAAAAAGGGATGCAGAACATGGAATACACCATTCTAGTAACTTTAAATATGCCAATAACTAACCTATAGAAAGTTACACATCATGTGGTAAACTAAAGTAAAGATTAGAGAGTCTTTCTGAATAAATACCTCTTGGAAACAAGAAGCTCATTCTTTGTACATATGCTGCAGTCAGGGCATTGGTCAAATTCTAACAGCTCAAACTGAAGAATGTTACTGCTGATATCCTGGAATGCACCCCCTCCAGATGGGTGTAGTGGGCTGCATCTCTGACATGACTTGTCATCTGATGACAGGTGTTAAGCTGATCTCCTGACAATCAAAAGAAATTTTGAGGCTTGCAGGGTGAGAGGCCATCTTATGGACAGTCTACAAATGAGATAACTTTGGTCATTATCTGCTATCCTGACCCAATACCTTCTTTGAACTGAATCTGACCAGAGACCACAAAGAAAATTTCCCCCACTACCTGCACAGGCCAGTCTCCACAGCCATCATCCTTAGAAATTTCATGATTGTCTTGAAATTCTTTACTGCCTGCTTAATGTGACTGGACTTTGGACACTGTTGCATATTTTTCTGACAGTATCGATGGTGACACAGGGTATATTAGCTTTTCATCTGTCAACTTCAAAAGCACTCGACAGTTGTTTGCATTTCAGGAATCAAATACGGAAACTTTTCAAGGTCACAAATTAGCATTAGGATCTGAACTGTGCAGGTGGCAGAAAAAAAATGAATCTAACAACGTAACTGTTTTAACAGGGGAGCTAAATGTGCCCTTCTAATCCAGTTAGTGACATCATAGCATGCACAAGGAGGTAAAAATGTCCCCATGTCAAAGCTGAAAAATTTGTGAACTGTGTCCAGCAGCGAACCGCAAAAGAGGAAATAGTTACTCAAGAGGTATGCTGAGGATTCCTTTGTTCTTATTAAGTTTACTTGTATTTTTTGCCTCCACATTACCTGAGTACAGAGTAACGTATTATGATAACAAAAAGTTATAATTTCCAGCAGGGACTAAAGTAGCAGATGAATACATACGTGATATTCATAAGAAAATTATCAATATTCAATCAATATTTATTCAGAATTAGAAACATCTAAGTAAAAAGGGGACAAATATATGGATATGCTTAAGGAATCTAAACTTAACTATACCCAATGACTGCTTTTCACAGTCTTCAATTACATATCATCGGTTCTTCATGAAAACATCTATAAGCAACAACTGGTGAAGACACCTGTCATTTATTATATAACAAAGACTCAAACACTACTGTTTTCACTACAATTAAAATGCAGAAAGTAGAAACATAAAATAAGGACACTGACTGCCATTTCCATGCCAGCAGATGCTATGACATCTTTTGGTTTTACATCTTTGGATGCAATGTAAGTGCTGATGGTATCACAGGACCATGGAGAGTACTGACTGGTGTAGTCACTTCCCTTATGTTTGTTACCAGTCTTCAAATCTTCATCCATATACTGTGGGACAGATAGATAAAGAAAGAAATTAATTACATAAACAATGTGCGTGCACATGCACATATATGCACATATTATACAACGACCCCCCCCCCATTAATATTCGAAAACGTGCATGCTGATTGGTCAGCGTGCACATTGTAAATCAGACTTATACTAATGGAAAAAGGTACGGTTGCCCGGACTTTTTCCATTAGTATGTCTTTTTTTTTTTTTACAGCAACGGAGGACACATGATCTCCGTTGCTTTTTAGATACTGTCTCGCTATGTTAAAGGGGTTTAACATAGCGAGACAGCTTTAAAAAAGTAACGGAGATCTTCCTTTCTCCGTTGCTTTTTTTAAAGCTGTCTCGCTATGTTAAACTCCTTTAACATAGCGAGACACTTTGTAAAAAGCAACGGAAATCTTGCTTTCCCTGTTGCTTCCACCCACAGCTCTGATGTACTGTGTAAGCATACGCAGCACATCAGAACTGCAGCAGAATACCAGACAGCTGCAGAAGGGCAGCACGGAGGCATTATACAATGCCATTATTTAAGAAAAGTAATTTTTTTCCCCTTAAATAATGTCATTGTATAATAGCAATAACCCACTTCTGGGTGTGGGTAATGCTGGATTTACCCACGGTTGTCTTTGTTTGGCCACTCGGGCTTCGCCCGCGTGACCAAACCACACCAACCATGGGTAAATTCAGCATTACCCACACCCAGGCGTGGGTTATTGCTTAAATATACAATACATATACACACATTTGTGTGTGGGCGTAATTCATATACACTCAAGTGTTTGTGTGCACTATATATTTATGCATATTTATACAAACAATACATACTTGATCTTGCACATCAAAACTTTTAACTTTATTAATGACATGATAAAACATATGCTCGATTCCTAACTAACACAGTGCTTGATCACAGAACTTAACTTCCTGACAAAAGAAGACTACTAACTACAACTGTGTAAGAACCTACCATAACAATAGATTTCTGAGTGGACTACTGGGACTTTTGTCGCAGGAGGAGTGACATCTTGCTAAACTTCTGAAGCCTAGTGCTATTCCTCCTCCTGAACTTCACGTACAAACATCCTTGAGCCATCAGTGTGTCTGCAGCATAAAGCATGCATCTACCCTCACCTTCTTCAAGATCTTTCCTATCCGATATTTATTCTGACAAGAAGTTTCTGGCAAATTCATGAGATACGTCCTGACCAAAGGCAGGGTCCATACCACTAATATCCCTGAGAGAGAAAACCCCATGAAGTCAAAAGCAAAAAGACCTTGGGAGCCTGGGTTAATCCCCATCTGAATGAGACCCTGTGATGGGGGTGCATGTGGAACTTTTGATGGAAAAGTTGTAGAAGGACAGAGGGGTACTCACTTGGTCCATACGGAATACCAAAACGTCTCTTTGAACACGAGAGCGTACAACTCTGAAAAAGTCCTAGATGAGGTTATGGATAACAAAAGGACTGCTTTCCATGTTAGAAATCTTAAGGGGAATACTGCTACTAGTTTTCAAGGTGGCTGTGTTAGCCTTTTCAGCATAAAGTTGAAGTTCCATGGAGGAGCAATTCCTTTTTCTAAGTGGTCTCAGCAGCAGAGATGCTAAAGGAGGATGCATAGGCATGGGGGCTGAGAAGGTTTAGAGATATACTTTCACTAAGACGTACACTAACCCTGTCCTAAACCGTGAAAACAGGTATTGTAGAATCAGAGAGACCAAAGCTGACAAAGGGTCTTGATTCTCCCTCTAGTGCCAGAGATAGCACCTTCTCTATTTGGCTAGGTTAGACTTCCTTGTGCTTCCTTGCGTCTTTCATAATGTTAAGCATGTCCTCTAAGAACTGGCGCCTGAAGGGAAGCAAAGTCATATCATTCATGGTGTGATCTGCAATGTTCTCAGGTTTAGATGTATAATTGCTCCTTTCTTCTGAGTCAAGAGGTCTATTCAGAGAGGAAGTATGTCCACTTTCTCTCCGGCCATTGCCCAGATAATGGAAAACTAATACTACCTGATCCAAAATGGGTGCTTTCAGTAGCACCTTTGTAACCTTCCCTTCTGCCTTTTGCATCACTCTAGGGAAAAGGGGGAGCAAAGGAAATGCAAACAAAAACAGACCTGCCCAATTAATGGAGAAGGCATATACTGCCTAACCCACTTTGCATGGTGTTCTACAAAAGAAGATAATTTAATTGTCTGCCTATTGCTTGAAAAAAGTCTTGTCTCTGGGTCGCACCACCAGTGGACCACTTCTAGAAACATATTGCTGTGCAACAGCCATTTGTGGTGATATGCCTCTGTTCTGCTAAGATGGTTAACTAACACTTCAAGCTAGGGTGGTATACAGCCCATTTTTTTAGTTCATATCTCATTCTATGACTTTTTCCCAGGGAATCTTTGCCAGCCTGCATACATGGTAAAACTGAGACCATCTTGTGTTTATATACCACACTACATTTCTATCATCTGTGACCACCTGAATTATTCCCTTTTGCATTACTGCTCTGAATGTTTTTACAGCCTGACTGTCTGGTAACATTTCTTTTACACTGGTATGTGTCTTGCTCTAAGAATGATCAGCTCTGGACCCTAAGCCTGTTTCAGTGAGTTCCTAGTCCATGTCTAAGGTATCTGCCATCAAGATCTGAAGGAGGGGAGTGCTGATTGACAGCATTCCTGTATGCTGGCAAACGTACCTGCCCTAGCATTACAATTATTTTGTTATACAAGACAGAATGGAGAAACTTTCCAGAGACTGGACCTTTGGATCCAGGCACACCTGAGGTACCACTGAAGCATGTTCACATGTAGCACTGCAAGATGCACCATCGAAATCGTGAATACCAGACTTCCAAGATAGCCACCAATTGAAAAGCATCTTAACTGGAGCTTCCCCTAGCCAGAAGACTGATAATTGTTGAAAATGGCTTGTTAAAAAAGGCAAGAAGTCAATTGAATTAAAATTCAGTTCCTAGCTGCAGATTATTGTTTGGATGTCACAAAAGAAAAAAAAAATCTGGTTAAAATAAAGAAAGTGAAGAAAAGGGGAGTGGAGAAAGCTGGGCTGGACAAGGACTACAAAGAGATCCAGTGGGAAGACCAGTGTATGGTACAAGTGCCATTTATGGCTTTCAACAAATTTGATGAATAAAGTTCTCAGATTCATGCAGAGGTACTTTAAAAAGCGGAACTCTTGAGAAATTCACAAAATCAGATCAGGAAAAAAGAAGTTATGTACTCACTGTAACGTTCCATCTGAGTAGGTAACTTCATTTGTCTGCAACCTGTGGGTATCGGATCCGATTCGGATCCAAGCCAGCAGCTTTCCTAGCTAAAAGATCTGAGCTCCAAGCTCCTCCCCCTACCCATAATGCCCTGCCATCTCCCTCTAACCCTCAGATCGAGTTTGCCAAAAAAAGGCAATAGGAAAATTACTATAACAAAGGAAGGGATTACCATACATTCCACCTGATGTCATCTGGAAAAGACATATCCTGATCCTTTGATAACGAACTGGAGGGAGGGTCGGTTGCAGACAAATGAAGTTACCTACTCAGATGGAACGTTATGGTGAGTACATAACTTCTTTATCTGAAGTAGTTAACTTCATTTGATCAGCAACCCGTGGAACAGGGTCCCCAGCTACCAACAACTTGGGAGGCCCTTATGGAAGGATATTCCGGAGCACTGCAGAGCCAAAAGATGAGCGTCCTCTGGATATTGAATCCAATTTATAGTGTGTAATAAAGGTATGAGAGGAAGCCCAAGTAGCTGCTGAGCAAATGTCATCCAAAGAAACCCTTGACCAGAAAGCAGCAGAAGTAGCCATAGATCGGGTAGAATGGGCTCACACTCTCAGGGGCTCAGGACGACCAGAACTTTTGTATGCGAGGAGGATGCATTGGGAAATCCATCTAGCTAAGGTTAGTTTAGTGACTGGTTTCTCCAGACAGGATTTAGCAAAAGAAACAAAAAGTTGATCTGATTTTCGAAGATCTGCTGTTCTGCTTAAGTAAAAACAACTGTCTGTGAACATCCAGACAATGAAGTCTATATTCTCCTCTGTTTTGGTAATTAGGAAAGAAGACAGGTAGATTGATGGACTGGTTGATATTGGCTTCTGAAGCCACTTTGGGCAGACAAGAGGGATTAGTCCTGAGGGAGACCCTGTCTTTATGAAAGATGATGTATGGAGGCTTACTGCAAAGAGCGTGAAGCTCCGATATCCTCCTAGCAGAAGTAATGGCAATCAGGAAGACAGTCTTCCAAGATACATATTTTAAGTCGACTGAAGCCGCGGGTTCAAAAGGAGGCCCAGTCAGAGCTTGAAGAACTAGGGTAAGATCCCATGGAGGCACTGTATCTTTAATAGGGGGTCTTAACAAAAAGGTTCCTTTCATGAATGTTTTGCAAATCTTGGAGGACACTAGGGGGCCTGAACTGTTTCCAACGTGGTAGTGGGAAATATCTGCCAAGTGAACTTTAATAGTAGAAGCACTAGCCCCTTGATGAAAAGTATGGGAAAGAAAGTCTAGAACTGCTGGGATAGGAGCCGTGAAGGGGTCCAAGTTCCTGTGCTCCGCCCAGACAGAGAAACGTTTTCATTTACTCTTGTAGATTTTCTTGGTAGACAGTTTATGGGCGGCCACAAGGATGGCCTTAACTGAGGAAGATATACCGGGAGTCCTAGCCATTAAGGGAACTGGATCAACCAAGCTGAGAGCTTGAGGTAGTCCAGGTTGGGGGTCTTCAATCCTAATGGATGAGAGATCAGATCCGGATTGGGATCTAAAATCCAGGGAGGATGTACTAGATGAGACCGAAGGTAAGGGAACCAGGTTTGGCGAGGCCAGAATGGGGCTATGAGGATAACTCTGCTTCCCAAACGACGAGCTTTCTGCAAGAATTTTGTCATCAATGGAAGAGGAGGATAAGCATACAGAAGACCGGATGGCCAAGCATGAACCAGAGCGTCTCTGGGGGCTTCCCCTGGTGAGGGAATTAGAGCGAAGAACTCGCTGCACTTTGTGTTAGAAGGCGAGGCAAAGAGATCACAGAAAGGTTAACCCCATTTGAGGAAGATTTGTTTCGCTACTGCTGGGTTCAGAGACCACTCGTAAGGTGAGAGGATCGTTCGACTCAACCTGTCCGCTAAGATGTTTGACCGACCCGGAATGTGCGTTGCTATGAGAAAGCGGTTGGTGGATATCCCCCATTCCCACACTCTCATCGCCTCTCTGCAAAGTGGATAAGATCTGGTCCCCCCCCCGTTTGTTTATGTACCAGACTACCGACATGTTGTCTGTTTGAATTGCAATAGTTCCTGGGGAAGAAGGGGATGGAGAGCCTGCAACGCTAGAAGCACTGCCCTCATCTCCAGGACACTGATATGCAGTGAGGTCTCTGTGAGAGTCCACGTGCCTTTGACGGATCTGCCCATGCAATGCCCCCCCACCCGTGGAGAGATGCGTCTGTGGTCACTGTGACTTGGGGAGGGGGTATAACGAAGGAGCGGCCTTCTCGGAGATCTCTGGAGCGGAGCCACCAAAGAAGCGACTCCCTGCAAATCCTGCTGAGGGGAATAGGTGTAGACAGGGGGTGAAATAGAATGGACCATTGAACTTAAAATGTCCAACTGAAGGATTCTCATCTTCAGACGAGCGAAAGGTGACAGAATGATGACCGCTGCCATGGATCCCAGGGCCCTCAGGACTAGTTCCGCTGGGGGGGGGCTGATGATTGTAAAAGATCTAGAATGTTAAGGCTTAGATTGCGAAGTCTGTCCGCTGTCAGAGAGACTCTGGATTGTGTAGTGTCTATCCTGGCCCCTCTGAATTCCAAAATTTGAGTAGGTTGAAGGGAGGATTTCTTGTGGTTGATCGTGATCTCTAGATGGCGGGCTAGATGTAAGAAATAGTCCCTGCCTGAGCAGAGTTGATGCCTGGTGGGGGCGGTTAGGAGCCAGTTGTCCAGGTAAGGAAAGACGTGTATTCCCTGAAGCCTCAGGTGGGCCCCTACAACTGCCATGACCTTGGTGAACACCCTGGAGGCTGCGGTGAAACCGAAGGGTAGGACCCTGAACTGATAATGGCTGGCTCCCAGCCGAAAGCGGAGGAACCTCCTGGATCATCTGTCCATAAGAATGTGGTAGTACGCATCCTTGAGGTCTATCAAGCACATCCAGTCATTCTCCTGCAAAAGTGGGAGAATGGATTGAATAGTGACCATCCGGAATTTTTCTTTGGCGACTGACAGGTTCAGTGTGGACAGGTTGAGAATGGGTCGAAAGTCCCCCATCTTTTTTGGCACCAAAAAGAACCTGGAGTAAAAGCCTGATCCGGATTGCTCGAGGGGGACACGCTGGATGGCTCTTTTTCTTAGCAGCCCTCGAATTTCGGATGCTGCTGCCTCCCTCTGATTGGGTGGAACATCGGGGAGTCCTCTTGACCGGGGAGGATAAGTTAGGAAAGGGATAGAATAGCCTCTGGATATGATTCGGAGCACCCAGCGATCTGTTGTAATGGACTCCCAATTTGCTAGGTGTTCCGAGAAGCGCCCCCGACAGCTTCCAGAGAGGAGCAGTCGGGCAACCCCTCAAGGCTGCTGCGCGGGTCGATCCGAAAAAGGTTCTCTCGACCCAAAATTCTTTGGCCCCCCTCTGCCTCTGGGCCGGCGTCCACCCTGTCCTCCTCTGCCTCTGAAGGACGAGGAATCCGGAGCGAAACGGGATTGCTGAGCTTTCCGGAACCACATCTTCTTTTGTCCTCTTTGGTTCCTGGAGTAGGACCTCTGAGGAGCCGAGAAGCAGATCCCGATGGCAGACGCCTTCCCGTCTTTCTCGCTCTGCAGAAGCGTATCACGGATGGTTTTGCTGAAGAGCGTAGAACCATCAAAAGGGGTGTTTGCGAAGGATGCCTTGAAGGGTTCCGCAAAATCGCAGAGACGGAGCCAGGCTTGTCTACGTAAGAAGACGCCCGTTCCGCTACCTCTAGCCGCTCCCTCCGTAGCATGCGAGAGAAGCCGCATAGATGTGTTGGTAACTGACTTGAGAGTAGCCATTCCAGCCGAGAAGGTCCGCTTGTCCTCAGCCGACATGGACTCTGGGGGTGACCCAGCATACTCTTTAATCAGGTCCCGCTGGAGCCGAATCACGTGTGCCATATAATTCAGCGACCTTACAGAGAAGGTCGCTGAAGCGAACATCCACTTTCCAAGGCGGTCCATCATCCGAGACTCCTTGTCTGGAGGATGCACCGAGGAACTCTCCTGTGCTAATTCCTTTTTAGTGGCAGCCGCCACCACCATGGCATCCACTGGGGCACCATTGCTCCAAACTGTCCTGTCCGTGGGAGGGCTGAGGATCCTGTCCGGTTTCTTGGGTATTGGCTTGACAGTGTACGGCTCCTTCCATGCCCTGGTAGTTATGAGGTCCACCAGAGGGTCGGCAAGAGGGGACACCCAAGAGGTAGATGGACCTGCGTCAAACGCCTCCAGAAACACAGACTCATCTGAGGAATGTTTTTGGGCAGACCACCCCCCTCTAATGCGCAACATTTCCATAATGTCTCCAAAGGAGACGTCTTCGGGGGGTGACCTTGGGGAACCTTCCCCTTCCTCTAAGTCCGTGTCCTCCGTAAGGGATTCAGGTGAGTCCAAGTGCCTCCTCTTGCACTTTCGTTTGTGAGGGACCACCTCGGGGGGGCTGTCCGAAGAGGCCTCACCAACAATGTCCTGTTCCTCTATGGGAACAATCTGGGACGTAGGCGCAGGCTGTCCCTGGGGGCCGGATGATGGAAGACAGGCCCGTCTTGAGTGGGAATGACGGGTGGATCCGTAGCAAGAGCCTGGGGCCTCGAATCCCTCAAAAGGACCCTCTCCATGACGTCGAATGCTGAGGGAGAACTGCTTTCCCTCTGATCCGAAAGCAGTCCCCTCGGACCCAACGTGCAGACCGGCGCCGAAGGTGACCCAATCGGATCCGAAATAGTAGTGTGCTCCGACCTTAACAGAGTCGAAGGCCCACTAACCCCTCCGGATCCGACGCTCAACTCACGGCCCCGAGAGCTCAGATCTGAAAACAGATCCGACACACTCAAGGGTACAGTCGGCGCCGACCCCACCCCGGCTCCGAAGCTAGTTGGATCCGACAGCTCTGAACCCCGATAGCGGGTCGGAGAAGGAGCAATGGGGGCGAAAAAAGGTGTTGAGCTCCCCCCCAGAGGGAGAGGGAGGCAAGAGCACTCCCATCTGCAACTGGGCCTGGAGAAATCGACGCATCATCCGGTCCATGTCTGCATCGGATAAACTCCTCGTAGATCTGGATGAGGCCACCAAGGCCGGCTGGGAAAGCCGTCTAGACGACCTCGAAGGTGACTGGATCTCCTCCTCCGGCTCCGGGGAGAAACGTGGAGAACGGAGCCAGGAGGGGGAAGGCCCGGAGACCTTAAGGGGAGAGGCAAGCTGTTTGGACGGCGGTGCCGAAGGGGTCGACTCGGACCGCCTCTTGTGGCTGAGGTGCCTCTCTTTCTCTCTCCCCCTATCCTTTTTGTCCTTCTTTTTGCCATCCCTTTCCTCCTGGGCCAACGAGGGAGGTTGAGTCCCGGCCAGGGGATCGGGAGTGGTAGGTGGAGCAGCCGCAGCCGGCGCCACAGAGGAGGAGGAGGACGAAGCGGAATCAGAGGGCAAAAGGCCCGCAAGGATGAGTTTCGTCCTCCTATCCTTTAAAGCCCTGGGGTTGAAGGCTGCACAAATAGTGCAGCCCGAAGAGAGGTGATCAACCCCCAGGCAAATGACGCACAGAGTGTGGCCATCCACTGGGGACAGCTTATGGCCACACTCGGTACATTTAGAGAAGATAGCTTTAGGGCCTTCAGACATTATTGAAAAGAAAACATGCCCACACACACACACCTTCACACACGCAGAGGAGGGAGGGGAATAAATTTTAAGTTAACCAAAAAAGTTTAAAACTACCCACAAAAATTAAGAAAGTTAAGAGGGAGTTCACACAGAAAATTAAACTTTTTAATCCTGAACTCACAGTACCACGCTCGGAGCTCGTTCTGAGAAGCTTACAGAAGCCGCGGCAAACGAGATCTGAGGGTTAGAGGGAGATGGCAGGGCATTATGGGTAGGGGGTGGGGCTTGGAGCTCGGATCTTTTAGCTAGGAAAGCTGCCGGCTCGGATCCGAATCGGATCCGATACCACAGGTTGCTGATCAAATGAAGTTAACTACTTCAGATAGTCCTATCAAAAAAACAGTGGGAAGCACTAAATAATTGCTCTGATGTATTAGTCAAACTGCACAAGTTAGAAATTGCAGTTAAGGAGATTCTGACAAAAGCAAGGCTGTTCACAAGTAACTGTTCCAAAAGTGCTTGATTTGGAAGTCCGAGTGAGGAGGGAAAATCTGAGGGTTACAGCCATTCCTGCGAAGCTAGAGGGAACAGAATATATAAATTTATGAAGGCCAGAACTAGCAGTTGGACTGGTCTACCACAGCAGGACATACTAACAGACGTGCCACATCATGCTGATGTCCCAAGAGTTGTGAAGATACAAACAACAAAAGATGATGCTAACAAAACTGTGGCAAAGGGGAAATGTGCTGAAAACATACCAAACAGAAATGTAACATATGTATTCCTAATAAAAGTGAGTGTCTGGGAGTAAGAGTAAGGTTTAAACTGCTGTATCTTACAGTATTCAATGTGTCTTTTCCTGGCAGGTCAAATGCATTTACGGAGGCTAACAAGGTGATGGAAGGAATTGAGCATTTTTATGAGCAACAACTAAATAAGCAGGGAGATGGTGGTACAGATTCAAGCCCTCTGCAAGCAGTGATAACCTAATTGAGAGAGAAATTCAGGATGCTAGAAAAAAAACCTTCCTTTTGTTTGAAAAGAAGCTGTTGCAACAGTCCAAGAGATAGCATAAAAATCAGTAGAAAACTGGACTCAAACAGGCAATGGTAGAAACAGAAGGTCAACTCTTTGATAAGGACTGGAGAAGTAGACCTGCAACATTAGTGGGGGAAACCTGCAGTGCATCAACCCCATTTTGTGGATGGGGTAGGGTAAGTCTACTTAAATAATACTGCATGCACCCCTACAATCTGACTGGAAAAGATGGGGATATAACAGTATTTTTATTGCTTTGGAGTACAATGGCCTGATAAAAGATAATTTAACTGTTAAATGAATTAAACATGAATAAAGAATAGTTGTGTAAAATCTTACCATAACCACAGATGTCCTTCTCTTCCATGTTGCAGTATTCTAGTTGTGGGATTTCCTACCCTCACGCAACTTGTACGTTGGCACCTATACAAAAGCTTCAGCTTGGCTGTTGCAGCGTGAGTGGGACGTCAGACGTAAGGCCATAAATGTGACGTCTGCAGACACAATCCACAGAACTTGAAAGCCATCAGGTAGAGAAGAAGGCCCAGCAGGAGGCTGTAGCACAGTAGCACAGATAGGTCCAGGTCTTAGCTGGGACTAAAGGAGAAAGAATTGGGGGTCATGGTGGGTGGGAAGGAATACTGTAACATGGAAGAGAAGGACATCTATGGTTATGGTTAGGTTTTACACAACTATTCTATGTCCTTCTATTCTTATGTTCCAGTATTCTAGTTGTGGGAGCGTACCACAGCTTAGATGGATGAAAGGGTGGTGGTAGCTGCATTTGTGTAAAAATAAATAAATAAATAAATAAAATTAAAAAAATTATAAGCTTGTTTCCTGCCTTTCCTGTAACTAGTCTAGTTCAGATACAGACTTGCTGTATCAAGGACTGTTGGTAAGCTTCTGAGCCCCCCAAGCCTTTCTGTGTTGGAGGGAAGCCTTCTAGATTATCAGTGGGAGTGGTAAGCTCTAGGTAGCCTATCTACCCACAGGAAGAGTGGGTTTTTGCCCAGAAATTGTAGTTCACTGGCCGTTTGGGCAGTTTTTCCATCTCTTTCTACGTTCTGGTTTAAAAGCCCACGTTTGCGTTTGGTCCCCGCCTTTCCTGTAGCTAGTGTAGTCCAGGTACATATTTGCTGTATCCAGGACTGTTGGTAAGCTTCTGAGCCCCCCCCCCCCCAAGACCTACTGTGTTGGAGGGAAGCCTTCTAGCTTACCAGTGTTGGTAAGCTTCTGAGCCCCCCCCCCCCCCAAGACCTACTGTGTTGGAGGGAAGCCTTCTAGCTTACCAGTGGGAGTGGTAAGCAGTAGGTAGCCTATTTACCACAGGAGGAGTGGTTTCTGGCCCAGAAATTATAGTTTATTGGCCGTTTTTGATGCTTTTCCATCTCTTTCAACCTTCTGATTTAAAAGCCTGTGTTTGTGCTTGTTTCCTGCCTTTCATGTTACTAGTCTAGTCCAGGTACAGATTTGCTGTATCCAGGACTCTTTGTAAGCTTCTGAGCCCCCCAAGCCTTTCTGTGTTGGAGGGAAGCCTTCTAGATTATCAGTGGGAGTGGCAAGCACTAGGTAGCCTATCTACCACAAGAGGAGTGGTTCCTGGCCCAGAAATTGTACCTTATTGGCCATTTGAGCAGTTTTTTCCATCTCTTTCAACTTTCTGGTTTAAAAGCCGCATTTACGCTAGTTTCCCATCTTTCCATTAACTAGTCTAGTCCAGATACAGACTTGCTGTATCTAGGACTGTTGGCAAGCATCTGACCCCCAAGCCTTTCTGTGTTGGAGGGAAGCCTTCTAGCTTATCAGTGGAAGTGGTAAGCACTAGGTAACCTATCCTCCTCCACAGGAAGAGTGAGTTTTGGCCCAGGAATTATAGTTTATTGGCTGTTTGGGCAGTTTTCCATCTCTTTCAACTTGCTGGCGTAAAAGTCTGCATTTGCACTTGTTCCCCGTCTTTCCTGTTACTAGTCAAGTCCAGGTAGATTTGCTGTATCCAGGACTCTTTGTAAGCTTCTGAGCCCCCAAGCCTTTCTGTGTTGGAGAGAAGCCTTCTAGCTTATCAGTGGGAGTTGGTAAGAATTAGGTAGCCTATCTACCACAAGAGGAGTGGTTCCTGG
The DNA here is from genome assembly GCF_019279795.1 of Protopterus annectens. Taxonomy (NCBI): domain Eukaryota; kingdom Metazoa; phylum Chordata; order Ceratodontiformes; family Protopteridae; genus Protopterus; species Protopterus annectens. Next base: position 175,752,998 of record NC_056748.1, read on the forward strand.
CCCAGAAATTGTAACTATTGGCCATTTTTTTCCATCTCTTTCAACTTTCCGTTTTAAAAGCCGCACTTGCTTTGTTTGCCACCTTTCCTGTAACTAGCCTAGTCCAGATACAGAGTTGCTGCATCCAGGACTGTTGGTAACTTCTGAGCCCCGCAATCCTTTGTGTGTTGAAGGAAAGCCTTCTAAGCTTATCAGTCGGAGTGGTAAGCACTAGGTAGCCTGTCTACCACAAGAGGAGTGGTTCTTGGCCCAGAAATTGTAGTTTATTGACCATTTGGGCAGTTTGTCCATCTCTTTCAACTTTCTGGTTTAAAAAACCACATCTGCGCTTTTTCCCATCTTTCCTGTAACTAACCTACTGGGAAGCACTAGGAAGCCTTAAACTGACACAAGCCTTCTAGCTTAGAAGAGAGACATTGGATTGATTAAGTATCTGTTTTCTGTATTTTCTTGCTGTACTTAACTGTTTTCCGCCTAAATGCCGATTTTCCAGCGTTTATTGTGATTTAAAAGCTTGTTTTTTTCACATATTGTATTTATTTGACTGCCTGCACTTTTAAAAAGTCAAACCACACAGTGCTTGTACGTGTACTTCACAATAAGCCTCACAAACAGTTCAAGATAAAATCCATAAACCAACATTTATTAGAAAAAACAGTTCAACGCTTTCATCCCTCCAACTATGCTCTGGGAAATCATCAGAACTTAATGAAAGGAAATGAGGTCACCATTTATACCCAATTCTTCATTCAATCAATTTAAATATCTTATGAATAATTAATACAACAACCTTAAAGTAACACCTTCAAATACACATGAACCATAAAAAGACTTTTATATACATTAAAAACATTACAAAATTGCAAAACCTTTTGATCTTTAAAGCTTGAAAGATGATCTTTTTAATACTGGTAATGAAAAATAATCATTCAAACCTGGTGCATTTGTAGCATATAGTCTTACTATGTAAAATTCTCTTAAGTCAACATTGAGTTCCCACCACCCCCCTCTTGGACTAATAGGCACAATTTCCAAAATCCCAAACTTAAAGCTGGTAAAATCCTGACATACAAGTGTGTGTCTATACAGGGCATTGTTAGAATTACACCTAGACATAGCATATAAATGCTCGTATATTCTACGTTTTAAAGCCCTTACCGTTTTTTCCTACGTAAAAATATCTGCACGTCTGGCATACAGCTATATAAAGAAACCCTTAGTGTTGCAATTCCCTTTTTGTAGTTTTATTAGTCGTGTTCTACCTTCAATCTGTACCACGGCACTATCCATTATAAAAGGGCACTGTTTACATGTTCCACATCTATGTGTACCTTTACTCTCTATGGGCTTCTGTGGGATATTGTGCTCAATGTAATACTTAATATTTTTACCTGTTTTATGTACAAATTGCGGGCCTTGCCCCACCAGGTTGAATAGTTCTGTACTACCCCTAAATATGTTCCAGTTATTCCTAATAATAGATTTTATAGTGGTTTCTCCTTCACCAAAGTGAATAACCATACTTAAACAAAAACTAGAGCCATGTGGTGTACAACTACAACATTTGTAGTAACAGTACTACTACAAAGAAGGGGTTTATATTTAATACCCCATAAATAATACTTTTAGTAGTTTTGAATAATAGAATCTCTGCATATCCTCTGTTTTTGAACATACTGGTGATACTGTCTACTACTTCCAAAAATAATTCCTTCGCAGAACACATTCTTGCGGCTCTAATAAGTTGGCCCCTATGTATATTTTTCTTTTGAAAATACGGATCACAACTATGAAAATATAGATAGGCGTTCAAAAAAGTAGATTTTCTAAAAATAGTGGATGTGAAAATCTTCTTTTCTTTATACTTCGAAATCAGCACATCCAAAAAATTCATACTATTTGTAGAATATTCGGAAGTAAATTTAAAGAATGGTGAAATTTCATTAATATATTTAACAAACACTTTAGCCCTTTTTTCAATACTTTTCCACACATTAAAAATATTGTCCAAATAGCGGAAATAACCAAACCACTCATCTTTAAAGGAACTAGTAAATATATATTTTTTCTCCCAAGCAAATAAAACTAAATTGGCGTAAATGGGGGCATATGTGGCCCCCATCGCTATACCTTGAACCTGCTTGTAGTTTCACCTTCGAACAAAAAATAATTGCTAGATAAAATATATTCCATAGAAGTCATAATGAAATTAATCATGGTGTTATTCAAAGTGGTTACGGCTCTAATAGCATTGTGAATAAGTTCTAACCCTTCACTTTGCGGAATTGAAGTGAATAAATCCACCACATCCACTGTGCTCAAGACACCTTTTTCAGTATACCACTCGTTTTTAAATTTCATCAAGAAGTCCCGAGAATCGAGAAGTAAATGGTCTATCCCTTTAATTGAACTTTTCAAAATTCTATCTACAAAAATACTTAATGAATAGGTACTACTACATCTTGCAGAAATAACTCTGAAAGGAGGTTGTTGGACTGACTTGTGTACCTTCGGAATACCAAAGCCAACTGGTGTAGTGGAGTGTTGTGAGGACAAAATTTTTTATAAATCTTCAGAAATGGCCCTCTGCAACAAAGAATCTTCTAAGAAAAGTTGAATCTTTCTATACGCTATCAAAACTTTGTTGCGAGAAGCCACCTGATATTTTTCAGTGTCTGAAAATATCTGAAAAAGTTGATCAACATACTCAGTGTTGTAGAACAAAGTTGTTTTTTGCTTAAATTATTTGTTTAACTGTTGTAGGCTACACACTAAAGTGTGATAGCGTTTTCTGATCGTTTGTAGTTGTTTAAAGCTGTTTTAAGTGTATTTTTTACTGTTTTGCTTTAGCTTTAAAAAAAAACTAAAAATTCCTTGTTTCCGCCTTTCTAAGCTAGTATAGTCCAGTTCTCAGGCTAGTGCTGAATTCAGTGCTGCGCTACAAGTTTCTAAGTTGCCCATACCTTACTTGGATAGAAGGAAGTTTCTCTGTTCACCTGTGAGAGGAGAGCTTTGAGCAGCCTATCTGTCCCTGGAGGAGTGGTTCCAGCCGAGAAGTTAGTAGTTTATTGGCCATTTTGGGCTAATTTCTCTCTCTTTCATTTCCCTGCTATAAAAAACGCGTTTACGCGGTTTTGTGCGCCAGGCAGCACAGGTTAGCTAGGGTTAAATTATTCCCAGTTCCACTAAGTCTCCTCTTCAGTTTTTCCCTTGAAACTAGTCTAATTCTCAACCTAAGCACTCAAAAAGCATCCTACAGTCCAGCACTTCCTCAGACCTAATAGCAAGCACTAATATACCCTGACACTTGATTGGCCAGCAGGGCAAGGCTCTTTATTCACCCCTCACCTTTCAAGTGACTAAGCAGCTCACTCTACTATTCAGGCATGACCAAAGGACAATTTCAGGTGTACTCGCCAGTCCAGCTGGTGAATCTGGGTATCCAGAGGCAATGTTACAACTGCCTCATGTACACAGACAACCCTCTCCTCCTACTACAAAACACTAACATATGCGAAAGATGCAATTATACAGCCAAACTGGAGGCTAAGCTCTCTCCACTCAGGACTGGAAAAGACGGTCAAAAGGAGAAGGTTAACACTTGCACCACACCTCCACCCACACATAGACCTAATAAACCAGCACTGACAAAAAAATACACATAAATACACAAAATCATACTCAGAGGCTTAAAAATACCTGCAAAGCAGACACCCAAACAACCTGCACCTCCCGTCATAAACCAGACAACACATAAAACACAAAATCAGTGTGCCGTACAATCACAGCCCTTAAGGCGAAATAACATACCTAACACAATAGTCAGGCACACTGACGTCCCACTCACTAGGCCGGACAAGGAGAAGGTTACTGTTAGTTGCCTGTCGGGAGTCAGAATCCGCCACATAACACAAGCACTCGGGTCACTCCAGAACAAGTACAAATATGACTCTGTCATCGTTCATGTTGGTGTGAATGACCTGAGACATACCTTCCTGGACTACATGAAAAGAGACATGGAAGAGCTCTCTGATCATGTAGCCCAGGTGGGTATGACCCTGACCCTGAGTAGCATCCTACCCTCACCAAGAATGATACCTCAGTATAAAGAAAAAAATGATCAATTTCAACAATTGGCTAAGCTTCTGGTGTCATTCAAAGGGGATCCAGTATCTGTCAGCCTGGGACGACATGCTCGACAAGCCGTGTTGCTTCGCAAGAGACGGCTTGCACCTGTCACCCTAGGCTTTCAATACTGGCCAAGCCTCTTGTTGCCCCATAGTGCCTTATTTATGCAAGGCTCAAAAGTCAATCCCACCTCCATAAACAGCACAATTAACAAAAAACTGAGGGTTATGCTACTCAACACCAGGAGTTTAAATCTCAAAATGCACTTGCTCAAAGCACTTCTCAGTATGGAGAACATTGACATCTGTGCATTAACTGAAACCTGGTTCAAGGCTCCAGAGGGCACCCCAGTACTACTGGGCTACAACTCATACCACATATTTCGGCCACAGAACATGGACGAAACACAAAAGGAGGGGGTGTATCCATATTCATCAGGGATACCTACACCTCCAGTTTAGTGGTGCAACATGATACCTCTGAGATCATCCATGTGCAACTAACATCGGACAAATCTGCAATGCAAATTGTGGCCTGCTACAGATCACCCACCATGACCCAGAACCACCACTCCGCCTTTCTGGAGACACTGGAAAACATGAATGCCCTACCGAATACCCTGATATTGGAGCATTTCAATTACCCTACCATTAACTGGGAAAACTACTCGAACACAAACTCCCAGGCCCAGCTATTCCTGGAATTCATCAACTCAAACACCCTGGATCAGCTGGTAAACTCCCTAACACAGGTGAAAACATATTGGATCTGGTCATCGGCAACAGGTGTTCCACACCGGAGGAAAACCCGTCACTGGTTAGATCAGACCATAAACTAATCACTCTGGATGTCCACACCCCACCACCACCACCACCTAAGGAAACCAGAGTAAAAAACTTTTCTAAAGCAAACTTCACCTTACTTAAGACAGAGGCGGTAAGTTTCACAGCCCCACGCTTAAAGGATAACGCTGACCAAGATGCAGAAACCTTTACAAATGCACTCTGTGAGCACCTACAAGGATGCATTGATCGTGCCATCCCTAGCAAAACCAAGGCTCGCTCTTCTAAGAGAAGGAAACCAGTATGGTGGACCCCTGCCATAAACAGGCTATACAACAGGAGGAGGAAACTAGTTCAGAAAAATAGCAAATCCCAAGAAGGAAAGACATCTGTGAACAGTATCAATAAGAAACTAAGGTCCCTCATAAAATCATCCAAGGCTAACTTCGAAAGAAAAATAGCCAAGGATTCAAAAGATAACCACAAAGCCTTTTTCAGCTATGTTAAGAATCTAAGTGGCAACTCACAGATATGCACTGAGCTAGTGCAAAACAGCACAAAATATACTGAACCTACTAATATTGCCAACATCCTGGCAGATAGATTCAGTGCAAACTTCACCCCCTCTCACCCTAAAAGGGCCCACAACAATACCGGAAAAGTGTAGTGTCCCAGAAATCACAGACACACAGGTGAAAACAGCCCTTTCAAAAGCCAAAAATACATGGTCAATGGGGCCAGATGGTGTCACAGGCTGCGCCTTGCACCTAACTACAGAACTAACTAACCCCCCACCTAAACACGCTGTTCACCCTCAACCTCTCCACAGGCTACATGCCCAACGAATGGCGCACAGCAGTGGTTATTCTGCTCCACAAAGGAGGGGCCACAACTGACCCTGATAACTATTGCCCCATAAGCCTGACTAGCCTGGTCTGCAAGGCTATGGAGCGCATCATCATGGAACTCGTTAAAGACATTAGGAACCTCCAAACACTTGACCTGACCCAGCTCAGCTTTGTTAAGGGCAGATCATGCCTACTAAACCTGGTTGACTTCTTCGAGACAGTCACCAAGGCCATAGACGAGGGAAAGGAGGTTCACACAGCCTACCTTGACCTCGCCAAGGTTTCCGACACCATTCCCCACTCGGGTATTACATAAAAACTCACCAGCCTGAACATAAACCCCTACGTCACGAGATGGGTTGCCAACTGGCTTACAGACCGAACTCACATGGTAAGAATAGCGGGCTCCAGGTCTGACTCTAAACCAGTCACAAGTGGTGTCCTGCAAGGCTCGGTGCTGGAACCCCTACTGTTCGGCATATACTTCTCAGAAGTACAGAAGGACTATGGCTAACCAAGTTTGCCGATGACTTCAAACAGGGAGCCATAACTGACTCTCTGGCTGACACAGACATCCTCCAAAAGGGCCTTATTGAGACGGACACCTGGTGTCAAAGTCATGGCCTCAAGCTAAATGCCAAAAAATGCATAGTCATCCCATTTGAGAAAAACAAAACACCCACGAATTACCACGTAGGTCGCAGCCCCCTTAATACAGAACAGATAATAAGAGATCTGGGGACCCAGGTAGATAGTAATCTCTCCTTTGACAATCATATTGCCAAAGTAGTTAGGAAATTCTTCTATGTGGCCCATCTAATTACTAAAGGGTTCGCATCTAGAAATAAAGAGGTTATAGTGCCCCTCTACTCGTCACTCATCAGACCCATCATAGAGTACAATGCCCCATTTGGGATGTACCTCACAAGACACTTCCAACAGCTGGAAAGACCACAAAAGTACCAGACCAAGAGGATTACTGGCCTCAAACATATGCAGCCCGACTGAAAAAACTCCAGCTGTACTCAGTGGCATATCGCTACTCAGAGCTGATCTCTGCCTGACTTACAAAGCCATGTCCAACTCGGAACTGATGGACATGCTCCACCTAAAGAAATCAAGTCACTGCGAGCTATGCGCTCTAGTGAGTTAAACCTCGCCACAACAATAAACAGAACATGCTGGAGGGATAGATTCCTGTCACAGAGACTCCCCATGCTTTGGAACAAAATTCCTAACTACATTAGGCAGAACACCTCACTAACACTTTTCAAGAGAAAGTTTGTAATGTTTAGTTAAAGTGTGAATAGTGGACCATGTGGCTGCTTCCATAATGTATACCTTGTCCAGACCTTTTTTGAAAGCCTTGGAGGTGGCCACAGCCCTAGTGGAATGGGACTTTACTCACACTGTTTTTTTTTTTTCATGGTGGGAGTAACAGAGACAGATAGTTTTCCTGATCCAGCATGCAATGGTTTGTTTGGAGACTGTCTTGCCCAGGGCTCTGGGGTGAAGAGAGACAAAGAGCTGCTTAGGATTTCCTAATGGTTTTTGTTTTGTCTGGGTAGAATCTTAGTTGCCTGTGCACATCCAAGAGTGCAATATCCTCTCCCCTTCATTAGTGGGAGAAATGGGTAGGTGGATAGGTTGGTGGTTTAGAGACAAGTCATTGACCACCTTGGGCATAAAGGAGGGATTAGTTCACAGGATGACTCTGTCTTTGTGGAAGGGGGTGTAGGGAGGGCCAGCCATCAAGACCTGCAACTCTGACACCCTTCTGGCTGAAGTGATAGCCACCAGGACAGTTTTCCATGTACACATCTGTAGGGAAGAAGACCCAGACGGTTCAAAAGGGTGTTGGGTTAGTTTTTCCAGGATGTAGTTAAGGTCCCAGTGCGGAGGTATAGGTTTTCTTTGATGGCCTCATGTGTAGGATCCCTTTAAGGAAGAGCTTTACATCGAGCCTGGCTAGCAAGGGGGGATCAAGGTGCAAGCAGGCGGATATAGCAGAAAGGTGCACTTTCAATGAAGAGTAGGAAAGTCCACTTTTAATCAATTGACCTACATAAGTGAGAACAAGGGGGGCATCGGCAGAGCAAGGGACCCTTCCCTTGTCCAGACACCACTTTGTAAATCTTTCCCACTTTGCTAGGTAAGATTTTCTGGTGGTAGGTTTCCTTGCCTCTCTCAGGACTGAAAGCACATCCTCTGAGTAGTGGCGTCTGAAGGGAATCAAAAGTTTATCACCCACAGAGTCAGGGATAACATCTGCAAATGTGAGTGAAGGAGAGTTCCTTTGTCTTGTGTCAGTAGGTCCACCTTGTAGGGCAACTTGTAGTGATTGCCCTTGGCTAGATTGAGAAGTAGGGGGAACCAGTGCTGCCTTGGCCAGTAGGGAGTCACTAACAAGATTTTTGGTTTGTCCTTCTGGATTTTCAGGAGAACTTTCTGAATCATTGGGAAGGTATAAAAAGACTTTCCCTCCCAAGAGCTGCTGAAAGCGTCCACTCTCCATGCTAGAGGGGAGTAGGTCTTTGAGCAGAAGGTCTGCAGCTGCTTGTTCTGGGGGGAGGCAAACAGGTCTATTTGTGGAGTACCCCACCAGTGGACTATATCTAGAAGACTCCCCTGTGCAGCATCCATTTGTGCTGTGGAGAGTAAGTCCTGCTTAGGAGATTTGCTTGTTTGTTGTCCTGCGAGGAGATGTAGGTTGCCTGCATGACCAAGATGTGTTGAGAGGCTAGGTCCCACATCAGCAGGGTCAGCCTGCACAGCTGGTAGGCCTTTGTTCCTCCCTGTATGTTGAGGTACCACATAACAGTGGGATTGTCGGTCACTATCCGGAGCACTCCTGGTACAAGGGGAATAAAGGTCTTTAGAGCTAGTAAGACTGCTATTTCCCTGACATTGATGTGCTTGGTCTGCAGAGAAGGCTACCACTTTTTTTGGACCCTGTAGGATGCCAGTGTTGCCCACCAACCTGAATCTGAGGCATCTGTATGCATTATTTGGGTTGGGGAGGGGGTTGCAGTGGGAGTCCTGGCTTTAGTTGGACTTGCTGGATCCACTAGCTGATTTCTGTCTTTAAACAGGGAAGGAGGGGAGTGATGAAGGTGTTGGGACCAAATGTTTTTGAAGTACCACTGTAGCTTGTGCATTCTGGCCAGTGGTAGCATGGGGATGGTTGCTGCCATTAAGCCCAGGAGACAAAGAAATTGCCTTGCTATCACCCTCTGGGAGTGAAGGATTTCCTAGAAGTGGGAAGTCAGGGACAGAACCTTGTCCTGTGGGAGAAAGGCCTTCATTTTGTCCATTCTGATTCTGCAGCCTAGGAAAATCTTGTCCTGGGCTGGGTTCAAGGAGGACTTTAGGAGGTTGATGGTGAACTCTAGATTTTGCAGAAGGGACATGTTCAAGTGTAGATGCCTTCAGAGGGTATCTTTGGACTCTGCTAGTATTACAATGTCGTCCAGATATGGGTAAATCTGGATTCCCTGAGTTCTGCAGAAGGCAATAGCTGGGGCTAGGCACTTTGTAAAGACTCAGGGACAGTGGATAAACCAAAGGGAAAGGCAGTAAATTGGAAATGAGAGGAAGCTCCAGAGAAATGCAGGAATTGTCTGTGGGAATTCCTGATGGGAATGTGTAGGGTAGGCTTCTTTTAGGTCCAGGGTGGCCATAAAGCCCTTGGCTGGAATAAGAAGCAGCAGAGTGGGGAAGACTGCATTTTGAAGGAGGATACCTGAAGGAGAAGATTTAGAAAGGAGAGATCTAAGATGGGTCTCCACAGGCCATCTTTTTTGGGGACCAGGAAGAGATGGGAATAGACTCCCTTTCCTTCCTGCCCTGATGGGTCAGGTTCTATGGTGCCAAGCTTAAGTAGGTCTGACAAAACTTGTGGTAGGAGATGAATTTGTTTTTTGGGTGGAAAAGGAATACCTTTCCTGGGTGTTTTTTTCTTTCCAGGATAGGAACTACCTTTTCTGGATAATGGATACTACCCATTGGTCTGTGGTGAAGGACTGCCAGAGGGGGAGACAGTGGTGAACGCATGCAGATAGTGGTAGGTGGGCAAGCAGTCACGCATTACTGGGACCTCCTCTGTCCTGAAAGGGTTGTCTGGGCTGAAGACGTGGTGCAGTAGGTCAAGACATGGTAGGTGGTCTTGCCTCGCTTCTAGATCTGGAAGAGGAATCAGCTGTCTGAGAAGGGTTACACCTTAGAAAATTGATTTTATCAGGGTAGTCCCTGTAATGCTTGGGAATGGGGGACACCAGCAGATGTTTGATGTCCTGAAATTCTTTACTTTTTTTCCTGCAAATTCTTGAAGAGGTCTGCAGACTGTTTTCCAAAAAGGAAATTGTGATCCAGGGTGATCCAGATTTTGGACTTGAAGTCTTCAGGTAGATTCTGTAGTCTCAGCCAGGAGTATCTCCTGAAGACAGAAGCCGATGCTGCAGAGCTGGCAGATGCTTCTGCAGCATCGTAGCTGCATCTGATGAAGTGCCTGGCTACTTGCTGAGCCAACAACAGTTTGGAGGCAATGTCAGTCAGGAATAGAAGCCAGCATGGAGGAGGCTTGAGACACTAAGTCTAGAGCACACTTAGTCATGGGGGTCTGATAATTTATGGCTCTGAAAGCCAAAGTGGAGGATGTGTAAACCTACTTTCCCATCCTAGCCATACAGTTGCTATCTTTATCTGTAGGAAGGAGGCAGGCGGAAGGCAGCAGTCTAGACTGTTTATCAGGAGCGGTGGCAATAACAGCTGGGTCCGCCAAGAGTGGTTTAACCAAGAATTTATGCTCCTCTGGCACTTTACAGAAGTGGTCTGGGGCCTTAGAAGCTTTATTAAAGGCATCCAAGTAAGCAGGCAGCACCAGAGGGACAGCTGAAGGGGAAGGTGATTCTACTTGAAGCTCAAAGTACCTCTTTTGGGTGTCAGTCATTTGGGAAGTATCTCATTTGAAGTAATCTTTCATCTTGGTGATGGTCTCACCAAAGGTAATATCCTCAGGGGTAGAATCCCCTTTCCAGAGATTTCATCAGGAGAATAATACTCCTGGGGAGAAGCAGTCAGAAATGTATATGAAATAGAGTCCTCTGAGGAACAGAAAGAAGAATCATGTTCTTCCTCCCTAACTTGAGAGGTAATGGGTGGAAGGGAAAAGGCAGATGCAGGCCTAGGGCTCAGTAAAGGCAAAGCAGTGGGGTCTGAGGCTGAAGGCCTAAGGGTCATAAAGGCCTGCATGAGAGAGAAGTAAAAGCCTGCCAATCTGGTACAGCTTCTGGAGAGGAGGAGGTATGCTTGGTTTTTGCTTCTTCTTGGCTGGGATTGAGGTAGGAACCGCCTGGCCTCAGGTTTAGAAGTCAACATTTCCAAAGTCTGGATCCCCGGAGGTACCACAGAATCTGGTTCCCCTCGACATCGACGGTAGTCGGTGTCTGGGTAACTCAAGGACATGCCAGTCATCGGCTGTGCAACAACTTCCTCAAAAGACATTGTTGAAGTCGACGGATCCGCAGGGTGCTCAACTCCTAGATCGGCAGTTGGCAGGGTGTGGGGAGGCCAAGTGACAGGCGAGGAAGGCCTAGAATCTTGGCCTTCTTTCACTGAGGTTCAGATGCGCCACCGATGTGGGATCCATTCTAAGGGCAAACTGTTTAAGGCGCTGGTTTTCTAGGTAGAGATTTAAAGCAGCCAGTTGGCTGCGTAGGGTCTTCGGCATGAATGATTGACAAATTGAGCAGGTGGAATGGTCGTGTTCCCGGCTTAAGCAAAAACAACACACCTACCATGGGCGTTTTTATGGGGTATCTGGCACCTGCATTGGCACTTTCCTTTTACCTGACATCAGCTAAAAGCTACAACAACCAAGCCTAAGCAATAACAATTGGCAAAACAAGAAAAATAGAAACCCAACGGGTTACTTAGCTTTATTGATGTGACGTCTATGAAGGGCGATCACACGATGCATAGGTCTGCGGCTGAAAAGTTCTGAGGATAGTGTGTGCAGGCGTCACATTTAAGGGCCCTGGTTTATGGCTTTACATCTGACATCCCATGCAGCTGCAACAACTAAGTTGAAGCTTTTGTATAGGGCAATCGAGTCGCCTGAGGGCAGGAAATCCCACAACTAGAATACTGCAACATAGGAACACAGAAGAACATCTAAAAGCATTGATATCCTGGTAAATAAAGCAATGTTTCTGCAAGGAGAGAGGTGTGGCTATACTTTACAGGTTTCAGTTGTGTGTGTTAAGAGTTATAATATAATGCACTGCACCAAAAATAACTTTTCCAACTTAAAAGTTACAAAGTGCAAAAACTGGTTAGCATCACTGCGTAGTAAGTACAGTTTGTACAGTGCATCCAGCAGCAGCTATTTGGTTGGAAGATTAGAAAAATAGCAAGAGTTGAATCAGTATGTAACTAAAAGCAGGAGAAAGGGCCGCATGCAGCAGTCTGAAAATAAAGAACTGAATAAAAAATTGGCAAGCTCTATTTAGGAAGATAAAGCGGCGGTGGTGCAGCAGTAGCATTGTTGCTTCACAGCAAGAGGTTTTCCGTTCGATTCTCGGCTGGGCGCCTTCTGTGTGGAGTCTGCATGTCCTCCCCACGGTCGTGGCGTTCGAAAGACATGCGTAGAATGGGTGTGCCTTCATTGAAGGTTGGGCGTCGAGCTGGCACCTTGGCACCCATAAAAATCTACTGCCAATCATTAGCGGACGGAGTTCGCTGTGGCGACCCCTAACCGGGAAAAGCCGAAAGAAGAAGAAGCTCTTTCTTAGGATGATAGTGAACAGATTTTTTTTCTTTTAAAACATGGAAATTTTGTGTAGTGTTAAAACCTTATTTGAAGTATAACAATAAAGATCACGAGTCAGCCTGCAAGCTTGACAGTTCGTTCATTTCAGTTGGCATTATGTCCAACTATGAAGCAACCTGGTACCATAAATAGGAAGAGAAGATATTCACTTAGGTTTGTCTCAATTGCCCTCTGTAACCTTACTGAATGGAACATTGTAAAATGACTGAAATAAGCTTTAAAATATATTGAACTGCATTAAAGGAAGTAATGTTAACCATCTGAGCAGCTGCAATTATGTAACAGAGTAAAAATGAGTACATAGGTGAATAACATTACAAGGTGGACAGGCAATGGAAAACAGAGTAGGGCGCCGACCCCACCCGGCCCGAAGCTAGTCGGATCCGACAGCTCTGAACCCCGATAGCGGGTCGGAGAAGGAGCAATGGGGCGAAAAAAGGTGTTGAGCTCCCTCCCGGGGGGGGGGGGGGCAAGAGCACTCCCATCTGCAGCTAGGCCTGGAGAAATCGACGCATCATCCGCTCCATGTCTGCATCGCATAAACTCCTCGTAGATCTGCATGAGGCCACCAAGGCCGGCTGGGCAAGCCGTCTAGACGACCTCGAAGGTGACTGGATCTCCTCCTCCGGCTCCGGGGAGAAACGTGGAGAACGGAGCCAGGAGGGGAAGGCCCGAGACCTTAAGGGGAGAGGCAAGCTGTTTGACGGCGGTGCCGAAGGGGTCGACTTTGACCGCCTCTTGTGGCTGCGGTGCATCTCTTTCTCTCCCTATCCTTTTTGTCCTTCTTTTTGCCATCCCTTTCCTCCTGGGCCAATGAGGGAGGTTGAGTCCCAGCCAGAGGATTGGGAGTGGTAGGTGGAGCAGCCGCAGCCGGCGCCACAGAGGAGGAGGAGGACGGCTGAATCAGAGGGCAAAGGCCCGCAAGGATAAGTTTCGTCCTCCTATCCTTCAAAGCCCTGGGGTTGAAGGCTGCACAAATAGTGCAGCCTGAAGAGAGGTGATCAACCCCCAGGCAAATGACGCACAGAGTGTGGCCATCCACTGGGGACAGCTTATGGCCACACTCGGTACATTTAGAGAAGATAGCTTTAGGGCCTTCAGACATTATTGAAAAGAAAACATGCCCACACACACACACCTTCACACACGCAGAGGAGGGAGGGGAATAAATTTTAAGTTAACCAAAAAAGTTTAAAACTACCCACAAAAATTAAGAAAGTTAAGAGGGAGTTCACACAGAAAATTAAACTTTTTAATCCTGAACTCACAGTACCACGCTCGGAGCTCGTTCTGAGAAGCTTACAGAAGCCGCGGCAAACGAGATCTGAGGGTTAGAGGGAGATGGCAGGGCATTATGGGTAGGGGGTGGGGCTTGGAGCTCGGATCTTTTAGCTAGGAAAGCTGCCGGCTCGGATCCGAATCGGATCCGATACCCACAGGTTGCTGATCAAATGAAGTTAACTACTTCAGATAGTCCTATCAAAAAAACAGTGGGAAGCACTAAATAATTGCTCTGATGTATTAGTCAAACTGCACAAGTTAGAAATTGCAGTTAAGGAGATTCTGACAAAAGCAAGGCTGTTCACAAGTAACTGTTCCAAAAGTGCTTGATTTGGAAGTCCGAGTGAGGAGGGAAAATCTGAGGGTTACAGCCATTCCTGCGAAGCTAGAGGGAACAGAATATATAAATTTATGAAGGCCAGAACTAGCAGTTGGACTGGTCTACCACAGCAGGACATACTAACAGACGTGCCACATCATGCTGATGTCCCAAGAGTTGTGAAGATACAAACAACAAAAGATGATGCTAACAAAACTGTGGCAAAGGGGAAATGTGCTGAAAACATACCAAACAGAAATGTAACATATGTATTCCTAATAAAAGTGAGTGTCTGGGAGTAAGAGTAAGGTTTAAACTGCTGTATCTTACAGTATTCAATGTGTCTTTTCCTGGCAGGTCAAATGCATTTACGGAGGCTAACAAGGTGATGGAAGGAATTGAGCATTTTTATGAGCAACAACTAAATAAGCAGGGAGATGGTGGTACAGATTCAAGCCCTCTGCAAGCAGTGATAACCTAATTGAGAGAGAAATTCAGGATGCTAGAAAAAAAAACTTCCTTTTGTTTGAAAAGAAGCTGTTGCAACAGTCCAAGAGATAGCATAAAAATCAGTAGAAAACTGGACTCAAACAGGCAATGGTAGAAACAGAAGGTCAACTCTTTGATAAGGACTGGAGAAGTAGACCTGCAACGTTAGTGGGGGAAACCTGCAGTGCATCAACCCCATTTTGTGGATGCAGTAGGGTAAGTCTACTTAAATAATACTGCATGCACCCCTACAATCTGACTGGAAAAGATGGGGATATAACAGTATTTTTATTGCTTTGGAGTACAATGGCCTGATAAAAGATAATTTAACTGTTAAATGAATTAAACATGAATAAAGAATAGTTGTGTAAAATCTTACCATAACCACAGATGTCCTTCTCTTCCATGTTGCAGTATTCTAGTTGTGGGATTTCCTACCCTCACGCAACTTGTACGTTGGCACCTATACAAAAGCTTCAGCTTGGCTGTTGCAGCGTGAGTGGGACGTCAGACGTAAGGCCATAAATGTGACGTCTGCAGACACAATCCACAGAACTTGAAAGCCATCAGGTAGAGAAGAAGGCCCAGCAGGAGGCTGTAGCACAGTAGCACAGATAGGTCCAGGTCTTAGCTGGGACTAAAGGAGAAAGAATTGGGGGTCATGGTGGGTGGGAAGGAATACTGTAACATGGAAGAGAAGGACATCTATGGTTATGGTTAGGTTTTACACAACTATTCTATGTCCTTCTATTCTTATGTTCCAGTATTCTAGTTGTGGGAGCGTACCACAGCTTAGATGGATGAAAGGGTGGTGGTAGCTGCATTTGTGTAAAAATAAATAAATAAATAAATAAAATTAAAAAAATTATAAGCTTGTTTCCTGCCTTTCCTGTAACTAGTCTAGTCCAGATACAGACTTGCTGTATCAAGGACTGTTGGTAAGCTTCTGAGCCCCCCAAGCCTTTCTGTGTTGGAGGGAAGCCTTCTAGATTATCAGTGGGAGTGGTAAGCTCTAGGTAGCCTATCTACCCACAGGAAGAGTGGGTTTTTGCCCAGAAATTGTAGTTCACTGGCCGTTTGGGCAGTTTTTCCATCTCTTTCTACTTTCTGGTTTAAAAGCCCATGTTTGCGTTTGGTCCCCGCCTTTCCTGTAGCTAGTGTAGTCCAGGTACATATTTGCTGTATCCAGGACTGTTGGTAAGCTTCTGAGCCCCCCCCCCCCAAGACCTACTGTGTTGGAGGGAAGCCTTCTAGCTTACCAGTGTTGGTAAGCTTCTGAGCCCCCCCCCCCCCCCAAGACCTACTGTGTTGGAGGGAAGCCTTCTAGCTTACCAGTGGGAGTGGTAAGCAGTAGGTAGCCTATTTACCACAGGAGGAGTGGTTTCTGGCCCAGAAATTATAGTTTATTGGCCGTTTTTGATGCTTTTCCATCTCTTTCAACCTTCTGATTTAAAAGCCTGTGTTTGTGCTTGTTTCCTGCCTTTCATGTTACTAGTCTAGTCCAGGTACAGATTTGCTGTATCCAGGACTCTTTGTAAGCTTCTGAGCCCCCCAAGCCTTTCTGTGTTGGAGGGAAGCCTTCTAGATTATCAGTGGGAGTGGCAAGCACTAGGTAGCCTATCTACCACAAGAGGAGTGGTTCCTGGCCCAGAAATTGTACCTTATTGGCCATTTGAGCAGTTTTTTTCCATCTCTTTCAACTTTCTGGTTTAAAAGCCGCATTTACGCTAGTTTCCCATCTTTCCATTAACTAGTCTAGTCCAGATACAGACTTGCTGTATCTAGGACTGTTGGCAAGCATCTGACCCCCAAGCCTTTCTGTGTTGGAGGGAAGCCTTCTAGCTTATCAGTGGAAGTGGTAAGCACTAGGTAACCTATCCTCCTCCACAGGAAGAGTGAGTTTTGGCCCAGGAATTATAGTTTATTGGCTGTTTGGGCAGTTTTCCATCTCTTTCAACTTGCTGGCGTAAAAGTCTGCATTTGCACTTGTTCCCCGTCTTTCCTGTTACTAGTCAAGTCCAGGTAGATTTGCTGTATCCAGGACTCTTTGTAAGCTTCTGAGCCCCCAAGCCTTTCTGTGTTGGAGAGAAGCCTTCTAGCTTATCAGTGGGAGTTGGTAAGAATTAGGTAGCCTATCTACCACAAGAGGAGTGGTTCCTGGCCCAGAAATTGTAACTATTGGCCATTTTTTTCCATCTCTTTCAACTTTCCATTTTAAAAGCCGCACTTGCGCTTGTTTCCCACCTTTCCTGTAACTAGCCTAGTCCAGATACAGAGTTGCTGCATCCAGGACTGTTGGTAACTTCTGAGCCCCGCAATCCTTTGTGTGTTGAAGGAAAGCCTTCTAAGCTTATCAGTCGGAGTGGTAAGCACTAGGTAGCCTGTCTACCACAAGAGGAGTGGTTCTTGGCCCAGAAATTGTAGTTTATTGACCATTTGGGCAGTTTGTCCATCTCTTTCAACTTTCTGGTTTAAAAAACCACATCTGCGCTTTTTTCCCATCTTTCCTGTAACTAACCTACTGGGAAGCACTAGGAAGCCTTAAACTGACACAAGCCTTCTAGCTTAGAAGAGAGACATTGGATTGATTAAGTATCTGTTTTCTGTATTTTCTTGCTGTACTTAACTGTTTTCCGCCTAAATGCCGATTTTCCAGCGTTTATTGTGATTTAAAAGCTTGTTTTTTTCACATATTGTATTTATTTGACTGCCTGCACTTTTAAAAAGTCAAACCACACAGTGCTTGTACGTGTACTTCACAATAAGCCTCACAAACAGTTCAAGATAAAATCCATAAACCAACATTTATTAGAAAAAACAGTTCAACGCTTTCATCCCTCCAACTATGCTCTGGGAAATCATCAGAACTTAATGAAAGGAAATGAGGTCACCATTTATACCCAATTCTTCATTCAATCAATTTAAATATCTTATGAATAATTAATACAACAACCTTAAAGTAACACCTTCAAATACACATGAACCATAAAAAGACTTTTATATACATTAAAACATTACAAAATTGCAAAACCTTTTGATCTTTAAAGCTTGAAAGATGATCTTTTAATACTGGTAATGAAAAATAATCATTCAAACCTGGTGCATTTGTAGCATATAGTCTTACTATGTAAAATTCTCTTAAGTCAACATTGAGTTCCCACCACCCCCCTCTTGGACTAATAGGCACAATTTCCAAAATCCCAAACTTAAAGCTGGTAAAATCCTGACATACAAGTGTGTGTCTATACAGGGCATTGTTAGAATTACACCTAGACATAGCATATAAATGCTCGTATATTCTACGTTTTAAAGCCCTTACCGTTTTTTCCTACGTAAAAATATCTGCACGTCTGGCATACAGCTATATAAAGAAACCCTTAGTGTTGCAATTCCCTTTTTGTAGTTTTATTAGTCGTGTTCTACCTTCAATCTGTACCACGGCACTATCCATTATAAAGGGCACTGTTTACATGTTCCACATCTATGTGTACCTTTACTCTCTATGGGCTTCTGTGGGATATTGTGCTCAATGTAATACTTAATATTTTTACCTGTTTTATGTACAAATTAAGTGGCCTTGCCCACCAGGTTGAATAACAGTTCTGTACTACCCCTAAATATGTTCCAGTTATTCTAATAATAGATTTTATAGTGGTTTCTCCTTCACCAAAGTGAATAACCATACTTAAACAAAAACTAGAGCCATGTGGTGTACAACTACAACATTTGTAGTAACAGTACTACTACAAAGAAGGGGTTTATATTTAATACCCCATAAATAATACTTTTAGTAGTTTTGAATAATAGAATCTCTGCATATCCTCTGTTTTTGAACATACTGGTGATACTGTCTACTACTTCCAAAAATAATTCCTTCGCAGAACACATTCTTATGACTCTAATAAGTTGGCCCCTATGTATATTTTTCTTTTGAAAATACGGATCACAACTATGAAAATATAGATAGGCGTTCAAAAAAGTAGATTTTCTAAAAATAGTGGATGTGAAAATCTTCTTTTCTTTATACTTCGAAATCAGCACATCCAAAAATTCATACTATTTGTAGAATATTCGAAGTAAATTTAAAGAATGGTGAAATTTCATTAATATATTTAACAAACACTTTAGCCCTTTTTTCAATACTTTTCCACACATTAAAAATATTGTCCAAATAGCGGAAATAACCAAACCACTCATCTTTAAAGGAACTAGTAAATATATATTTTTTCTCCCAAGCAAATAAAACTAAATTGGCGTAAATGGGGGCATATGTGGCCCCCATCGCTATACCTTGAACCTGCTTGTAGTTTCACCTTCGAACAAAAAATAATTGCTAGATAAAATATATTCCATAGAAGTCATAATGAAATTAATCATGGTGTTATTCAAAGTGGTTACGGCTCTAATAGCATTGTGAATAAGTTCTAACCCTTCACTTTGCGGAATTGAAGTGAATAAATCCACCACATCCACTGTGCTCAAGACACCTTTTTCAGTATACCACTCGTTTTTAAATTTCATCAAGAAGTCCCGAGAATCGAGAAGTAAATGGTCTATCCCTTTAATTGAACTTTTCAAAATTCTATCTACAAAAATACTTAATGAATAGGTACTACTACATCTTGCAGAAATAACTCTGAAAGGAGGTTGTTGGACTGACTTGTGTACCTTCGGAATACCAAAGCCAACTGGTGTAGTGGAGTGTTGTGAGGACAAAATTTTTTATAAATCTTCAGAAATGGCCCTCTGCAACAAAGAATCTTCTAAGAAAAGTTGAATCTTTCTATACGCTATCAAAACTTTGTTGCGAGAAGCCACCTGATATTTTTCAGTGTCTGAAAATATCTGAAAAAGTTGATCAACATACTCAGTGTTGTAGAACAAAGTTGTTTTTTGCTTAAATTATTTGTTTAACTGTTGTAGGCTACACACTAAAGTGTGATAGCGTTTTCTGATCGTTTGTAGTTGTTTAAAGCTGTTTTAAGTGTATTTTTTACTGTTTTTGCTTTAGCTTTAAAAAAAAAAAACTAAAAAATTCCTTGTTTCCCGCCTTTCTAAGCTAGTATAGTCCAGTTCTCAGGCTAGTGCTGAATTCAGTGCTGCGCTACAAGTTTCTAAGTTGCCCATACCTTACTTGGATAGAAGGAAGTTTCTCTGTTCACCTGTGAGAGAGGAGAGCTTTGAGCAGCCTATCTGTCCCTGGAGGAGTGGTTCCAGCCGAGAAGTTAGTAGTTTATTGGCCATTTTGGGCTAATTTCTCTCTCTTTCATTTCCCTGCTATAAAAAACGTGTTTACGCGGTTTTGTGCGCCAGGCAGCACAGGTTAGCTAGGGTTAAATTATTCCCAGTTCCACTAAGTCTCCTCTTCAGTTTTTCCCTTGAAACTAGTCTAATTCTCAACCTAAGCACTCAAAAAGCATCCTACAGTCCAGCACTTCCTCAGACCTAATAGCAAGCACTAATATACCCTGACACTTGATTGGCCAGCAGGGCAAGGCTCTTTATTCACCCCTCACCTTTCAAGTGACTAAGCAGCTCACTCTACTATTCAGGCATGACCAAAGGACAATTTCAGGTGTACTCGCCAGTCCAGCTGGTGAATCTGGGTATCCAGAGGCAATGTTACAACTGCCTCATGTACACAGACAACCCTCTCCTCCTACTACAAAACACTAACATATGCGAAAGATGCAATTATACAGCCAAACTGGAGGCTAAGCTCTCTCCACTCAGGACTGGAAAAGACAGTCAAAAGGAGAAGGTTAACACTTGCACCACACCTCCACCCACACATAGACCTAATAAACCAGCACTGACAAAAAAATACACATAAATACACAAAATCATACTCAGAGGCTTAAAAATACCTGCAAAGCAGACACCCAAACAACCTGCACCTCCCGTCATAAACCAGACAACACATAAAACACAAAAACAGTGTGTCAGACAATCACAGCCCTTAAGGCGAAATAACATACCTAACACAATAGTCAGGCACACTGACGTCCCACTCACTAGGCCGGACAAGGAGAAGGTTACTGTTAGTTGCCTGTCGGGAGTCAGAATCCGCCACATAACACAAGCACTCGGGTCACTCCAGAACAAGTACAA
This sequence comes from Protopterus annectens, assembly GCF_019279795.1. Lineage (NCBI taxonomy): Eukaryota > Metazoa > Chordata > Ceratodontiformes > Protopteridae > Protopterus > Protopterus annectens. Next base: position 175,773,785 of record NC_056748.1, read on the forward strand.
ATATGACTCTGTCATCGTTCATGTTGGTGTGAATGACCTGAGACATACCTTCCTGGACTACATGAAAAGAGACATGGAAGAGCTCTCTGATCATGTAGCCCAGGTGGGTATGACCCTGACCCTGAGTAGCATCCTACCCTCACCAAGAATGATACCTCAGTATAAAGAAAAAAATTATCAATTTCAACAATTGGCTAAGCTTCTGGTGTCATTCAAAGGGGATCCAGTATCTGTCAGCCTGGGACGACATGCTCGACAAGCCGTGTTGCTTCGCAAGAGACGGCTTGCACCTGTCACCCCTAGGCTTTCGAATACTGGCCAAGCCTCTTGCTGCCCCCATAGTGCCTTATTTATGCAAGGCTCAAAAGTCAATCCCACCTCCATAAACAGCACAATTAACAAAAAACTGAGGGTTATGCTACTCAACACCAGGAGTTTAAATCTCAAAATGCACTTGCTCAAAGCACTTCTCAGTATGGAGAACATTGACATCTGTGCATTAACTGAAACCTGGTTCAAGGCTCCAGAGGGCACCCCAGTACTACTGGGCTACAACTCATACCACATATTTCGGCCACAGAACATGGACCGAAACACAAAAGGAGGGGGTGTATCCATATTCATCAGGGATACCTACACCTCCAGTTTAGTGGTGCAACATGATACCTCTGAGATCATCCATGTGCAACTAACATCGGACAAATCTGCAATGCAAATTGTGGCCTGCTACAGATCACCCACCATGACCCAGAACCACCACTCCGCCTTTCTGGAGACACTGGAAAACATGAATGCCCTACCGAATACCCTGATATTGGAGCATTTCAATTACCCTACCATTAACTGGGAAAACTACTCGAACACAAACTCCCAGGCCCAGCTATTCCTGGAATTCATCAACTCAAACACCCCTGGATCAGCTGGTAAACTCCCCTAACACAGGTGAAAACATATTGGATCTGGTCATCGGCAACAGGTGTTCCACACCGGAGGAAAACCCGTCACTGGTTAGATCAGACCATAAACTAATCACTCTGGATGTCCACACCCCACCACCACCACCACCTAAGGAAACCAGAGTAAAAAACTTTTCTAAAGCAAACTTCACCTTACTTAAGACAGAGGCGGTAAGTTTCACAGCCCCCACGCTAAAGGATAACGCTGCCCAAGATGCAGAAACCTTTACAAATGCACTCTGTGAGCACCTACAAGGATGCATTGATCGTGCCATCCCTAGCAAAACCAAGGCTCGCTCTTCTAAGAGAAGGAAACCAGTATGGTGGACCCCTGCCATAAACAGGCTATACAACAGGAGGAGGAAACTAGTTCAGAAAAATAGCAAATCCCAAGAAGGAAAGACATCTGTGAACAGTATCAATAAGAAACTAAGGTCCCTCATAAAATCATCCAAGGCTAACTTCGAAAGAAAAATAGCCAAGGATTCAAAAGCTAACCACAAAGCCTTTTTCAGCTATGTTAAGAATCTAAGTGGCAACTCACAGATATGCACTGAGCTAGTGCAAAACAGCACAAAATATACTGAACCTACTAATATTGCCAACATCCTGGCAGATAGATTCAGTGCAAACTTCACCCCCCTCTCACCCTAAAAGGGCCCACAACAATACCGGAAAAGTGTAGTGTCCCAGAAATCACAGACACACAGGTGAAAACAGCCCTTTCAAAAGCCAAAAATACATGGTCAATGGGGCCAGATGGTGTCACAGGCTGCGTCTTGCACGAACTACAGAACTAACTAACCCCCCACCTAAACACGCTGTTCACCCTCAACCTCTCCACAGGCTACATGCCCAACGAATGGCGCACAGCAGTGGTTATTCTGCTCCACAAAGGAGGGGCCACAACTGACCCTGGTAACTATTGCCCCATAAGCCTGACTAGCCTGGTCTGCAAGGCTATGGAGCGCATCATCATGGAACTCGTTAAAGACATTAGGAACCTCCAAACACTTGACCTGACCCAGCTCAGCTTTGTTAAGGGCAGATCATGCCTACTAAACCTGGTTGACTTCTTCGAGACAGTCACCAAGGCCATAGACGAGGGAAAGGAGGTTCACACAGCCTACCTTGACCTCGCCAAGGTTTCCGACACCATTCCCCACTCGGGTATTACAGAAAACTCACCAGCCTGAACATAAACCCCTACGTCACGAGATGGGTTGCCAACTGGCTTACAGACCGAACTCACATGGTAAGAATAGCGGGCTCCAGGTCTGACTCTAAACCAGTCACAAGTGGTGTCCTGCAAGGCTCGGTGCTGGAACCCCTACTGTTCGGCATATACTTCTCAGAAGTACAGAAGGACTATGGCTAACCAAGTTTGCCGATGACTTCAAACAGGGAGCCATAACTGACTCTCTGGCTGACACGGACATCCTCCAAAAGGGCCTTATTGAGACGGACACCTGGTGTCAAAGTCATGGCCTCAAGCTAAATGCCAAAAAATGCATAGTCATCCCATTTGAGAAAAACAAAACACCCACGAATTACCACGTAGGTGGCAGCCCCCTTAATACAGAACAGATAATAAGAGATCTGGGGACCCAGGTAGATAGTAATCTCTCCTTTGACAATCATATTGCCAAAGTAGTTAGGAAATTCTTCTATGTGGCCCATCTAATTACTAAAGGGTTCGCATCTAGAAATAAAGAGGTTATAGTGCCCCTCTACTCGTCACTCATCAGACCCATCATAGAGTACAATGCCCCATTTGGGATGTACCTCACAAGACACTTCCAACAGCTGGAAAGACCACAAAAGTACCAGACCAAGAGGATTACTGGCCTCAAACATATGCAGCCCGACTGAAAAAACTCCAGCTGTACTCAGTGGCATATCGCTTACTCAGAGCTGATCTCTGCCTGACTTACAAAGCCATGTCCAACTCGGAACTGATGGACATGCTCCACCTAAAGAAATCAAGTCACTGCGAGCTATGCGCTCTAGTGAGTTAAACCTCGCCACAACAATAAACAGAACATGCTGGAGGGATAGATTCCTGTCACAGAGACTCCCCATGCTTTGGAACAAAATTCCTAACTACATTAGGCAGAACACCTCACTAACACTTTTCAAGAGAAAGTTTGTAATGTTTAGTTAAAGTGTGAATAGTGGACTATGTGGCTGCTTCCATAATGTATACCTTGTCCAGACCTTTTTTGAAAGCCTTGGAGGTGGCCACAGCCCTAGTGGAATGGGACTTTACTCACACTGTTTTTTTTTTTTCATGGTGGGAGTAACAGAGACAGATAGTTTTCCTGATCCAGCATGCAATGGTTTGTTTGGAGACTGTCTTGCCCAGGGCTCTGGGGTGAAGAGAGACAAAGAGCTGCTTAGGATTTCCTAATGGTTTTTGTTTTGTCTGGGTAGAATCTTAGTTGCCTGTGCACATCCAAGAGTGCAATATCCTCTCCCCTTCATTAGTAGGGGAGGGAAAGTAAGTGGGTAGGTGGATAGATTGGTTTAGAGACAAGTCATTGACCACCTTGGGCATAAAGGAGGGATTAGTTCACAGGATGACTCTGTCTTTGTGGAAGGGGGTGTAGGGAGGGCCAGCCATCAAGACCTGCAACTCTGACACCCTTCTGGCTGAAGTGATAGCCACCAGGACAGTTTTCCATGTACACATCTGTAGGGAAGAAGACCCAGACGGTTCAAAAGGGTGTTGGGTTAGTTTTTCCAGGATGTAGTTAAGGTCCCAGTGCGGAGGTATAGGTTTTCTTTGATGGCCTCATGTGTAGGATCCCTTTAAGGAAGAGCTTTACATCGAGCCTGGCTAGCAAGGGGATCAAGGTGCAAGCAGGCGGATATAGCAGAAAGGTGCACTTTCAATGAAGAGTAGGAAAGTCCACTTTTAATCAATTGACCTACATAAGTGAGAACAAGGGGGGCATCGGCAGAGCAAGGGACCCTCCCCTGTCCAGACACCACTTTGTAAATCTTTCCCACTTTGCTAGGTAAGATTTTCTGATGGTAGGTTTCCTTGCCTCTCTCAGGACTGAAAGCACATCCTCTGAGTAGTGGTGTCTGAAAGGGATCAAAAGTTTATCACCCACAGAGTCAGGGATAACATCTGCAAATGTGAGTGAAGGAGAGTTCCTTTTTCTTGTGTCAGTAGGTCTACCTTGTAGGGTAACGTAGTGATTGCCCTTGGCTAGATTGTGAAGTAGGGGGAAACCAGTGCTGCCTTGGCCAGTAGGGAGACACTAACAAGATTTTTGGTTTGTCCTTCTGGATTTTCAGGAGAACTTTCTGAATCATTGGGAAGGTATAAAAAGACTTTCCCTCCCAAGAGCTGCTGAAAGCGTCCACTCTCCATGCTAGAGGGGAGTAGGTCTTTGAGCAGAAGGTCTGCAGCTGCTTGTTCTGGGGGGGAGGCAAACAGGTCTATTTGTGGAGTACCCCACCAGTGGACTATATCTAGAAGACTCCCCTGTGCAGCATCCATTTGTGCTGTGGAGAGTAAGTCCTGCTTAGGAGATTTGCTTGTTTGTTGTCCTGCGAAGAGATGTAGGTTGCCTGCATGACCAAGATGTGTTGAGAGGCTAGGTCCCACATCAGCAGGGTCAGCCTGCACAGCTGGTAGGCCTTTGTTCCTCCCTGTATGTTGAGGTACCACATAACAGTGGGATTGTCGGTCACTATCCGGAGCACCCCTGGTACAAGGGGAATAAAGGTCTTTAGAGCTAGTAAGACTGCTATTTCCCTGACATTGATGTGCTTGGTCTGCAGAGAAGGCTACCACTTTTTTTGGACCCTGTAGGATGCCAGTGTTGCCCACCAACCTGAATCTGAGGCATCTGTATGCATTATTTGGGTTGGGGAGGGGGTTGCAATGGGAGTCCTGGCTTTAGTTGGACTTGCTGGATCCACTAGCTGATTTCTGTCTTTAAACAGGGAAGGAGGGGAGTGATGAAGGTGTTGGGACCAAATGTTTTTGAAGTACCACTGTAGCTTGTGCATGTGCATTCTGGCCAGTGGTAGCATGGGGATGGTTGCTGCCATTAAGCCCAGGAGACAAAGAAATTGCCTTGCTATCACCCTCTGGGAGTGAAGGATTTCCTAGAAGTGGGAAGTCAGGGACAGAACCTTGTCCTGTGGGAGAAAGGCCTTCATTTTGTCCATTCTGATTCTGCAGCCTAGGAAAATCTTGTCCTGGGCTGGGTTCAAGGAGGACTTTAGGAGGTTGATGGTGAACTCTAGATTTTGCAGAAGGGACATGTTCAAGTGTAGATGCCTTCAGAGGGTATCTTTGGACTCTGCTAGTATTACAATGTCGTCCAGATATGGGTAAATCTGCATTCCCTGAGTTCTGCAGAAGGCAATAGCTGGGGCTAGGCACTTTGTAAAGACTCAGGGACAGTGGATAAACCAAAGGGAAAGGCAGTAAATTGGAAATGAGAGGAAGCTCCAGAGAAATGCAGGAATTGTCTGTGGGAATTCCTGATGGGAATGTGTAGGGTAGGCTTCTTTTAGGTCCAGGGTGGCCATAAAGCCCTTGGCTGGAATAAGAAGCAGCAGAGTGGGGAAGACTGCATTTTGAAGGAGGATACCTGAAGGAGAAGATTTAGAAAGGAGAGATCTAAGATGGGTCTCCACAGGCCATCTTTTTTGGGGACCAGGAAGAGATGGGAATAGACTCCCTTTCCTTCCTGCCCTGATGGGTCAGGTTCTATGGTGCCAAGCTTAAGTAGGTCTGACAAAACTTGTGGTAGGAGATGAATTTGTTTTTTGGGTGGAAAAGGAATACCTTTCCTGGGTGTTTTTTTCTTTCCAGGATAGGAACTACCTTTTCTGGATAATGGATACTACCCATTGGTCTGTGGTGAAGGACTGCCAGAGGGGGAGACAGTGGTGAACGATGCAGATAGTGGTAGGTGGGCAAGCAGTCACGCATTACTGGGACCTCCTCTGTCCTGAAAGGGTTGTCTGGGCTGAAGACGTGGTGCAGTAGGTCAAGACATGGTAGGTGGTCTTGCCTCGCTTCTAGATCTGGAAGAGGAATCAGCTGTCTGAGAAGGGTTACACCTTAGAAAATTGATTTTATCAGGGTAGTCCCTGTAATGCTTGGGAATGGGGGACACCAGCAGATGTTTGATGTCCTGAAATTCTTTACTTTTTCCTGCAAATTCTTGAAGAGGTCTGCAGACTGTTTTCCAAAAGGAAATTGTGATCCAGGGTGATCCAGATTTTGGACTTGAAGTCTTCAGGTAGATTCTGTAGTCTCAGCCAGGAGTATCTCCTGAAGACAGAAGCCGATGCTGCAGAGCTGGCAGATGCTTCTGCAGCATCGTAGCTGCATCTGATGAAGTGCCTGGCTACTTGCTGAGCCAACAACAGTTTGGAGGCAATGTCAGTCAGGAATAGAAGCCAGCATGGAGGAGGCTTGAGACACTAAGTCTAGAGCACACTTAGTCATGGGGGTCTGATAATTTATGGCTCTGAAAGCCAAAGTGGAGGATGTGTAAACCTACTTTCCCATCCTAGCCATACAGTTGCTATCTTTATCTGTAGGAAGGAGGCAGGCGGAAGGCAGCAGTCTAGACTGTTTATCAGGAGCGGTGGCAATAACAGCTGGGTCCGCCAAGAGTGGTTTAACCAAGAATTTATGCTCCTCTGGCACTTTACAGAAGTGGTCTGGGGCCTTAGAAGCTTTATTAAAGGCATCCAAGTAAGCAGGCAGCACCAGAGGGACAGCTGAAGGGGAAGGTGATTCTACTTGAAGCTCAAAGTACCTCTTTTGGGTGTCAGTCATTTGGGAAGTATCTCATTTGAAGTAATCTTTCATCTTGGTGATGGTCTCACCAAAGGTAATATCCTCAGGGGTAGAATCCCCTTTCCAGAGATTTCTCATCAGGAGAATAATACTCCTGGGGAGAAGCAGTCAGAAATGTATATGAAATAGAGTCCTCTGAGGAACAGAAAGAAGAATCATGTTCTTCCTCCCTAACTTGAGAGGTAATGGGTGGAAGGGAAGAGGCAGATGCAGGCCTAGGGCTCAGTAAAGGCAAAGCAGTGGGGTCTGAGGCTGAAGGCCTAAGGGTCATAAAGGCCTGCATGAGAGAGGAAGTAAAAGCCTGCCAATCTGGTACAGCTTCTGGAGAGGAGGAGGTATGCTTGGTTTTTTGCTTCTTCTTGGCTGGGATTGAGGTAGGAACCGGCCTGGCCTCAGGTTTAGAAGTCAACATTTCCAAAGTCTGGATCCCCGTCAGAGGTACCACAGAAACTGGTTCCCCCTCGACATCGACGGTAGTCGGTGTCTGGGTAAGCTCCAAGGACATGCCAGTCATCGGCTGTGCAACAACTTCCTCAAAAGACATTGTTGAAGTCGACGGATCCGCCGAGTGCTCAACTCCTAGATCGGCAGTTGGCAGGGTGTCAGGAAGCCAAGTGACAGGCGAGGAAGGCCTAGGAATCTTGGCCTTCTTTCACTGAGGTTCAGATGCGGCCACCGATGTGGGATCCATTCTAAGGGCAAACTGTTTAAGGCGCTGGTTTTCTAGGTAGAGATTTAAAGCAGCCAGTTGGCTGCGTAGGGTCTTCGGCATGAATGATTGACAAATTGAGCAGGTGGAATGGTCGTGTTCCCGGCTTAAGCAAAAAACACACCTACCATGGGCGTTTTTATGGGGTATCTGGCACCTGCATTGGCACTTTCCCTTTTTACCTGACATCAGCTAAAAGCTACAACAACCAAGCCTAAGCAATAACAATTGGCAAAACAAGAAAAAATAGAAACCCAACGGGTTACTTAGCTTTATTGATGTGACGTCTATGAAGGAGCGATCACACGATGCATAGGTCTGCGGCTGAAAAGTTCTGAGGATAGTGTGTGCAGACGTCACATTTAAGGGCCCTGGTTTATGGCTTTACATCTGACATCCCACGCACGCTGCAACAACTAAGTTGAAGCTTTTGTATAGGAGCCGACGTACGAGTCGCCTGAGGGCAGGAAATCCCACAACTAGAATACTGCAACATAGGAACACAGAAGAACATCTAAAGCATTGATATCCTGGTAAATAAAGCAATGTTTCTGCAAGGAGAGAGGTGTGGCTATACTTTACAGGTTTCAGTTGTGTGTGTTAAGAGTTATAATATAATGCACTGCACCAAAAATAACTTTTTCCAACTTAAAAGTTACAAAGTGCAAAAACTGGTTAGCATCACTGCGTAGTAAGTACAGTTTGTACAGTGCATCCAGCAGCAGCTATTTGGTTGGAAGATTAGAAAAATAGCAAGAGTTGAATCAGTATGTAACTAAAAGCAGGAGAAAGGGCCGCATGCAGCAGTCTGAAAATAAAGAACTGAATAAAAATTGGCAAGCTCTATTTAGGAAGATAAAGCCGCGGTGGTGCAGCAGTAGCATTGTTGCTTCACAGCAAGAGGTTTTCCCGTTCGATTCTCGGCTGGAGCGCCTTCTGTGTGGAGTCTGCATGTCCTCCCCACGGTCGCGTGGCGTTCGAAAGACATGCGTAGAATGGGTGTGCCTTCATTGAAGGTTGGGCGTCGAGCTGGCACCTTGGCACCCATAAAAAATCTACTGCCAATCATTAGCGGACCGGAGTTCCGCTGTGGCGACCCCTAACCGGGAAAAGCCGAAAGAAGAAGAAGCTCTTTCTTAGGATGATAGTGAACAGATTTTTTTTCTTTTAAAACATGGAAATTTTGTGTAGTGTTAAAACCTTATTTGAAGTATAACAATAAAGATCACGAGTCAGCCTGCAAGCTTGACAGTTCGTTCATTTCAGTTGGCATTATGTCCAACTATGAAGCAACCTGGTACCATAAATAGGAAGAGAAGATATTCACTTAGGTTTGTCTCAATTGCCCTCTGTAACCTTACTGAATGGAACATTGTAAAATGACTGAAATAAGCTTTAAAATATATTGAACTGCATTAAAGGAAGTAATGTTAACCATCTGAGCAGCTGCAATTATGTAACAGAGTAAAAATGAGTACATAGGTGAATAACATTACAAGGTGGACAGGCAATGGAAAACAGAGAGCTGAGTAGAAAAAGTGGTTAGATAAATGGGAAATATGCTGACGGTTTCCCTGCTGGGAGGGGACACTGGCTGAATAGATTTAAGATAATTTTGTATTTGCTATGCAGAAATCAAGTGTGAGTATGCAAGTTAACAGAATAAACCTACGGCTTAGGTTAGTTAATTCCTGTTTTGATGGCCATCAAAGATAAGCATTTGCCCTAATGACAGAAGAGAGATGATACATTTTTTCTTCTTTCCAAAAAATATATGTACATAGCTATTTGGCTCTTGCAATGTTGTGAGGGAGTGGGGTTTCAACAATATCACAAAAAGTATTATAACAATGCATAACATGTTCAACAGAAAAGGTTACAGCATTTTTACATGGAGTAATGAAATGCAATTCACTTAAAATTATGGGAATACCATTACGAGGAAGGTTATAATTAAAAACAAAAAAGCAAAAAAAAAAAAATACAAAACAAAGCCATGCAGTGACGAAGAACCTGGAATATATGTAAAATGGCTGCATTTTACTTACTAACCAAGACTGCAAATGGCTTTGTAGGTATAGTAAGGGAAGTAGAATACAAATAGTACTGCAGAGATGCATTTAGATAAGGTTAAACACGTGAGAGAAAAGATTCAGGGGGTAGGGGTGGGGTATTTAGCTTAAAACCAAAGGTAGTGAGAAAACACCTGATGACATTACTAGGGCGAAGGGTACATTTAGTTAAAGGGGGGGAGATGGACATGGCAGTTTGGGGTTACTGATTTAGAAACAGAATTACCCTGGTGAGTATGTATGTCTCCTGCCTAAGTCAGCAGTTTTAGAACTAAAGAGAATGCAAAGGGAAATGAGTTTAAAGGGGCATTACCTCCTTTCTGAAATCAGCTGCTTGCCTGAGTACTTCGTTTACATTTTAGTGCTATGTAAGTCATATGTCCACACAGAGGCAGGATTTTCAAAGAAGCTTATTTAGCATACAGCAGGTCAGATTTCACAAATGTCATGGGGAATGGTCATTGCTAAAAGTTTACAGTGTCCTTTTGTGTTTTCCTTCCCCCACCCATAGGCTATTAAGATTAGTCGAATGATTTAGCCTCAGCCAAGTCACACTCAGACCTGCAGCCTTTGCAGTAGTGAAATTACATCTTTCGTACGTGCTTGTTTTTTGTAACACTTAATGGAATGATTATTCCAGCTTGGGCAATTCTATTTTCTTTTGTTTGTTTTTGTTTCATGCTTGTTGCTACATGCTTTTTTCCTATCGCTGGTAATTACTTTTCATATGGTCAGCAATAGTGTTGCTTTTTAGTGCATGTACTCATGCAGACATACACAGTTTCCCTCATTTGACAGGACAGCATTGCTTTGAACAATTTGCATCTTGGAAACGAACCCACCGAGTTGCAAATGTCCTGAGATTCTAGAAGAATAAAAGTCTTACAGTGTTTCAATAAAAAACATGTCAAGCAACTTTGAAAATTAATCTTGTGTACTAAAAGTATCTTCCCATTAGCTGACTCCCTTCAGAAATGACATAGTAAAAGTTTGTATAAAACTGATTCCATCCAAATTAATTTATTTTCTTTTTCTTCCCTGCATTGTGGTAAAATGTTTGGATCTTTCATTCTTATCCACAATATTTGACTGCAGTACAGTTACACTGGTTACCATTTCAAAGTTGAGGCAAATGTAGTCTCAATATTTCCATATATTTTCCTATCTGTGTGCATAAATATGTATGCAATATGTAATCTAACTTTATATTCATGCTGTTGTAAAACCATAGCCTTGCTATGTCTTGACGACCTGCTTGCAATTCAAGGCATTCTTCAATGTCTGTTAAATTTGTATATGATGAATATGTATATTTTATTAAAAATCTGTATGCAGTGCACATAATTGTTTTGGTGGTTTACTTCACTGTTAATACTGAAATTCTCTTAACTTTTCTCAAACTTGTCTCTTTTGTGACTCAGATGGCTGTGTTGATGAAACCACTTCCCCCCTTATCAAGATGGAAACAGATAATAGATAAATAATTTAAATAAATAAATGCATGTCATTATGTGTTTATCACATGTATTGCTTTCGTTGTTTAAAATGTATTTGCTGTGTATCTTTATGTCTTATAGATCCACGTATATTTGTATGTCTACACACAAATATATATCACACACACATATATATAAATCTGATTCTGAGGTTCTGTCGCTCTCTGTATGTATACAGACATACATACACCTATATGTGCGATGTATTGGTGGATATATACATATACACATGTGCACACTTATAAACTGGCATGCAGGAGGTATTTTGAACAAGGTGAGAGTATAGCTGCTCCTAACACCATTCATATCGCTGACCTATTATTGCTAGTTTTACAAGTAATAAATTTTTTTTCTATTTGTCATATGCTACTTTACAATAATATTAAAAGTGTGACTCAAACTACAGACCCGATAAGCTTAACAAGCCTTATCTGCAGTCGAGTGATGTTAAAGACATGCAGTTAGGTGCGTGCATGAATAGGTGTGCCTTCTTTGGAGGTTGGGCGTCGGGCTGGCAACTCGGCACCGTAAAAATCCACTGCCAATCATTAGCGGACCGGAGTTCTGCTGTGGTGACCCCTAACCAGGAAAAGCTGAAAGACTTTTTTTTTAATCTGTAAGGCCACAGAAAGAACTATCATGGACCCTATAAATAAGGACATAGGTGATGTTCAAACCCTTGATCCGACAGGGTTTGGTTTGGTCAAAAACAGGTCATGCCTATTAAACCTGGCAGACTTTTTCAAAAATGTCACCAGAGCCATAAATGGAGGCAAATCTGTGCATACAGCCTACCTTGACTTAGCAAAGGCGTTCGACACAGTCCTACATTTGGGCATCATTGATAAACTCTCCCAGATGAATATCAACCCTTATGTTGCTGGGTAAGGTTGCTAACTGGCATACCAACAGATCACACTCAGTCAGAGTTGGGGACTTCACCTCAACCAGGAGACCTGTCACCAGTGGAGTTACACAGGGGTCAGTGCTGGGGCCTCTATTAGGTTCATTGATAGTTACAAGGCTATCGGCCCAAGGGCCTAAGTAAGCCTAGCCAGCAAGGTTCCTTGGCTTACACCACCCAAGAAAGTTAATTTCCTGTGCCCCTGTTGAGCAGAGCCACAGAAGTGATCCCCGGGGTGTATTTCCTATTTCCCATCCACTCATCAAGATTTTTCTTGAATAGTGCTAATGAGGAACTTTGCTTGACATAGATGGGTAGCTTGTTCCACAGTATAGGAAGTTTCTGGGACAGGAATCTATCCCTCCAGCACGTCCTGTTTATTGTGGTGACAAGGTTTAAGTCCATAGAGTGTGTAGCTCGGAGGGATAGGGATTTCTTAAGGTGTAGCATGTCCAACAGCTCTGGGTTTAACATAGCTTTATATGTTATGCTACAGAGTAAAGCTGGATGTTTTTGAGATGGTCAGTGTAGGGCATCTGTTTGAGGCCAGTAATCCTCTTTGTGAGGTACTTCTGTGGCCTTTACAGCTGCTGTAGAATGTCTTGTAAGGTACATTCCAAAAGGGCGTTGTACTCTCTAATGGGTCTAATGAGTGCCAAGAAGAGGGGAACAATGACCTCTTTTTTCCTGGATGAGAACCTTTTGTGATGAGGTGTGCCACACAGAAGGATTTCCTAACTACTGTGGCGATGTGATTATCAAAGGAGAGACTACTGTTCACCTGGGTCCCAAGGTCTCTTATTACATATTCAGCGTTAAGTAGACCACCGTTTATGTGGTAGTTCATGAGTACAGAGTTTTTACCAAAGGCGATGACAATGAACTTTTTGGCATTGAGCTTGAGGACATGCCTCTGACACCAGGCATCTGTCACAGTGAGGCCCTTCTGTAGGATGTCCACATCATTTGGGGACTTGACTATGGCTCCTATTTTGCAGTCATCTGCGAACTTCGTTAGCCAGAGACCTTCTGTGTTAGCCTGTACTTCAGAGAAGTAGATACCAAACAGGAGAGGTTCCCAGGACTGAACCCTGTGGTACTCCACTTGTCACTGGTTTGAAGTCAGATTTGGAGTCTGCAACTTTTACAGTGTGGGTTCTGTCAATGAGCCAGTTGGCAACCCATCTTGTGACATAGGGATTTATACCTAGTTTAGTGAGTTTAGACATAATTCCAGAATGGCGGATGGTGCTGAAAGGTCAAGATAGGCTGTGTGAACCACCTTACCCTTGTCTACGGCTTTGGTGACTGCCTCAAAGAAGTCGATCAGGTTCAGGAGGCATGACTTGCCTTTCACAAACCCAAACTTGGTGGGGTCCAGAGTTTGGAAGTTACCAATGTCTTTGTTTATGAGTTCCATGATGATACGTTCCATGGCCTTGCAGACCAGGCTCGTCAGGCTAATAGGGTGATAGTTCCCAGGATCAGTGGTGGCTTCCCTTTTGTGGAGGGGGATAACTATTGCTGAGCATCACTCAGTGGACGCAAAGCCTGATGTTAGACTATGATTGAACAAGGTGCTTAGGTGGGGAGCCAGTTCATTCTGAGGTTCGTGTAAAACGCAGCCTGGGATGTTGTCCGGTTCCATGGATGCTGTGTTTTTGGTTTTAGAGAGTGCAGCTTTTACCTGCATAGATGTGATTACAGGGACTCTGCCATTCTTCCTGTATAGATATGGGCCCTTTAGGGGGTGAGAGGGGGGTAAAGTTAGCACGTAACCTATTTGCCAGGATGTTGGCAATATCGGTTGGTTCTGTAATTTTCGTGCTGTTGTGCTGTAACTCAGAGCAGATCTGTTGCTGCCATTGAGATTCTTGACATAGCTATAGAATGCTTTGTGGTTGCCCTTGAATCAGTGGCGATTTTGTTTTCATAGCTAGCTTTGGAGGATCTTATAAGGGATCTCAGCTTCTTACTGAGAGTGACCAGGCAGCTCCTCCACTCATGGGATTTTACTCTCTTTTGCAACAGTTTCTTCCTTCTGTTGGAGAGTTTATGGCAGGGGAACCACCAGATTGGCTTCCTTTTTTTGGAGGATAGCGTCTTGGTTCTGTTTGGGATAGCACTATCCATGCACTTGTGTAAATGCTTCTAGAGTGCATTTGTGTAGGATCCAGCAGTCGTAACTGTACTGTCTATCTGCATGGGTGTCATGAAGTTCGCCACTTCTGTCTTAAGAAACATGAAGTTGCCATTGGAGAAATATTTTACCATGGTTTCCTTAATGGTGGGTGGGGGCGGGATGTGGATATCTAGGGTGATTAGCTTATGGTAGGATCTGACCAATGAGGAGTTGATTTCAGGTGTGGAACACCGGTCCCTCATGTTGGTAATGACTAGGTCTAGGATACTGTTGCCCCTGGTGGGGGTGTGGATAAGTTGATCCAGGGCATTGGAATTTATGAATTCCAGAAAGCATTGAGCAAAGGAGTTGGTACATGAGTAGTTTTCCCAGTTAATGGTGGGGTAGCTGAAATCTCCCATTATTAGGGTGTTTGGTTGAACCCTAATATTTTCCAGTAAATCAAGAAAAGAGGAGTGGGAATCCTGGGGCATGGTGGGGGATCTGTAGCAAGTTACAATTTGGACTGCAGTTTTGCCCAGAGTTAGGTGCACTTGGATAACCTCAGATGCATTATGCTGCGCAACTAGCCAGGAGGAGTGGCTATCCTTAAGGAATATGGACACACCTCCACCTTTGGTGTTCTGGTCCAGGTTAGATGGCCGAAAAGTGTGGTATGAGTTATAGCCTGGTAATGCAGGGGTGCTCTGTAGAGCCTTGAACCAGGTCTCAGTCACTGCACAGATACCGATGTTCTCCATTTTAAGGAGTGCCTCGAGTGAGTGCATTTTGATATTTAGACTTCTAGCATTAAGTAGCATTACCCTCAGTTTTTGCTTGCCTGTTCCTGTTACGGTGATGAATTTGTCATTTGAACCTTGCCTAAAAAAAGCACTATAGGGGCGGCACGAGCCTTAGCCAGTAACTGGAATCCCAGGGGCAACAGGTGCAGGGCATCTCTGGCAAACCATCATGGTCTGTCGACCATGTCGTCCCAGGCAGACAGATACTGGATCCCCTTAGAATGACACCAGAAGCTTAGCCAATTGTTGAAGTCAATCATTTTGTCCTTGTACTGTGGTATCATTCTGGGCGATGGGAGGATGCTACTCAGGGCTAGGGTCATACCTGCCTGGGCTACAAGATCGGAGAGCTCTTCCATGTCTCTTGTCATGTAGTCCAGGGAGGTACGTCTCAGGTCGTTCACACCAACATGGACAATGACAAAGTCATATTTGTACTTGTTGTGGAGTGACTTGAGTGCGTGGGTTATGTGGTGGACCCTAGCACCCAACAGGCAGCTGACATTAACCTTCTCCTTGTTTAGCCTAGTGAGTGGGACATCAGTGTGCCTGACTATAGAGTCACCTATGACTAGTGAGCTGGATACGTTGGTTTGTTTGGAATATACTTCTCAGAAGTTCAGGCCAAAACAGAGGGGCTGTGGCTGACTAAGTTTGCTGAGGACTGAAAATTAGGAGCAATTACTGAATCCCCAAACATTGTCAATATACTTCAAGAAGGACTTACTCAAACCATTGACTGATGCCAAAACCATGGACTCAAACTCAGTGCTAAAAAAGCATTATCATCCCCTTTGGTAAAAACGATATCCCTGCAGACTATCATATAAATGATAGTACCCTAACAACTCAGTAGTGAGAGACTTGGGAACGAAGTTGACTGTAGCCTAAACTTTGACCACCATGTGTCTACTGTAGTAAGGAAAGCATTTTACATCGATCACTTCATTAGCAAAGGTATTGCCTCAAGTGTGAAAGAGGTCCCCTGTACTCGACCCTCATATGGCCAATAATTCAGTACAATGCTCCCTTTGGTATGTACCTTACCAGGCACCTGAAGAAACTTGAAAGACCTCCAAGATTTTTAACCAAGAAAATTCAGCATCTCCAGCACATGTCATACACTGACTGACTGAATTCACTGTCACTGTACTCATTAGGATACAGACTACTTGCAGGAAACTTATGCCTGGCCTGCACAGTAATCTTAGATCCAACCGTAATGAAAATGCTGCACATCTGCAAGTCAAATGGGATAAGGGTCACTTGCTCTAGGGACCTTAATCTGACCTGCAACATAAATAGGACCTGCTGGAGGAACAGATAAGTCTCTCATAGGTTGCCTCTCCTCTGGAATAGGCTACCAATTCACACCAAACGGAGCCCCTCTATGATCCTGTTTAAGTGTAGCCTGGATGACTGGATGGGAAAACAAATTCCTTGCTGGGGATTTCACCTATGACCCTCCTAGATATGGGCAGTCATTGCTAGCTAAGATCTTGAGTTTAGGCTAGATCCTTTATATTGGGTTTCTCTACTATTATACTGGGTACACACAGCTAGGTTATAAAGACCTTTATAAAGACATTTGGGTCAGTTGCCTAGCAACCACCTATGAACCTATCAAGTAACAGAGTTTTCTTGCCTTCAGTCATCTAAATTTTTAGAAATGATAATCTTACTTGTGTGTTGGCACACACTGACTACACTGCATTTTTTTTTCAGGATAACTGTTGCCATATCTCCAAGAATTTATGTGTCTCTGCTCGACAGTGGCACAGGAAAATAACTTTCTTGGGTGGCGTAAGCCAGGGAACCTTGTTGGCTAGGCTTACGTAAGCCCTTGGGCCGATAGCCTAGTACCTACCTATGAACCTATGGAAGAGGTATTTAGGAGAAAACAAGCTCAGCAGCAAGCAGCCAAGAGTAATTACATGTAGACATTAATTTGCCATTACAGAGATGGAGGTCTTCCTGGAGATACAAACAGAAGGCAAACAAGGTACTCCCCAACTCAAAATCGGACAACATATGTATAGCTCAGTCAGGGAGCAATCAACAAAAAGGGTGAGGTGAAGAATAACTGGACATTTTACACTATGTTTCTTTCACAGTGGCCTCAATTCAAGGGAGTGGCACTGGAAACAGCACCAGTAGCAGTATGTGTACAAATTCATTCACAGTATCAGTGGACATACTGGAAACAAAACCGGTACCAGTGTGGGTACAAATTCATTCACAGTATCAGTGGACATACTGGAAACAGTACCAGTACCAGTGTGGGTACAAATTAATTCACAGTATCAGTGGATGTACTGGAAACAGCACTGGTACCAGTGTGGGTACAAATTTGCTCATAGTATCAGTGGACATATGAGAATAAGCGATAATAAACACCCTCAGTGCAAGTAATTAGGTGGCTTTCAAAAGGGTACTACAGCACTTTAGAGACACTAGGAAGGTCCAAAGCTGTCCAGTTCTATGGCTCATAGCAGTAAACCAGTGGAGGGCACACACCCTGCTACTGTTAGAGACT
Source organism: Protopterus annectens (assembly GCF_019279795.1). NCBI lineage: Eukaryota > Metazoa > Chordata > Ceratodontiformes > Protopteridae > Protopterus > Protopterus annectens. Next base: position 175,791,222 of record NC_056748.1, read on the forward strand.
GATTAAAACAAGTTGAAGGCAGCATGACACCTGGCAAGCTATCAACTGACTGTACAAAGCCATGGGGAGGCAGTGCGAGCCTTATGGGACAAACTCCAAAATATATGTCATCAGTAATACAACAGACTGTTTTTCATAGCCTGTTGTTTATCACTTCTATGTGGAGAAGGTTGCTTATCAGTCCTATGTAGAGCATTTAGCTGGTCAGAATAAGAATATTCTAATGATAAATAGCAGCAACGCATGACCGATCAAGAGGTGAAGAACCAATGGTTGGCTCCAGTCTCAGAGGCCACGGAATGGAATGTAGTACAATGTCTACAGCATTACCAAACATTGTCCCTACAACCCAGAAGCACACTCACACAGTTTCATCATTGACTGGCACTTAAGAAGGAGCAGCTTACAGCCATCAGAAGGGTACCCTGCTTACCCATCTTCATGTGAGGGCTGTATTGAAGAAAACAGTGGAGTGATGAAGCTTGGACTCCAAACATATACCCCATGTTCAGTTAGATTTCATGATAATTTAGCACAGTGGCAGCTTCATATGTGCAGTTGGCAATGACATCATGGGAGAACATCAAGAAATTAGGAAGACAGATGTCTAATGCTTCTGAAAGATAGCTGAAAAATAACCTCTTCTACCACACCTAACACTGTTGCCCTATTTGTAGAACCTGGGTGTTTCCTGTAAGACCCACATTTCACCTTCCAACAATACCTTTTGTTGACTGGAGCTTTCTGCATGTTTGATTGCCCAGTACCTTGCTGGTGCTCTTCTATGTGAATGGAAACACCTATCTTATATATCATCTTCTGGAACATGCTGACATTACCTGTGATGTGTTCTGGTACAAAAGGTACAACATGTAAAATGTGTGTTAAAGCCAAAATTTATTTACACTGAGGCCACAGAGTTTGCTGAGATGTACACCCTTCTACAGTCCTTACTGTTGCCTACTATTCATGGTGATACTTATATCAAGGGATCAAATGGCATTGTTGATATGTGCAGTTCTTGTCCTGTATGCCATTCTTCAGCAGAGTGTTGTCCATAACTAGGGTACATGGCCCATTCCACCCTGCTTGACCTCTTACAGATATGTAAAATACACACCACCGTGAAAACCCACAACAAAGACTAATATTGTATAGACAGAGAAATAGAACATGGCTGGCACAACAGATTTCTATCCCAAGGAATCCTATATTTATTGAATAAACTTCCAATGCATGTCAAGTAATACTACACATGGTCTGCATTCAGTAATATTCTGAATGAATAGCCTGGAAATCATAAAACCTCTTTGGGGTATACAGCATGGTGCTTCTTGATCATGGAGCTCAACTCACTCAACAGCGCTCAAGCTTAGCTGGCTATGGTTATGAATGGTCTTTTGAACTGCACACCTAGTATACACCTATGAACTTATCAATCTAACATATAATCAGCAAGTATCTTATAAATGTGCATGCTGCATATAGAATACATATGCAGACAAAAACATCAGTTTCTTGATGAATGTATTTCTATAATCCATCTCATATGAATGTCATTATATGAGGGCGGCCGCGGTGGTGCAGCGGTTAGCATTGCCACCTCACAGCAGGAGGTTCTCCGGTTCGATCCTCCACTGGGGTGCCTTCTATGTGGAGTCTGCATGTCCTCCCTGTGGTCGCGTGGGTTTCCTCCGGGTGCTCCGGTTTCCTCCCACATCCCAAAGACATGCTGTAGGTGGATTGGACACACTAAATTGGCCCTAGGTGTGAGTGTGCGCGTGTGTATGCCTTCTGTGGAAGGTTGGGCGCCGGGCTGGCAACTCGACACAGTAAAACTACACTGCCAATCATGAGCGGACAGGTGATCTGCTGTGGCGACCCCTAACCAAGAGAAGACGAAAGAAGAAGAAGTAGTATATACTACTATTGACCACACCAATTTTCATACTACCATGATTGTGCTACAGATCTCTCTGAATCACACATGCCCTGCATGTCAACACTTACTGTATAGTTTAGCTTTACACACTGTTCTATTTTTCCTTTCTGAATACCATCTACTGTGTTTTATGTCCTGTCAGAGTACCAACTGTATACACAAACAAGGTACCTGTAAACAAACATTTGTTTATTTAAATAAGTAACGAAAACAAACAGATGTGAAATGTACTCTCTAAGGTACCAAAAATGAAATTTAACCTCTGTTTGAAATCATTTAAATGTATTTATTCCCATTATTTCTTTATTCATCTGTTTATTTACTTATTAATTTCAGCTCGATAACCATGTAAGTGGGAGGCTGACAGACCCTCCTGAGTCACAACCTGAGCTCCATGGTGCACGACACAAACAGCAAACTGTAAATAGTAGTATACTACTTTCTAAAAGAATGTCAAGCAATTTGGCTAAACGCAGAAGTGGAATTCAAGCAAGACGACAGGTAAAAAAAAATATAGCAAATGAAAATGAGGTCAAACTGTAAGTACAACTTTGCAGGCAAGAATGGCATTACTGCTCATGCCTGAAATATTTTTATGTATGTACATATGTAAAATGTATAAATAAACTTTTAATAGAGTGGCTATGTTAAGTATAGAAGGGTGTCTCCATTTTTATTTTTATTATGTGTAATGGTGTTTTTTAAACTGATGAGTGTATCTTGTATTGTTGTGATTCATCAGCAAATTGCCTCTTCTGTGTTTCACTGTAAAGCTGTTACGTTATATCAAAAATATCTAGCTATACCTAGACATGATACTTATGAAACAGTCAAATAAATAAAATTATGACATGAGGAACATGCATGTCTGCTTGCTTGCTCATTTATTTTACAAAATAAATGAAACTGTTTACTTATATTTGTATGTATAAAGTTGTACTGGCTAATTTTAATTTTTTAGCTCCCCTGGTCCTGAAAGTAGCACCCCTAGAAACCTATTTGCGTTCAGCTTCCAACCAGTCGCCACTTCACTTATCCGTACCTTGATCAAAAAATTAAAACCCACTACACTTTCTGCTGATCAACTCTACTGCCGAGTACCTACAAAAATCAGCTGATGCAATTGCTTACCCCGTCTCAATACTAATCAATCGAACCATAGTAGAAGCTAAAATTCCCACCATCTGGAAAATATCCTATGTAATCCCACTTCACAAAGGAGGCAGCTCTACTGAATTCTCCAATTATAGGCCAATAGCTATACTCTCTCCACTTGCAAAGATTATGGAAAAATGTATTCATAGACAATTCATGCATCACCTAATCCAAAATCGCCTTATGGCAGACACTCAGCATGGCTTCCGTCCTCATCACAGCACTACTTCAACCCTCCTAGCCTTTACTAACACCATAAACCATAATCGCAACAATAATTATATATCCTCAGCCCTCTTTTTGGATCTTTCCAAGGCATTCGATATGGTTGATCACCAACTTTTAATCCACACCCTGCAAACATTCTGTTTAGATACTGGAGCCCTCCAATGGTTTCAATCCTACCTGAATGATTGACAGCAGGCTGTCCTCTGGCAGAACAAACTCTCTAACCTTCTACCCAACACCCTTGGAGTACCACAAGGCTCTATACTAGGGCCCTTGCTGTTCTTCATTAACGACCTTTATACTGTCATCCCAAAAGTCAGCTGTATCCAATATGCTGATGACTCTACTCTGATTTGCTCAGCCACATCTCCAGTAGAGTTATGGTCAGCTACCCAGACTACCTTTAATACAATAGAAAACTGGCTTTCTGAACATCATCTGATCCTAAATCCCAAAAAACTAAAATGCTGTTATTTTCACCAACACGTAGGTCTACCACTTTCACCTTTACCATAAAATCAAATGATGGCACAATAATCTCCCCTGACCCATCTACAAAACTATTAGGTGTCATCATAGACAATAATCTCAAATTTGACCTACATGTTAACCAAACTATCAAAACCATCAATAAAAAACTAGGGTCACTTTACAGAATAAAAGCCTTCCTAACCCCTCCAGCTAAAATTGCCATAGCTCGCTCTCACCTTCTTTCAACCCTTCTGTATGCATCCCCTCTACTCTCGAATTTGAACAAGACTGTCCTTAACAAACTCTCAATTTGCTACAACCACATTGCCAGGTTTGCCACTGGGCTGCCTTTTAGGACACATCATTGCATCAATCTAAATCAGCTTGGTTGGCTTGAACTACCTAGCCTAATCCAGTATAACCAACTGATTATGGCCTATATAATCCAGACAATACTCCTGCACTAAAAAATATTATCACCCCCTATAACAATCCTAGACCGCTTCGATCCTCTAACAAACTACTAATTCAGACTAGCAAAATTAATAACACAGCCGGTGATTGTCTCTTTGCAAACTCTGTAAGTAGATCCTGGAACTCACTTCCAGCTGATATTACCTTACTTTCCACCTTAGGTCAATTTAAAACTAGACTCAAACAACATTTGTCACTTAACTGGCTATGTCAATGTATCAAGCCTGGCTAACTCGAATGTGTAAAAATCTGTTAACCAGTTTACTGTGTAATTTAATTTAATCCTGACTTGTGCACAGGACTAACTTTAACCTGTGGAACTTGTTTAACTTGCTTACTTATGTAATCTCTGTAAATAATCTGTTTGTAATATGTAATGCTGGTATTATGTAATGCTGTATCTGCTTACCCTTGGAGCTTTTCTCCCCGGGCCTCCGCTGAAAAAGGACATGCATCCAGTCGGACTATCCCGGTCAACAAATGTAAAATAAATAAATAAAAATAAAAATTAGAAACAAAAAGGTCTGTCTAGTGTATAGGAATATACATGCAATGAAAGACATTAATTACTTGTGATTTCATGACATTTCAGTTATAACTGAAGCCATGTCTCTCAACCTTATACTATACTATTGAGAAAAAAGTCTTGACAGAAACATTTAATTGGAAAAATAGTTATCAAAGTCCAAGATAAAAGAGTAGAGGACAGTAACTTTACTCAAAAGTGTTACACAACAGCAATAAGGTACAAGTAGAAGACAAAGTCCATATGACTCAAAGATGACTAGTTACTCCCCAGAAGATACCCTCTCTACCTCTTATCCTCTCACTGTTACTAAAGAATGGGTTCTCACTGCAGCCTCCAGAGCTAAACGCACTACAGCAATGAGACCTTATAACATCCAGAGATGCCTCCTCTAGAGTTTGAAAAATGACGCCTCAGGCCCACTAAAATATCTATTCAGCCTCAGCCTCCAGACAGACTTTGTCCCTAGGGAATGCAATGGTCATCTCTCTACATAAAGGTGGACCATCAACAGACCCAGGGAACTACAGACCCATAAGTTGGACTAGTCTTGTTTACAAGGCCATGGAAAAATTTATCATGGATCTACAAAAATACATAGGAAATCTTCAAACACTGGACCCATCCCAGTTTGGTTTCATCAAGGATAGGTCACACCTACTAAACCCAGTGCACTACTTTGAGAAGGCCACATAAGCCATGGATGATGAGCAAAAAAGTGCATACTGCCTACCTTGACCTGGTAAAGGCATTCAACACACTACTCCTCACTTAGGCACTACAGAAAAACTCAAAAATGTAGACATAAATCCCTATGTCAAATGACTCATGGAGAGGATACTTGAAGTTAGGGTGGTGGAATCCACCTCCACCAATAGGGCTGTTAATGGTAGTGTTCCACAGGTCTCAGCAACTGGACCTCTCCTGTTTGGAATATACTTTTCTCAAGTCATAACAAATATAACAGGGTCTTTGGGTGACCAGATCTGCAGATGACTGCAAGTTGGGTGTGGTGACTGATTCCTCCAAAGATTTAAATATCCTTGAGGAGGGTTCTGAGAGCCAAGTAACTGGTGCCGGAAACTTAGCCTAATGCCCAATGCCAACAAATGCATATTTATACTCTTTGGGGAAGATGAGCACCCCTGCAAATTACAACATTAATAACACTATTCTAATAGTAGACCCAGTGGTAAGGGACTTGAGAATTCAGGTTGACAGTAACCTGAACTTTGATCACCATGTGTCCATGATGGTGAAAAATCCTTCTACGAGATATAACTCATACATAAGGGCAAGGCATCCAAATCTAAGGAGATCATACTCCACTATGCTCGGCCCTCATTAGACCAATTATCAAGTAAAATGTACCCTTTGGCTGACCAGGCATTTGTAACAACTATAGCAACTACAGAAGTTCTTCATTAAAAGAATACAGTATGTAAACAACATGTCCTATGTGGACTACCTCAAAGCCATGTGTGTGTTCTCAGTCTAACTACAGACTATTAAGGGCCAATCTATACCTAGCCTGCAAGGTCTTCTCAGATCCAGCCCTGATGGATATGCTACACATTCACAAAACAAGCAGCATGAGAATTACTCAATCTAAGGATTTAAACCTTGTCTGTAACACAAGCAAAAAATGGAGGAACAGGTGTGTGTTTGAGAGATTACCCTTTTTCTGGAAAAGACTCCCCATTTATGTGGAAACAGAGCTCTTCTTTAAGCCTATTCAAATAACATTTGGACCAATGGAATCATAAATTCATCCTCGCTTGTCACCTGTGGCCTTTTTGGACAGCAGCAGCTTATAGATTCTCTAAGGCACAAGCATACATCAAAATATTTCTAGTCCTTAAGCACTGACAATTATGAAAACTGGGGGCATGAATGGTTAGGCTTAGAAAGGCTCTATGGCCATTAGACTGGTAACCTCTATTGAGTATTTCTTCTAATGAACTGCAAATGCACGAAATTGCTTTCCTTACAAATTTGTGTAACAAGAACATGCAGAAATACTTATAATAACCAAAAATCACCTATAGTGGAGTGTAGGAAAAGGTAGGATACTGGTTAGCAACGATCTCTTTAAATAAGCTATACTTTACTGGATATGACACTAATGTATACAATGTATTTTATATAGCATGTATCATGGACAGAAGAACACCAAGAATAAAAAAAATGACAACTGGCTACACAAGTCCCAGGATAAAAAAGTGCCCAGTCTGCATATGCACACTGGTTCCAGGACTGGAAAAACTGACAGTGTAGAATCTTCAAGACACAGAAACATTCCAGCAGTGGGGTTAGGCCAGGTTCATGGAGAGGATGCCCCTACCCCATTGTAGAAGGAAGTAGTAGTACACAAAAACTGATAGGCCAGAAAAGAGCCATGACGACGACAGAGTGGACTACTTAGAATAAGAAAGAAATTATGTACTGTTACTATAGTTCAAGATGAGAAAGAAATTATGTACTGTTACTATTGTGCAAGAAGCCCAGAATTTCCATACAGAAGATATTCAAAAAGATTAACAAAGAGAAATCAGAGGAAAGAAAAAATACTTGCACAAGAAAAACTGTCAAAACCTTCAAATGCATTTTTGTGTTCAATACAACAAATTCATGAAAAACATTACAAAGACAAAAACTTTTGTGACTTTTGGAAAAAAAGAAGCAAACAAGGAAGTGTAAAATGTAAAGAAGAAAACCTAAAGATTTTTTTAAAGGCATAAAAAATAAACATGGGCATGGGAAAGAAAGAGAGATTTGATTTGCTGCAATATTTATGCAAAAGGAGAAAGCCAAAGTAATCAATACCAGAAAGCATACCCAAAGATATTTGCAGAGAAATACAAGCAAAATATACAGGTATGGAAACTTTCATAACACAAAAATAAGACCACAAAGGGGAATATAAAACAGAAAATTAGTAAAGCAGAAGTTAAACAGAAACTGAAGTTATGGAATACTTCCAAAGTGAATTATTTAGTGTAGAAAGTCTAACAGTTTATCATCAGTGGCACAGGAAAATAACTTTCTTGGGTGGTGTAAGCCAGAGAACCTTGTTGGCTAGGCTTACGTAGGCCCTTGGGCCAATAGCCTAGTACCTACCTATGAAACTATAATACAGCACAATATTTATGCAAAGGAGAAAGCAAAACAAATCGATATAAAAAAATGGCACCAAATATAGTTGCAGAGAAATACAGGCAAAGGTATCCAGATATACCAAATTTCATATTACAAAAAAATAAGAAGACAAAGGGGAAAGCAGAAAAGAGAATTAGTAATGGGGAAGTTAAAGAAATAGAAACTGAAGTTATGGATTCACCTGCAAAGTGAAGGGTTTAGTGTAGAAAATCCTACAGTGGTAACAGGATGATGGAACAATGAGTAAACAAATTAAGGGGAAAACGGGAAGCATCTGATTACTTGCCACATGAAGAGTCTCTACAGCCTTCAGTAGGAAAGGAGTACAAAAATTCACCTGGAGTTGCACAGCAAGAGAAGGAGCAAGAAACACCAACTCTGATGCAGTCAGTGTTGTGTAGTGATAAGACAAGTGAATTCCTATATGAAAGGGCAACATATAACACAGAATGCAGCTGAAGAGAATACGTCACAGGAAAATGTTCAGGAACTTTCCATACAATCCATTCAGAAAACGGAGAGCAAAAGTAATAGTTGCTTTATTTAATAGAGGTGGATAGACATATTAAGGTCAATGGAAAAATATTACAAAAAGTCAATAAGACCCAAAATGTAAAAACAAACACCGACCAACTCCAAGGAAGTTTTGAGGCTTTATTGGATACAAAACGAAACTGGTCGCAAAAACACTTAGCGCTTTCACCTGTTCAACATGTCGGGCATCATCAGAGTGTACAAAACACCTAGTTCATTCAACCTTTATCACTTGTTACAATAAATGCACCACCCCACATATTTAAATAAACCAATCACAACCCATCAATTAGTACCTTAGTGTGAACACAAATAAATACAATTCAATACATCAACATTAAATCCTTAATAAAACTTGACAAAACAAAATTACTACCCCCAAAATTTATTATATATATATATATATATATATATATATATATATATATATATATATCAAATGTTAATTTGTTTAAATATTTTAAAATACTGTATTAAAATAACACTGTGATCAAATACAATGAGATCTATGTTTCAAAATACTGGCAATAGAGATGTGTTAGTTTATTCCAGGTAATCTAGCAGCATCAAGTCACAATTGCCATAAACATTCTTTAACCTCTAAAAGAGTTTTGTCATCTCCTCCTTTTTCATTAAACGGACCCCGATCAAACACAAAAAATAAAAACTTTTTAAAACCATTACATTTTATACTATGCATGTAAGAGCATGTAAAGAGCACTGGTCATTTTCTTATTCCTAATGTCCCTTGCGTGCTCTAAAATCCTTATTCTTAACTTCCGAATGTTTTTTCCTACATAAAATGTGGGGCAACTCATACAGGTAGCGATGTATATGACCATCTTAGTGTTGTTGTGTCTTTCGGCTTTTCCCAGTTAGGGGTCGCCACAACGGAACTCTGGTCCGCTAATGATTGGCAGTAGAATTTTACATGCCGAGTTGCCGGCCCTGACGCACAACCTTCATCGAAGGTACGCCCATTCACGCAAAGAAGACGCTCTAGCTGAGAATCGAACCAGACAAGGTCTTACTGTGAGGCGACAATGCTACCGCAGCACCACCACTTAGTGTTGCAGTTGCAAAATCCGGAGCATCTAATGGTTCTCCCGTAATTATGCACCGCAACATATGGCCCATCGTTGATAAACTTACATGTACTACATGTACCACATTTTTTCATCTTTGACATCCTATACATGTTTGAATCCACCCCACTTTCCAATAACTTTTTTACGTTCTTTCCCTTGCTATAAACAAAATCTGGCCCATTACCTAAAATGTCCCTCAATTCATTCATAAATACAGTTTGCCAAGTTTCCTGCATAATATGTTTAATTTTGCAGGTCACCTCATTAAAGGGTAATACCATGGCCCTTGCTCTATTGTCACTTGTCCCATATTTGTCGGTTTGTGTACTACTGACTGTGATGTCTTTTAAAAGACCACCTTTTAATATTGGTTTAAAAAGTGTATTTCTTTTTGTTCCCACTTCACTTATTTTAATCAAACTATCATAGGGGTACCCTCTTTCTAAAAACATGTCCATCAATTTATTTAACTCAATTTTATATTGTTCATCTTCACTCACAAGTGTAGACAGCCTCATCATCTGTCCCTTCATGATGTTTTTCTTCTGGAAGTTTGGATGGCAACTATTAAAATGTAAAAAGGAATTTGTATAGGTCTTTTTCCTATAGATATTTGACTTTATTGCCCCTTCCTCTTCGTAGAGCAAAATATCCAAATATTCACATCTTGATTCATGGACCGAACTGGTAAATTTTAAAAAAAGATGTTGTTGTTCCAATATAGTCAACAAATTCCTGTAACTCTTCAGAAGTTCCCTTCCAGAAAATCAGTATATCGTCTAAAAAACCTAAATATAAAGCTATTTTTGACATGTGTTTGGAGGTGAATACCCATTTTTCCCATTCCACTAGTACCAAATTTGCAAAAATTGGGGCACATCTGGCCCCCATAGCTACCCCAGTGGTTTGTTTATAGTATTCACCATCGAAGATGATGTAATTATTGAGTAGGACAATTTCCATCAATTCTACCAGTAACCTACGCTTAACAGTATGTAAATCACCATATTTCAAAAGGCATTTGTCAAACATTTCTAGTCCTTCGTTGTGTGGTATAACTGAAAATAAATTTATCACATCAACAGTCACCATAATAAATTCCTCCACCAACATGGTGTTTCTAATCACATCTAGACAATCTAGACAATGCCAAGAATCTTTCAAAACACGAGGCAGTTGCTTTAAAATGTGTTTACAATGAAAATCCACATATGAAGCCATTGCTTCCGTTTTCGAACCTTTGGCAGAAACAATAGGACAAAATGGTGGTTCATTTAAATTTTTATGGATCTTGGGTATACCAAAAATGGAGGGGATAATTGGTAATTCGACCATCAAATATTCATAGTCATCCTTACCAATTACTCCCTCCATTAACATCTCATGCAACTGCCAATCAATTTTCGTGTACGCTTTAGAAGCATCGTATCTTGATACTCTTGCATAGGTTCATAGGTTCATACTAGGCTATCTGCCCTGGGGCAATTATAAGCCTAGCCTGACTCTGTATGGCTTACGCCACCCCTTGATTTGAGTATACTGTGCCCTTTTTAAGGTTTAGTTTACTGTGCCTCTGTCTAATAGTGACACGGAAGTAATCCCTGGGACAAACCTACGATCCCCCATCCACTTATCGAGATTCTTCTTGAAGAGATTCAGTGAGATGCTCTGCCTCACATGAACTGGAATTCTATTCCAGAGCGAAGGGAGCCTCTGGGTTATGAACCTGTCGCTCCAGCAAGTTCTATTTATTTCTGTGCTGAGGTTCAAGTCCCTCGAGCGTGTGGCTCTAAGGGATTTAGATTTACTGAGGTGGAGCATGTCCATTAATTCTGGATTTGACATAGCTTTGTATGTCAGGCATAGATCGCCTCGAAGTAGGCGGTATGCAACTGAGTAGAGCTGGAGTTTTTTTAACCGAGCAGCATATGGCATCTGTTTGAGACCCTTGATCCTCTTGGTGAGATACTTTTTGGGGTCTTTCTAATTGCTGCAGGTGTCGGGTAAGGTACATCCCAGAAGGGGCATTGTATTCTATGATGGGCCTGATGAGGGATGAATAAAGGGGCACGATTACCTCTCTTGATCTAGATGTGAAACCCTTCGTGATGAGGTGGGCTATGTAGAAGGTCTTTCTAACCACTTTGGCAATGTGGTCTTCAAAGGAGAGATTGCTATCAACTTGGGCCCCCAGGTCCCTAATAACTTTCTCTGTACTTAATGGGTTTCCGCCTATGTGGTAATTTGTGGGCACATTGTTTTTGCCAAAGGGTATGACTATACATTTTTTGGCATTTAGCTTTAAACCATGGCACTGGCACCAGTTATCTGTTTCTGTGAGACCTTTTTGAAGGATGTTTGTGTCAGCTGGAGAGTTGATTATGGTGCCCAGTTTGCAGTCGTCTGCGAACTTGGTGAGCCATAGTCCTCCCACGTTTGCCTGTACCTTGGAAAAGTATATACCGAACAAGAGTGGTCCCAGGACAGAACCCTGTGGGACGCCACTTGTGACCGGTTTCGAGTCTGACATGGCTCCAGCAACTCTCACTCTGTGGGTTCTGTCTTTGAGCCAGTTTGCGACCCATCTTGTGACACAGGGGTTTATATTTAAGCTGGATAACTTATCTATGATGCCAGAGTGGGGTATTGTGTCAAATGCCTTTGCAAGGTCCAGATAGGCTGTGTGGACTACCTTCCCTTCATCTATGGCTTTGGTGACTGTTTCAAAGAAGTCAAGCAGGTTCAAAAGGCAGGATCTGCCCTTGACAAAGCCGAACTGGGTAGGATCTAGTGTCTGTAGGTCCCCAATGTCTGTTTATGAGCTCCATGATGATCCTCTCCATAGCCTTGCAGACTAAGCTAGTCAGGCTTATGGGGCGATAGTTTCCAGGGTACGTAGAGGCTCCACCTTTGTGGAGTGGGACCACTGTTGCTGTACACCATTCTGTGGGCACATATCCTGTAGTGAGGCTGAGATTGTATTGTTTTATTGGAGGGATTAGTTCCTCTTGTAGTTCATGTAGGACGCAACCTGGGACGCCATCTGGTCCCATGGAAGCAGTGTTTTTTGCTTTGGAGAGGGCAGCCTTCACCTGAGCATCTGAGATGTTTGGGAGGCAGCCCTCTGCCGGGATAGATACTTGCTCTTTTGGTGGGGGAGGGGGTGGAGAAGTTTGCAATGAACCTGTCTGCCAGGATATTGGTGATGTCTGTGGGTTCAGTGTATTTTTTGTCATTTAGAATCAACTCAGAACAAGTCTGGGAGTTGCATCCCAGGTTTCTAACATAACTGAAAAAAGCCTGATTGTCTTTGGTGTCCTGTGCAATTTTTCTCTCGAAGCTGGCCTTGGAGGATTTTATGAGGGATCGTAATTTTTTGCTAGTACTGATCAGAGATGCCTTCCCTATTAGGGATTTTGCTCTATCATGTAGTAGCTTTCTCCTTCTGTTGTACAGTTTATTTATGGCAGGGGTCCACCAGACTGGACGCCTGCCTTTGGATGATTGGGTCTTGGTTTTGTTTGGGATAGCATGATGCATGCATTCCTGGAGATGTCCGTAGACTGCATTTATATAGGATTCTGCAGTTTGGGCCGTAGTTTCCACTGGCCCTGGGGCCTTGAAGGATTCCACTTCGGTTTTGAGAAGTGAGAAGTTCGCTTTCGAGAAGTTTTTCACTGTGGTTTTCTGGGCTGGGGGTGGGGTCGGGATGTGGACATCCAGTGAAATTAATTTATGGTCTGATCTTACCAATGAGGGATATACTTCTGGTGTGGAGCAGAGTCCCCATGTTGGTAATGATCAGGTCTAGTATGTTGTCCCCTCTTGTGGGAGTGGTGACTAGTTGTTCCATAGCATTTGAGTTTATAATTTCCAGGAATCTTTGGGCTAAGGTGCTGGGGCTTGAGTAGTGCTCCCAGTCAATGTTTGGGTAGTTGAAGTCGCCCAATATAATGGTGTACGGAGAGATCTTCATGTTCTCCAATGTTTTCAGGAAAGCCGAGTGGGATTCCTGACTTTGAGAGGGTGGTCTGTAGGATACTATAAACTGAAAAGCAGTCTTGCCCACTGTTAGATGCACATGGATGGTCTCCGATACTTCGTGCAATGCCACTAACCTGGAGGTGTGGATATCCTTGATAAATATGGAAACTCCCCCTCCTTTTGTGGTTCGGTCCGGGTTTTGGGGCCGAAAAGCATGATATGAGGTATAGCCTGGTAGTGCTGGGGTGCTCTCTGGAGCCTTGAACCAGGTTTCTGTCACTGCACAGATATTGATGTTCTCCATACTGAGGAGAGCTTTGAGTGCGTGCATCTTGAGGTTAAGACTTCTGGCGTTTAGCAGCATTACCCTTATTTTCTTGTTCCTTGTGCTGTCTTTGGGGGTGGGTTTGACTTTTGAGCCTTGCCTAAAAAAGGCACTATGGGGGTGGCAAGAGCCTTTGCCAATATCCGAAAGCCCAGTGGTGACAGGTGCAAGCCGTCCCTAGCGAAGCAACGTGGCTTGTCGAGCATGTCATCCCAGGCTGACAGACACTGGATCCCCTTTGAATGACACCAAAATTTTAGCCAATTGTTAAAATCGATCATTTTGTCTTTGTACTGTGGCATCATTCTAGGTGAGGGTAAGATGCTGCTCAAGGTCAGGGTCATACCAGCCTGGGCTACATGATCAGAGAGCTCCTCTATGTCTCTTTTCATGTAGTCCAGGGAGGTACGTCTCAGGTCATTCACACCAGCATGTACAATGACTGAGTCATATTTGTATTTGCTTTGGAGTGACCTGAGTGCTTGCGTTATGTGTCGGATCCTAGCACCCGACAGGCAGCTCACCATGACCTTCTCTTTATTCAGCCTGGTGAGCGGGACGTCAGTGCGTCTGACAATAGAGTCACCTATAAGAAGAGTATCAGGTGTGTTATTCAGCCTTAAGGGCTGTGGCTGCTTGGCACACTGACTTTGTGGGTTATGTGTTGTGTGTGTTTTGTTTTAAGGTAGCGTTTGCTTGTATGTCTGCTTTGGAGGTCTCTGTTGCTTAGGTAGATTTTTATTTAAAGCCTCCGAGTATGTTTTTGTGTATTTATGTGTTTGGTTCGCTGATGTGGTGGGACTATGTGATACTGGAATTGCGTTACTGCATATGTGGTAATATCATTCAACATTTCCAACACTCTAGTTGAATAATCCGTATTGGTCATAATCACTACCCCACCCCCCTTGTCAGGCTTCATCACCCGATACAAATTCGTAGAGGTTAGCTCCCTTAAACAAAATCTTTCCCCCTCAGTCAAGTTGTCGTTGCACCTGCGTATCTGTGATTCACATAATTGCTCAAATATGTGTACCATAGTGTTACTCGGGGGAATGAAAGTACTAGATCGTTTAAGGGTAAATCTGTTGTAAAACATAGGGTTGGGGTTGTTATAAAAAAAGACTTTCAAATTCAACTGCCTAATGTACACCTTTAAATTGATTAATATCCTACCAGTTTCATATCTATAGGTAGGTACATAGGAAAAGCCTTTTCTAAAAAGAGCACAGTAATCATCTGAAAGTTCCAAAGTTGTAAAATTATAAACAGAAGTGTTGCCATCCCTTATTACATTACACTTTAATTCGTTCATTCGGTCATCATTAACACTTTCAATCAGATCACTTAAACATAGATACGAATCAGAAAAATGCCATTCGTACTATCAACGTACAAGTCACCTTTCACCACTCAAACTGTTTGGTACATTTTCCACATTAACATCAATTTGTTCACCATAAATAATGGAAAAACTCTCTTTGTTATCAACTTCCAAATCTAGTTTACTAACATTCATAGTTTCATCAACACAAAGGAAACATTCATTACTACAATTCAGCATATAGTTCACAGCAGTATTAAATAATTCCTGTTGTCCCCCTGAAACCGTCTCGGACTCAAATAATAAGTCTGTCCTCTCCTCCCCCGGTCATATACATCGCTGCCTGTATGAGTTGCCCCACATTTTATGTAGGAAAAAGCATTCGGAAGTTAAGAATAAGGATTTTAGAGCACGCAAGGGACATTAGGAATAAGAAAGTGACCAGTGCTCTTTACATGCATAGTATAAAATGTAATGGTTTTAAAAAGTTTTTATTTTTTGTGATTGATCGGGGTCCGTTTAACGAAAAAGGAGGAGATGACAAAACTCTTTTAGAGGTTAAAGAATGTTTATGGCAATTGAGACTTGATGCTGCTAGATTACCTGGAATAAACAAACACATCTCTAATGCCAGTATTTTAAAACTTAGATCTCACTGTATTTGATCACAGTGTTATTTTAATACAGTATTTTAAAATATTTAAACAAATTAATATTTGATATATGTAATAAATTTTGGGGGTAGTAATTTTGTTTTATCAAGTTTTATTAAGGATTTAATGTTGATGTATTGAATTGTATTTATTTGTATTCACACTGAGGTACTAATTGATGGGTTGTGATTGGGTTATTTAAATATGTGGGGGTGGTGCATTTATTGTAACAAGTGATAAAGGTTGAATGAACTAGGTGTTTTGTACACTCTGATGATGCCCGACATGTTGAACAGGTGAAAGCGCTAAGTGTTTTTGCGACCAGTTTCGTTTTGTATCCAATAAAGCCTCAAAACTTCCTTGGAGTTGGTCGGTGTTTGTTTTACCAGTAACCAGTGTGTCAAATTATTATTTTACATCGGTATCCAAAATGTTAGAAGTCTGACTAAGCAAATGAACACAGTAATTACACCTTTCAACTGAAATTTGAGTAATATGATAGAAGTAAATAGGCTATATTCATTTGCAGCTAAATTAATAACAGATGTTTAACTACAAAAACATAGGGCAGTAAGGGAAACGAATGGAAGAAATCAAATGCCACCATGCAAGTACTGAACAGAGAAAACTAAAAGCAGTTAAGACAAGACTTGTCGCTGTTAGAAGGGTATACAACAAGGAACAGATCAACAAAAATACTCAAATATAGATGTGATATTAGCAATATGCAGTATCAGAACAGATCAGGATCTATGGTGCACTATCACAAATTATACAGTAAAAATATAAGCACAGTCAGAAAAACTTAGACGATATGCTGATAAATATAAAGGAAAACTACAAAATAAACAATTTAGTGATGAACCAAAAAGCTTTTAGAGAACTTAGAAACAATGCAAAAGGAATTAAAATCCCACTAAAAAAAAAACAGAAATAGATCCATTTTGGTGAAATATCTATGACGATCCTGTGGAACCTAACACAGATGTTGATTGGATAGAAAAAGTAAAAGAAAGAATAAGAAGTTCCAATGTACAAGATATGAAATGGGATGAAGCAATGACCAGAGAAATTGAAACAAAGTTAAGAAAAGATTATAACTGGAAAACACCAGGTCCAGATGCAGTAACTAACTTCTAAAAGTATTAACATCTTTATGTGAAGATTTAGCCATGAGTAAGAACTATTTATATGGCCATCCTGAACAGACCCCAACCTAGCTAATAAAAGGAAAAAAGTACAGTTGTGTACACTTACCATAAATGTAGATGTTCGAGAGTATTCACTGTTGAGGTCATCTCACTTGGGTTATCTGCCTGCAGGTAGCCCTCAGTCGGCCAGAATACCAGTGTCTTGGGATTTCTGCATCGGATGTTGTCGCCTCTTCCATGACGTCAAGTCGTCAGGGGTATAAAACATGCAGCCGACGCCATTACATCAGTTTTTCTTGCCACAGATGTCAGAAGCCCCAAAACAGGAAGCAATTATATGGTGAGGAACACCTTCAGTAAAAAGTAAATACCACTGCCATAAGATATGGCCAAAAATAGGATAGGTAGAAAGCATAGAAAGTACAGTTTTGTACCTACCATAAATGTAGATGTTCGAGTGCTAATACAGCTGCAGTAATCACAGATGGGTTTTCTGCCGTCAGGCGGGTCCTCGGTCGGCCGAATTCCAAAGTCTAGGTCTGGCGTCGGTTGTTGTCGCATTCTTTCCTGACGTCAGTGAGACAGGGAAATATAAGACACAGCCGACGCCATTTTCTTCAGTCTTTCTTGCCCCAGATGTCAGGTGCCCCCAGAAGGAAGGCAATACATAAATTATATATATATACATGCAATGCAATATAATCAAAAATCGGTAGTTGCAAGCAAATATACCATAGAAGGATAACCCAATCAAGTTGTATGAAGAGGGATTAGCCCCTAGGACTTTACCAAGAGGGGAAGGAGGGAGGGAAACCTGTATTGCAGCTGTATTAGCACTCGAACATCTACATTTATGGTAGGTACAAAACTGTACTATGTTCATCGTGCATACAGCTGCAGTAATCACAGATGGGTAGAATCCCAAAGCTACGCACAGGGTGGTAGGCACTAGGTGAAACTGGGATGAGCCAGAATGCCCTGCAACACAGCAGTGGCAAAGCCTGCTCTAGTTTTGGAGTATAAAGGCAGGTTGTAGTGTTTTGTGAAGGTATGCACAGAACTCCAAGTGGCTGCCTCCAAAATATCTTTGGTAGGAACTCCTCTAAGGAAGGCTGTAGAGGTAGCTGTGGCCCTGGTGGAGTGGGATCTGATGCCTGTAGGGACAGATTTTCCATGATAGGAGTAACAAAACCGTATGCAGTGGCCTATCCATTTTGAAATTGTCTGTTTGGTAACTGGCTTCCCTTGAGCTCCTACAGCTTCTGATTTCCTGAAAGGCTTTGTTCTGTCCAAATAATAACGTAGCTGTCTATGGATGTCTAAGGAGTGTAGCAGCCTTTCCCCTTTGTTTTGAGGATTGGGGTAAAAGGTAGGTAAGTGTATGGCTTGATTTAAAGCTACCCTGGATACCACTTTAGGCATAAATGATGGGTTGGTTCGAAGGGAAACCCTGTCCTGATGTAAGATGAGAAAGGGCTGCACAGCCATGAGGGCTTGTAGTTCCGAAACCCTATGAGCTGAGGTAGTGGCCAGAAGGAAAGCTGTTTTCCAGGACAAGTATTGCAAATCTGTTGAGGCAGCTGGTTCAAAGGGAGGCAATGTTAATTTTTCTAGAATGTAATTAAGATCCCAAGCTGGTATTGGTTGTTTCCTTGGTGGTCTTATATTCTTAGCCCCTCTGAGGAACTGTCTTAAGAGTGGGTGAGAGAATAAGGGTGGATCAGTGTTGAATTCTGCAGAAATGGCTGAGGCATGAATTTTTATGGAGGAAAAAGAAAGTCCACTGTTCAGCAGCTCAGCTAGATACTGTAATATCTGAGGCAAATTCAGTTTTCTAGGATCCTGGCCTTTTTTCTCATTCCAAGAGCAAAACCGTTTCCATTTCGCGGAGTAAGCCTTTCTAGTAGATGGCCTTCTGGCCTCCAAAATGACATCCTGCACCTCTTTGGGGAGCAGGGTCTGTTGTGGTGTTAAGGAATTTTCCATGCAGCGAGATTGAGTGTTTTCAGCTGACTGTGAAGAGTTTTGTAGCTGTGTTGAGTCAGAAGAAGAGGCATTAGAGGTAGGGACCAGGGAGGAGTATGCATTAGGCTCCTCAGGAGTGGGTACCAGTGTTGTCTTGGCCAGTCTGGAGCAATCAGTATCATCTTCGATCTGTCTGTTCTTGCTTTCAAGAGCACCTTGGGCAGAAGAGGCAAAGGTGGGAAAGCGTAAACTGTCCATGCTGCCCAACTGAATGAAAGGGCGTCCACTCTCCAGGCCTTTGGATGAAAGGTCCTTGAACAGAACTTTTCCAATTGATGATTCCTGTGGGAGGCGAAGAGATCTATGTCTGGCCTTCCCCACGCTTGGATTATCTTTGTAAACACTTGAGGATGCAACTTCCATCCGTGTGGGTCTGTCATATTTCTGCTTAGATGGTCTGCCAGCGTGTTTTCCAAACCTGGCAAGTACTGTGCTTGAAGTTCGATTTGCCATTCCAGAGCCAAGTTCCAAAGTGTCATGGCAAGTCTGCACAGGGGGTATGAATGTGTTCCTCCTTGTTTGTTTATGTACCACATTACTGTGGTGTTGTCTGTTCTTATCAATAATTGTCCTGGATGCAGGAGGTCCTTGAAAGCTGTAATTGCATTTATCACTGCTAGCATTTCTTTTTGATTGATGTGAAGGTGCTTTTCCTCTTGGGACCATTTGCCCTGAATGCACCTGTCTGTCATGTGCGCCCCCCCAGGCGTAATCTGAGGCGTCTGTTGTGATGACTTGATTTGCTTGAGGCTTGCAGAATGGGAGACCTGTGTTTGTTTGACATGCTTGGGCCCACCATAGAAATTCCTTTTGCAAACATGGAATTATTGGTATTATTGCTTCCAAACTGTGGCTGTGTTGAGCCCATAGGTTTTTTAGGTACCACTGAAGTTTCCTCATATGCAACTTTGCACATGGGATTAAAAGAATGCAAGATGCCATGAAGCCCAGAGCCTGCAGGATTTTCCTTGCAGTGAGCCTGGTACAATTTGCTAGTATTTTGAAGTACTGAGTTAGTTGCCCCTGTTTTTCTGGCGTAAGACAGGCCATCTGGGTGTTTGTGTCCAAGTTGGCACCCAGGAAAGTTATTTTCTGAGATGGTGTTAGCCTGGACTTCTCTTTATTGACTGTGTATCCCAGAGAATTCAGTAACCGTGTCACATAAGCCAGATGTTCCAGAAGTATGTGCTTGCTGTCCGCTTGGCTCAGGCAGTCGTCCAAATAAGGGTAAATTTGTATCCCTTGAAGTCTGCAGTAGGCAATTACTGATGCCAGGCATTTCGTGAATACTCTGGGCGCAGAAGATAAGCCAAAGGGCAATGCAGAGAATTGATAGTGGATTGAACCTGCAAGAAATCTGAGGTATCTTCTGCAGCTTTGTCTGATTGGGACATGCAGGTATGCCTCCTTGAGGTCCAATGTTACCAGCCAAAACTCCTTGCCCAGCATGGGAAGAAGCTGCTGTAATGTGAGCATTTTGAATTTTGGTACGAGTAGAAAAGTGTTTAGGATGGATAAGTCCAAAATGGGTCTCCAGTCGGTTCCTTTCCTTGGTACCAGAAATAGTCTGGAATAAAAACCTTGACCTTGTTCGTGAGTAGGTACCTCTTGAATAGCTTTCATGTCTATGAGCTTTGAAATTTGTAGTTGTGCCTCTGTCCTTTGATTGTGTGGCAGGTTTGGCATGCCTCTCATTTTTGGAAGAGTGTGAAAATGGAATCTGTAGTCTCTGTTTATAATGTCCAGGATCCATTTGTCTGTTGTGATAATATGCCAATTTCTTGTAAATAATGCCAGCTTTCCTCCCAAGGGTGCTGCCAGCTGAGACTTGCTTGGCATGAAAAGGAGGAAGTCATTGGGTTTGTTTCCTGTATTGTTGTGCACTGTCTTCGCCACCTCTTGGTGCAGGAGTTTGCCATTGCCTGCCTCTATATGATCCTTGAGATTGTCCTCCGCCCCTTGTGCGTCTGTATCTACCTCTTTGGGGCTTGTCCGTGGCTGGAAAGGACCAGTTTTTAGAAGGCCAATTTCTGCTAAAACGTGGTGGTTGAACCTGTAGAAAAGCTTTGACAGTTTGCATAGATTTGGCTTTTTCTTCCATTTTCCGTAGTATCTCCTCAGCATTAGTACCAAATAGCACATCCTTTTGTAAAGGAGCAACTAGTAGTTTAGCTTTAACATGATCAGGCAAGATTTGTTCCCTAAGCCAGGCATGTCTACGAATGACTGATCCTGTAACAGCAGCTCTACTTGAGGCCTCTGGGGCATCATAACCACATTGTAAGGTGTGTTTACCCACTTGTTCTGCACTATGCATCATATCCTGCAACTCCTTCAAATCTGGTTGTTCAGGTTGAGACATTTTATTTCTTAATTGTGATAACAGAAACTGCTGATATTTAAGCATATGGAACTGACAATTTAAGGCCCTCATGGCTAGGGTGGCCGAGGTATATACCTTTTTCCCCACCTTTCTAAGGATCTAGACTCTCTTTCGGAAGGTAGTGGATTCTTAGCAGTAGAGGCCTTCATTCCCTTGGGGCCTTGAGAAACGGTTTCAGGGTCAGCATTATGGCTTTTGTAAAGAAATTGGTGAGAGTTAGGAACTCTGTAGTACCTATCAGGCTTGACTGGGGCAGGAGGCAGGGAATCCGGATTAAGGCAAGCCTCCGAATAAACATCATCAAGTATGTCCAAGACAGGAGGTATCGCCAGAGGTCTGTGTTGAGGTAACAAAAGAAATTCCCTAAGTCTTTTCTTGGAATCAGAAAAGTCTTGGCCCTCCCAATGGAAGTGTTCCCTCAAGGTGTGCAAGGTTTCCCCAAAAGAAAAATCCTCTGGAGGAGATACAGAAGGAATGGACTGCTCTGCATCAGAATCTTCAAAAGGGGAGTACGAGTGCTCCTCTACATCAGAATGTTCTGAAAAAATGGAGCCCTGATCAGAAGAGGGAGAGTCTTCCTCCACTCTGGGTCTCTTGTCCGGAGGGGGTTGGGAACCCCTGATAAGAGTAATTAAATCCTCAGCCATTTTTAGCATCTGCTTTTTAGGCATGGGGCCTGGAGATGGGGCCTGTGCAACAGGCCTCTTGGGATGCATGGCTGATTTGGACTTAGTAAAGGCCTTACTGGAAAAGGAAGATGAAGGTCTAAAGACACCATGGGTGGAAGTGGACCTGTCCACATTAGGAGGCTCAACGCTCACAGTGGCTTCGGTGGTTGTAGTCTGGGTATGGGCCGAGGTACCTGCGGTCTCGGTTACAGAAGACACCGCCAAAGAAGTGTCATCGGTAGTCAGGGGCTGCATAGGCGTCTCGCTGAGAACCGGACCACGTGTGGCCGGTTTTGGCGTGGTGTCGGTGGAGACCGCGGACCTCGCGTGTCGGTCCTTGTCCTTGCGTTTTTTGGACAAAATGGTAGTCGTAGTCTCCGATGACATTTTATAATCAAAGGCTTTACCAAAAAAGTGTTGGGCGAACTCCGCCCGACGCTTAATAGTGCGTTTATTGAAAGTAGCGCAAGCGACAGCCGAGGCGCCGTGGTCTGGGCCTAAACAAGGTATGCAGAGGGAATGGAAATCCTTATGCGGTATTTGCTTCCCACAAGAAATACAATTGTTAACTTTTTCTGACATCGGTCTGAGGCAAGAAAAGATTCCCCAACGGGGTACTTAGCTTTAAAGAAGACTTCGGTTCCAATTTTTCTTAAATTCAGGAGCTGGCCGACCGGCACTTGCGAACTGCTTCTGCTTCGGGCACCGCGCGGCAAAAAGGACTGGAGAAAATGGCGTCAGCTGTGTCTTATATACCCCTGTCTCACTGACGTCAGGAAAGAATGCGACAACAACCAACGCCGGACCTAGACTTTGGAATTCGGCCGACCGAGGACCCGCCTGACGGCAGAAAACCCATCTGTGATTACTGCAGCTGTATGCACGATGAACATCAGTCAGGGGGCTGGAGAGAGGGTAACCAGGACTGCAACAGTGGATACACTCTAACATCTACATTTATGTTAAGTGTACACAACTGTACTATGTTTTTCGTGCTTCACTGTTTGAGTCATCACACTTGGGTTAATTTCCAAAGTTGAGGAAGGGTGGAGGCAGTCAAGAAGTATTAGAGCTGGCTAGCAGGCCTTGTAAGACTGCGGTGGCAAATCCAGCTCTGGATTTAGAAAAGACAGGTTAAGTGGTAATGCTTGGTGAAGGTGTGTACAGAACTCCAGGTTGCAGCTTCCAGGATGTCCCTGGTAGGGATTCCCCTGAGAAATGCTGTAGAGGTTGAGGTAGCCCTAGTGGAATAAGTTCTGATCCCCAGTGGGGTAGGCTTTCCATGGTGTTTGCAGCAGAAATGGATGCAGTGTGCTATCCATTTGGAAATGGTTTGCTTTGAAATGGCCTTGCCCTCTGCCCATGTAGCAAAGCTGACTTGCAGCTGGTCAGATTTTCTGCAAGGTTTAGTCCTGTCAAAGTAGAACCTGAGCTGTCTGTGCACGTCCAAGGAGTGCAGGATCCTTTCCCCTTTATTCTGAGGATTAGTGAAAAAGGTTGGTAAATGGATGGACTGGTTTAAAGCAACACTGGACACCACCTTGGGCATAAATGATGGGTTAGTCCTGAGGGAAACCCTGTCAGCATAAAAAATAATGAAAGGTTCCACAGCCATTAGTGCTATTTTCCAAGAGAGGAATTTTAACTATGCTGTAGTAGCAGGCTCAAAAGGGGGAAGTGTGAGCTTCTCTATTACAAAGTTAAGGTCCCAGGCAGGGGTGGGAGCTGTCCTAGGGGGTCTTAAATTGTTAGCTCCTCTCAGGAACTGTTTGATCTAAGGGTGAGAAAAGAGAGGTGACTCAGTATTGCAATGAGCTGAGATGGCAGAGGCATGAATCTTAAGTGATGAGAAGGATAGGCCTTTGTGGAGCAACTCTGCTAATCTAGGATTTGAGGTAAGGTGGGCACGGCTGTTTCCTTTCATTGAGACTTGTTCCAAGACCAGCATCTTTTACACTTTTCTGAATAGAATTTCATAGTACTAGGCCTTCTGGCCTCAAGGATGAAGTCCAGCACCTGTTTGCTGAGGGCTGCTGGTGGTGTATTCAGGGAATAAGCTAGGCTGCAAGGCTCAGGGTTTGCAGCTCAGGATGCAAAATCTGTCCCTCGTGCTGGGACAGCAAGGAGGGGGTCTGATGTACGTACCAGGGTGGCACTGCTGTCAGACTGTTTAGGAGTGGGTACCAGTGCTAGCGTGGCCAGTCTGGTGCAATAAGGATTGTCTTTGGTCTGTCCTGTTGGATCTTGAGTAGTACTTTTGAGAGGAGGGGCAGAGGGGGAAAGGCATAAATTGAGAGCTTTTCCCATGAAAAGGATAGGGCATCTACTTTCCATGCTTGGCTGTGAGGATATCTGGTGCAAAATATGCTCAATTGATGGTTTTGGGGGGAGGCAAAGAGGTCCACCTCTGGTGTCCCCCACCTGTGGATTAGAAGTTTGAATAAGTTGGGTTCCAGTTTCCACTCGTGTGGGTCCAGTAGATTTCTGCTTAAGTCATCTGTCAGTGAATTTTGTTTGCCTGGCAGAAATTGAGCTTACAGGTGCACTTGGGTGTTCCACAGGGACATGGCTAACCTGCAGAGTGGGTAGGAATGAGTTTCCCCCTGCTTGTTTATGTACCACATAACTGTGGTGTTGTCTATCTTTATCAAGAGTTGTCCTGGAAAGATAAGGTATTTGAAGGCTGTCAGAGCATTCTGTACAGCTAACATTTCTTTCTGATTGATATGCAGGTGAATTTGTCCTGGGTTCCATTTGCCTTGAATGCATTTGCCTGTCATGTGAGCCCCCCATGCATAGTCTGATGCGTCTTTTGTCAGGGTTTGGGTGGCGAGGGGTTGAGTGAAAGGAAATCCCTTGTTGTAGTTGCAAGCCTCTGCCCACCAAAGGAACTCTGCCCTTATACAAGGAATGATAGGAATCAGTGTTTCCAGGTCCTGAGAATGCTGACACCAGAGACTTTTTAAGTACCACTGAAGTTTCCTCATATGCAGTCATGCATATGGAATAAGTAGAATGCATGAGGCCATGAACCCTAGGGCTTGCAGTATTTTTCTTGCAGATAGCTGGGTTTTGGTGGCCATTAGTTTGAAGTAGTTTGTCAAATAAACCTGCTTTTCTGGAGTGAGGAATGCCATCTGGGAAGTTGTGTTCAAGCTTGCTCCCAGGAATACAATCTTTTGGCTGGGCACCAGATTTGATTTCTTTTCGCTGATGGTGGACACCAGAGAAGTTAGAAGTCTCTTTACAAATGCCAGGTGCTGAAGTAGCAATTAATGACTGTCCGCCTGTATCAGGCAATCATCCAAGTATGGGTAAATTTGAATATTTCTCTGCCTGCAGTATGCAATGGTTGGAGCTAGGCACTTTGTGAATATCCTGGGCACAGTAGATAAGCCAAAGGGAAGTGCAGAGAACTAAAACCTGAAACGTAGATATTTCCTGCAAGATTCCCTTATGGGGATGTGCAGATAAGCTTCTTTAAGTCTAGGGTGACTACCCAGGAGTCCTTGGCTAGCATAAGAAGATGATGCTGTTTAAGTGTAAGTATTTTGAACTTTGGAACTACAAGGAAGGTGTTGAAAATGGACAGATACAGGATAGGGCGCCAAGAACTCTATTTTCTGGGCACCAGGAATAGTCTGGAGTAGAAACCCTGTCCCCTTTGCTCTACTGGAACAGGTTGAATAGCCCTGATACTGAAGAGAGAAAGTACTTGCTTTTGAGCCTCTGCCCACTGGTTTGGAGGAAGGTCTGGCCACCCGCTTAGGGTTGGCAGTGAGGGGAAGTAGAATCTGTATCCCTGGGATACAATATTTAGGACCCATCGGTCCTGGGTAATGGACATCCAGTTTTTTGCATGCAGGGCAAATTTTCCTCCTAGGGGTGCAAGTACTTACAAGTCATTGTGAATTTTTTCCATAAGGGGGTGGCTTACCACTCCCTGTTTTTAAGGTGGGAGCACTCCATTGTTTAGATCTCTGCATACCCTGAGACTGTAGTCTTTGGTCGTCTGTTGCCCCTGGGTTTGGACTGAGAAGGCCTGGGAGGGACTGGAAAAGACCAGTTTTTAGAAGGCCAATGCCTACTGAATCTAGGTGGCTGTACCTGTAAGAAATCTTTAATAGTTTGCATAGATTTAGCTTTTTCCTCCATGTTTTTACGAACAACTTCTGCTTTTGTGTAAAACAAATGTTCCTCGTTTAATGGAGCATCTAGTAATTTTGCTTTGACATGGTCTGGCAAGATTTGTTCCTTCAGCCAAGCATGCCTTCTCAGTACAGACCCAGTAACAGCAGCCCTGCAAGATGCTTCTAAGGCATCAAAACCACACTGCACAGTATGTTTACTAACTTGATTTGCAGAATGCATTAAATCTTGAAAATCTTTATTTTCTGCACAATCTGGAAGCAACAACATTTTTTGTTTAATTAGTTCCATAATATGCTGCTGGTACTTCAACATGTGAAACTGGCAATTTAAAACCCTGATGGCAAGAGTTGCAGAGGTATATACCTTCTTACCCCATCTGTTTAAAGCTCTAGAATCCCTGTCCGAAGGGATAAGGTTTTGGGCTGTAGTAGCCTTAATACCTTTAGGTCCCTGGGAAATAGTCTCTGGATCCGCAGTGGGATTCTTAATGAAAAATTTGTAAGAGTCAGATACTCTGTAGTAACTGTCAGGCTTTCTAGGAGCTGGCGGTAAAGTATCAGGAGTAAGACTGGATTCCATGAAGACCATCATCTACATCCAGGACAGGGGGTATAGCTAGAGGCCTGTGCTGAGGCAAGTCTAAAAATTCTCTGAATCTCTTTTGGGACTGTGGGTAGTCTTGGCATTCCCAGTGGAAATGCTATCTTAGGGTATGCAAGGTTTCACCAAAAGAAAAGTCCTCTGGAGGAGAGGCAGAGGAATGGAATCCTCTGCATCTAACTCCTCATAGGTAGATAAGGGTATGTAACTGGTAATCAGAGGGATCACAGTCATCGGACTCATGGTCTGTAGAATCAGTAGAAAAATCAATTCTTTGTCTTTTAGAGGGGGAAGGCTGGCTTCCCCTAATTAAAGTTATAAGGTCTTCAGCCATTCTAAACATTTGTTTCTGTGGCATGGGAGCTTGAGCATGTGCTTTGGCCGTCGGTTTTCTAGGTGTAGTGCGAACTATGGGCCTGAGAAACTAGGTAGTTTTAGTCAGAAACGAAGTAGTCGGTTTAATACAAACATCGGAAGATCGGAATACACCCTCAGAAGCCAGTACCTGCACAGTGGCTCCGGACCCATCCAAGGTAGAGACATCCGCAGGTTCCATAGTCGAAGAAGCATCTCGCGGCATACTGGACTCTGAATGGGTGTCAGCAGAGGCCTGCAAATCTGTAAAAGTGGGTATCAGGCTGCAAAGGCACCTCACTGAGTACTTGCAGACTGGGGACTAGCTTAACGGAAGCGTCATCGGCAGTTTTGGACCTATGCAGTCTGTCTCTGTCTTTATCCTTACTTTTTTTGGAAGATCGGTAGTCGGATGGCTTATCAAAGCCATTTTGGAATACGAAGAACAAGAGCGAAAGAATTTAGCGACAAAGACAGCCCGACGATGAATAGTTCAGGCGTTAAGGCACAAAACCGACAGCGAGGAACGTCGTGGTCTGGGCCTAAACAGGTGATGCAGTAAGAATGAAAATCTCTGTGAGTTATTTGCTTTCCACAGGCAAGACAACTGTTAACTTTTTCTGACATCGGTTAGAGTAAGAAAAAAGGATCACTAATGGGGGTACTTAGCTTTAAAAGACTTTAGGTTTGAAACTCGAAAAACAAAAATTTTAGGTAGCGGCCAACTGGCACTTGCGAATTTGTGAGAGTCAGGGACCCTGTAATATCTGTCAGGCTTACTGGGAGCCAGAGGTAAGGAGTCTGGGGTCAAGCTTGACTCCAAAAATACATCATCCACAATGTCTAAAACAGGGGGTATGGCTAAAGGCCTGTGCTGAGGGAGAAGGAAATCCCTGAGCCTCTTTTTTGATTCTGAGAAATCTTGACTCTCCCAGTGAAAATGCTCCCTCAAAGTATGCAAGGTTTCTCCAAATGAATAATCCTCAGGAGGTGATGCAGATGGTATAGACTCCTCTACGCATCAGAATCCTAATAGGGAGGTATAGATCATTCCTGATCAGAAGAGGAATCAGAAGAAATAGAAACCTAATCTGAAGATTCATAATCAGTGTCTTGTCTAGGCCTCTTATCAGGAGGGGGATGGGAACCCCTGATCAAGGTAATAAAGGTCTTCAGCCATTTTGATCATCCGTTTTTTAGGCATAGCGACCTGTGCACGTGGCTCATGCGTCAGTTTTTTAGTGTTAGAAGTTACTTTTGTCTTTGGTTTTGCAGCTGTCGGTTTCATATAAAAATGTTGAGGCCTGAATACACCCTTAGAAGCCGGTGCCTGCTCAGCGGCTCCGGACCCATCCGAGGGAGATACATCCATGGGTCCAATACTTTGAGTATCTCGCGGAGTGCCAGACTCCACATGGGTCTCGGTAGGGGCCTGCGACTCAAAAGTAGAGGGTATCAGGGGATGCAAAAGTGCCTCGCTGTGTACCGGCGAACCGGCGACTGGATTAGGAGAAGCTTCGTTGTCGGTTTTGGACCTCGACCGTCTGTCTTTGTCCTTTTCTTTGTGTTTTTTATGTACTCCAGTAGTCGGATTGCTATCCGATGACATTTCTGGGTAGTTAAATCTGTTTCCAAAATACTTTGAGGCAAAAATATACAGACGCTTAACAGTGCGTTGGTTAAATCTAGCACAAAACCGACATCTAGGCACGTTGTGATCAGGGCCTAGGCAAGGAATACAGTATAAATGGAAATCCTTATGAGGTATTTGCTTCCCACAAGTAATACAAATATTAACTTTTTCTGACATCGCTATGGAGCAAGAAAAAAGTTTCCCCAACGGGGTACTTAGCTTTAATGAAGACTTCGGTTCTGAAACTCAAACTCGAATATTTCAGGAGTCGGCCGACTGGCACTTGCGAAATGCATCTACTTCGGGCACCGAGCGGCAAGAAAGACTAAAGAAAATGGCGTCAGCTGCTTGTTTTATACCACT
Source organism: Protopterus annectens (assembly GCF_019279795.1). Taxonomy (NCBI): domain Eukaryota; kingdom Metazoa; phylum Chordata; order Ceratodontiformes; family Protopteridae; genus Protopterus; species Protopterus annectens. The sequence goes on from NC_056748.1 coordinate 175,820,414, forward strand.
GACGACCTGACGTCATGGAAGAGGAGACAGCAACTGATGCAGGACCCAAGACTTTGGAATTCAGGCTGACTGAGGGCAACCTGCCAGCAGATTACCCAAATGTAATGACTGCAACAGTGAAACATGAAGAACATTGTAGATATTTCCAGCAGGAATCCCTGACTGGGATGTGTAGATAGGCCTCTTTTAGGTCTAGGTTGGCTAACCAAGCATCTTTGGATAGCACTGGAAGAAGCTGCTGGAGGGTGAGCATTTTGAATTTTGGTATCACCAGGAAGGTGTTTAGAATTGATAGATCGAGGATTGGGCGCCAGGTGCCCTCTTTTCTGGGTACCAGAAAAAGCCTGGAATAGAAACCTTGGCCTATCTGGTCTGCAGGAACAGGCTGTATTGTCCTCATGGAGAGCAGGGAATGGACTTGGTTTTGTGCCTCTGCCCACTGGTTTGGAGGAAAATCTGGGAACCCTTTTGGATTTAGGTAGAATGTGGAAATAAAATTTGTATCCCTGGGAAACTATGTTGAGAACCCATTGGTCGTTGGTGATAAGAGGCCCAGTTTTTGGCATGGGAGGAGAGTTTTCCTCCTAGGGGCATAAGCAGGTGGGCAGAGGTAAGGGGTGGAGGTGTAAAGTCACTGTGACTTCTTTTCATAAGGGGGTGGCTTAGCACTCCCTGTTTTTGAAGTGAAGGAACTCCACTACTTAGATCTCTGCATTCCCTGGGACTGCTGTCTGGGGGACTGCTTCCCCTAGGTCTTGTCTGAGCTGGTCTTGAGGGGGCCGGAAAGGAGCAGTGCTTGGAGGGGCAATGCCTACTGAACCTCGGAGGCTGGACCTGCAAGAAGTCTAATTGTCTGCATAGATTTAGTTTTTTCTTCCATCTTTTTTTAAGACCTCTTCTGCCTTGGTGCCAAACAAATTATCTTTGTTCAATGCTGCGTCCAATAGTTTTGATTTGACATGGTCTTGCAAGGTCTGTTCCTTGAGCCAAGCATGTCTTCTAAGTACAGAACCTGTGACTGCTGCACTGCAGGATGCTTCTAGGGCGTCAAAGCCACCTTGCAAGGTGTGTCTAGTAACTCGGCTTGCAGATTGCATAAGCTCCTGTAATTCTTTATTTTCTGCACAAGCCGGAAAGGTAGATTTTTTTTTTAAGGAGTTCCATAGTATGTTGTTGGTATTTCAGCATGTGGAACTGACAATTTAGTGCTCTAATGGCAAGAGTTGCAGAGGTGTATACTTTTTTACCCCATCTGTCGAAAGCATGGGAATCCCTGTCCGAGGGGGTGGGATTCTTAGCTGTGGTTACATTTATTCCTTTAGGTCCTTGGGAGATGACCTCTGGGTCAGCAGAAGGAGTCTTGAAAAGAAATTTGTGACAGTCAGGGACTCTGTAGTACCGGTCAGGTTTCCTGGGAGCAGGAGGAAGGGTGTCAGGAGTTAAACTGGATTCCATAAAATTTCATCCACAACATCCAGGAATGGCTAAAGGTCCATGCTGTGGTAAATCTAAGAATTCCCTGAGTCTCTTTTTGGACTGAGGATAGTCCTGACACTCCCATTGGAAATGCTCCCTTAAAGTATGTAGGGTTTCACCAAATGAAAATTCCTCTGGAGGAGAGGTATAATGAATGGATTCCTCTGCATCTGAATCCTCATAAGCAGACAAGGGTTGCATTTCTTCATATTCAGAAACCTCAGAGTCATCAGACTCCTGGTCAGTTAGCACTGCTGGGAACAAGTCTTTTTTTTTTTTTGGAAGGGGTAGGCTGGCTTCCCCTAATAAGCAAGATAAGGTCTTCCGCCATTTTAAGCATTTGAGATTGAGGCATGGGTCGTTGTTTTTTTAGGCGTAGTTCGTACCCTGCGCTTTAGAAACGCAGTAGCTTTAGAAAGAACTGAAGACGCAAAAGAAGTCATCGGTTTGTGTCAAGAATCGGTAGTGCAAATAACTTCCTCAGAAGCCGGTGCCTGCTCAGTGGCTCCGAAGCCATCCATGGTAGAGACATCCACAGGATCCTTAGTCACAGAAGAGTCTTGTGGCATACCGGACTCCGAAGGGTCTCGATAGCGGCCTGCAAATCCACAGAAGCGGGCATCAGGGGTTGCGCAAAAGCACCTCACTGAGGACCTGCGAACTGGCGACTTTTATCCTTACATTTTTTCAGAAGATCGGTAGTCGGATGGCTTACCGAATACAGAGATCAAGAGCAAAAATATTTAGCTACAATAAGGGCCCGACGATGTATAGTTCTGGCGTTGAACAAAGCACAAAACCGACAGCGAGGGAAGTCGTGGTCTGGGCCTAAACAGGTGATACAGTAAGAATGGAAATCTCGGTGTGGTATTTGCTTTCCACAGCCGAGACAACTGTTAACTTTTTCTGATATCGGTTAGAGCAAGAAAAAAGGATCCCCAATGGGGTACTTAGCTTTAGAAGACGTCAACTTCAATTCGGAAATGAAAACTCAGCGGCCGACCAGCACTCGTGCGAACTGCTTCTGCATTGAGCTCCTCGGCAAGAAAGACTGATGTAATGGCGTTGGCTGCCTGATTTCATAACACTGACAACCTGACGTCAGTCCCAGAGTGACAGCAACCAACGCAGCCGACTGAGGGCTACCCCTGGGAAGATAACCCGAAGTGTGATGACTGCAACAGTGAAACACGAAGAACATCAAGAGTTAACACCACTGGGTACTCAACTCAATCATAGCGTAGCTCTGGCTTCATACAAGCTGAATGGGAAACAACCACCATTAACCCCATGCACAAAGGTGATGCTTACAATGCCCCAGGAAACGATAGACCTATTAGCTTGGCTGGCCTTGTCTGCAAGGCCATGGAGCAAATCTTCACGGACCACAGCAAAGATATAGATAATGCCAAAACATTTGACCACACTTACTTAGGATTTGTCAACCAGAGGTCAAGCCTGATAAAACTGGTGGACTTGTTTGAGATGGTCGTCAAGGGCCTGGACAAGGGGAAATCTGTGCATACAGCCTACCTAGACTTAGCAAAGAGTTTTGACAGCATCCCCCACTCACGATATCACTGACAAACTCACCCAGCTAGGCATCAACCCTTACCTCATTATATGGGTCGCTACATGGCTCACTGACAGAACAAATATAGCCAAAAGAGGGTAATCCACCTTCAACAGCTGAGCAGTAACTAGTGGTGTTCCACAGGAATCAGTCCTGGGACCTGTTCTTTTTGGAATCTATTTCTCCAAAGTACAAGCTAAAACTGAAGGTTTGTGGCTAACAAAGTTTGCTGATGACTGCAAACTGGGAGCAGTCATAGAATCTCCAATCGATGATCCTACAAAACAGTTTTACACAAAGAAATGATTGTGGCAAAATCATGCCTAAAATACAATGCAAAAAGAAGTATTATCATCCCTTTCTGTAAGTGCAATGTTCCTGCTAACTACCAGATCAATAACACCCTCAGTATGCACTCACTGGTGAGAGACCCAGGCACACAGCTTGACAGCAACCATACCTTTAATCAAACATGTCTCCACACAGATAAGAAGGGCATCCTATATTGCTCATCTCATACGTAAGGGCATTGAATTCAGAAGGAATGAAGTTATAACCTGTCTTCGCTCCTCCCTCATCAGGTCAATGATTTAGTACAACACCCCTTTTGACATGTACCTTTCCAAGCACCTGCAGCAACTGGAGAGACCACACAGATTGCTCACAAGGAAAATTCTAGGACTTCAGCATCTATCCTACGTAGATCGTCTGAAATCACTGTGACACTATTCCGTTTTATACAGACTATTCAGAGGCGATCTATACCTTGCATAAAAGGCAGAGATTGACCCTGTCTTACTGGAAATTACGCATAACCGCAACTCAAATGGTACACAGGTTACTCGCTCTTATCCTGGTATGTAACATTAATAAAACTTGCTGGATAGATATGTCTCCCAGAAGTTACTGCAACTTTGGAGCACACTCCCATTTCATGAAAGAGTACCTCTTTGAACCTCTTCAAATGCTACCGGGATGGCTGGTTAGGGGGTTCCACCTGTGTCCCTCTTGGACAGGGGCAATAGGAGCCGATCGTGGAAATAAGGTTAATAACTTGGCTAGGCATGTACGGGCAGTAGGACCATTATCCTAGTAACTTCCTATGATCCAATGATCCTACATCTCACCTATTAATTCACCAGTAGTTATTACCTTCCTTTCTCAAGATACTCTGTCTAGCTTTGTCTCACTCTGATTACCTCAGTATAGTGTAATTATCTTGTACAGTTTTTTGCACACTACATTAAATTGATCTAGTCACATCTACCTTAAGTCATGTCTAGAAAATCTATTACGCATGAAACCTTTGTCTATATCCCACTATTTTTATGCATTACAAACTGCATAAGATGCATACCATTTTATATACATTATGTTCAATATGTGTTTTTGTGGTTATGCTACTACTGACTATGTTTATAAACTAGGTAACTGGTTTAGTTTCTGGTATAATTCTAAGAGGAGACCGTATCTGTCAGTCTGGGATGGCATGATCGATGCTCTGCCAGAGATGGTCTTCATCTGTCAACCTTGAGATTTCAGCTGTAGGCTAAGGCTCCTGCCAACCCCATAGTGTCTTTTTAGGCAGTGTTTCAAGGATGAAATTGACGAGGTAAAAACTGCATCTAAAAATTTGTTCAAGGTCAAGCTTTTAAATGCTAGGAGTACTGACATGAAATTGCACTCACCAGAAGCAGTCCTCATCTTGGAAGACTTAGCCATTTGTGCAGTCACATAGACCAAGTTCAAGGCAGTGGAGAGCACTCCAACCATACCAGGCTAAACCTCCTTCCAAACTTTCAGACAAGAAACTGAAGGCTTAAAAACTAAATGAAGTTTTGTATCTATATTCACTAAAGATAAATACCCCGACACATTGGTCAAAGAGCATGGCTCTCTGGAGATACTTCAGGTGCAATTAACTGTTGTTAGGACACCTATTCAACTTACTTGAGTCTATCAATATACATCCGAACACCCTGGTTTTGTGCGACTTTAACTGCCCACCATTGACTGGGTAAATTACTCGTGGTCTAACTCACTTGCTCAAAGATTCCTCAAATTCGTTAACTCCAATCCCTTGGACCAGCTGGTTGACAGCTCCACAATGGGTGCCAACATCCTGGATATGGTGCATACCAATATGGGGGACCACTTTAGCACCCCACCCCTGTGAGGTGTTCCCTAGTGAGATCTGACCACAAAACAGTCGCATTCAAAGTAACTATCATAGCAGACCCCCCCAACAGAAAAATAAACTACAAAACTTCTTCACAAAACCGATTTGAACCTCATACGGGATGGTATAAATAGCTGTCCCGCACCTCCAGCCTCAGATGGGACTGGCAACTATGCATAGTTTTACACCAATACTTTTTACAAACATCTTAATAAATGCGTTGACTCAGCCGTACCTGATAGGACCAAAACAAATTCCTCAAGGAAGAGCAAACCTGCCTGGTGGAACACTGCCATTATTAACAGGCTTTAAAATAAGAGGAATAAATTGCTGTCAAAGAATAAGAGGTAGCAAGCCCTAAATTGAAAACACTCCCTCCTCAGCTTATACCAGCAAGTAAGACTTCTTGCGAACTACTCCAATGCAAACTACAAATCTAAATTAGCTTCCTCAATGAAGGACAACCATAAAGTATTTATAGTTACATCCATAACCTAAAAGGAATGATCCAGATTTGTGTGGAACTGGTAATTAATGATACCGCATTTAATGATCCTGTGGGTGTAGCTAAACTGCTAGCTGACAGGCTCTGTGAAAACTTCACTACAATGCCCCCACCACACGTACCCCATGACATACCTGTGAGTTTGTCAATGATGCCTGTGGAGGATAGTGTCAAAACCCTTGGCTAAGTCTAGGTAGGCTGTATGCACAGATTTTCCCTAGTCCAGTGCCTTGGTGACTGTCTCAAAGAAGTCCAGCAGGTTTAACAGGCATGATCTTCCTTTGACAAATCCAAGCAGAGTAGGGTCAATTGTTTTGATATTATCTCTCTCTTTGTTGATAAGGTCCGTGGTGATTTGCTCCATGGCATTGCACTTAAGGCTAGTCAGGCTAATAGGTCTACAGTTCCCGGTGTCATTGGAAGCACCACCTTTGTGCAAGGGGATAATGGTGTCTGTTTTCCATTCAGTTGGGATGAAGCCAGAGCTTAGACTATAACTGAAAAGAGCACCCATTGATGCTGCTAATTCTTGTTTGAGCCGATGTAGGAGGCCAAAAACTCCGCATCTATGAGAGCTGATGACAACCCAAGTTGCATCCTACATCGGCTCAAACAAGAATTAGCAACATCAATGGGTGCTCTTTTCAGTTATAGTCTAAGCTCTGGCTTCATCCCAACTGAATGGAAAACAGCCACCATTATCTCCTTGCACAAAGGTGGTGCTTCCAATGACCCCGGGAACTGTAGACCTATTAGCCTGACTAGCCTTAAGTGCAATGCCATGGAGCAAATCATCACGGCCAACAGAGAGAGAGAGAGATAATATCAAAACAATTGACCCTACTCTGCTTGGATTTGTCAAAGGAAGATCATGTCTGTTAAACCTGCTGGACTTCTTTGAGACAGTCACCAAGGCACTGGACTAGGGAAAATCGGTGCATACAGCCTAACTAGACTTAGCCAAGGGTTTTGACACTATCCTCCACGGGCATCATTGACAAACTCACCCAGATAGTCATCAACCCTTATATATCGGTATATGGGTCACTAACTGGCTCACTGCTAGAGCCCATATAGCCAATGTAGGGTAATCCACCTCCAACAGCAGACCTGTAACAGTGGTTTTCCACAGGGATTAGTCCTGGGAAGTCTACTGTTTCGAATCTATTTCTCTAAAGTACAAGCAAAAACAAAATGTCTGTGGCTGATAAAGTTTTCTGATGACTGCAAAGTGGGAAGAGTCATGGAATCTCCAAATGATGTCAACATCATACAAGAGGGTCTTACAGAAACAAATGATTGGTGCCAAAGTCATGGCCTTAAACATACTACAAAAAGAAGTATCATCCCATTTGTTAAGTGCAATGTTCCTGCTAAGTACTTCATCAATAACAGCCTCGGTATACACTCAATGGTGAGAGATCCGGGCACATAGGTTGACAGCAAACATACCTTTGATCACCATGTCTCCACAGTGGTAAGAAGGGCATTCTATATTGCTCATCTCATAAGTAAGGGCATTGCATCCGGAAAGATTGAAGTTACAGCCTAAGTAAGGGCATTGCATCCTGAAAGACTGAAGTTACAGCCTAAGTAAGGGCATTGCATCCGGAAAGATTGAAGTTACAGCCTCTTTGCACTCTTCCCTCATCAGGCCAATAATTGAGTACAACGTCCCTTTTGATATGTACCTTTCCATGAACCTGCAGCAACTGGAGAGACCACAAAGGTTCCTCACAAGGAAAATTCTAGTTCTTCAGCATCTGTCCTATGTAAATCACCTAAAATCACTGTCACTTTATTCTGTTTTATACAGACTACGCAAAGGCGATCTATGTCTTGCATATAAGGCAATCTTTGACCCTGCTTAATTGGAAATGCTGTAAATACCCAAGTAAATGGCACATGTCTGACTCGCTCTAAAGACCTTAACCTGGTATGCAACATTAAAAGCATCTGCTGGAGGGTCAGATTTGTCTCCCAGAGGTTATCACACCTTTGGAAAGGACTCCCACTTCCTGTCAAACAGAGCACCTCACTGGCCCTCTTCAAACACAACCTGGTCGATTGGATGGGTAACCATAAATTCACCCAGTGGTACTCCCCCTGTGTCTCTATCTGACAAGGGCAATTGGTGCTTACTTTGGAAATAAGGGTAGGTTGTGTGGGCCCTAAGGCCATAGGGCCCAACAGCATCTTATGCTCCTATGATCCTATAAGTTGAGAGGTATGCCCATAAATAAAAATAAACCAGCTATAGAGACATATGCGGAAAATGTATGGAAACTAATAAAGGAAAGCATTCCAGCATGACAGACGCAGACAGACATGCACACTCAGACAGACAGACATTCACACACAGGCAGACAGACACGTATGTTGACAAAGCCAGAAGTAAGGAGGGGTCCATAAATAGAATCTGGGAGGGGTCCATAAATAGAATCTGGACATTTGTCAATAAAATGTGGAGCTGAGAGGTATGACATAAACACACACAAATGTGGACAAAGCCAGAAATAATGGGTGTGGGGGGCAGAAGTCCATTAAACAGTGAAAATATATAAATATTAGTATTACAAATATAGAACATGGATGGAATAACAAATTTAGCATTTGCATGATTTTTCTGAAGAGTCGGAAGTCTGAAACAAAAAACAGAACATTGATGAAGTAACAGGTTTAGCAGTTGCACGAATTTTCTAATATCTGAAGAGTCGCCAAGTCTGAAACTCAAATATCTGTAATTATTTTCTGACTTCAGGCTTTATAATTTCACTTATGCAGCTGGATAATGAGCCAGAGATAAACCAATGAGTTTTGCTCATCACCCCCCCCCCCCAAAAAAAAACCCACCAGGCTAAAAAGGAAAATTACAAAGGAGTTGTGTTAGTTACGTTTTTTTTTTTTTTTTTTTTGGGGGGGGGGGGGCAGAACTCCTTGGTTTACCACTTATAACTCCCCAACCAGACATCAAAAATGAAAATAAAGGTAGTGGATCAGGGTTATGCCTCTGCCAGCAATCGATACAAACATACAGTGCACCAAAATAACAGAAATCAGGTACGTACACTAAGATACATTTAGTCAAGCCGTAGCTGCTATGGTTCCACATTGACTGACACAGCAACAAGTCCTGAGATTCTAACCTTTACCTCTTTGAGGATAAGGACACCTTTTAAATATTGTTCTTACAAATTTAGAAACTTGATTGAATTACAGTTTTTGCATGGGCATGAATTTTCAAAAGGATATTAACTCCGAGTAAACAAATGACTGCCGTTATCCACAGTGATTTGCCAGCGATCTGACAAAAAAAAGTACAGTTTTGTACCTACCATAAATGTAGATGTTCGAGTCTTCACCCTGCTGCAGTCATCACACTTGGGTTACCCTGCCGTCAGGCGGTCCCGCAGTCGGCCTGAATTCCAAAGTCTTGGTCCAGCGTCGGTTGTTGTCACTTCTTCCCTGACGTCAGTGCGCCAGGGGTATATAAGAGGCATCCGACGTCATTTTCTTCAGTTTTTCTTGCCCCAGATGTCAGGTGCCCCCAATAGGTAGGCAAAATATATATATGTAGCTAGATAAAAGGTGAACACTCGAACATCTACATTTATGGTAGGTACAAAACTGTACTATGTTCATCGTGTTACTTTGCTGCAGTAATCACACTTGGGTTGAATCCCAAAGCTAAGGATGGGAGGTGGAGTTAAACAGGGTTAGGAGAAGCTAGTAGGCCCTGCAAGACTGCAGTGGCAAAACCAGCTCTAGTCGTAGAATATAGAGGTAAGTGATAGTGTTTGGTGAAGGTGTGCACTGAACTCAAGTTGCAGCTTCCAGAATATCCTTTGTTGGCACTCTCCTGAGAAAGGCTGCTGATGTAGCTGTAGCCCTGGTGGAGTGGGACCTAATGTTAGCAGGTACCAGTTTCCCATGATGCGTGTAGCAGAAACGTATGCAATGCCCTATCCATTTAGAAATGGTCTGTTTTGAGATAGCTTTTTCTTGTGATCCTGTAGCATAGGCTACAAAGAGCTGCTCAGTTTTTCTGAAAGCCTTAGTTTTATCCAAGTAGTAACGTAATTGCCTGTGAATGTCCAAAGAGTGCAGGAGTCTTTCTCCTTTGTTCTGGGGATTTTGGAAAAAGGTGGGCAAATGAATGGTTTGGTTTAGGGCCACACTGGATACCACCTTTGGCATAAAGGAGGAGTTAGTTCATAGAGAGACTCTGTCTTGATGAAAAATGAGGAAAGGCTCCACTGCCATTAGTGCCTGTAGCTCTGAGACTCTTCTAGCTGAGGTTATTGCTAGTAGCAGGGCAGTTTTCCATTAAATAAATTTTTAAATCGGCTGAAAAAGCTGGTTCAAAGGGTGGCAGTGTAAGTTTTTCCAGAACAAAGTTGAGATCCCAAGTAGGTGTTGGTGCTCTCCTTGGCGGTCTTATGTTCTTAGCCCCTATGAGGTACTGTCTTATGAGTGGATGTGAGAATAAAGGAGGATCCGTGTTGTAATGAGCTGAAATTGCTGAGGCGTGGATCTTAATAGAAGAAAAGGAAAGTCCTTTGTGCAACATCTCAGTTAAATATTGTAGAATCTGAGGAATGTTTGGATCAAGTGTTTTTTGGCCTTTAGCCTGGTTCCAGGCGCAAAATCTTTTCCATTTGTCTGAATAGGTTTTCCTGGTGCTGGGCCTCCTGGCCTCCAGAATGACATCCATAACAGCTTTGGACAGAGGTGTTGGCTGGTTGTTTAGGTAGTTTGCCATGCAGCCAGGTTTAAAGTCTTGAGCTGGCTGTGTAGAATCTGATTGTCTTGCTGGGTGAGCAGGTGAGGAATCTGTGGTAAAATCCATGGTGGGCCGTGGGCCATGTTCCTTAGAATTGGATACCAATGCTGGCGTGGCCAGTCTGGTGCAATGAGTATCATTTGTGGCCTCTCTAATCTGACTTTCAGCAGTACCTTTGCTAGAAGAGGCAGTGGAGGAAAGGCATACACTGCTAATGTTTTCCAACTGAATGAGAGGACGTCCACTTTCCAAGCTTGTGGATGGAATGTCCTTGTGCAAACGTTTTGAAGTTGGTAGTTTTGGGGGCTTGCAAACAGATCTATGTCTGGGCGTCCCCATTTTTGAGCTATCATTGCAAATACTTGTGGATCTAGTTTCCACTCGTGTGGATCCATGATGTTTCTGCTTAGGTCGTCTACCAATGTGTTTTTCTTTCCTGGCAGGAATTGTGCTTGTAACTGTACCTGGTAAGACAGTGCGGTGTTCCACAAGGTCATTGTTTGCCTGCATAGAGGGTAGGAATGTGTGCCTCCTTGCTTGTTTATGTACCACATTACTGTGGAATTGTCCGTCTTTATTATTAGTTGTCCTGGGTGTAAGAGGCCCTTGAAAGATGTTAGGGCATTCTGTACTGCTAGCATTTTTTTTTGATTGATATGCAGATGCCTCTGATCTGTAGTCCATTTGCCCTGAATGCACTGTCCTGCCATGTGTGCTCCCCAGGCATAGTCCGATGCATCTGTTGTCATAGTTTACCTGGCTGTGGGTAAGGTGAAAGGCTGAGCCTTGTTGAGATGACATGCCTGTGCCCACCATAGAAACTCCTGTTGAAGGCAGGGAATGAGTGGTATCATTGTTTCCAAGCTGTGGCTGTGCTGAGTCCATACGCTTTTCAGGCACCATTGTAATTTCCTCATATGCAGTTTTGCAAATGGTATTAGTAGTATGCAAGATGCCATGAATCCCAAGGCCTGCAGAATTTTTCTTGCAGGGAGTTGGGTCTTTGTTGCCATTATTTTGAAAAATTGAGTCAGCTGTTGTTGCTTGTCTGGCGTGAGATAAGCCATCTGGGCCGTTGTATTCAAGCTGGCACCCAAGAATATTATGTTTTGTGAGAGCACTAGTTTTGATTTCTTTTCGTTTACTGTGTACCCTAGGCAACTTAGAAGGTGTTTGACACATGCCAGATGCTTTAAAAGAATGTCCTTGCTTTCTGCTTGAATAAGGCAATCGTCCATGTATGGGTATATTTGAATTCCTCTGTCTGCAGTATGCAATTACTGGTGCCAGGCATTTTGTGAAGACCCTGGGCGCAGTAGATAAGCCAAAGGGCAGTGCAGAGAATTGATAATACGTTGAACCTGCAATGAAGCGGAGGTATCTTCTGCAATTTTGTCTGATAGGGACATGCAGGTATGCCTCCTTGAGGTCCAACGTTACTAGCCAAGCATTCTTGCCCAGCATGGGAAGAAGCTGCTGTAGTGTTAGCATCTTGAATTTTGGTACTTGCAGATAGGTGTTCAGAATTGAAAGATCCAGAATGGGTCTCCATGCTTTGTCCTTTCTTGGGACTAGAAAAAGTCTCGAGTAAAATCCTTGTCCTTGCTCCTGTGTAGGTACCTGTTGAATGGCTCTCATGTCCATGAGAGCTGTAATTTGTTTTTTGTGCCTCTGCCCATTGATTTGGTGGCAGGTTTGGCATTCCTTTTATCCTTGGTAAGGTATGAAAATGGAATCTGTATCCTTGAGAGACAATGTTTAGGACCCATTTGTCTTTTGTGATGATGTGTCAGTTGTCTGCAAAAAATGCTAACTTTCCTCCCAAGGGAGCTGCCAGGAGAGATTTGCTTGGTAGTTTGAGGAGTGAGTCATTGTGTTTGTCTTCTGCTAGCTTGGGGCCTGTCTTCTCCTCCTTTCTGGGTAGCAGAACCCCATTGGCGAGGTTTGTAAGGGCCTTGTGACTGACATCTGCTCCTTGGGCGTCTGTATTTGCCCCTCTGTGATCTGTCAGAAGCTGGAAAGGACCAGTTTTTTGTTGGCCAATTTCTGCTGAAACGAGGGGGTTGTACCTGCAAAAAATCATTGACCATCTGCATAGACTTTGCCTTATCCTCAATTTTCTTTAAAACCTCTTCTGCTTTGACACCAAATAATACATCCTGCTGTAAAGGTGCATCCAATAATGTTGCTTTAACATGATCAGGAAGGGTTTGTTCTTTTAACCAAGCATGTCTACGTATGACAGAGCCAGTAACAGCTGCTCTACAGGAAGCTTCTAATGAATCAAATCCGCATTGTAAAGTATGTTTGCCCACCTGCTCAGCTGCATGCAACAGATCCTGCATTTCCTTGAATTCAGACTGTTCAGTATGTGTGCTCATTTTTTGTTTTAATTGAGACATTAGGAATTGCTGATATTTCAGCATGTGAAACTGACAATTTAATGCTCTCATAGCCAGAGTTGCTGAGGTGTATATTTTCTTTCCCCATCTATCTAGGGCTCTGGAATCCCTTTCAGAGGGCACACAATTTTTAGCCATAGAAGCTTTAGCTCCCTTAGGACCCTGGGAAATTGTTTCTGGGTCAGCCACAGGGCTTTTATAAAGGAATTTGTGAGAGTCAGGTACTCTGTAGTATCTGTCTGGTTTGGCTGGAGCAGGAGGTAGAGAGTCTGGATTTAGACTAGACTCCAAGTAAACATCATCCACAATATCTAAAACTGGAGGGATGGGAACCCCTGATTAGGGTAATCAAATCTTCAGCCATCTTAAGCATCTGTTTCTTAGGCATGGGGCCTTGAACTGTAGACTGATGTACAGTCTTCTTTGGTTTTAAAGGAGTTTTAAGCTTAGCATTATATTTAATGGTGAGTGTAGTCGGTCTGAAGACACCTTCTGCAACCGAAGGTGTTTCCACTGCACCAGGGTCTACTTCTGCTCCGGTGTTGGAAGGGCCTAATGAAGTAGGCTGCGTCAGCCTAGTAGACTCCGCTTGAGAATCCACAGCTGTCTGGGGTTCCAGTTCTGCTGTCGTCAGGGGCTGCGTAGGCGCCTCACTGAAAACCAGAGAACCGGCGACAGGCCCAGCAGAGGCCTCAGAATCTGGCTTGTTCCTAGGCTGCCTGTCCTTATCCTTGCGTTTTTTATGCATGCCGGTCATCGGCTGCTCCGACGGCATGATATAATTAAATTTCCTACCAAAGTAATGTCGTGCGAAGTCAAAACGGCGTTTGATAGTTCGTTTATTAAACCTAGCACAAAACCGACAACCTGTGACGTCGTGGTCTGGGCCTAGGCAAGGAATACAATAGGAATGGAAGTCCTTATGAGGTATTTGCTTCCCACAAGAAATGCAATTGTTAACTTTTTCTGACATCGGACTGAGGCAAGAAAAGGTTCCCCAACGGGTACTTAGCTTTATTGAAGACTTCGGACTGAAATTCGAATCGAAAATCTCAGGTGACGGCCGACCGGCACTTGCGAACTGCTTCTGCTTCTGGCACCGCGTGGCAAGAAAGACTGAAGAAAATGGCGTAGGATGCCTCTTATATACCCCTGGCGCACTGACATCAGGGAAGAAGCGACAGCAACCGACGCCGGACCAAGACTTTGGAATTCAGGCCGACTGCGGGACCGCCTGACGGCAGTATAACCCAAGTGTGATGACTGCAGCAGGGTAACACGATGAACATCTACATATTTATACAAAATGGAACAAAAGTGTGAGTGAAACATCAGGAAATTATGCAAAAATCTGGATATATGATAGCTATGACTACAACAATTTGACCTAACTCAGATTGTTTTGCCCCGACTGCTTTGCAGTGCTTCCATCAGCGTAAACAGAAAGGTATTGAACAAACATAAGGCTGCCACTCCAAAATGGTCTCCTTCTATAATGTAGATTTTAGAACCAGTAATTGCTGTTGGCTTACATTAGTTTGTGACACACACAAAAAAATACTTGTAAAACTGAAGCGCTGAAAATAAAAAGCTCCCTGTTTCGCTGATTACATGACTGGCAAAGGAATGCCGGTAGTCAACTGTCATATATAAAATGTGCATAATTAAAATTCATCCAGATTAGCATGCACTCAGAGAGCAAGAAGCATGTTGGGTTAAGAGTTATCAAAGTTTCTTCACTATAGCCCTGTTCAGTCCTAAAGTGCTTCTAAGGAGAAACAAGCAACAGCGCAGGAGTTTAGGAAAGCTCTCACATTCATGCACAGTCCTGCATACCGCAAGTTTGAACTGCAGTTGACTGAATACTGTAGAATAATGAGAGCTACCAATAACGGAATGAGTGCCATGGTATGCCCTGCAAGAACAAATAAAAAGTGCACACTGAAATATAAATCTACATGTATAAATAGTAAGACTGACAAACAAAAACAGTAAAAGGGACAGTGCCGTACGATAAATGTTGGTTCCATTAATGTGCATGCTTTCCTATATTCCAGTGCAGTTTCAAGAACTGAGTGCACAGTGATTTATCATTGCTGTACTGGTAGTGTCCGTAGAAAGGGTCAAAGCAGGAGAATTTTAGCAAGTGAACTAAAGAAATATATATTAACTAATTGCAAAAGGCTGTCTACTCCTTGCAGAAAAGTTGATTACGCCTGGCATACTTCTAGGTTTTAATGCAATGTTCAACTGGGTAGTAGCAGATAAAAAAAAAAATAAAAAAATACCCAGAAAAAAAAGAGGTAAGTGCCTACATCAATATTTACCTCAAGATTTTTTGAAACAAACTGATAAGAAGCATAAAGCACTGTTTGAAGCAGGGAACAGAACATGGAGTCTCTTATTCCAGACGGAAGAAAAGCAGGACTGGAACAGAGCTTTGCACACCTTTTTAAAGTAACTTAATGCCTCTGTTTGGATTACTGTGACATCAGCACTGACGTCAAAAAAGGGGAGGGGATTAGTTCAGTTATGGACAACGTTGGATCTTCGGACCGAGGCAGAAATGTAATTTCAGGAACGAGATAGTGCCCCTTTAAAAGCAAGTAGTTCTGATATGGTCTGTAATAATGATGATATGTCAGGGGTCCTAAGGAAGTACTGATGATAGATTCTTAAGGAAATAAATTAAAGTATTTGAGATGGAAGATGTAGTAAGTAGTTTTAGGAGCTCAAGTGCAATTTACCACTCCTACAGATACAAGAATTAAGTCAGTTTGGATAAACAGAACATACTTCTCAGAGATTTGGGATGTATGGCTAAACTTAAAAAGGACAAAGAAAAGAAAAAAGGGCAGCTCAAATTGGTAAAACCTGAGCTCAGTGAAGAAAAAAAAAAGGCAGAAATTCACCAGATCAAAAGTACCACAACAAAATAGACTATGATATACACAACAAGCTTTTGTGAAAGCGCTGAGCTGGTGAATTTTTGCTTTTAGGTTTAAAAAAGGCCACAGTGGTCATTCACCCAACACACACCTACGAACTTATAAAATAACTTTTTTTCATAAATACTGATACAGTGGAAGGCTTTCTCAAACAGGCTACCTATCCTCAGAGCCTTGATGAAGGACTAGCAACAGATCACTTGATGCCTGCCTAGAAGAGTGCACTTTGGCCAAAAGAAGGTTTGGAGCCTTAACTAGTGACTTTACAATGCTCTCCTTGAGCTGCAGAGTGGTGAGGGGATGTGGAGGGTGCCCTGGCGTTTTGGAAGCTGGACGGTTATCACAACCTAAACAGGACATACCTCATATAGTTTAGGCTACTGCAACACTGATTACAAACATCTAGAGATCCTAAGAAGATAATGGCAATATTTTGGAAATTTTATGAATATTTATATAAAACTGAGGAATTGGGAAGTCAAAATAAGCTACAAATGGAGTTATTTCAGGAAGATCTAGATTTGCCAGTGCTAGAAGAAAAGGCTCAATTGCTGATAGCTAGGATAGAAATAGAATGATTAACACTGTGGTGTACAGTCACAATCACAAGAACAGAGGGCATTTGTGAAGAAACTGATAAAGACTTGACAGGCACTGCATAATAACATACTAAAAGGAGATGCACTGGCATCCTGGAGGAAAACAGAGGTAGCAGTCTTGTTGAAAGACAGGAAAGACCCCACACACCTGGCAATGTATTAGCAATTTCTATTTTATATCATGTTGTTAAAATATTTCTGTATTTGTTAAGAGAAAAGCAAATATTCTACTAAAACCAAAATATATGGATCAATGTAGTTCTGTCAGACAGAGACATAAATTTTACAATAATTATAGAACTATAATATGTCAGCAGGAATCAGAACATTCAAAAATGCAATTATTATTGGTAAGCTTGAATACAAAGAAAGCATTCAACCGGGTTCTTCTGGAATTGTGTGTAGAGCTCTGTGTTAAAAGCTATGTGTGCTGCGGATACTTTTTATTGAAGAAAGCTGTTGGTTCCAGTCATATATATCTGTTAGTGCTGCATTATCAGTTATATATTTACTGAATAAAGCTGCTGGTTCCAGTTATTTTAAGCTTTTTGTAATACATTATCAGTTAAATGCAGAGGTACTGTTAAACTGTTTGTGCCGCATTATGGTTTAATGTGGTTGAACTGCATTTTCAGTTAATGTGTGGGGGCTAATGCTGTTACCTATAGATCTATACATAGAGTTTTTTAAATTACTAACCCTCACCTTACTCACTTCAACATCTCTTCTTTCCCATAGCTTTTCAGCCACATTCAGACTTCGCCTGCCCACCTAAATCCTGCTCTCCAAGTGTCTACATTTCCACCCCTAATAGTGCCTCTCAGAGTAATATTCGCGGCTATCCTTCCTACTAAAAAGGCAGAAGCAAAGTTTGTATCTACTACATCCTCCCTTCTACAAATAAACTGAAAGGGATTATTTTTCTTGCTAGAGTTGAAGTAATATAGTAACATAAGAAACAGAATGGGCTCTCTCCTGCTCGCCCAGTACGACTGCTGCTAAGGCCTCCCACCCTCCTCAAGCTCCCTAGATCCTCTCCGTTTTAGACTCCCCTCCATTTGGGTATTTCTAGCTTAGTTTATTTTCTGAACCAAAAGTATCCTTCACAGACTCTTTTAAAACTAAAATAGTGCACAACTTATTTGGAATTCCCACCAAACGTACTTGATTTTTTTTCCTTAGTGCTTGCTTACAGGTTTCTTCCCGCTCTGTTTGCCCTTCGTTTCGGTCAGGCTCACTCCGCTCCCCTACCCTACCACCATTCCCACCCATCCCCAGTTCAATTACATTTATACTTCTATACACCCCACCCCTATTACCTACCTCTGACCTAATTTCCTATCCACTACCTGCCTCTGACCTCATTTCCTATCCCATAAACCCCAATCTCCTTATTACCAACCTACTCCACACCCCCTGCATTTTATATATCCCTCTCCTCACACTAGAACATACACACCCACAACACACCCATCTCAGTCACTTGCCCCGTGTAAATACTGTGTCTATTCCCCACTACTCAACATACCATCTTACACTCACTCTAACATTAATACTACTGACATACCTAACATCCCTATAATCACCTTATCTATCTCCCAACACTACCAATCACC
Organism: Protopterus annectens; assembly: GCF_019279795.1. Taxonomy (NCBI): domain Eukaryota; kingdom Metazoa; phylum Chordata; order Ceratodontiformes; family Protopteridae; genus Protopterus; species Protopterus annectens. The sequence continues at coordinate 175,838,495 of NC_056748.1, forward strand.
AAAATACACTCCCTAACTCTAACATCCTACTCTAACATATCTCCAAGCTTTATCCAACCAGACTCTATCTTCCTCTTCACACTCAAACACTTTACTGATAACAACCTATCCCCATTCAAATTAGAATACAAACAGCAGTCTTATGTAGTACACAAACAACCTTGGCTGACGCCCCCAATCACTAAACACGTTCTCTCCCCCTATGTGGAGATATCCAGCCAAACCCAGAACCCAATTCTACAACCCCCAACAGCAATAATTCCCATAAATCACTACAATTCACCACTATTAACCTCCAAAGCATTAGGAATAAAATATCAGAATTCCATGCCTGGATATCCCAAACTAAACCAAACATACTTGCCACTACCAAAACTTGGCTAAAACCATATGTCAAAGACCCTGAATTCCTCCCACCCGGTTACTCCTGCCTCAGAGCAGACAGACCCCACAAAAAGGAGGAGGCATTGCCCTATTCTTCCCACACAGTCTCTCCAATACCCCAATTCTCAAACGCTGAAATACTAATCCCTTTCCTAAACAAACAAAAGCATATGTATTACAACATTACACCTTCCCTCAGGAAATAATACCCCACTTCTTGAAGAAATCTTAGCTTGGATCTCCTCAAAAATCAACAACGAAACAATCATACTTGGTGATGTGAATATAAATTGGTCCAGCCAGGTAAATAACCTCTTACCCCCAAATATCAACCTCTACAACTTTACCCAAGTAAATCGCAGATATAACCAGACCAGCTAAAAACAATAGCAGTGGCTCAATCCTAGACTGGATGCTTGTTTCTTACCCCAACAAGTTCTCAAAAACAGGTACCCTTCCCTGCAATAATCAGTGACGAAACCCCAGCCTATGCTATACATGAGACATCCCAACTTCCCAACCAACATCATTATATACTGCAACAAACCCTTACTAATTTCGCGTCTATATCACGTTATCGAAAGTTTGCTTAATTGAATCACTAAAGATCGAACTTTATTGATCGATTAAGTAAAACAACGAATAACGTAAAAAATAAATAAATAAATAAATAAATGGCGTAGGCAGGGCAGCAAGCCCCCCTGCACACCCCACCCCCCTACTTAAATATACCAACTCTAAGACCGCACTACATTGAGGTAAAAGGAAATCTCCCCTTACGGAGATTTCCGTTTACTTGCACAATGTTCTTCACTTTCGATATTGTCATGCCGACAATATCAGACTCGATATTGTCAGCTTATGACAACGTAAAGTAGACCCCTAATTTCAGCCAAGACAGTTTTATTAACCATCTAAAATCTATCAACTGGAACATACTAAAAACCCTTCCCCAAGATGAAGCAGTTGAATTTTTTAATTCAACCTTCCTAAAAGTCCTAAACTATCATGCTCCTCTGCACCGTAAAAAGAGTAAAAACAAAAACCTATATCTGGCTCTCAAAATGTACCAAGCATGCCATGGTCATAAGAGACGAAGCCTGGAAAAAATGACATACAACTACCAATCCCTCTGACCTCCAACAGTACAGGCACCATCACAACAAAGTCAAATGCCTAGTTATCACTGACAAAAAGAATCATCATATTAAATTGCAGCATAATTTCAAACAAAAACCAAAGCAATTCTGGGCCTCAATATCCTCACTATTAAACCCTGGCTCAAAAAGTAATCCTTGTCCACAACCCTAAAAACACCCCTAGAAATTGCCACAATCTTTAATACATACTTTGTTGAAACTATAGCCAAATTAACTGCCGCATTCCCATCCCCACCTACCCAAACTAACCACGCCACCAACTACAACCACCCAAAAGATCCACCCACTACCATATTTTCTCTCTCTCCAATCCCAACCATCTACTATAACCAAACTCCTACTTAAATTAAAACCAGGAAGTAATGTCCCTGGCAGCCTACATTCAGAATACCTGAAAATGTCAGCTCCAGCCATCTCCTACCCTATTAATTTCCTCCTAAACGGGTCAATACAGGAACCCTATATACTCACCATCTGGAAGAAAGCCTACATTTTCCCCTACATAAAGGTGGTAATAATACAGATACCTCAAACTTCCGCCCCATAGTTATACTATCCCCAATCTCTAAAATCTTAGCAAAATGCATACACTCCCAACTCCAGCAATACATCTTAAACAACAATCTTCTTTCTTCCTGTCAACATGGTTTCCACTCCGCTCACAGTACCACCACTGCTCTCCTATCCTTTACAAATACTGTTAACCAAGCATGCAATGAAGGGAATTTTGTCTCCTCTCTCTTCCTGGATCTGTCAAAGGCATTCAACACCATTTCCCACTCCCTACTGCTCTCCAAGCTTTCAGCTCTGAACCTGTCCCCACCAACTCTGCTCTGGTTTTCCAACTACCTATCCAACAGAAAACAATTCACTAGATGGCTGGATTCTACCTCACCATTCCCTGGCACCCCTACAGGAGTTCCTCAATGATCCATATAGGCCCTCTGCTTTTCAGTATTTTTATTAACGACTTTCACTCATGTCCCTAACCACTCAGTTATTCAATACGCAGACGACTCAACTATAATTATCTCCTCCAAAACCATACCTGAACTACTCTCATACACAAAGCAAGCATTCTCCTCTATAGAAAGCTAGACGACTAACAGTCATTTCACACTCAATCCAAACAAAACCAAACTTCTTCTCTTCTCCCCCCAAAGAAACACTACTGTAAATAAACCAGACTTCAACATCTACGCATCAAACAAAACCACCCTAGAAATCGTCACACACACTAAACTGCTAGGCGTTATCATAGACAAAAGCTTAACATTCGACCAGCACATCCACAATAAAGTACAGTTTTGTACCTTCCATAAATGTAGATGTTCGAGTGCTAATACAGCTGCAGTCATAACAGATGGGTTATCCTGCCATCAGGTGGGTCCTCGGTCGGCCGAATTCCAAAGTCTAGGTCCGGCGTCGGATGTCGTCGCTTCTTCCCTGATGTCAGTGCGGCAGGGGTATAAAAAAACCAGCCGATGCCATTTTCTTCAGTTTTTCTTGCCCCAGATGTCATGTGCCCCCAGAAGGAAGGCAAAACATAAATTTATGTAACAATCCAATGCAATATAATCAAAAAACAGTAGTTGCAAGCAAATACACCATAAAAGAATACCCCAATCAGGTTGTATGAGGAGGTGTTAGCCATTAGGCCTGTCCCAAGAGGGGAAGGAGGGAGGGAAACTTGGACTGCAGCTGTATTAGCACTCGAACATCTACATTTATGGTAGGTACAAAACTGTACTATGCTCATCGTGCATACAGCTGCAGTCATAACAGATGGGTAGCATCCCAAAGCTAAAAAAGGGGTGGTAGGCACTAAGTGGAACTAGGAGGAGCAAGGATGCCCTGTAAAACTGCAGTGGCAAAGCCCGCTCTAGATTTGGAGTATAATGGTAGGTGACAGTGCTTGGTGAAAGTATGCACAGAACTCCAAGTGGCTGCTTCCAAAATATCCTTGGTAGGAACCCCCCTGAGAAAAGCTGCAGAGGTAGCTGTGGCCCTTGTGGAGTGAGATATGATGCTTGTAGGTACAGTTTTACCATGAAAAGAATAACAAAAGCATATGCAGTGGGCTATCCATTTTGAGAATGTCTGTTTTGAAATAGCCTTCCCTTGAGCACCTGTAGCATGGGACACAAAAAGTTGCTCTGATTTTCTGAATGGCTTTGTCCTGTCCAAGTAATAACGAAGCTGTCTGTGAATGTCCAAGGAATGTAGTAGTCTCTCCCCTTTGTTTTGTGGATTAGGGTAAAAGGTAGGTAAGTGGATAGCCTGATTCAAGGCTACACTGGATAATACCTTTGGCATAAAGGAAGGGTTGGTTCATAAGGAAACTCTGTCCTGATGGAAAATGATGAAAGGCTGCACAGCCATGAGGGCTTGTAGTTCCGAAACCCTGCGTGCTGAGGTGATAGCCAGAAGGAGGGCTGTTTTCCATGACAAAAATTTGAGTTCTGTTGAAGCAGCTGGCTCAAATGGAGGCAGGGTCAGTTTTTCTAGAATGAAATTGAGGTCCCAAGCAGGTACTGGTTGCTTCCTTGGGGGTTTTATATTCTTAGCCCCTCTGAGGAACTGTCTTAACAGAGGATGAGAGAATAAAGGAGGATCAGTGTTGTATTGAGCAGAAATGGCTGAGGCATGGATTTTGATGGAGGAGAATGAAAGTCCACTGCTTAGCATCTCAGCTAGGTACTGTAATATTTGAGGTAAATTCAGTATTCCAGGATTCTGTCCCTTTTTCTGATTCCAGGCACAAAACCGTTTCCATTTTGCGGAGTAGGCTTTACTAGTAGAAGGCCTTCTGGCCTCCAAAATGACATCCTGCACCTCCTTGGAGAGGAGGGTCTGTTGTGAATTTAAGGAATCCTCCATGCGGCTAGATTGAGTGTTTTCAGCTGACTGTGAAGAGTTTTGAAGTTGTGCTGGGTCAGCAGAAGAGGCATTAGAGGCAGGATCCATGGTGGGGAATGCGTCAGGCTCCTCAGGAGTGGGTACCGGTGTTGTCTTGGCCAGTCTGGAGCAATGAGAAACATCTTTGGTCTGTCTGCTCTGGCTTTTAATAGAACTTTGGGCAGCAGAGGAAGAGGTGGAAAGGCATAAACTGTCATTGTTGTCCAACTGAAAGAAAGTGCGTCCACTTTCCAGGCCTGTGGATGATAGGTCCTTGAGCAGAATTTTGTCAATTGGTAATTTCTGTGGGTAGCAAAGAGATCTATATCTGGCCTTCCCCATGCTTGAATTATCTTTGCAAAAACTTGAGGATGCAACTTCCATTCATGTGGATCTGTCATAGTTCTGCTTAGGTTGTCTGCCAGCGTGTTTTCCTTGCCTGGCAGGAATTGTGCTTGAAGTTGGATTTGTAATTCCAGAGCCAAGTTCCAAAGAGACATGGCTAGCCTGCACAGGGGATATAAATGGGTTCCTCCCTGTTTGTTTATGTACCACATCACTGTGGTGTTGTCTGTCCTTATCAATAGCTGGCCTGAATGCAGTAGGTCTTTGAAAGCCATAATAGCATTTTTTACTGCTAGCATTTCCTTTTGATTGATGTGTAGGTGCTTTTCTTTTTGGGACCATTTGCCCTGAATGCACTGATCTGTCATGTGCGCCCCCCAGGCGTAGTCAGAAGCATCTGTTGTGATGATTTGATTTGCTTGAGGAAAGCAGAAAGGGAGACCTATGATTCTTTGGCATGCTTGAGCCCACCACAGAAATTCCTTTTGGAGACATGGAATCAGTGGTATAATTGTTTCCAAACTGTGGCTGTGTTGAGACCATAAGTTTTTAGGTACCATTGAAGTTTTCTCATATGCAGCTTTGCACATGGGATTAGCAGGATGCAAGATGCCATGAATCCCAGAGCCTGCAGGATTTTCCTTGCAGTCAGCCTGGTGAAGGTTGCCATTTTTCTGAAGTATTGAGATAGTTGCCCTTGTTTCTCCGGCGTGAGGTAGGCCATCTCGGTGTTTGTATTCAAGCTGGCACCCAGGAAAATTATTACTTGAGAGGGTATTAGTTTTGATTTCTTTTTGTTGACTGTGTATCCCAGAGAGTTCAACAACTTTATTACAAACGCCAGATGTTTCAGAAGTATGTGTTTGCTGTCCACTTGGATCAGGCAGTCGTCCAAATATGGGTATATTTGTATCCCTTGTAGTCTGCAGAAGGCAATTACTGATTCCAGGCATTTCGTGAACACACTGGGTGCAGTAGATAAGCCAAAGGGCAATGTAGAGAATTGATAATGGGTTGAACCTGCAAAAAATCTGAGGTATCTTCTGCAATCTTGTCTGATAGGGACATGCAGGTATGCCTCCTTGAGGTCCAATGTTACCAGCCAAGACTCCTTGCCCAGCATGGGAAGAAGCTGCTGTAATGTGAGCATCTTGAATTTTGGTACGAGTAAATATGTGTTTAGGATGGATAGGTCCAAAATAGGTCTCCAATCTTTGTCCTTTCCTTGGTACCAGGAATAGTCTGGAATAAAAACCTTGACCCTGTTCTTGTGCAGGTACCTCTTGAATAGCTTTCATGTCCATGAGAGCTGAAATTTGTTTTTGTGCCTCTGCCCTTTGATTTTGTGGCAGGTTTGGCATGCCTCTCATTTTTGGAAGGGTGTGAAAGTGGAATCTGTAGCCTCTGTCTATAATGTCCAGGATCCATTTGTCTTTTGTGACAATATGCCAATTTTTCGAAAATAATGCCAGTTTTCCGCCTAAAGGTGCTGCCATTAGAGCTTTGCTTGGCATGCAGAGGGGAAAGTCATTGTGTCTGCTTTCTGAATGGCTGTGATCTATCCTCTCCACCTCTTGGTGTAGGTGCTTGCCATTGTCTGCCTCTAAATGATCCTTGAGATTGCCCTCTACCCCTCGGGCGCCTGTATCTACCTCTTTGAGGTATGTCCGTGGCTGGAAAGGACCAATTTTTTGAAGGCCAGTTTCTACTGAAACGTGGAGGTTGTACCTGTAGGAAATCTTTCACTGTTTGCATTGATCTTGCCTTTTCCTCCATTTTCTTTAATACCTCCTCAGCTTTAACACCAAACAATACATCTTTTTGAAGAGGTGCATCCGGTAATTTAGCTTTGACATGATCTGGTACGGTTTGCTCTGAGCCAAGCATGTCTACGTATGACAGACCCTGTAACAGCAGCTCTACATGAGGCCTCTAAAGCATCAAAACCACATTGCAAGGTATGTTTACCCACTTGTTCTGCACTATGCAACAAATCCTGCAACTCCTTCAAGTCTGGTTGTTCAGGTTGTGACATTTTGTTTTTCAACTGAGATAACAAAAACTGTTCATACTTTAACATATGGAACTGACAGTTTAATGCCCTCATGGTTAAAGTGGCCGAGGTGTATACCGTTTTCCCCCACCTTTCTAAAGCTCTGGAATCTCTCTCTGAAGGTAATGGATTTTTGGCAGTAGAGGCCTTAATTCCCTTGGGACCCTGTGAAATAGTTTCCGGGTCAGCAGCATGGCTTTTGTATAGGAATTGGTGTGAATCAGGAACCTGGTAATACCTGTCAGGCTTAACTGGAGCTGGTGGTAAAGAATCTGGGTTAAGGCTGGCCTCTGAATACACATCATCTAGTATGTCTAAGACAGGAGGGATAGCCAGAGGCCTGTGCTGAGGGAGCAAGAGGAAATCCCTGAGCCTTTTTTTGGAATCTGAGTAATCTTGGCCTTCCTAGTGGAAGTGTTCCCCCTCAAGGTATGCAAGGTTTCCCCAAAAGAATAGTCCTCGGGAGGGAATGGACTCCTCTGCATCAGAATCTTCACAAGGGGAGTATGAATGTTCCTGGTCTTCAGAATTTTCTGAAGTAATGGAGGCCTGGTCCGAGGAAGGGTATTCCTCCTCCACTCTGGGCCTTTTGTCCGAGGCGGTTTGAGAACCCCTGATAAGAGTAATCAAATCCTCAGCCATTTTGAGTATCTGTTTTTTAGGCATGGGGCCCTGTGGAGCTTGTCTTTTCGTTTGCATGGCTGCTTTAGATTTAGTGTAAGCCTTAATGGAAAAAGAAGAGGGCGGCCTGAAGACACCTTGAAAGGTGGCAGGCCTGTCTAAACTTTGAGTTTCCCCGCCAAGAGTGGCGTCGGTATCTGTAATCGGGGTGTGGGCTGAGGAGCCTGCGACCTCGGGCACAGAAGACACCGCTAAGGAAGTGTCATCGGTAGTCAGGGGCTGCGTAGGCACCTCGCTGAGAACCGGAGCACCTGTAGTTGACTTTAGCGTGGTGTCGGTAGAAGTTGCGGACCTCGTATGTCGGTCCTTATCTTTGCGTCTTTTGCTCAAAACTGGAGTCGGGGTATCCGACGACATAATGTAATTAAATTTTTTGCCAAAATAGTGTTGGGCGAACTCCGCCCGATGCTTAATAGTGCGTTTGTTGAAGCTAGTACAAAAACGACAGGCCGAGACGTCGTGGTCTGGGCCTAAGCAAGGAATGCAGAAGGAATGGAAATCCTTATGCGGTATTTGCTTCCCACATGAAATGCAATTATTAACTTTGGCTGACATCGGTCTGAGGCAAGAAAAGTTTCCCCAACGGGGTACTTAGCTTTCAATAAGACTTCGGTTGAAAAATATTCGTAATCTCAGGAGCTGGCCGACCGGCACTTGCGAACTGCTTCTGCTTCGGGCACCACGCGGCAAGAAAGACTGAAGAAAATGGCGTCGGCTGGTTCTTTTATACCCCTGCCGCACTGACGTCAGGGAAGAAGCGACGACATCCGACGCCGGACCTAGACTTTGGAATTCGGCCGACCGAGGACCCGCCTGACGGCAGGATAACCCATCTGTTATGACTGCAGCTGTATGCACGATGAACATCATAAAAAGGACCTATAAGAAGCTAGGAACACTCTATACGCATAAAAACTTCCTCAACCCTACTACCAAAAAAACCCTTGCCACTACCTTTCTACTACCCTCCTTACTATATAGTGCCCCACCTCCTCACTAACATTTGCAAAGTCCTAAAAAAATAAAATGGAAAACTGTTACAACAAAATAGCAAAGTTTGCAACAAATGCCACCTACTCTTCCCATCACTGTTCTTCACTGCAAACACTTAAATGGCTTGAGCTACCTCAATACCTCACTCACCAACAACTCTTAATAGCCCATAAAATTATCTATAAACCCCTTGACTGTCCAGCCCTCACCTCCACATTAACTCAATACCATCCAAACAGGCCACTTAGATCACAAAATGAAACCTTACTACTTGTCAAAAACCTGCACTCCCTGCCCCTGCCGGACACGCACTCTACTCCTTCTGTATTGCAAAACTCTGGAACTCACTCCCTACCATCACTCAGAGCCACCAGTACTGCCAGGACCTTCAAAGATGGCATCCATTCACATCTAGTTACCCAGTGGCAATTCTCCTGCTCCACACCCCACATTACCTGATCCCTTCCATATTGCCCTATAAGAAAATTTGTAACCACACCCCTTATAACTGTTTTTCCTCTGCTATGTCTGCCAGAATGTTATACTCATTTATGCAACTATTTCATAATCTGTCATTACTGCTATAACTTCAAAAAACACAATGCCTGCATGTTTTTATTTGCTTTAACCATATATTTTATAGAATCACTCTGTTAACCTAACTGTATGTCTGAACCTGTTGTATCACCCTGTAAACTAACTTTATCTCTGAACCTGTTGTTCATAGGTTGGTACTAGGCTATCGGCCCTAAGGCCTATGCAAGCTTAGCCCTAACAATTCCCTGGAAATTTTTTCCCACAATATTTACTTCTCTGGGCCCATGTCTAGCAGGGCGACTGACATGATCCCCGGGGTGAATTTCCCATCTCCCATCCAATCAAGGTTCCTTTTGAAGAGGGCCAATGAGGTGCTCTGCTTGACATGTATGGGCAGTCTATTCCAGAGTATGGGGAGCCTCTGCGTCAGGAAACTATCCCTCCAGCATGTTTTGTTCATTGTGATGATAAGGTTTAGATCCCTGGAGCATGTGGCTCTGAGGGATTGGGATTTCTTTACGTGGAGCATGTCCAACAGCTCAGGGTTTTACATGGCCTTGTATGTTAAGCAGAGATCGCCTCTGAGCAGACGATATGCCACAGAGTATAGCTGGAGTTTTTTTTAGACGGTCAGCATATGGCATCTGCTTTAGGCCTGTGATTCTTTTAGTGAGGTATTTCTGTGGCCTTTCCAGCTGTTGCAGATGTCTTGTGAGGTACATAACAAATGGGGCATTATACTCTATAATGGGTCTAATCAGGGATGAGTACAGTGAGACAATGACCTCCTTTTTTCTGGATGAAAAGCCCTTCGTGATGAGGTGTGCCACGTAGAAGGATTTCCTGACTGTCGTGGCGATGTGGTTATCGAAAGTGAGAACACTGTCCACTTGTGTCCCTAAGTCTCTCATCACACTTTCGATGTTTAGTGTTCTGCCACCTATGTGGTAGTTCATGGGTACGGGTACATGTTTTTTTCCAAAGGGGATGACTATACATTTCTTGGCATTAAGCTTGAGCCCATGGCTCTGGCACCAGGCATCTGTTTCTGTAAGGCCCTTTTGTAGAATATCCACATCATTTGGGGATTCAATAATGGCTCCCAGTTTGCAGTCATCTGCAAACTTTGTCAGCCAGAGTCCCTTAGTGTTGGCCTGTACTTCAAACAAGAGTGGTCCCAGGACTGAACCCTGAGGTACTCCACTTGTCACTTGTCTGGAGCTGGATTTGGAGTCGGCTACTTTTACAGTCTGGGTTCTGTCAGTAAGCCAGTTGGCAACCCATCGAGTGACGTAGGGATTTATGCCCAGCTTAGTAAGTTTATCTATGATTCCAGAGTGGGGGATGGTGTCGAAGGCCTTGGCGAGGTCCAGATACGCTGTGTGGACCTCCTTACCCTCGTCCACAGCTCTGGAGACAGATTCAAAGAAGTCAATTAGATTCAGGAGACAAGATCGGCCCCTCACAAACCCAAACTGGGTGGGGTCCAGTGTCTGGAGGTTGCCGATGTCTTTGTTTATAAGTTCCATGATAATGCGTTCCATGCCCCTGCAGATCAGGCTTGTCAGACTGATGGGATGGTAGTTCCCGGGATCCAAGGTGGATCCTCCCTTGTGGAGCAGGATAACTGTAGCTGTGCGCCACTCAGTGGGTACGAAGCCTGAGGTGAGGCTATGATTAAACATGACACTTAGGTGGGGTGCCAGTTCATTTTGTAGTTCATGTAGTACACAGCCTGGGATGTCATCTGGTCCCATGGATGCTGTATTCTTAGCTTTGGAGAGTGCTGTTTCTACCTGTGTGGATGTGATTATCGGAATTTGGCAATCTTTTGGTATTGAGATGGGCCCTTTAGGAGGTGAGAGGGGAGTGAAGTTAGCACTAAATCGATCTGCCAGGATATTGGCAATATACTTGGGATCAGTATATTTAATGCCATTCTGTTGCAGCTCAGAGCAGATCTGAGCATTGTCATTTAGATTATTGACATAACTACAGAATGCCTTGTGGCTGTCTTTGGAATCTTTGGCAATTTTATTTTCGTAACTAGCTTTTGAGGATTTTATGAGGGATCTCCGCTTCTTACTGAGGCTGGTGAGGGAGTTTTTTGCATCCTAGAATTTTCCTCTTTTCTTCCTTCTGTTGTATAGTTTGTTTATAGCAAGGGACCACCAGATTGGCTTCCTTTTTTTGGAGGAGATGACATTGGTTCTATTTGGGATGGCACAATTCATGCACGAGTGGATGTGCTCGTACAGTGCCTTAGTGCAAGATTCAGCAGTCGAACATTCAGATCCTGTCTGCGTGGGTGTCAAGAAGTTTGTCACTTCTGACTTCAGTAGCATGAAGTTGGCTTTGGAGAAGTTTTTAAGGAGGTTTCCTTACTGGGGGGGTGGGGGTGGGATGTGGATGTCAAGGGTGATTTGCTTATGGTCAGACCTGACTAATGAGGGGGTGACCACTGGTGTGGAGCATCTATCTCCCATGTTGGTAATGACCAGATCTAGGATACTGGAGCCCCTGGTGGGACAATGGATTAGTTGATCCAGAGTGTTGGAATTTATGAATTCCAAGAACCGTTGGGAAAAGGTGTTGGTACCCAAGTAGTTTTCCCAGTTAATGGCAGGGTAGTTGAAATCACCCAGTATTAGGGTGTTTGGTTGTATCTTAATATTTTCCAGTATGTTTAGAAAGGTGCAGTGAGAATCTTGGGGCATGGTGGGGGATCTGTAGCAACCTACAATTTGAATTGCAGTCTTACCTAGTGTTAGTTGCACCTGGAGAATTTCAGATGCATTGTTTTGGGCAACTAGACTGGAGGTGTGAATATCCTTGGTGAATATGGACACTCCTCCACCTTTAGTGTTTCGGTCTTGGTTTTGTGGCCGAAAAGTGTGGTAAGAGTTGTAGCCTGGTATTGCAGGGGTGCTGTCTGGAGCCTTGAACCAGGTCTCAGTTACTGCACAGATATCGATGTTCTCCATTTTTACGAGTGCCTCGAGTGAGTGCATTTTGAAGTTTAGACTTCTAGCACCGAGTAGCATTACCTTCAGATTTTGCATGCTTGTATCTTTTACGGTGGTGGTTTTGTCCTTTGAACCTTGCCTAAAAAAGGCACTATAGGGGTGGCAAGGGCTTTAGCCAGTAACCTGAATCCCAGGGGTGACAGCTGGCAGGAGAAACCAAGAACAGATACTAGGATCAATATAAGGGATAAACAGGGCATATAAGATTTAGCATGGCGATTTTAAGAATGAATATGAGGATTTAATAAAAGATTGGAAAAATAAATAGGCTAAATAGACAAATAGGATAGCTATGAAGAGGATGAAGAATGGAAAAGGCTGTTGGTCCAGATGACATACCTGTATGCATGGAGGTGTTTAGATGAAATGGCAGTGGAGTTTTTAACCAGATTGTTTAATGAAATTTTGGAAAGTGAGAAGATGCCTGAGGAATGGAGAAAAAGTGTTTTGGTACTGATTTTTAAGAATACAGGTGATGTGCAGAACTGTTGTAACTACAGAGGGGTTAAATTGATCAGTTACAGCATGAAGTTATGGGAGAAAGTAGTGGAAGCTAGGTTAAGAAGGGACAGGATGATTAGTGATCAGCAGTATGGTTTCATGCAGGGTAAGAGCACTACAGATGTGATGTTTGCTTTGAGAATCTTGATGGAGAAGTACAGAAAAGGTTAGAAGGAGTTGCATTGTGTTTTTGTAGACTTAGAGAAAGCATATGACAGGGTGCCTAAAGAGGAGTTGTGGTATTGTATGAGGAAGTCGGCAGTGTCAGAGAAGTATGCAAGAGTGGTACAGGATATGTACAAGGGTAGTGTGACAGCGGTGAGGTCTGCGGTGGGAATGACGGATGTGTTTAAGGTGGAGGTGGGATTATATCAAGGATCAGCTCTGAGCCCTTTCTTATTTGCAATGGTGATGGACAGGTTGACAGGCGAGATCAGACAGGCATCCCAGTGGACTATGATGTTTGCAGATGATATTGTGATCTGTAGTGATCTGTAGTGAGAGTAGGGAACAGGTGGAGGAGACCCTGGAGAGATGGAGATATGCTCTAGAGAGAAGAGGAATGAAGGTCAGCAGGACTAAGACAGAATATATGTGTGTGAATGAGAGGGAGGATAGAGGAATAGTGAGGATGCAAGGAGTAGAGGTGGCGAAGGTGGATGAGTTTAAATACTTGGGATCAATAGTTCAGAGTAAAGGTGAGTGTGGAAGAGAGGTGAAGAAGAGAGTACAGGCAGGATGGAGTGGGTGGAGAAGAGTGTCAGGAGTAATTTGTGACAGACGAGTACGAGTGAAAGGGAAGGTCTACAAGAGGGTAGTGAGACCAGCTATGTTATATGGGTTGGAGACAGTGGCATTGACAAAAAGGCAGGAGTTAGAGCTGGATGTGACAGAGTTCCAGAGAGGTAAGTTTAAGTTGGTTTGGACATGTGCGGAGGAGGGATGCTGAGTATATTGGGAAAAAGATGCTAAGGAAGAAGCTACCAGGTAACAGGAAAAGAGGAGGCATAAGATAAGGTTTATGGATGTGGTGAGAGAGGACATGCAGGTGGTTGGTGTGACAGAGCAAGATGCAGAGAACAGGAAGAAATGGAAACAGGTGATCCACTGTGGCGACCCCTAACGGGAACAGCCGAAAGAAGAAGAAGATGATGATGACTGGAAAAACAAATAGGCAAACAAATTATGAAGGAACAATGGGAAGTGATTTGCACGGTACCAAAGTAAGAAATGGTTCAGATTATTTGCAAGTTAATTTGGGCAAAGCTCTTTTTACAGGTTCACTAGGCTGGCTGCCTTTGAGGACCATTTTAAGCACAGTTTCCCTTTTTGTGCTTGAATTACCCTATCCCATTTGGTTATTGACTGGCCTTATCTATCTCACTTTTGATAATTATATATTACCCCTAATAAGAATAACTGGGATCATACCATAGATAATTTGTGGGACCTACACATGGAAGAAAACATTTAGGAGTTCCATCTGTCTGCTAGTAGTACAGGGAACGGTCATGAGATAAATCTTCTGTTTCCCATCCACAGACCCAAGCTGCTTTTGAATATGGACAGGGATGAATTTTGTTTTATGTGAATATTTTTTTTTTGTTTTATGTGGATGTTTTGTTACGTTTCATACATCAAGTTAACTTCAAAATATTCTTCCCGAGTGGGAAGAAGTTGATACAGATGTGAAGGGGAAGAGAGAGGAAACTAAACATGTACAGAGTCGAAAAATTAAAAAAAAGCAGGTGATGTTTTTGAGTTGGTATTTAGGACAAAACATACTACAGCTTTACCAAAGTTTAGTGCTGCTGGCATCCAAACAACGGAATAATGAAAAAATGGAAATCAAAGGCTAAACCAGCCTTAGAAGATGCACTTACAGCATTGTAATAAAAAAGGAGGACAAAGTGCATAAAAATACATGGCATATTTGGGATCAATAAATACTAAATGGTGGTCAAAAAGCTGTGATGTGGGTTGCAGGAAAAGAAAAATACAAAGGCATAATATGTGAAGACTAGCACTGAAGTTATGAAAAAATATATAATTTATTTAAACATTTGTTTACTGGGAATGTCCAACTTGGAACAAAGCCAATTTTCAGTGGCGGCCTGGGGAGAAACACTCCAGACACATGTCTTTGTGATGTGGGAGGAAACCAGAGTACCTGGAGGAAACTCACACAAACACAGGAAAAAATGCAGACTCCACACAGAAGGCACTCCAGCCAAGAATCGAAGCGGAGAACCTCTTACTGTGAGGCAACAACGCTACCCACTGCACTGTCCATAATGCATTAAGATGACAATCATTAATGCGTGTGAACTCACATTTCATGTCAAATTGGGATGACCTGGCTGAATCAATTTAGAGGCAGAATTAGATAAATGAAAGACTGACTTAGGCTGATGAACTGGTGGGGCACTAGGCTTATTCAGAACTGAAACTTTTACATCCACAGGACACCAACATAGCTAATAGTGAAAGCATTCCTAAGGTACTAGCTTCTGACAGATACAAAGTCAGTGAAGGGAATAAAATACTTTACAAAATAACTATCTTCTTTAGAAGCCACAGATTCTCATGCCTTCAGTTCTTAACTTTTTTTTACAGCTTTGTATGATGAGCCTCATTAGCCAGGTTCAGCTACATCATCTTTTTCTCCCGTTTTGCGTATCAAAGCAAGGAAAGCACAGTAAATCAAAATTTCATATTTAAAGACTAACTTAAAATGTCTACAAAAAATAATAACTTATGAGCCATTATGCGGTTGAAATTACTCCAATCTTGAAGTGGGACACAAAAGTCTTGAAAAAACAAGAAGAAAAGACAACAGCTCCTAGCAGTGCTGGATATAGAACAAGCACCTCATGCACTTAAGAAATGTTGGCACAGACTAGATAAAAGTCTTTAACGGAAATACCAGACTGTTAATAAATCTCTGATGGGATGCAGATGACATTGAAGGAATACACCAAATGTTATGATTTGCTGTTATACTGTCATTCCTATTTGCTTACTATAAGTTTGTTGTTCCAAATATTTGGTAATGTTGGGATGGAACAGATTACCTAGTGCCACAAATCTTACAGCTAAATTCAACTGGAAATGTCCATTACAAACGCCTTGTAACAAGTTGTAAGGAGGTTCTTTTCGAGGACTAGGACTACTCTCAGCCTGTTTTGACACATTATAATATAAAAAGGCAAAAATCAGCCAAGTCTATTAGTTAACATTAGTTAGCCTCTTGAAATGTTGAAGGGTAAACTGCAAAATCAAGGGCTCAAGTACTGTCCTGTTTCAAGAAACTTCTTGCAGATTTTTATTTTTTTTTTATTGAAGGAAATGGATTTGATCACGTTATTTGATATTGTCAAGATGTAATTTCAAATGTACGTTTGTACTGGCACATTCCTAAGTAAAGAAGCAGAAAACTAATGTAAAACTCAAGAAGAGATTAACTGATTTCCGGGGATTAAATCATAACATGACCTAAGTGGGACTACGGTAGGTGCCATGGGTGAGCAACACAATCAGGAAAACTCACACCCTGTTAAGGGTGCTACGGAGAACTGCAGGATAATCCATCAGCTGCCTGATAATTAATTCGGAGAACCTGTGTTTGTATTTTTGCTTGTGTGGGAGAGGAAGGGGACTTTAAATAATCACTGTATCCTCAGACTTCACTGCTCTACATTTTCTTAGAAAGAAAAGACTTGTGAGTCAGCAGTTGATTCACAAGGGGCTGATGATTTTGGGCTTGGTCCTCCAGATTCCTTTGCAGGCTACATCTACAACTTATAGCAGAACAAACAGGCTTTTTGTAGCACAGGAAATGTATGGCATCTATGCAGTTCTTGGTCCAACAACACATCTGGACCAGCAGATTCATTTTATTTTATTTTTATTTGTCCTTTGGTAACCAGGAAGTCTAACTGAGCTAATAGCCCATGGTCAATGGAGGCCTGGAGAGCAAGGCTCCACAACAGATTCAAAAACATTTGAACATTCATTGATGAGTAATTATATACAAGGGGAGAAAAGCCATGCAACAGATTAAATATTTTACAATGAGCTGGGGAGAAAGGCTCCCCAAAACAAACACAAAAACACATTTTACAATAGCTGATTAGCAAAATTATATACAAGCAGACAAAATCCCCACAACTGATGAAAAAAGAAGTTATGTACTTACCATAATGTTCCATGTGTGTTGTTCATCTCGCCTTCATTCTTACACATGGGTTCGGAGCCATCGGCTCCGAGTCAGCCACTTTATTAGCTGAAGATCACAGAGTAGCTCAAGGCCAGGTCCCTATCCCATAATATTCTCTGTCCTACCTCAGATCTAGTTTGCTCTGTCCTACCTCAGATCTAGTTTGCCGAACCCAGCATGAACAACCGGAGTAAGAAGTCCCAGAACAAGACCACCAGACCCAAAGTCTACTCATTCTTCGAGACCCTGGAGAGAGAAGGTGGGTGGGAATGTAAGAATGAAGGCGAGATGAACAACTCACATGGAACGTTATGGTAAGTACATAACTTCTTTATGTGAAGTTGTTCAATCTCGCCGTTCATTCTTACACATGGATAGCGTCCCAAGCACCCTAATCCTGGGTGGCTCAAGGGTATATATTCCTGAGGACAGTGGAAGCAAAGGAAGCCCTGTCCACTTTGTAATACGTGATGAAGGTATGCGGCTTAGACCAAGTGGCAGCTGCACATATAGTGTCCAAAGGCAATCGAGCCACATAAGCAGAAGAAGTGGAAACAGCCCTAGTGGAGTGCGTCTTCACACCATGCTCTAATGTTTGGTTTGCTGAAGAGTATATAAATTTAATGCATTCAGTTAACCATTTGGAAAGGGTAACTTTAAAAACTGGTAATCCTTTCTTAGTGTCAGCATGAGATACAAAGAGTTGGCCAGATCTTCTGTATTCCTTTGTCCTGTCCAAACAGAATCTCAATTGTCTGCGGACATCAAGTTTATGCAACATGTACTCCAACTTAGACTGATTACTGAAAAAGGTTAGAAGTTTGACTGTTTGATTCAGGTTAGTCTCGGAATACACCTTTGGCAGGAACGAAGGATTAGTCATCAGTGATACTGTGTCTGGATGGAACACCAAATATGGGGGTTTGATAGAAAGGGTTTGAAGCTCAGACACCCTACATGCTGAGGTAATGGTCACCAAGAAAATAGTTTTCCAAGAAAGAAACTTCAAATGGCAGGATTTTGCAGGCTCAAAGGGGGGAAAAATAACACGTGACAACACAAAATTTAGATTCCAGGGAGTAAAGGGTTGTTTAACAGGCGGCCTAAGATGAATGGTACTCTTCAGGAAGGCCCTACATAATCTGTGAGACATCAAATTAGAACCTTCAGCTCAGAGTTGAAAATTCAAAATTGCAGCCAATTGAACTCTAACAGTGGCAGCTACAGCACCTTCATGAAAAAGCTTAGACAGGAATTCCAGAATACTAGCAATCGGGGCAACATAAGGATCAATGTTATTTTGGAAGGCCCAAAAAGCAAATCACTTCCATTTACTAGCATACAACTTTCTGGTGGAAGCCTTATATGAAGATACAAGAATGTGCTGTACTTCAGAAGAAAAATCGTGTGACCTGGCTAGGTTGGGAATCGAAGCAGCCAAGCTGTCAGTCTGAGGGAACAAAGGGAGGGATGGAGGGCCCCTGACGAATGTGTCAGCAGGTCTGGAACCGGGTCCAGAATCCAAGGTTCCTCCAGTTGATAGAGTCAGAAAAGGAACCAAATCTGACGAGGCCAAAAAGGTGCTATTAAGATGACAGTCCTTCCCAGGCTTTTGGCTTTCTGCAAGAATTTCTGAATCAGGGGTATAAGTGGGAAGGTATACAGGAGTCCCAGGGGGCCAATAGTGTATGAGCGAGTCCCTTGGGCTGTCCCCCAGTGGAGGACTCAGGGCAAAGTAGCTTCTGCATTTGGCATTCATAGGGGATGCAAACAGGTCGCAGCAAGGCTGGTCCCATCTGCGAAAAATCATCTCCGCAACTTCGTCTTTGAGAGATCACTCGTGCAGTAACAGAATGGCTCTGCTCAGTTTGTCCACTATCACGTTGGATTTCCCCGGGATATGCGTTGCTATCAGAAAGTGCCTAGTGGATACTGCCCACTACCAAATTCTCAAGGCCTCTCGACACAGGGGGTAAGACTTGGTTCCCCCTTGCTTGTTGATGTACCAGACCACAGACATGTTGTCCGTCGGTATCGCAATTGTCCCTAGAGGCAGAGCCGTGGAAGTGCTGCAACGCCAAAAGCACCGCTCTCAGCTCCAGAACACTGATGTGCAACTGCGACTCCGACTCCAACCAGGTGCCTTGGGTTGTTCTTCCCTGAAAAACCCCCCTACCCTATCAGAGAAGCGTCCGTAGTCACCGTAGCTGATGGCGGGGGAGAAACACATGGTCAACCCACTGTAACTTGTTGGCTGGTCAACCACCAGTGAAGGTCCTTCTTGCATGATTACGGAATCATGATTAAGAATGACATCGGAAGTTGTTGGTAAGACCACTGGGTGAAGAGTAACCATGTCCCAGAGGAACTGCTATGAGCGTAGCTGCCATGGTACCTAGTAGCTTCAGTACTTGATAGGCCGGTACTTTTCTTCTCTGCAAAATGTCCAAGACCTGGTTTTGGAGAGTGGTTATTCTGTCCAGGGGCAATTTTACTGTGGCGGTGGTGGTATCTAGTTCTGCTCTGATAAAGGAGATACGTTGCAATGGCGATAATGCAGACTTTTCAGAATTTATAGTGATGCCTAACTGGGAGCAGAGATTGAGAGAGTGATCCCTGGACAGAATTAGTTGATGCCTGGAGGCGGCAGTAAGGAGCCAGACATCCAGATACAGAAACACTCGGAATCCTAGACACCTCAGGTGAGCTGTAACTACTGCCATGCATTTGGTAAACACTCTGGGGGCTGTTGTGAGTCCAAAGGGCAATGCTCGGAACTGGTAGTGGCCATCTCCCAGCCAGAAACGCAAATGATCTCTGGATGGCCTGGCCATTTTGATATGGTAGTACGCATCCTTGAGATCTGGAGAGCACATCCAATCGCCCATTCCGAGGAATGGGAGAATAGACTGAAGTGTGACCATCCGGAACTTCTCCTTCTTTACAAATGTGTTGAGTCTGCTGAGATCCAAGATGGGTCTCCAGTTCCCTGTTTTTGGAACTAAAAAGAATCTGGAATAAGTTCCGCACCCTATCTGGTCTGCTGGGACTGGCTGGATGACTCTTTTTCCTGCAAGCCTCTGGATTTCTATGGCTGCTTGAACCCTGAGACTGGATGGAACGTCTGGATTTTTTTTCCCAACAGGAGGGTTTTCTAAGAATGGAATGATGTAACCTCTGGTAACAATGCTTTGCACCCAAGAATCTGTTGTAATTCCTAGCCAGGCATCCGGATACAAAACCAAGCGACCCCCGACTGCCTCCAGATAGGACAGTCGGGCCTCCTTTCAGGAGCGCTGACAGGGCTTACCAAGGAACTGATCCCTGTCGTCCTGGTTCTGCGGACCCCCTCTGCCACCGGGGTGGCGTCTTCCATTATTACCTGGTCCTCTGCCCCTGGAGGGGGGTTCACTATGTGTGTTCTGGAAAGTTCCTTGGGACTTTCGGAACCACATTTTTCCACCTTTCTGCCCTTTGGGTTATGGTCTGGTAGGGGTGGAAAAACGGACTCCTACGACAGATAGAGTCTTTCCCTTCTTGCTCACACCTAGTGAGAGTCTCTTTGACTTTGGGCCCAAAAAGAGAAGAGCCATCGAATGGGGTGTTGACAAAGGAAGACTTGAAGGCTTCCGCAAAGGAGCATAAGTGCATCTAGGACCGTCTTCAAAGAGCTATCGCTGAACCCACTGCCCGACTCGAACCATCGGCTGCATAGGAAATGAGCCGCATGGACGAGTTAACTATGGAATTAATGGTATTAAGCTGGGCTGTCACCTTTTCAGATACAGCTCCAGCTGTACTACCCTGCAGGGTATCTCCGAGCTCTTTTAGGAGATCTCTTTGAAGATGGCTAAAATGAGTCAAGTAGTTAAGCGATCACAAAGCAAAGGTCACAGAACTAAAGATGCGTTTCCCGTACCTGTCCATAGTCCTGGAATCCCTATTAGGAGGATGGACAGTAGAAGAGGTTTCGGACATCTCTTTCTTGGTGGCCGCCGCCACCACCATGGCATCAACCGGAACTCGCTTAGTGAGGAACATCTTGTCTTGGGGGGAGGTGAAAAACTTGTTGGGCCTCCGAGGGACTGGTTCCATAGTATCAGGAGATTTCCACGCCCTTCAAGCAACCAATTACATTAGTTCATCGAACGGCAGAGTCACCCAGGAGGTGGAAGATTGAGACCCAAAGGCCTTCAGAAGCACCGACTCATCCTCAGCAGGGCTAATGGACTGCCAGTCACCCCTCTGCTTATGGACTTCCAGGATATCAGCAAAGGAGATATCCTCCGAGGGGTACCCTTCCGATTCCTCTAAGTTGGTGTCTGATGTGAAAGATTCATGCGGGGAATCTAAATGCCTCCTCTTACAAAGTCTCTTCCTGGGAACCTCAACAGTGGGAGCTTCTGGTGCAGTCTCAGTAGAGCATGGGTCACCCGATGGGGTTACCTGAGGATCCGGGTCTTGACGCTTCACAGGGACCTGCGATGTAGAGGCAGAAAGCAGCACTTTAGGGGTGGAGGAGGAGGGTCTGAGTTTTGTGCCAGGTTTCTTTGTTCAAGAGAATTATTTTGCACAAGATGTTAATTTTTGTCGCAATCTTAATTTAAAATCATTTTTTCACAATCTTGAGGGGAACAAGGTGGGTTCATCTGGCCCTGTAGATTTTCGCTTTAGGTCTTCACAATTTAAGCCACCAATGTTACCCATTGTACAGTTTTTTCAAAATGAGGTTCTCAAGGATTTACATCTACATTTGAGTAAACAAAATATGATGAAGGATAATCTTAATAGACAGCAAAGATTATGTGTGGAAAATCTTGTTAGCAATTGGGAAATTGTTATCTTGTCGGCGGGCAAGGGTGGGCAGTGGTGGTTCAGAATTTGGTTGATTATGAAGCAGAGGCTGAGCGGCAATTACTTAACAAATCTCATTATCAAGAAATGGTTTTTGATCCAACTAGCAAGTTTAAACAGGACATTGATCAGTTTTTGGATTTAGCAGAAGAGGTGGGCATTATCACCAAGGATGCTTGTTATCATCTTAAGGTTGATCATCCTAAAAAACAGTATATCTACTTCTTGCCCAAGATCCACAAAGATCCCAATAGACTGCCCGGTCGACCGATTGTTTCAGGCAGACGCTCTTTGACTGAACCTTTGTCGGAATTTCTTACATTACATCTGAAACCCTTATTATCATTGATACGGGCAAGAATACAGGACACGACTCAGTTTCTTACCATTATATCGGATATGCAATTAGAGCCAGACTGGCTCCTATGTACTTTAGATGTCACCTCCTTGTACACTAATATCCCCCACTGGGCAGGACTTATTGCTTTGCAATACTGGTTAGATCGGACAAATATGTACAAACCAGGTTTCAACACTCTCTTGATTTGCATGGCAGAATTGGTACTGACCCACAATGTTTTTCACTTTAAAGATAGGTGTTTTTGGCAAATTCAAGGTACTGCTATGGGGGCTTCTTTTGCCCCCATTTATGCAGACTTGTTCATGGCATATGTGGAGGAACAATTGATTTATGACATCAATCATAACATCGATATGAATGAAATGGATATTTGGAGGAGATATCTTGATGACGGTTGGTGTGGAGAGCAGATGAGAAATTCTTGTTTGAATTTCTGGAATATTTGAATTGCAATAAGTGGGGTGTTGAATTTAAGTTAACTTATAGTAAGTCAGAGATCACTTTTTTGGATGTGTCCATTAGGAGAACAGAATTGGACACTTTGGAGAGTGAGGTATTTAAAAAGTTTCCACAGTTCAACACCCTGCTACATGCTACAAGCTTCCACCCACAACATGTCATCAGGAATATCCCCAAAATCACAATTTCTCCGTATCAAGAGAATTTGTTATGATTCCTCCATGTACGCCTTTCATAGACAGGAATTAACATCTAGATTTAGGAACAGGGGATATCAAGCGGGTGACATCACTAGGGCCAGTTGGTTTGCTAATCACAAGATATATTTACAGTTGTTGTCATATCAGGTCCGGGACACAAATAAATCACAGGAGCTTAGATTAATCACCACTTATGGTAGAAATACTAAGAGCTTTATGAACATCATTCAAAGACATTGGTATCTATTAAGGTCAGATGACACCTTAAATTACTATATTAGGGATCGATGCTCTTACTCCTTTCGGAAGGGGCGGTCATTGGGATCCTTATTCAGTCATTATAAAAGGGTGTATGATCATCTTCCCAATTCAACTAAACAAACTACAATAACTAGACAACTGACATTAGGCTGCTATCCATGTGGCCATTGTTCTTATTGTCCAAGAGTGTTAAAGTCAGACAGTTTCAATTTTCATAATTCTCCACATGTTTACAATGTTTCATTTTTTGCTAATTGTAGTACCAGCTGGGTTATTTATTTAGCCCAATGTAGCTGTCGGGCATTTTATGTGGGGCAAACTTCCCGACCCTTTAAAATAAGGGTCGGTGAACATCTAAGTGACATTAAAAATAAGAAAGGTTTGAGTTTCTTATATAAACATATGCTTAAACACTCAACGGGGTCTTTCAGTTTCATGGTCATTGACCATATCAGGTTTAGGAATAACGAGGCTCACGTATTACACGAATTGTTAAACAAAGAAAAATGTGGATAATTAAATTGGGAGCCTTGTTTTCACCTGGGTTGAATGACCAATTTTGAATACATTTTATAAGACATTGTAAATTTTGTAGTGGAACATTGTTCCATATTTTTGTATAGGTAGTTATTTTTGAGATATGAATGCATTTTCTCATGTAGTTCATATCTGTATTAATATGGTAGTATTTTTTATACACTAGAGGGCGCTATTAGATTGCATATAAAGGATATGCAAATGATTAAGTGTTTTTTTACTTCTTTATGTGTGGTTGCTGAAGAAGGCTTTTGCCGAAACCGGTATAACCATACTGGTCGTCATGGAACAAAGTTTTTTGACCTTTTTGGTCACGGAATAAAGTTTTTTGTCAAACAGGCTACATGAGGATTTTGGGTGCTGGCTTTTTTTCCTTTTGCTGTTTACATGGTACAGCCATACACCAGCCATACATGCAGGTATTTTGCTGTTGTGAGGAGGAGGGACCTGATGAAATGTGTGTCTTGGATGACATAACCCTCCTCATAGCATCGAAGGCACCACTGCTCCGACATGAGGAAACCGCTGGTTCCGAAGAAGATGGCAACTTCCCCAGTGCCGAGACAGTGGGCTCCGAACCAGAGGACAGAGCCAAGCTCATAGGTTAATAGGTAGGTACTAGGCTATTAGCCCTAGGGCCTATATAAGCCTAGCCAAACGGTACCCTGGCTTTTGCCACCCAAGAAAATTATTTTCCTGTGCCCCTGTCATCTGCGCTGAAGCCCCAAGAGGAAGGGTCAGAACAGACGCCCCTCCCCCCGGGAACCGACCACAGAGTTTCGCCTCCCAGACTCTTCCAATGGAACCGAAGAAGTCAGGGTTGACAGAGCCGATGGCACTGGAACAGGCCTCGGCTCTGAAGGCTCCACAATCATCAGATCCTCCTCCCCGGCTCTGAAGGCCCTGCTCGGCTAAGGAGTAGTCACAGCAGGTGGGATGGTCTTAGGCCCCGAAACAGGTTGGTTCGAAGCTGATAATTTAGCCAGTGCCGGGTTCTCGAGAAGCCTCTGCACCACCCGGTCCACATCCACATCAGAGAGGGTCCTCAAAGAACGAGTCGAAGGAACCAAAGATGCTGACTGAAGGATAGGTGACCTCAAGGTTTCAGAGACCAGCTCCAAGAACGGGGACCAGCTCCGAAAAACTGGCTTGGTGCACGGCTCCGAAGACTGCAGAGCTGGCGACCGCACCTTCACGGTAAGGCTTGGAGCCGATGACTTGGGCTCCGAGGAAACCTTGGAAGACTTCGACCCCTTTGATGACTTGGCAGTCTGGTCAGCCTTGTCCAAGGACTCCTGAAAATCTAGCTTCAATAAGCCTCTATCCACCAACTTCCTTCGTCTCTCAAGTAAAACCCTGCTACTGAAGGAATGGCAGATAAAGCAATCCTCCTGGAAGTGAACAGGCCCCAAGCAATAAACGCAATTCACATGGGCATCTGTGATGGACATCTTCTGCCTGCATTTTGGGCACTTTTTAAAATCTGATTTTTGTTTCTCCTTATGGTCAGCCATACTAGGAGCAATACCACAGTAAACACTAATAAAGAGAAAAAGATTAATGAATAACCAATCACAGACAAAACACTGCAAACTCTAACTACTAGAAACAATTCTGAGTTGTCAGACCACTGAACAACTGTCAAGCTAATCACAATCTAAAATAGAATATATATTTCTAATTTCCAATATCTAAGCACACTACTATCTAATAATAATAAGCTAAACACGCTATTAATATAATACTAAACGGGATAGGGATTAGTAACTAAAGTACGGCCAAAGGCCTAAGAGCAACCGCTCTGAAAAGGATGAAACTCGTTATCGTTTTGATAAAAAAAATGCAAGCAAAGGCTAACTAGCCCAATAAGCAGTACAACTGTAAAATTTAGTAATAATATTCAGCTATAAGCAGAAAAAATTAGCAAAACGAGAAAATATATCACAACTGGCCCAAGCTCTCCGACAACCTCTGATCTGTTGCAGCGGCAAACTAGATCTGAGGTAGGACATAGAGCATCATGGGATAGGGACCTGGCCTCGAGCTACTCTGAGACCTTCAGCTAGTAAAGCGTCCGACTCAGAGCCGATAGATCAGCTTCGAACCCATGTGTAAGAATGAACGGCGAGATTGAACAACTTCACATCACAAGTTAAGATATTTTATCCTAGTAATATTCTGATAATGTATGATCAAGAATACAATATAAACTGCATGTAGAAAGACAATTTGCAGAACTGGACAGCCCATGTCAAGTAAACTAGTACATAGTTTATAAAATATTGACTATATTACCATCCTGGTAAACAAAAGGCAACAAACAAATATTTATTTCTAATAACATATGCAGGTGAAAAATAAAGAGAGTATTCTGCTGCCAAAATAGAGTCATACAATGAGACAAGGACTAATAAGCGGGAGAGAAAATTAAGGACATGGAAAGGGAGTTTATTATTAGAGATATGAGATTATTATGGAATGACATTAGAAAAGCATAGTTATAGTGAGTTGTGGGTCATGCATTTATTTTGAGGGTTGTTCAGGTCCAGATCCAAGTCTAGGTATGAGAAAGATATTTTTTTAGACTGGTCTTGAAATTGGAAAGGTTGCTAAGTATGTTTAAGGGGATAGAGTTCCAGGAGTGGGCTACATAGCTGGAACAGGAGATATTCCTGTTAACAGGTGAGGTTTGTAGGTAGTGAAGTAATGAGAATTTTCTCTTCAGATCGATATAGCCTACCAGGGGTGCACGTATGTAATAAGTCTCCTTACGACTTATTACTTGTTCTGTTATATATTTTTCATGCATCATTATATGTAATATGCACATTAGGAACTATCCTCTACCTTGTATATAATGTATGGTCAGCTTTATTGCTTGCCCTTATATTTTGCTTATTTTTCTTTTATTGTATTTCACATATTGTACTACTTTGCTATTGTCTTAATATTTGCAACCATTGTTCAATTTTTTAAAAATTCTGTTTAACGTGTACTGTGAAGCTTTTCTCCTCGGGCCTCTGCTGACAATGGGCTCATAACCCACTTGGACTCTCCCGGTAAACAAATGCCAAAAAAACAAATCTCATAGGAATTGCTTTGTTCTTGCTTGTATATTAGTTTGTGGACTAGAAATATGTTCATACGTACATACTTGGTTATTCATCAGTGAGAATCTTAAGATGCAGTCTTACATTCCCACGGTAGTTTGCAGCCCTAATATTTTGCATACAAATTAACCACAGATAGGCTAAACAAGGTTATGTTGGAACATTTACATGTTTTCCCTAACCATGAGGGACAGGGATGCTGCTAAAGAAGAGGGGATTTGCACTTGCCCATCCCTTTGTCCAAATTACATTTGAACAGACCAAAATAAATACTTTGCTTTATGAGGAGTAGAAGACAGTTCTATAGAAGCCGTATTCTCTGTGATACAAAGCTATCCCTGGAATATGTTCAATTTATTTTGCAAAACAGACTGAAATCCCTTGAGCAGGTGTTTATGACACCATTGGGCTTGCAAATGTGCATCTGGCAGAGTAGAGTCTGTTGAAGCATTACACACAAGGCACAGGTCACACCTCTCAAAATCTCTGCACAATAATGAGACAAGACAAAGCTACGAGACAGTCTGCATGGTTTACACAGTTTAGGCCCTTGATTGCTTTTTTTGTAATATTAAGTGAAAAAGCACTGTGGTCATTCCAGCTGTGACAAGTATTTTGAAAGGAGCATACTGAAGGGTGCATTATACTCAACGATCATCCTAATGAGTGGCAAGTTCAGTGGAACAAATACATCTCTGAATCTGGACACAATACCTTTAGATATAAGCTATGCAATGAAAAAGGACTTCCTTGCAACAGTGGATATGTGATAATCACAATACATTTCATTATCAGCATAGGATCCCAGATCACAAAATACAGGATCAATTTTCAGGGGAGCATTGTCAATGCGAGTTATAAGGGAAGTCAGTCATGCATGCTGAAGAACATGATTACGCACTTCTCACCATTTGATTTTAGTCCACAAACACAAACATATTTCAGACATGGGAAATAATGCCCTTCAAGTTCATGGTTTTGACACCAGCTATTTGTTTGGGACTGGTTGTCTTGGAGGAGCTTAGTGTACTCAGGGGAATTTATGACAGCACCAAGTTTAGAGTCATCTGCAGTTATCATCTGTATTCTCTTCTCCGCTCACTAAACATCCCCAGCACAGAAGGCTCCTCCATATTTTACCAGGAGTTCATAGGTTCAACAAATGCTCCCTTTTCCATAAGTTTTGGAATACTTACAAGCATTATAGTCACCTTCTTGATTTGCATTACTGGGTTGTTTAAGAAATAGCAGCAAGACAATCACGGATTTGGGTAAAACACAGTTCTGACGAAAAACGTATTGAAACAAAGACTAACTGAGTAGCGCAGTATTTAATTATAAGAACAAAGCTTTCAGGTTAAACACCCTTCATCAGTATTGACTCAATACATCTACTTGAAACAATTTATACAAACATTAATTAAACCACAGCCAATAACATACTGTTAAAGAAACATCACAGTCTTTTAAAAAAAAAAAAAAAATATAATAATAAAAAAATTTAGCACAAGTCCCAACATATAATACATAAAAATTAATGTAGACAATTATGTCACTAGAACTGAGTGACTATAAATGGATATTCCTTTTATCTGCAGATAAATTACATGGTTTAAATCAAATGGTATCACTGAAACCAATTTTAAAACAGAGACATAATTACCTACATTAATTTTTATGTATTAGATGTTGGGACTTGTGCTATATATTTTTTTTATTATTATTATATATCGTTTAAAAAAAGACTGTGATGTTTCTTTAATAGTATGTGATGAATTTTTATTGGCTGTGGTTTAATGTTTGTATAAATTGTTTCAAGTAGGTGCACTGAGTCAATACTGACAAAGGGTGTTAAACCTGAAAGCTTTGTTCTTATAATCCAATACTATGCTACTCAGTTCGTCTTTGTTTAAGAAATAGTCATAGGAACTGGAGTGCCTCTTGGAATACTTCTAATAGTCTTTAACTTATGCATGACTAAAAAAACATCAAGTACAAGGCTCTCCAATTAGACCTAGAGGCCGAATTACATGATGTAGTGGCAGGAAAACTACTGTGGTTATAGAAAAACTTAGGATTCCGTTTTTGTAAGCTCCTGGCCCAAATGGTTCTGCCTAAATAACTAAGAGATCCTCAAACAAAAATGACTGTTTATAACCAAGAAACATTCTGAGAACATCTGAAGACTTCTAACTCATGAGTTATTTATTTATTATTTACTTATTTATTTGTGTTAACCAGGTAATGTCCAACTGGGCATTTTCAGCAGAGACCCAGGGAGAAAAGCTCCTGAACATACAATAGAGAAAAAGTTAATAATGACAAAATGTAAAAAAAAAACTAAATGTTTGAAATGTACAAACATCATAGTAAATCTAAACTAGTAAAACAGTAACAAAAAGTTAAGTTTGAGATGTTTAACAGTTTAAAATAATAGTAAAAAATACTTTGAGACATAAGTTTCCAGAAACAGCTGTATGACCCTGCAGAATTTGCTAGGAGACATATTTTAGGCTAACAGAGTCAGTCCAGGTTATGAACATTTCTTGAAACTAGGATGGAAGAAGTTTAGTTATAAGCAATTTAGCTGCTATCTGAAAGATAGTGTTGAAGCAACTTAGCCATGTGCTGATAATACCAGTAACTGTGAGGAATGAGCTATCTTAGGGAGGAGGTAATAACGAGAGGCCTGTTTTTTGGAAGCAGATTGACTAAGGTGGAGTATGGCAGGAGCAGAAACAGCGTTTAGTTAGATGTTCCTTGGAGGTATTTGAACTCATGATAGCTAGGGTTTTTAGCTATAGGCTGAGGAAGAGTGTTCCATAATTTGGCAATGCTATGAAAGTAGAGTGAGGTACGTTGTGTATTGTGGGCTTGGGTAATCTGAGGATCTAAGTGATCTAGGATTTATATTGGGTTGGATTAGGTTACTAAGTGCAGAGCAGTTGTTAGGTTGGTGAATTACTTTCTGAACTATGGACAGTTGGTTTAAGTTTAGGAGGTTTCGGAGTTCTAACCAGTTGAGTTGGGAGAGTAATGAGCAGTGGTGTGTTCTGGATGGGTGGCCTGTAGCGAATTTGGCAATTTTGTTGTAGCAGGATTCTAGTTTACTTAGGTCTAGTTTACACAGATTGGTAAATAGCTGGGATCTGTAGAGGAGGGTGGAAAGTAGTTGAGAGCTGGCAGTGGCTAATCTGGCACTTTCAGTCAGGTAAGGTTTGACTCTATATAGGATGTCTAGTTTGGAGTGCACCTTTTTGATGGTGATGGATATGTGGCTATCAAACCTTAGGTTATCATCAATTGTGACACCTAGAAGTTTGGTTTGGCTAGTGGGTTCTATTTTTGTTCCCTTTGTCGAAAGAACTGTTAGTGGGGACTGGCATATTTTAGGTTTGTTATAATTGAAAATTAGTACCTTGGTTTTGTTTGGGTTCAGTACAAGTTGATGGTTAGTGAGGTATTTTTCTATATCTTGGAAAGATGTTTGCATTTTTGTTTGCAGTTCTTGGGGGGGTAGGGGCTGAGCAGATTTGTGGAGTTGTCGGCATACTGGACTATGGAGGCTAGTTGGGTTGCAGAGCTGAGAGTACCCCTACAGAGATGGGAAGAAGGGGGAAAGGGTGTTTTCCCATTTGATGGCTTGCTGACGGTTAGAGAGTTAACTGTGGAACAAGGACAGGGCAGATGTATTGAAGCCATAGGATGACAGTTTGTTGAGTAGGATTTGGTGGGAAACGGTGTTGAAGGCTTTTGACATATCAAGGAATATGGAGGAGACAATCTGGCCTTCATGATCTTTCAAGCAGAAGTGTTAAGACATATTCCAAGTAGCTCTCTCCTTCATCCTCGTAAGGAAAAATACATCAGAAAAGACTCTCCATAAACAGACTGTGCCTTAGACAAGAAGACATTCAATATCATTTAATTGCCATACCTGTTTCCAGGCACCCGAGCATCATAAACTGTCCAAACTGCCCAATAATATAATAGTCTCTAAATATGACATATTCTGCTGCAATGGTCTAAATATGGCTGCCCTCTGATCTCCATTTTATTCACAATAGTGAAAGAACCACTTGCTACTTGCAAGAGGAACTTCTTGCTACACCCATGACAAGACTAACGAAAAAAGTAAGGAATTCATTTTTTTTTCTCTGTAGATGATCAATCACTATTTTTAAACCTCCAACCTGAATTCTCTCATGTCTTGAGCCCAAAAAATCCAGTATTTCCAGATTTTCTTGTTCTGTCATGTTTCACAAATACAATTATTGCTTTGTAATCCCACATTTGTCAGTTTCCAAGTCACTAGTTTTATTCCTGTTCATCTTCATCTTCCAAATCCTGTCTCTGCTTCATTTCTAACATACTCTCGATTCTTCTAGTTGACTCCTGTGCTTTTTTCCTTCTCTCAAGAATTTTCCACTGAGACACTGGAAAAGGCTTAACTAGCACAGTCTGTGTTCTTTCCTACCAGAACAACAAGAAGCAGAATCTCTTTTTGTTTCATACTTCACTTTTTGTTGCAAATTTTTGTAGTTCTTCCTTAGCATGCACTATTTAAAAAAAATACAACAGCTTGAATCTCATACCTGCTTCTTGACATTCACTGAATAATGGAATAAATTTACTCCTCTTCTGCCTGGTGTACAAGGAGTAGTCATTCTCCACAAACAATTTGCTGTCTCCCACTTTTAGTACTTTGTCCTTCTGCTGTTAAGAGTGCATATTTACTATTGAAGGACTAGGTTGCTTTCCCATAGCCAGGTTTGGAGCATACACACAGTGTGCCCTTAACAATTGGCAATTCCTGTTGTGGAATACCAGCCCAGTTGCCTATTTGTGCTTTCATAAAATTAATACAGTCTGCTCCCTCCAGCTTCTCTGGTACAGCAAAAAATCTCAGATTTTCCCAAAATGTTCTGTCCTGTAATTCTATTATTTTTTGAAACATCTCTTCTTGTGCAGTCTGATATTCAGTTAACCTTTTCTTCATTTCAGCCTCTGAGTTCCGCAGTTTTAGCACCTTATCTGAATATCTGTTTAAAGTGTCTTCTACTTTTCCAGCCTTTTATTTCACTTGATATACTCCATCAGTGTTTCATTTATTTTAATGAGGTCTGTGTGTAGTTGCCGTATACACTCTTCCTCTAGGTTACTGGATGTCTGGAGCTTTCAATGCTTTTTGCTGAACAGCTGCAGTCCTTTTTCCCAGTCAGTGTTTCTGTGTCACCTTTTGTAGCCAATTTTCCTTCAGGTCCCCTATTTCTTTTTTCCTGGCATCCAGGCAGTACACAGTTACTGAAATTTACCAAGAAATTTAGGCCCACTGGCCTTCTCTGGTAAGTGTCTGTTTTCACACTGGGAGAGCTAGAATTAAGCTGTTACTCAATATGCAGCCATCTTGGAAGTCCTCTAAATGTTTTCTTGGCTTAGGGTATTCTATTGCCTTTTCTGCTCTAGTTATTTGCCAGTTTTCTCCAGTAAACTCCGGCACCCTCTTGCCTATTTTTCTGTACCCCTAACTGCAGCCACCCCTATCAACAAAATTTCCTTTCTCTATTGCCATGCTGGCACAGTTCTTAGGATACTTTCAACTACTTTATGAATATAGCAAAAAATTAGTCCAAACGCCTTTACATCCACCACAAACCACAAAAGAGAAAGAACCCAGTCCTATGTAACTATAAAATGACCACAATCGGACAGTAAACTAGCGCTTTCATCCACTTTTTATTTATGAACTTCTTCAGAAATGAAATTGCCCTACCCAAGCTTCCTTTTATACCACTAATTATCAATTAAGTACAGGAAATGACATAATGAACATTCAAATACAATACTTACATACAAACAACTAATGTAATTGTTAAAATACCATACTTGTAAAAATTAAATAAAAATAATATAACTATAAATGAATATAAATGTATACAATACATTCCTATTCAATTTCTGACTATATTGTCATTTATATTTTAAAAAACATTTTTAATTTATAGTTTTGTTTAAACCTGGTGCATTATCTGCACCTAAATATAGCTGACAAAAAGCCTCCTTGCACTCTGTGTTGTTTATATCTCCATTCAGGGGCACTTTTTCAAATTTTTCTAACACAAAAAAATTCAAACTTTTTAAAATCAGTGCATGTTGTTACATGTCTGGCTAAGGAATTAGTTTTGTCTTTCTTTTTAATCGCTAAGTTATGTTCATAAATTCTACGTTTTAAATATCTTATCGTTTTTCCAATTTAATAACTTTCACAAGACATACATGTAGCAATATATACCACATGTTCACTATTGCAGATAATGCACCAGGTTTAAACTATAAATTTAAAATGTTTTTTTTAAATATAAATGGCAATATAGTCAGAAATTAAATAGGAATGTATTGTATACATTTATATTTATATTTATATTATTTTTAGTTAATTTTTACAAGTATGGTATTTTAACAATTACATTAGTTGGTTGTATATAAGTATTGTATTTGAATGTTCATTATGTCATTTCCTGTACTTAATTGATAATTAGTGATATAAAAGGAAGCTTGGGTAGGGCAATTTCATTTCTGAAGAAGTTCACAAATAAAAAGTGGATGAAAGCGCTAAGTTACTGTCTAACTGTGGTCATTTTATAGTTACACAGGACTGGGTTCTTT
Source organism: Protopterus annectens (assembly GCF_019279795.1). Classification (NCBI taxonomy): domain Eukaryota; kingdom Metazoa; phylum Chordata; order Ceratodontiformes; family Protopteridae; genus Protopterus; species Protopterus annectens. The sequence goes on from NC_056748.1 coordinate 175,871,740, forward strand.
CTCTTTTTGTACTTTATGAATATAGTACTTTGAAAGGCTGCTGTTACTTTCCTTGAGGATCTGCATTAAAAATCCAACTGTCTCCTTATTCCTTGAATTTCCCCCCACTTTATCATCCATTTTCGCTATGGATTACAGCATACTGACTGAGTTATGCTCCTGAGCATTAACTGTGCAGCTCAAAAATATCCCTTCAAATCAGGTAATCCTAAACCACCTTGTTAAACTAAAAGGACTGACTTACCCCACTTGACTCCTGCTGTCTTCCCCTCATATAAATTCCTTCAACTCTTAATTACTGCCCACAACTTCTCCTCTGGTTGATAAAAATATGCCTGACCTGTGTATAAAACTAAACATTTTCATTATTTGTATCTTGCTATCCATAAACAAGAACTTCCAGTTTCTCAGTTTTTGTACTATGTTTTGTTTCTTCCCACAAATCCTTATTTGCTGTAACATAATCCTTTTCAATCTACACTCCTAAACACTTAATTTTATCGTGTAAACAGAAACATGGTTATTGCTGAGCCAGTTAATGTGTGGGCACATAATTTACAGCTATAGCATTTCTTATATCTTTATTAATTGAAATTAAGGATGGTTTAGGATGGCCTGCTTTGAAGGGACATTTTAGGAATGCACAAGTAAAAACTGATATAACCAAAAAGATTTAAAACGGTCTCAAAACCTTCCACAACACTAAGATGCCTTTTTCTGGTTTTATCAGGTCTAAAATAATAACATCTGCAAATAAAGCCAACTTTTCTCAATGGCCATACCAATTTGATCCTTGAACTTCTGAATCCCTTATTTTCTTTGCTAGCGGCTGTAAATATGAATTAAAAGGTAAGGGGGAAAGAGGACACTGATGCCTGGTTACTCTGTTCAGACATAACTTGTCAGAGAGGAACCCACCCACTTAAATTTTTGCCTCCAATCCCTCATATGTCCTCCTAATTAACATTACTGTATCAGCGTATACAAACAAAACCCAGCTTTCTCTGTTGAATGGTTTCTCTGCATCAAGAGCCAACAACAACAGTGGTATTTTCTTACATTATGCTTCCCTCTGGATCATTCTTCTGTTAATGATGTCAAAGGTTTGCCTCCCCTCCAAATAAATACACTAATCCATAACTATCAATTTTGCTAACACCTTTGCCAGTTTTTTAGCTATTACAGATGTAAACACTTTACAATCACGGTTTAAAATTGAAATGGGCCTATATGAAGCTGGGTCTACCGGGTCTTTGCCATTTTCAGGTATTACAGCCAAAACAGCTTTCTTCCAGGATGTTGTTTCCCCTCCTTTTAGAATACTGTTAAACTACACCTTCCAGATCTTTATTACTTTCTTCCCTCCTAATATCCCAACTTCCTCAGGAATACCATCTATTCTTACAGACTTTTCCTGCAGTTTGATTAAATGTCACTGTTTTTATCTCTTCTCCTATTACCTGAAATGTTAACTGTTCAGCCTCATTTACATGTCTAACATTGGCATATTTAATTATTCCGTAAATGCTTCAATTTGTGCTACTTCTTGATATCTACACTTCTCTGATTTATACAAATTGTCATAAAATTTCTGTAATATCTCTAATATCCCTACAGGATCTCTGGTTATTTTTCTCGTTATAGGTACCCCTAAGTTTGGCAAAAACACTTTCTACTTTCTGTTGCCTAAGTCGTTTACTAAAAGTTTTTGTGCCCTGCAGTTATCAAAAAAAGAAAAAAAAAATTAACAGTAATTTTCTACACTCATGTACATTATCCATATACTCCCTCATTAGCACTCTGCAGTTGCGCCTCTTCTTGCTCTGTGTGATACCCCTTATTCTGCAATACTTTAACCTTTATCAGTCCCTCTAAATAATTCCTTTATGTCTTAACCATAGCTCTTTTTCTTTTATTTCTATCCTATTTTCAAACTCCACTTTCATTTTATCCCACCAACTCATTATGTAATTCCAATTACTTCTTAACCACAATTCTCTTTCCTACTGTGTTTAAACTCCATTTTCATTTTATCCAACTCACTAGCTATAACTTCTGAAGATATTTCTATCTCCCTAATAACTCAAATAATTTCCACTACCCATTCCTTAAATTCTTCTCTTTTTAACAATGAGGTGGGGAAGCTCCAACGTCTCACTTTACTTTAATACCCTGAACTTTTATCTTGTTATTGGTGCATGATTTGAAATAATTATTGCTTAAATTCCTCTCGTTTTAACAATGAGGTGGGGAAGCTCCAATGTCTCACTTTACTTCAATACCCTGCATTTATATCTTGTTATTGGTACATGACCTGAAATAGTTATTGGATGTGTTGAAGCTTTCAATTAAATGCATATGTTACTATGAAATACAATTTCTGTCTAGTCTAGCCCAGTTATTGTACCCTTCAGGAATAATATGTAAATTCTCACCAAATTTCTACTACTGCATATGCATTTTCCATACCAAATATTTTCATACATTTCTTCAAACACTGACCCTCATTTGTTATGTTTTCCCCTCCTGGGTCCCACAGATACATCCTCACTGTTGCAAATCAAGTTCTGGTGCCCACATGTAAGTAATATTACCTGCTGAAAGTGGATTACTTCTCACCAAATTTTCTTCAGCTCCGTAACAGCAGTTTTTGGTGTAATATAAATGCATGCCAACATAATCCTCCTCCCTCGCCAGCAGCTCTTAGCACTACAAATCTATTATCGTTTTCCCCACTTCTATCACTATTGGAGCTCTTCTAGCAATTAGTATAAGTATTACCCATTTCCTTTGTCCCTGATATTCTGCTGAGTATCCATCCTGAAATCCTGTCTATCAAATTCACCTGCTCACTTCTTTCCAAATGTGTCTCCTGTGGCATTGCTACTTGCACTCTGCACTTCTTAATATAATGCAATACTCTTACCTTTTGCTCTATCCCTGTGAGGCCATTCATGTTCCAAAATAATATGGATAGAATAGCCATTATGATATGAGATTGTTTTTAAATATCTATTTCAAATTTTTGTGCTACATTCACCAACTGTTTGGCAGACTGATCTTTCATACAGTTGTTTCTTGCCATCTCCAACAGAACCCATGTCACAATTTACAAGATTTTTTGTTTTACTGAAAACTGTTAAATACACACACACACACCTCTCCCAGAACATCCCCATAACCTATTAACTTAAAACAAACACACAAAACTATGCACATCTTCAAATAATGAAGTTTAGCCCTGCTGTTAGGAACTGCCCCAAATCGACAGCTGAACCCACATACATTACCTAACCTAAAATTAAGGTTATCCATGCTAAGGCATGGGTTACAGCCAGTGCTCCTACTTACACTATTGGCTGTCTGCTCTTGTTTTTTCTTTATACCCCTCCCACCTGAAAAAACATATGCGTGCTTTCAAAAAACACTATCTTTTAGCATTAAGAAAACGTGCACTGGCTATCTTTAAATACAACTACAGTTTATATTGTTCTAGTAAATGTAGCGCAGTATTTAGTTTCTAAGAAAGCTGTTCTTATTTAAGAATACATCATATTAACCTACACATGTTTTTATCCAGGCTTTTTCTCTTTTAACACTGTAATGCCTACATTTCTTAAAACTAAACAAGAAAAAAGTACTTTTTTACTTTAGTATCTTGATCACATACAACAATCACTGAAAATGCTTTTACTATACAACATGCAATTTATATCATGAAATGTTTTATACAAATATCAAGAACAAACATTGTTTTACTTACAGTTACTTTTTTTTCCCCTTTAAGTGCCTTTCCACACATTAATGACACAAATGATGTAAGTCTTTCAGTCCCCCAACAAGTATAACAAAGTCGACACACAGTCCAATCTTTCTAAGCCACTTTTTCTCGTAAAACCATACTTCACAAATGCAACTGATGCTTTACATTCATACATTTTTTTCACTTATCTTTCCATATAAAATTAAGTTACTGGCTAGTACGTACAATGCCTGCCTGGATGCCTGCAAAGAAGAAATTTAGAAAACCTGAAAGAAAATCAACCACAAAACTGAGGAGAAAATGTTGACTGGGAAGAATCAAGCATACCTCTCAATTGTCCCTGATTTTGACGCAAATTTTAGGTGTGTCCCTCTGAAAACTGGTAACTACTTGAGAAAAGGCAGTGAAATGCACTTAATAAATAATGATAGACCTATAGACTTCTTTTACTTCAGAAAATGTATACTAATTCACATTTCTTATTCTTTCAAAGTTTCAAGCTAATAGTTCTAATATTTTAAGTGCCCTTGATTATTTCTGAATTTGTCCCAGATAGGTTGACAGGTATGAATCATGCAGCTTCAGCAAAAAGCAGTTCAAGCTCCATATCTGGTGCAAGACATGACTTCCTGTAATCTAGTGGAAAATATAATTCAAATATTCTCAGAACTGATTAAAATAAATGAAACACTGAAGGAGTACATTGACTCAAATAACAAGGAGATGGAAAAAAATGGAAGAAACTTTAAACAGATATTCAGATGAGCTGATAAAACTGCAAAACTTAGAGCTTGAAATTGAAAGGCTAATTGAGTACGAGACTGCTCAAAAAGAGATGTTTAAAAAAAACAGTAGAATTAGAGGACAGAGCAAGCAGGGGAAATTATATTTTCTGCTTTACCAAGGAAAACGGAAGAACAGACTATTCATTTTATGAAAGCACAAATAAGCAAATGGACAAGTATTCCACAGAAGGGGCTTTTAATTTAAAGGGCACATCATGTGTATGCTCCAAACCTGCCATGAGAAAGCAAGACCTCTAATAGTAAAGATGCAATCCTATCAGCAGAAAGAGTTGATTCTGACAAAACTGCCACAGAAGGACAAAGTCTGGGACAGTAGAGTGTTTGTAGAAAATTATTATTCTCACTGTACGTCAGGTAGAAGAGGAGTAAATTTATCCCAGTTATTAGGGAATGTTAAGAAGCAGGTGCGAGATTCGACCTGCTCTATCCAGCTATCTTCGTAATAGTTTTTCCTAGAAGGTCCAACAAGAAGTGAGTTATTAAACAGACCGGGACTGTTGGTTATTCATCTGATAATAAAGCTCATAGGCAGACTATGCCAGTGAAACCTTTTCCAATGTTCCAAAGGAAATACTTGAGAGATAGTGAAAAGCATAAGTGCTGATTAGAAGAACCAGAAGTACATTGAAAATGAACCAGAGGCTGAAACTGGAATCAGCAAGAAAAACAGCAACTCTGAAATTAATGAATAAATGTGGGATTACAAAGCATCAATCACACTTGTGAAATACAGCGGAACCAAAAAAAATGGAAATATTTGACTTTTTGACTCCAAAGCATGTGCCCATGTGTCATTAATGCCTGGAACAACATTACAAAAACATGACATATACTGATGAAGTCTTTCGGCTTTTCCTGATTAGGGGTCGCCACAGCGGAACTCTGGTCCGCTAATGATTGGCAGTGGATTTTACGTTGCCGAGTTGCCAGCTCGATGCCCAGCCTTCAATGAAGGCACACTGATTCACGCACGCACCTACCTGCATGACATTTAAAGACATGCAGGTAGGTGTGTGCATGCATGCAAGCACCTACCTGCATGTCTTTAAATGTCATACGACCGCGGTGAGGACATGCAGATTCCAAACAGAAGGCGCTCCAGCCAAGAATCGAATGGGAGAACCTCTTGCTGTGAGCCAACGCTAACCGATGCACCACCTGCATGCTACATATTAAGCATTTCCAGTTATTTTTGTGTGCTACGGAGATACTGAAGTAAACAGGTGCCCTTTTTTCTTCCTTCTTTCTGTGTATATTTTTGAGAAATATAAGCACTGAATGTTTTCATTAAAACAAAGTCTTGTAACATATGACATAGGTTCAAAATGGATATGACAATCAACATCCTACCAAACATTAGTGTATGCATTTAACTCAAAAGCTGTTATACAGAACAGGTGGGAATAATAACTTCTTATAATGGCAACATTTTCCATATTATTTTTGAATGTGAATGGTCCCACATTTGGAAAGAACTTAGCATGTAAATTTGATATGGAAAGGATTTCAGGCTGGCTATTCAGTGGAATATCTGGGGAAAAGGGAAGCACTTATGTTAACTTCTAGAGCAGCTCCAATAGTGACAGAAGAGGAAAAAAGATAATGGCAGATTTGCAGTGGTAAGGGACAATTGCCAAGTGAGGAGGATTACACTGGCATACATTTATATTCCACCTAAAATTGCTAAAATGGCATTTAAAAAATTCCGGGAGCTATAATCAGCGTTCAGCAGGGAATATTACTTATAGGTGGGGACTATGATTTGCAACCGTGAGGATGCATCTGGGGGACTAGAAGGGATAACATAAAACAGGGTAGAAATTTATGAAACTATTTGGCATAGAAGATGTTAATACAGGAGAAGTAGGAGCTCAGAGAGAATTTACATATTATTCCCTAAGGTACAAAAACTGGACTAGGCTAGACAGAAATTATATTTCATATGTGCATTTAATCGAAAGTTTTGACATGTATCCAATAACTATTTCAGATCATGGGCCAATAATAACAAAAACAAAAATGCAGGGTAATGAAATAAAAATGAGACACTTGCACTTTCCAAGCAATCTGTTAAACAGAGAAAAAATTAAGGAAAGGGTAGAATTACTTGGGAGTTATTAGGGAAGATAAAATTTACTTCAGAAAGTATAGCTAGGGGGTAGGATAAAATGAAGACAGAGTTTAAAAAAGGGTAGAACTAAAAGAAATTATTGTTATGCAGTAACAAGAATTATTTAGAGGGAGTGACAAAAGTTAAAGTATTGCAGACTCACAGAACAAGAACAGGTGCAAATGCAGAGGGCTAAAGAGAAAATAAGGGACTAAAGTGCTAATATACGAGTTTAGAAAAATTGCTGTTAAGCAACCATTCTTTAATAACTCCAGTATACAAAACCATTTAAGACAATGGCGCAGGTAACAGAAAACAGAAAGAGTTGTTGCTAAGCTTAGGAAGCCTATAACATGGAAAATAACCAGAGATCCTGTACAGGTATTAGAAATATTTCAGAAATGTTATGAAAATCTATATAAAGCAGAGAAATGTGGAAATCAAGAAAAAGTACAAATGGAATGTTTATGGCAAAGAGCCTTCAGACTCAGCTTCATATGTAGCCATTTCAACTTTAAAACCATGACTAGAGAGTGGTTATGTCGATACTAGCTAAAAGAATGACAAAACTGTTGTAAAACTGATAGCTAGCAATCATTGTTCTTTTGTGGAGGGGAGGCAAACATTTAACAACATTACCAGAGTAATGATGAACTGCGGTGGTGGTGCCGCGGTAGCGTTGTCGCCTTCATAGTAAGACGATGTCCTGTTCGATTCTCAGCTAGAGCGTCTTCTGTGTGGAGACATGCGTGAATGGGCGTACCTTTGTTGAAGGTTGTGCGTCAGGGCCGGCAATTCGGCATGTAAAAATCTACTGCCAATCATTAGCGGATCGGAGTTCCACTGTGGCGACCCCTAACCAGGAAAAGCCGAAAGACACAACAACTAGAGTAATGATGAACCAAAGGGAAGAAGAATGTAAGAAAATACCTCGATTGTTGGTAGGTCTTGAAGCAGAGTAAGCTGGGATTTTATGAGTAGGGGATTGGTAGCATTTGCATTACCTGATACAATAATAAGTTTAATTAGAAGTATATACGAAGGACTGGATGCAAGAATTAAAGTGGGAGGATTCCTCTCAGATAAACTGTGTTTGAATACAGAAACTAGGCAGAGGTGTCATCGCTTCCCTTGGTTATTTGCTTTATATTTAGACCCATTTGCAAAGGAAATAAGGGACTCAGAAAAGCAAGCTTATAACTGTTATGGTAATCAAGAAAAGTTGGTTTTATTTGCAGATGATATTCTTTTGGATACATTTAGAAAAGTAGTAACCAGTAAACAAGGCTTGTAAATGTGCAGCAGATAAAAACTAACCAACCAAAAAGAGGGGGCTCACGTAGTGTGAAAGGTGTCAACAAATCACAGCTTCAAATATATGCTTAGTGAGACAGCTCCAGTGAAAAGATGAATGACCACAATTAAAGTTAGACCAGCCGTACTTAATCCAACATGAACACCATAAAAATTAAAAACTGGTTAAGCGTTTTCGTCCATGAGCCGGAACTTCTTCAGAACCAGTCAAAAAACAGTTTAACACTTCCATAAATACATTGTTAAATAGGTGATGTGACACTTTCAAAACAAATTTAAAACAACCATCTAATATAATGGGAAAAAAGATAAACAAAAAACAATACATTAAAAATCAATAAAAAATTCCCTTAGAACACAAGACATAATGTGAAATACATGACAAAAACAACCAGACTAAGTGCAATGACACATATAATTAAAATATACAATTAAAAAAGTGGAACTTCTATAAAATCCAAGGACTATTGTACCTTAATGTAATTGCAACCTGAAGGAATGACTAATTGTGACAAATAAAAAATGTGAGTAAAATATGTTTTATAAATAAAATGTATTGTAAAACAGGTAAAACAGAAATATGTTCATCGATACCTGGGAAGACAGAGGCATTTAACCCGAGTTGCCAAAACAACACGCTGATTTCAACCTACAGTGGATATAAAAATTGTATACACTCCTGTTAAAATGCCAGGTTTTTGTGATTTAAAAAAATGAGACACAATAAATCATTTTAAAAGTTTTCCTACCTTTAATGGGACCTATAACAGGTAGTTATGTACTCACCATAATGATCGATGTATGTAGTCCATCTCGCCTCACATTCTTTACTCACGGGTTCAGAGCCGAGAATCAGCTCTGACTCAGCCAACTTATTTTTCTAGCACGAAGTCTCTAATTGGCTGGGCTAACCTGGTATCCCAAGATGCACCTCGCCCTAGCCCCAGATCTAGTTTGCAGCCATTCCAGTCACACCCCACACACAACTTCCACTGGAAGGAGCTCTAGCCAGAAAGGAAAGAAAAAACAACTGACATTGAAGGGTTCTCAGAGCCAATTTTCCTCCAAATTCTACAGGAAGGGGGCAGGTGGGAGGGTACGTAAGAATGTGAGGCGAGATGGACCACATACATCGATCGTTATGGTGAGTACATAACTACCTCATGTTATGTGGTCCTATCTCGCCTACACTCTTTACTCACGGGACAGTGTCCCCAGCACCTCTATCCTGGGCGGCTCATAGGAAAATACTCCTGAGAACCGTGGAACCAAAGGAAGCCCTGCCCCTAGAAGCCATGTCCAACTTGTAATGAGTAATAAAGGTGTGCGGAGAAGCCCAGGTGGCCGCAGCACAAACATTATCCAATGAAAGCCTAGCATGGTATGCTATTGATGTAGACACTGCCCTGGTTGAGTGAGCTTTGACGGGAAAAGGTAAATTTCTTCCTGCTGACGAATAGATAAAGGAAATACAATCTTTGATCCATTTAGAAATTGTGCTCTTGGAAATAGGACAACCTGTTCTGTTTCCTGAAAAGGACACAAACATTTGATCAGACTTCCTAATATGCTTAGTCCTGTGTAAGTAGAATCTTAGTTGTCTGTGCACATCCAACTGGTAAAATCTAAACTCTGCTTTATTGGAAAAGTTTGGAAAGAACACTGGTAACTCGATAGACTGATGAAGATTAACGGTGGATGACACTTTCGGAAGGAAGGACGGGTTAAGTCTCAGGGAAACTCTGTCCTTATGAAAGGTCAAGTACGGAGGTTTAATGGACAAGGCTTGAATCTCTGATACTCTTCTGGCTGATGTAATGGCTATTAGGAAAGCAGTCTTCCAAGATAGAAATTTTAATTCACAAGTGGCAGCCAGTTCAAAGGGCGGTGAAGTGATGGCTTGTAACACAAAGTTTAGATCCCATGGCATGACAGGTTCTGAAACAGGAGGGCGAAGTAACCAGGCGCCTTTCAAGAAGGCTCGTAAGATGTATAAAAATTGGAAATTGCAGCCAGCTGCACCTTAAATGGTAGCAGGCGCGGAGCCCTGTCAGAAAAGCATGGCTAAAAAGAATAAGACCGAAGGAATTGGGGCTGTGAAGGTGTCTAAACCTTGGGCCTGAGCCCAAATGGAGAATCTCTTCCATTTGCTGGAATAAATCCTTCTGGTGGAAGACTTATGAGACGAAGACAAGATGTGTACCACCTCAGGTGAAAAGGAGTGTCGTCTAACTAGTGATGGAAGTGGAGCAGCCAGGCTGTCAACCTGAGGGTTCGCAGGGAGGGATGGGGCTGTCCTGACATGTGAATCAGTAGGTCTGGCACTGGGTCCAGGGTCCAAGGACCGTCCACTGCATACTGCTGAAGAAAGGGGAACCATACTTGTCGAGGCCAGTGTGGAGCAATTAGAATCATCCTGCTTCCCAAGGATATGGCTTTCTGAATCACTCTTGGTAACAGAGGAAACGGAGGGAAAGCATAGATCAGACCGGGCAGCCAATTGTGGATTAGAGCATCCCTGGGTGACTCCCCCTGTGGGGGGATCAGTGTGAAGTACTTGCTGCATTTGGCACTGAGAGGGCTGGCGAAGAGATCGCAGCAAGGCTGACCCCACCTGTTGAAAATTTGAACCACCACTCGGTTGTTCAGGGACCACTCGTAAGGCATCAGAATAGCTCTGCTCAACCTGTCCGCTATCACGTTGGTCTTTCCCGGAATGTGCATTGCCACTAAAAACCGTTGGGAAGACACTGCCCAATGCCACACTCGCATGGCCTCTCTGCAGACGGGATAAGACTTGGTTCCCCCTGCTTGTTCAGGTACCACACCACGGACATGTTGTCCGAGTGAATTGCAATCGTTCCCCGAGGAAGAGAGCTTTGGAGTGCCTGCAACGTTAGTAACACCGCTCTCATCTCTAGAACATTGATGTGCAGGTGTACCTCGTGATCTTGCCACGTGCCTTGGACCGTCCTGCCAAGATAATGCCCCCCCCACCCCATCTGGGAGGCGTCCATGGTCACCGTGGCCACTGGAGACATAGGAATTAAGCTCCTCCCTTTGTCCAGATTGGTGGAACATAGCCACCAGCAGAGGTCCTGTTTGCACCATTCCGTGAGAAGTATCAAGTGGGAAAGAGGAAGTTTCTGAAAGGACAACTGGGCCGAAAGGAGCCACTGTAGGATCCGCATGTGTAACCTGGCTAGAGGCACCAGCATGATGGTGGCAGCCATGGATCCCAGGAGCTGGAGAACTAACCTGGCCTGAACTCTCTTGAGGGGCAACAATGCGCGAGTCTGAGACTGCAGCACTCATTCTCTCGTGGCAAAAAGGCCCACATTTGAATAGAGTCGAGCTCGGCGCCTATAAAAACAACACGCTGTGAGGGCAGCAAGGCAGACTTTTCCCAGTTCAAGGTAATTCCTAGTTGCTGACAAAGTGTAATGGTAGCCTCCCTGGCTTGAATGAGGAGATGCCTGGTGGGGGCGGTGAGAAGCCAGTCGTCCAGATATGGAAACAACTGGAATCCCCGACGTCTCAGGTGAACCGTCACCACTGCCAAACACTTGGTAAACACCCTGGAGGCTGTGGTGAGACCAAAGAGCAGGACACGAAACTGGAAGTGACTGGCTCTCAGCCGGAAGCACAAGTGACTCCTGGATGCCTTGTCCATCTTGATGTGGTAGTAGGCATCCTTGAGATTGATGGAGCACATCCATACTCCTTTTTCTAGCAAGGGAAAAATGGACTGAAGAGTGACCATTCGGAACTTGGACTTCAGAATGTAGTGATTCAATCGGCTGAGATCCAGAATGGGCCTCAGGTCCCCTGTTCTTTTCGGTACCAAAAAGAGTATTGGGTAAGTTCCTGATCCGATATGGTCTGAGGGGACTGGTTGGATGACTCCTTTTTCTAGCAGCTTTGAAACTTCTAGTGCTGCTTGATCCCACTGACTGGGTGGAACGTCCGGGATTCTTTTGACTGGAGGGGGTGTTGATAAAAAGGGAATAGTGTAACCTCCGGTAACTATTCGAAGCACCCAACGATCCTGGGTGATGCTTTCCCAGGCTTCTGGATGCAACGAAATGCGGCCCCCGACTGGCTCTGGAACAGCACAGTCGGGCAACGCCTCAAGAACGCTGAAAGGAAGACCCACAAAAGGAATTGCGGTCTCCCGAGTTGCGGGGGCCTCCTCTGCCTCTAGGATGGCATCTTCCAGAATAATTTCCCCCTTCTCTGCCTCTGGAGGGGGAATCACCTTGAACGGCAGGGAAAGACTTCTGTGACTTCTTGAACCACATTTTCCCTCCTCTCTGAGCCTTGGGGTAAGGCCTAGAAGGAAGAGAGAAACGGGCCCCTACGGCAGATAGGGTCTTCCCCTCCTGTTCGCATCTGGTGAGAGTGTATTTCACTTTGGTCCCGAACAGTGAGGACCCATCAAAGGGGGCGTCAGTGAAGGAAGACTTAAAGGCCTCCGAGAAATGACACAGGCGCATCCAGGCTTGCCTTCTGAGAGCTACACCTGAGCTAGCTGCCCTACTCGCCCCTTCGGCTGCATAGGATATGAGCCTCATGGACGAGTTGACAATGGAACCAAGGGTAGACAACTGGGCGTTAACAGTCTGCACTACTGCCTCAGGCATGTTACCCATCAGAGTGTCTCCTAGCTCCTTAAGGAGATCTCTCTGGAGCCGAGTAAAATGACAAAGATAATTCAGTGACCGCAAAGTAAAGGTCGCTGAAGACAGGGTACGCTTCCCGTACTGGTCCATGCTCCTGGACTCCTTGTTAGGAGGTTGGACGGAAGAATAAGCCTCTGCAACTTCCTGCTGAGTGGCTGCCGCCACCACCAAGGCATCTACGGAAACCCCTTTGGTCAGGAACTCTTTCCCCGGGGGAGCAGAAAGAAACTTAATTGGACGTCTGGGCACTGGTTCCACGGAATCAGGGGTCTCCCACACCCTTCGACAAATCAAATCCAGGAGTTCATCGAAGGGTGGAGACACCCAGGAGGCGGAGGGTTGAGCTCCGAAGGCCTTGAGGAATACCGACTCCTCCTCAGAGGGGGTCTTGGAAGGCCAGTCGCCTCTCTGACTCAAGATCTCCAGGATGTCGGAGAAAGAGACATCATCGGAGGACGACTTAAGGGACCCCTCTGACTCCTCGAGGTCGGTATCGGAAGTGAGGGACTCGTCCTGGGAGTCTATGTGCTTCCTCTTGCACAACTTCTTTCTAGGGGGCTCCTCAGGCACCGACACTGAGGGGCCCTCAGAAAGTTGGGGACCGCTCATGGGGGTATCCTCAGACCTTCGGGCTCGGCCATCCACGGACAGGGGTGTGTCAGAGGCTCTAGCCAGGGTGTAGGGGGAAGGAGTGACCGATCCGGGTGATGTAACTGACGATCTGGCCAGTGCGCTCCTCATGGCGTCGAAGGCAGGTCCCCCCGAATCCGAGGACCGACCCATCTCCGAGACCACAACCGGAGTCGGGGTTCCCCGAGCTGATGCACCGAGAGGGAGGCTCAGAACCGACAAGAGTCCCGAGGTATCCCCCTCGGGTCCGACTGAGAAAACCAGAGTACTGAAACCAGGGGACGGAACCGACATGGTTGGAGCCAACGTCGGCTCCAATAAACTCGCAAGGGGTATCGGAGCCGACACGAGAACATCACTCGGCACGGAGCACTCTAGCTCCGACGACACAGGGGTGCTTGGAGGAGGAATCATCAGTACAAGAATAGGGACTGGCTCCGGAGCCCAGAACAATTTTGCTAACACCGGCGACTGCAGGAGCCTCTGGACCACCCTGTCCACATCCAAATCAGACAGCCTAGAGGATTTGGAGGAAATAGAAGGAGATCGGGATCTCCTACCCGGAGACTCAGGCCTAACACTGGGTGACCGGCTCCGAAAAGGCTCCAATAATATCGGGGCCAAGGTCAACTCCAGTACAACAGATACCTCCTGCGGCCCCGAGGACAATGGAGCCGAGGAGGCAGTATCCACTTTTGAAACCTTCTCTGGGGGCTGCAATGAGACAGATGGAGCCGGAGATTTTTTCTTGGCCTTGGAAGTCTTAGACTTAGTACTAGAAGAAGTGTCTAAGGACTCCTCAAAAGAAGGTTTAACCAGGCCCTTCAAAATCAACTTTTTTTTTCTTTCCTGCAGTACCCTCAGGCTAAAAGCGTGGCAAAAACTGCAGGACTCTTGCAGGTGAATAACACCAAGACAATAAACACAGATAGAATGCCCATCTGTAATGGACATCTTGTAGCCACATTTTGAGCATTTTTTAAACCCAGAGGGTTTATGCTCTTTCTGCTCTTTAGACATAATAGATCACAGCACCCACTCAACTGACAACGACAGACACAAGAGGAAGGCGGGAAAAACCAAACCAAGAACAACCAAGGAAACTCTAATTTAAACGTTTCTTTGGTGCAGCAAGGAAATTAACTACAGACAAAACAAAAACACAAGTTTACACAAAAACAACACAGAAGAGGACTAGGTCCTCTAATTTAAACGGGCCTAGCCTGCCAAAACAGAGGGATACCACAAAAAAAAAAAAAAAATACACTACTCGCTTACACAGTACACTCACAATGAAAAACTAGCTATTAAAATAGCTTTTTACAAGAAACAGACTGCTAAAGATTTACGAAATTTTTGAAAAGGGTACTTAGCCACAGCCAAGCGAGACCACGTCCTAACTCTACAAGCGGCAAATGAGATCTGGGGCTAGGTGCATATTGGGATACCGGGTTAGCCCAGCCAATTAGAGACTTTGTGCTAGAAAAATAAGTTGGCCGAGTCTGAGCAGATTCTCAGCTCCGAACCCGTGAGTCAAGAATGTAGGCGAGATAAGACCACATAACATCTGTACAATTCAAAATAAAAAACTTACAATAAGCTGGTTGCATAAGTGTGGACACCCTTAAACTAATACTTTGCTGAAAAACCTTTTGATTTAATTACAGCATTCTATCTTCTTGAGTAGAAGTCTATCAGCATGGCACATCTTGACTTGGCAATATTTGCTCACTCTTCCTTGCAAAAGCACTCCAAATCTGTCAGAAGCCCACTTCAAGTCACCCCGCAGATTCTGTATTGGATTTAGGTCTGGGCTCTGACTGGGCCATTCCAAAACATTAATTTCCTTCTGGTGAAGCCATTCTTTTGCTGATTTGGATGTATGCTTGGGGTTATTGTCGTGTTGAAAGGTGAAATTCCTCTTCATCTTCAGCTTTCTAGCAGATGTTTGAAGGTTTTGGGACAAAATTGACTGGTATTTGGAATGGTTCATAACTCCCTCCACCTTGACTAAAGCCCCAGTTCCAGCTGAAGAGAAGCAACCACAAAGCATGATACTGCCACCACCATGCTTCACCGTGGGAATGGTGTTCTTTTAGTGATGTGAAGTGTTGGTTTTGCACCAAATGTACCTTTTGGAATTGTGGTCAAAGTTCAACCTTGGTCTCATCAGACCATAACACACTTTCCCACATACTTTTGGGAGACTTGATGTATTTTTTTTTGCAAATTTTAGCCGGGCCTGGATGTTTTTCTATCTAAGAAAAGGCTTCTATCTTGCAACCCTACCCCATAGACCAGACATATGGAGAATACAGGAGATTGTTGTCACATGTAGTACACAACCAGTGCTTGCCAAAAATTTCTGCAGCTCATTCAGTGTTGCTGTAGGTCTCTTGGCAACCTTCCTGACCAGTTTTCATCTGGTCTTTTCATCAGTATTGGAGGGATGTCCAGTTCTTTGCAACATCACTGTTGTCCCATACTGTCTCCACATTTTGATGACTGTCTCCACTGTGTTCCATGGTATATCCAATGCTGTGGAAATATTTTCATACCCTTCTCCTGACTGATACCTTTCAACAATTTTTTGTTTGTTTTTAATGCTTTGTAAGCTCTCTGTGAACCTTGGCTTTTGCTGTAGCAGGCAACTGAGTAAATGTCAGGAAATTCCTACTAGGACAGCTGAACTTTATTAGCAGTTAATCAGAGTCTCTTTAATTGATGGCTGGTGTGTACCCAAGAAGACTGAATGCTGCAATTAAAGCAAAAGGTGCTTCAACAAAGTATTAGTTTAAGGGTGTGCACACTTATGCAACCAGCTTATTGTACGTTTTTTATTTTTTATACCCCCCCCCCCCCAAAGAGATTTTTTTTTTCAATAGAACTGTACAGGTTATAGGTCACATTAAAGGTGGGAAAAGTTTTGAAATTATTTACTGTGGTCTCATTTGTTTATATCACAAAAACCTGGCATTTTAACAGAGGGGTGTGTACACTTTTTATATACATTGTAGATTTCCCAAGGACCCCCTCGTTCATTGCTGGGGAAACTTCCAGGATACCAAACTTAAATTTGATAAACTTGAGTTGGCAGATTTTAAAAACTCCCTACAGAGTACTCTATTAGAAATATTGGGTAAACAAATGGCTGTAATTAAGGAAATGATTCTTTGAGCTGGGATTGCTAAATTGCCTAGATATAGTAGGGGTTGGTAAGTTTAAATCTGTTCGGTGCCAAATAGGCAATTACTAGAAAATGAAAATCAAAGACTATGCCATATGTATTTGAGGTATTATTATAAGACAGAGATTAAAGAACTGGAAGAGGGATCCTTAAAAAAGGGATGGAGCAAATTACACATAAATGGAAACTGTGTGAACAGTAGTGCATAATACCATTCAGGAGGAAAAGGACTGAGGTTTAAGAGAAGGCAGGAATTCAGCAATTTTTTGTAATGTTGGTTTGATGACAGCAGCAAAGAAATATATATATATTGTACTTAAATGAAAAAATATTTTTTTTCTTTTCTGTTAATGTTTGTTTGTCTATGTCTTAAGTGAAACTTTAATAAAGGTGTTTAAAAAAGAATAACCTATCTCATTTGGTTATAGAATGGCCTTTATCATCCCATGGTTGATGATTATATATTACCCCTAAAGAGGACAACTAGGAGGAACCCATGCATGGGATAAAAACATATGAGCCACATCTGTCCATTAGCAGTACAGGGGTAAATTTTCTGTTTCACATTCACTGATCTAAGGTGTGCTTAAAAATGGTATGGGATGAAATTTATTTTTTTATGGCTGGGGACTCTGTTTCACAAGAGCAATATCCACTACAAACTATACCTGTCCTTCAAAACCTGTTGATGAAAGGGATTTAGATTCCTAGACAGAGAATTTCTGATGCCAATTAACTTGCTGATGCACAGTAAATCCATTAGTAATGGGATGCCTTGTATGCCAAACACAGGTCACCTTTAAAAGTCTGTAGCATACTGAGTACAGTGACAGGACTTTGAGTTGGCCCATGTAGGGCATGTTGTTTAGGCCTTGTATCCTTTTAGTATTGTTATCTCTGTGGGCGTTCCAGTTGCTGCATCTGTCTGGACAGATGCATGCCAAAGGGGGCATTATATTCAATGACTGGCCTAATAATGGTGGAGTAATGACATCCCTATATCTAGACACAATCCTTTTGTTAATATGCTCTACATTATAGAAGGACTTTCTTATAACAATAAGCACATGTTGGACAAAAGTTAGGTCACCATCCACATAAGTTCCTAAATCCTGAACAACGGGGTCAACTCTTAGGGCGTATTGTCAATGTGGTAGTTCCCTGAGGTACATGACTTCTCAAAGGATACAATACTGCTTTTTTTTCATTTAGTTTCTTATCATGATTTTGACACTAGTTATTTATTTGAGACAAACCTTTCCGCAGGATGGCCAAGTCATTTGGGGAATCATGAACATTCCACTTATGTTAACCCAGCCTGTATTTCATGAGTATTTTCTATCAAATCTTTTTGTAATTTTGTGCTAAAGGAGCCTTGTTTGTTATTCTGTTATGGCAGCTAAGGGTATGGGGGAAGAAACTACAGAAAATATAATACAAATACCGAGAAATTAGGAGGATTGCTTTATGAATTTAGATAGCAATATACAAGCAGTGAAAATGTTTATAGCAATTAATAAAGAGCTGAAGGATTTTATCTGAAAGGGGAAGAGGGCAAGAGTCAAGTGGGATGAGTTGATCCTTCCAACAGAACAAGGTGGTTTGGCATTACCTGATTTGAAGGAGTATTTCAAAGCTACACAGTTAAGGTTCCTATACATAGCACAACCAGAAACCTATAATTCAAAGTGGAAAGGGATGATGATGATGATGATGAAACGGGAGAAATCTCAAGAAATTAGGAAAGACTGGGATTTTGGATGCAGATCCTTAAGGAGAATAACAACCACCATGCAGAATATTATCTTCATAAAGTAGCAGAAAGTATTCGAAGACCTAAACCAACACAGGAATGGAGAAAAGGCATTCTGCCGATATGGATGATTGCAATTAGGAGAAGACAGAATAGGCAAGAGGGGGCTTGAATTTACTGAGGAAATGAACCAAGGTATCGGGAGCAAATAATTTGAGAGGGAAGCTAATAGAAGAGGAACAGGCCAAGAATTTATTTCGACTGCAAGCTAAAGACTGCCGTCAAGTACTGTTAGCAGAGTATAGACAAAGTGAAAGGAATAAGTGGATCCTAAGTGAAAAACCAGCACTTATAGAGAGTTTTTAGCGGAATAGAGAATAGAAGCTGCTGCTAAAAAAGGGCTAATTAGTAGGGCATATAAAATATTGCTACAGCTATAGGAATCAGAGGAGGTTAGAAAGGATTGGGAAGAAAGACTGGATAAGCAATTCACAAAAACGATGGGAGGATATTTGTACAGCTCCCAAACATTCAACAAAGTCTAGAAGATTTAGGATCTTCGCTTGGAAGTGTTTGCACAATTATTTTTATACCCCAAGCAGACTCCAAATAATTTTTACACAGGTAGATTGCAAATGCTGGAGGTGTGATGGGGAAGAAAAAGGTAATTGTGAGCATTTTTTTTTGGGAATGTTAAGACCTGGCAGACTTTAAAAAGTCCCTGCAGACTACTTTGTCAGAAACACTGGGTGAGCAAAGTGGTGTAACTAAGGAAATTATTTTTTGAGCTGTGATACAGAAAGGAAATAGCCCAGACATAGTGAGGTCTTTCTAAGATTAAGTCCTCTGGCTGATAAAAAAGCAGTTACTAGAAAATGGAAATCGAAGTCTAATCATGTGCAGTGAATATAATAACAGAAATAAAAGAACTAGAAATGGGATTTTTAGAAAAAGGTAGGAGCAAATTACATGAAAAAATGGGAATTCTAGGAACAATACAAGCAGAATACTGTTTGGGAGGAAGAGGAATGAGGTTTAATGGAAGGCTGGAATTGAACAAATGATGTATGTAATGTCTGACTGGCAATGACTGTACAGAAAATTATTATAATGTTTGTAACTAAAAATATGTCAATATGGTTTGTTTTCATTTTTATATAACTGTACAACTGCCTATATATGTCATTGTTAAAAAAAAAGAAAACAAATTTTATTCTTATGTTTACATATTTAAAGGTGATAAAATGAAGTGGGCCCTATTAATGTGAATAAAAAAGTATTATATGAAGGGGCAGAACTGGATGAGGTGTTTAACAGACATTTTCTTGCGAATGATTCCATGAGCAGGGTCAATTGGTGTGTTAGGGACACCTTAGAGAATACTTATGAATGTCCGTTTTTTTAGTTTGGACACTAATAAAATTGTGAGCCGCATAAGACAAGACAGTTCTCTAGGTCCCTAAATACCTTTCAACTGTCCCTGATTTTCAGGCACATCCCCCGATTTTGATTTTACATCTATCCCTATTAAATCTGGTTACTGTTGGAGAAAAGGTGGTGAACTACATTTACATTTAATAAATGACAGCAATTACAGTTACACACATCTTTTAGTTCAGAAAATGTAAATTAATTAACATTTTCCTATTCTGTCAATGTCTCAGGTTAATAGTGCTACTATATTAAGAAGTGTCTCTGATTATTCCTGGATTTGTCCCTGACTGGATGACAGCTATGGGTCCCGACAACTTACCAGGATGCTTTTGGATTACTTATGCCAAATATGTTCCTACAATTATTGCATCCTTATTTAATACAATGTTATTTCAAGGTTATATCCCTTTAAGTTGGGAGTATGCAGATGTTATACCTACTCACAAGGCTGGTTCAGTGGACAATATCTCCAATCATAGGCCAATTAGTCTAACTTCCATGGTGGGCAAGAGTTTGATAAACGTTCACTATCGGTCTTGACTACTGATTTAAAAGACTGTCTGTTAAATCTGTCTTAACATGGGTTTACATAATAATTTAATAGATCAACATTTACAAATTTGGCATTTTTGACCCTGTTACTTTGGCCTTGGATAAGGGTTTATCTGTTGTTGTAGTATAGACAGGTATTTCTAAGAATTTTGACAGTATTCCTCAATGTAATTATTGATGTAATACATAAAAGATGATAAATCCATACATTTTAAGCTGGATCTCAAACTAGCTGAGTGGGAGGAAGACGCGAGTTAGCCTAATGTTATTTAATACAGTTTTTTTCTCAAATACCAACACATTCCTCTATCTGGATGGTAAAATACGATGACATCAAATCTGGCAAGTAATATCATTATCAAGGGATATAAAAGAATTTAATCTATACTTGAGTAAAGTAGTTTTTTGGTTAAATTACAATGGGCTAAATATTAAGATAAATGTGGGGTCCTTCACATTGGCAAACCTAGTTTGGATGTCAAGGTGAAATTAGGAACCACAGTTTTATCTAATTTGTCAGAATATAAGGATTTTGGCATTAGAATTTGTAATACTTTTACATTGAGATCACATGCCCAAGTAACCAAATGCTTAAAGTTGTAACATTAAATTTAAATAGAAGTTATGTACTCACCATAACGTTCCATGTTTGTAGTCCATTTCACCCATCATTCTTTACATATGGGATCGGAGACAATCCTCGGGTCCGACTCGGCCTATTTACAAGCTGGAAGACTTCTGGTTGGCTCGTGGCTACGTAGGTATCCCATGGTGCACCAGTACAATCCCCAGATCTTGTTTGCTGCTGACTAGAAGAAATAACATACAGAAAGAAGCCAATACTAAAAGGTCCCCAAAAATAATTAAATTAATATTCTTCTGTCTCCAGGTACTTACAGGATGGGGGCAGGAGGGTGGGTTCGTAAGAATGAAGGGTGAGATGGACTACAAACATGGAACGTTAGGGTGAGTACATAACTTCTATATGTTCTGTAGTCCTATCTCACCCTTCATTCTTTACATATGGGACAGTGTCCCTAGCACCTTATTCTTGGGTGGCTCAAGAAAAAATACTCCTGAATACTGTGGAACCAAAAGATGCTCTACCCCTGGAGGTTAAATCCAATTTGTAATGAGTAATAAAAGTGTGAGGGGTAGCCCACGTAGCTGCTGCACAAATATTATCAAGTGGGACCCCGGCTTAAAAGGCTGCAGAGGTAGACTGAGATCTGGTAGAATGAGCCTTGATTTTAAAGGGTAAAGGTTTATCCTCAGAATTGTAAACATAAGCTATACAGCTGGAAATCCAGTTAGACAGAGTCACTTTGGAAACTGGTAAGCCCAACCTGGATTCGGCAAAGGAAATGAATAATTGATCTGATTTTCTGATGTCTTTAGTCCGGTGCAAATAAAAACATAATTGTCTATGTACATCCAGCTGGTGAAACCTGTAACTCAGCTGCATTGGAGTGGACTGGTTCAAAGTGGCATGGGAGCAGACCTTGGTGACAAAGAAGGGATTAGTACGAAGGGACACCTTGTCTTTGTGAAAAATCAGATAAGGGGTTTAACAGACAATGCTTGCAATTCTGACACCCATCTGGCAGATGTAATAGCCACCAAAAACAACGTCTTCCACGACAACAATTTCAGAGAGGATAAATGAGAAGGCTCAAAGGGCGGAGATGCTAAATTTAGATAACACAAAATTTAAATCCCATGAGGCTACAGGTTCTTGAACAAATGGTCTTAACAAAGTGGCACCTTTAAGGAAGGTTTTGCACAGCTTATGAGACATCAAGTTAGAATTTGGGAAACCTAGACAAAAATTTGAAATCACTGCCAATTGAACTCTGATAGTGGCAGACGCAGATCCTTGGTGAAAAAGCTCAGAAAGAAATTCCAAAACAACTGGAATGGAGGCAGTGTACGGTTCAACATCCATTTTCTTCACCCAACGAGAGAATCTTTTCCATTTACAGGAAAACAGTCTCCTAGTGGTAGGTTTATGAGAAGACGTAAGGATATGAGTCACGGAAGGCGAGAAGTCGTGAAGCCTGACTAGGGATGGAACTGGAGCAGCCACGCTGTCAAATTGAGGGTGTGTAAAGAGGGGTGAAGCAAACCTGACGTGAATCAACAGGTCTGGAACTGGGTCCAGAATACAAGGTTCAACCAGGAGATGAGGCCCGAAAAGGGGAACCAACCCTGACAAGGCCAGTAAGGAGCAATGAGGATCAATTTGCTTCCCAGCCGATTCGCTTTCTGAATAACCTTGAGAATGACAGGAAAGGGAGGAATAGCATACAGGAGACCCAGGGGCCAATCGTGAACAAGTGTGTCTCTGGGTGACTCCCCCAGAGGGGGGATGAGGGAAAAGGAGCTGCTGCACTTGGCAATGATTGGGCTGGCAAAGAGATTGCAGCAAGGCTATCCCCACCTGTGGAAAATCTGTTCCGCTGTTTCCTGTTTCAGAGACCACTCATGAGGCATCAGGATCACCCAAATGAGCTTGTCGGCTATCACATTGGTAGTCTCTGGAATGTGCATTGCCGCCAGAAAATGCTGGAAGATATAGCCCATTTCCAAACTCGCATGGCCTCTCGACAGAGTGGGTAATATCTGGTTCCACCCTGTTTGTTGATATACCATACTACCGACATGTCTGACTGTACTGCAATAGTCCCCAGAGGAAGAAGGTCGTGAAGTGCTTGCAACGCCAGGAGCACCGCCCTCATCTCAACAACACTGACATGCAGTTGAGCCTAGAGATCTTACCATGTGCCTTCGACAGTCCTGCCTAGATAATGACCCCCCCACCCTATCTGTGGGGCATCCGTGGTCACAGTGGCAACGGGCTGGTGAGAAACAAAATGAAGCGCCCATGGTCAGTTGATTGGGTAATGTTCACCAAAGGAGGTCCTTCTTGCAAGATTCTGTCAGCAGAATGTGATGGGATAATGTAAGGTGCTGAAAGGACCACTGGGACGACAGAAGCCAATGAAGAATTCTCATGTGTAACCTGGCTAGTGGCACTAATAGTATGGTGGAAGCCATGGTCCCAAGGAGCTGCAGAATAATCTCAGCTTTGACCCTTCATAAGGGGAGAAGATGCTGAATTTGAAGAACCAGGTTTTGTGCCCTTTCGGCAGGCCACCATGTTTACTGTGTCTATCTCTGCGCCTATAAAAAATCACAGATTGAGAGGGCAATAAGGCAGATTTTTCCCAATTTATAGAATTACCAGCTGGGCACAAAGCTGAATAGTAGTGTCCCTGCTCTGAAGGAGTAGATGCCTGGTGGGGGCAGTCAGGAGCCAGTCGTCCAAATACAGAAACACCCGGAATCCTCGACGTCTCAGGTGAGCTGTCACTACTGCCATACATTTTGCTGAACACCCTGGGGGCTGTGGTGAGACCAAAGGGCAGAGCACAGAACTGGTAGTGACTGGCTCCCAGCTGGAAGTGTAGATGACTCCTTGACACCCTGTCCATTTTTATGTGGTAGTAGGCGTCTTGGAGATCTATTGAGCACATCCAATTGTCTTTCCCTAACAACGGGGGTATAGACTGCAGTGTTACCAGGCGGAACTTGTCCTCCTTTACTGATTCATTCAATCTGCTGAGGTCCAGAATGGGCCTCCAGTCCCCTGTCCGTTTTAGCACTAAAAAGAATCTAGAGAAAGTTCCAGATCCTATTTGGTCTGCTGGTATGGTTTGGATGACTCTTTTTGATAGCAACTTGTTGACCTCCACAGCTGCCTGATCCCTGTGACTAGGTGGAACATCTGGGATCTTCTTGGGAACAAAAGGTGGAAGAGAAAAGGGTATGACATAACCTCTGGTAATAATTCTTTGTACCCACTTGTCTTGAGTGATACAAAGAAATGCGACCCCCGACCGGCCCCAGAGAATCACAGTCAGGCCTCACATCAGGAGCAATGGTAAGGCCGGCCCTGAAAGGAATCGTGACCTCCCTGGTTTTGTGGACCGCCCCTGCCTCTAGGGCGATGTCTATCATTTCTTCCTCCTCCTCCTCTGCCTCTGACAGAGGAGTCACCCTGTGCCTCCTGGAAAAATTTCTGGGACTTCTTGAACCACATCTCTGACCTTTAGGGTATCGTCTAGACTAGAGGGAACAATAAAACGTACTCCCACGGCACAGTGTTTTTTTCCTTCTTGCTCGCACTGGGTGAAAGTGCCCTTTACTTTGGATCCAAACAAAGAGGAACCAAAGGGGGCATTGGTAAAGGTAGACAAACTGTTCCACAAAGTTAGACAAACGTATCCAGGAATGACGCCTCAGGGAAATTCCTGAACTCGCTGCTCTACTTGCTCCATCGGCCGCATACGAAATATGCCGCATGGAAGAGTTAACTATAGAGTTTAAGGTGGACAACTCGGCAAAAACCTTGTCAGGGACTCCCTCAGTACATGTACCTTGTAAAGAGTCTAACTCTTTAAGGAGATCTCTCTGAAGCCTCGTAAAGTGAGTAAGGTAATTCGCATTCTAAGGGTAAATGCAGCTGAAGAAAAGATATGCTTCCCGTATCTGTCCATCATTTGAGACTCCTTATTTGGCGGATGAACAGAAGTCGTCTCAGTTAGCTCCTTCTTAGTGGCCGCCACCACCACCATGGCATCTACAGGCACACCTTTAGATACAATGTCTTTTCCTGGAGGGGGAGAAAGGAACTTGTTCAGTCTCCTGGGGACTGGCTCCACAGCATCAGGAGTATCCCACACCTTTCAACTAACTAAATCCATCAGTTTGTCGAAGGGTGGAGACACCCAAGAGACAGAAGGTTGAGACCCGAAAGCCTTCAAGTACACCAACTCCTCATCAGAAGGGGTGACAGTGGGCCAGCCACACCTCTGTTTTAAGGATCTCCAGAATGTCTACGAAGGAGACATCATCAAAAGACGACTTGGGGGACCCTTCAGACTCCTCGAGGTCAGTGTCAGACATCAAAGACTCATCCTGAAAGTCGACATAATTCCTCTTACAAGTCCTCTTCTGTGGGGGCTCCTCAGAAAAACATTCTGGGAGGTCTCGGAAGAGTGGGGGCCACCAGCCGGTGGCTCCTGAGGCTGAGGGTCTCTGCTGCCGCTGGAGGGAGTAGGATCTGAGACGGAACTAGGTGCTATAGGGGGAAGAGTGCCAGTACCTCTGGTAGGAGCTGACGATTGGGACAGCACACACTTCATCATCTCGAATGCTGACTTCTCTGGCTCCGAGGACCTCCCCGGCTCAGAGGAGACTGAGGATGTTGTCGGTGCCAGAGCCATCGGCTCCAAGATAGACGCAGGGTCCAAACTCAGCCTTGCCGATGTGCCAAGAGGAAGACTCGAAACCAAAGAAATTTGGTTCCAAGCATCCTTGTCGGGGCCGACTGGAGACCTTCAGCCTCTGGACACTATGGACGGCACCAAAAGTGTCACAGCAGAACTCGGCTCTGAAACAGCCACAAGGGGAGCTGGAGCCGAAGGTTCCACCGGTGGTACCCAGCACTCTGGCTCCGAAAAACCAGCATGGCTTGGAGGAGGAATAAACACAGAGGGTTGAACGGGCTCCAGAGCAGACTGGGTTGGAGCCAACAACAATTTAGGCAAAGTAGACGACTTCAAAAGTCTCAGCACTACCCTCTCCACATCTTCTTCTGATAAACTCCTGGAAGACCTGGATGACATAGTAGGAGATCGGGATCTCTGAGGTATAGGAAACTTCAATAACAAGGAGGCCGGTAGAGGGTTCATAGACCGGCTCCGAGAAACAGTCTCAATAGTCTCAGCGGTCAGCTCCAAAATACTTGGAACCAACTTTGCAACAACGATACCGCTCTCAGTCGGCTCCAAGGTCTGTGGAGCCGATGAGACACTGGATTTGCCTGTTTTTGAAACTTTAAAAGGTGGGTCCGAGACACCAGCTGGTGTCAAAGAGGGCCTCTTAGAAGATTTTGACTTTCCCTTGGTAGATTTAGAGGATGATGAGGAACTAGACAAATCTTCCTTGAAGGAAGGTTTAAGAAGACCTTTTAGGATGAGCTTGTTCTTCCTTTCCTGCAACACCCTAGGACTAAATGCATGACAAAATAAACAGGTCTCCTGTAAAGGCCCCTAAACAGTAAACGCAGTTACCATGACCATTCATTATGGACATTTTTTGAGAGCACTTAATACATTTCTTAAAGCCGGATGGCTTATGATCCTTACTCTCTTTAGACATTCTGCGGTACAGGACACACGCACACAGAGAAAGGGAAGGAGGAGGACTAGGTCCTCTAATTTAAACGGGCCTAGCCCTGCAGTAAGGAAAAGACACCACAAGGACTAGGTCCTCTAATTTAAACGGGCCTAGCCCTGCAGTAAGGAAAAGACACCACAAGGACTAGGTCCTCTAAGTTAAACGGGCCTAGCCCGGGCAAGGAAGAGATAGGGTCTTCTAACTGAAACAGATCCAAAAAGTTAGAGAAAGTTATCACACACTCAACAGAAACACAGTAATGAACAGAATTCACAAATTCAGGCTTATGCCAGGCACAAACAGAACGTAGTTCTGTTAACAATAGTAGCAATCCAACAATGCTAACAACAAGCTAATTAACTAGGCTAAATAAGTGGAAAAACGCCAAAAACTCTATTAACACACACAGAACAACAGTGTGCAAAAGGCACCTACGCTACCAATCTAGAAAAACCAGTACACGGGATACCACGAAGTAAGAAAAGGCCAAAGGCCAAAAATTGCATCAAATGGCACAAGTAAAAGCTAACAACTCTAATAACAACTACGCTAACGGATTACTATAAGCAGTAAAAGTTTTAACTATATTAAACAATTTTAAGCTAAACAGCCAAGAAATTTTAGTAAAAATGGAAATAAATGCAATCACTTAGCCAGAGTCAACCATGGGATACCTACCTAGCCACGAGCCAACCAGAAGTCTTCCAGCTTGTAAATAAGCTGAGTTGGAGCCGAGGATCAGCTCCGATCCCATATGTAAAGAATGAAGGTGAGACAGGACTACAGAACATTAACTGTTTCATGAAAAAGAGCAATATTAATTATTAATAAAAAATATTTGTTACATATGCTTGTCTTACTGTTGAATACAACATGATGTTTTGTGCATATACCAAATGGGATTTATTCATTTTAGAAGAAATACAGAGGAAATTTACAAAGGGAATTTCAAGGTCGACAAATCCTCTATTTCAACAGACTGAAAGCTTTACATCTTTTTTCCATAAGCTACAGGTTTATGTGTGTCTAGCTTATCAGGCATTTAAGAATGAGGAGGTCCGATTATTACTAAACACTGAACTTACACATCTATTCAAATTACTAGGGGGTGTAATTACTTATTTAAAACTGGAAGACATAGAACTGTTGCTACAGCAAATCTGTACCACATACTATGTGTATGTGTATTGAATAAACTCCATTTATTAATTAGACAGTCTGAATCATCTCTATCTATTTAAAAACATCTTGATAAATGGGTTGATACTAAGGTTGCCATTAACCCCAGTGCAGGTTTTTTCAAACCAAAGAAACTAGGCTAGAAAATGTAAAACATAGTCTAACAATGACTGAAGGATGTCTCTGCTGACGGTAGTCCTGGCTTCAAGGATTAGGAATCGCAAGGTGTGGTAAAACAAGTTGACTAGTTTTATTACTCTCGGATTTAAGCAGGATGTGGTTAGACAGAGAGAAATCTAAAGTGATACGTAGATATGTGGTTTAACTGCAAAGGTATGCAAACTGAGGTAAAGGTAGATGTAGACTTTAGGCTCTTGGGGTGGTACAACAGTACATAATCTTCGTTTTGGTGCACTCAAGTATAAGCTGTTTCTCTTTTAATGTTTTTATCAGTTTATTAATATCTGACTGCAGCTGATTACAGACAGTGCCAAGAACAGAGATTATCTGAACTATAATCTGTGCACATGAGGATGATGGTGACTTGAAGCAGATGAGGAATTTCATCAACAAAAAAGCTGAACAGGAGGGTTCCAAACATGGATATGTGGGGGACTCCAGAGTGAATCGAGTGTACGGAGGACAGATCTTGGCTTATCCTGACTGAGATGACTAAGAAGCTGCTGCTAGAAAGACAGCTGTCGAACCAAGAAAATTATGATGAACTAAAGTTGAAGCAGTGTAGGGAGGCTGGGAGAACAGAATACATGAAACTACTACAAGGCTTTGCCAAGTCAACACAGGGTAACAGTAAGAAGATGACAGTGAGTTTTAATATGAAGTCTGTGAAGGGCACAATAGCTGTTTAAGAGTACTTCTGCCTATAATAAATGCATGCTGTTGGACTGACAGAAGGCTATATTTATAAAGTTCAGATACGTAAACACAGATTAGTTTCATCAACAGCCTCCCACATGTAGAAGCAGAGACTAGTCAGATCTCAGACGGAATTGCTAGAGTTTTCCTTTCTAAGACTGAGACTACAGTCGCTATTTTCCACTGTGAGGGGTATGACAGGTATATCAGGCCTAAACTGAAAACATGCCAAACTTAGTTAATGCCATAGTTCCTGTACACTGAAAGAAACAGGAACATTTTCTAAAAGCTGCAGCAGGCTATTTGCTAAGGAATCCAGGAATTCGTCTGCAGTCTTAAGGGAGAGTTCTTTTCCCCAAATAAAATGTTGTGAGTGAAGTTTTAATTAGCTGGCTGGAAGCAAAGTTGACCAGATTATTGGAATAATTGGGGAAGTGTTGAATAGAAATGTTTACTTAGAGTGCCTGGACAGAAAGAAAAAGATGGGAGTTGTACCCTACTTTGTTCTTGGTCTACACTATTCACCTTTGGCCCTCTGGATGGCTTTTTTGGACTAGAGGTACTGTTGATGTTCATGTAGAAGGATGTTTTGCTTTTTTTCCCATGTGGACTAGGCAGTGATATATGTTTTGAGCAGGCTCTGTGTGTCTTTGATAAATTATGTCTCTTTGGGGGTGTTTCCATAGTAGAAACAGATATGAATATATTTAATATGTAGCTAGAGAAATGTTTTACTTACGAAGGTGCAGGCAAAGTTTGGACTGTATGCTTGATACAGGCAAGTCCAGTCAATGCTATTACCTTTATTACTGACTGCACAGCTCTGGTAGTGAAGCAGTTTGAACAACTCAATCTCTTATTCGTACTGAGAATGGGAAGCTGCTTAAAGGAAATCAAAGACATTTCTCTAAAGCGAGGATGTCTGATAGTGACTGCACTAATTCTAAAAGTCGGTGTATATTGGTATCTCTGGCAAACAAGAAGTTACAAAAGCATCCAGAATGATCTCCAAAGAAGTGTACCAAGAAGCTTTCCCCTGAAGATAGGCAAAATAGTAATCATTTGAGTAAAAAACTATCCTAATTGACTGTCTGAAAACAGTTAACTGATGTAACTCCTAACATATTAACAAAACAAGGACAGACTAAAGACTTTCCCAAATATTCTAACTATGTAAAACTGCTAAGAAAGCCAGATAAGCACTCAGCTACCAGAACGAAAAACAATGCATGTATTTATTAAGATTGAACATGCTGTTACTGTAACAATACAGTGCCCTGGCTTTGGACCAAACAAAGCAACAATAAGAATCAATCAGTGCTCCTATGACATCCATGAAAAGAGCGACTTGTCTGTGGTTGATTTTTATGATTATGAAATTAATAAACTAAAATTCAAAATAAAGGAAATTTTGATATTAGAAATAATGCAAATTTCAATGATGCCACATTAAAATGATGCATTGCACAAAAGCAAGGATGTTTTGATATAAACTGATACAGCCAGCACTAACTTATGAATTACACTCATCAATTTACTCTCTTAAGAGTCAAAGAAAGCAGAGGTTTGGATATTCCAAGATGGATGCACTCTGCAAAGCAGGTTTGCCTACAGTATTCCTAGTGCGAAAATTAACAGTGGTGCAAAAAAGCTAGTAAAAGCTAAAAATCTGGGCAAAATTCAGTCACAGGCTAGTCACTACACTGTGTGGGTGTCAGCAAAAAAGAAATCTGCAGAAAACTAAGATAAAATTGAAGAGGAGGAAAAAATCTGTCAGTGAAAAGTCTTGCAGCTGTTCAGCAAAAAGCAGTTCAGTTTTCAGCTTTGGTACAGGAGATGGCTTCCAGCTACTTAGAAGAAAAATAAACCAAATACATTCAGTGGTGTTTAAGACACTGGAGGAACACATACAGTCAAATGATGAAAGGCAGGAAAGAATACAAGCTAGCTATTCAAATGATAAAACTGTAGAAATCAGAAACTGGAATGAAGAGTGAGTATGGGACTTCTCAAGAAGAAAAAATAAAAAATGTAAAATGTGAAGATACAGCACAGAGAGAAAAGTGAGACTTTCTGCTGTACCATAGAAAAGGAAAGGAACAGACTGTATTAATCTTATGAAAGTACAAATAAGCAACTAGACTGGCATTCTAGAGGAGGATTTGGCACAACATGTGTATGCCCCAAATTAGGCCAAGAGAAAGAAGCGAAGACCTATATTAGTAAAGATGTGGGATATAGTCAAAACCTTGCCAGAAGAGAAAAACTGGGGATACCACAGTCTGTGGATAAAGATTAACTGTACACCAGTCAGAAATGGAGTGAGTTTATCCTTGTATCAGGGGATATCAACAGGCAGATGCAAGATACAGTTGCTAGATCATCCAGTTCCCTTTACAATATTTTTCTTCAATGATCAAAGACATTTTTGGATGCAGAACAAGTTACAGAATAAATACAGTTTGCTAAGCAAAGGGTGAACCAGCAAACTGAAGGACAGACTGCTTCTCATTCTTCTAAAAATAACAAAGCCCACAGAGAGAACTTGGCCAATGAAACCTTTCTCACTGCTACAAAGGAAAATGACTGAGCAACAGAAAAAGAATAAATAAATAAGTTAACTAGAAAAATTAAAGGAGTACCTCATACTTAAATCTAGGACCATTGTTGGGTGGTTTAGATAAGGAAGAAGACCACCAATGATGTGACTTTTGAAAATACATAGAAGAAATGTAAAATGCAATTTTCATAAAATACAGTTAAGGCATGAGAACTGTGCTTCCGAATGATGTGGCTAAAAAGACCAGAAGCCTACTGAATATGTTACATTGGTAAGCAGACTCCAAAGCATAATTCTCACTTTGTCATTAATGTTTAGAAGGACAATTCAAGGACTACAAACATAAGTAAGAAAACGTTTTTTGATCTTTGTAACATATGCAAAGCAAATTTCTTGAAATAAACTGCAGGTTACACTGTAAAGTAGTTCTATAAATTATGCAGAGATATTTTAAATGTGAGACGGAATTTTATCAGTGACCACTGCTTATGCTAGCGAGCACTTTTTCTTGACTGTAATGTATCCAGGATTAACAATGTAACAAGATAAAGGCTGGATATAAGGCCATGATGATGCGATTTTTGGCTGCAATGGGGGATGTAAATGTGGATGAATTATTTAATGTGTGTATGAATTATTTAATGTGTGTATCACCATATAATAATTTCCACTATTTCTGTACGGCTGTAAGTCTAGACTAGTGTTCTTGGTTTGCACTACAGACAAGGAAGTTTTTTTCCCATAAGCAAACAGGCTATAAAATGGAAAGCATGAAATTTAGGAGTTTTCTAGCATTTGAAAAGAGACATTTCTTACACTTGTAAAACCATCAACTGTTTTTCTTATTAGCTAATGCCTGCCATTGGGAATGGTGAGTTTACAAGTGCAGGCAATCAGTCAAGAAATGAATGAATGATATGCTCTGTGGCAATTGTACAAGAAACAACATAATTAATATTTAAAGGGGAACTGGCAAGCAATTAAGTGAAAAATAATTGAACTGAGTCTGTCAATGAGGAAAGTGAATACTTTTGGAAGCAGTTGCATTCCCAGCATTCTTAGTATTTCAGTATTATATACAACAGTAAACAATTTATTAATTTAAGGGCTGTAAATGCACTTTTTCGTAAGGCTAAAAAAATTAACTAACTGAAAAGTATGTAAGTTATTTTTCACATCCGAGAGGAAACAGAAATAGGACACGCACAGGTGTCATTTATGCAAGCCCATGCTCAAGCATGTATTTCCAACATGATTAAACCTAACTTTAGAATAGGTGTAAAGCCTGTTGAGTGTAGCTGTCTATTTGGGGTAATCACCCTGTATGGAGGGGTAACTTCCCTTTTTGGAAAGTCTTGTTTTGTGTTTGCCTTGCATTAACTAGGGTTGGGGGGTTCAAAAATATATACATATATTTGTTTCTTGAGTGTTATCTTATCCCAAAGTCTGGGAAAATTTAACACAAATTCAAACAGAGAAGAGAAGCATTAAATGCATACAAGAGCAGCCTGCCGACAGTAATATCTGCTTTTATGTTGCAAGCTGGAAACATACTCTAAAGAACCGTCATGCTTAATATGTAAAAGTAAAAGCTTTTTATTGGCATGACTGCCTTACCATTTTTTTCACAGAATCTAACAGGCATTGCAGGTACACACGAAAAACAAAGAGTACTGAATTTTTAGTAGTGTAAGGTGCAAATAATGTTACAGGAGATGCATCTGGAGAGAAATCTACATGCAAATTTGGCACATAAAGGATTTCAGAATGGATATTTAGCAGATTATAAGAGGCAAAGCAAAAGTGGGGTAATAATACTGACTGTGAGAGGGGCTTCCAGGCTACTGGCAGAGAAGGATTTTTTATGTATTTATATTTAAAAGACTGCCAGGGGAAATAATGTACATTCAGCAGGAAATATTACTTATGGATATGGATTGGAACCTGATTTACAGTAAGTGAGGATATATCTATGGGACCTAGAAGAGGAAAATATAACAAAAGAGAAGGAACTGTAGCTGGGTCATCTAGCACCCAGTGTCATTCCCTCTTCAGGCACCCCTCAACTCTATGAGTTGAGCAAGGAGCAAGCTGGATCCATTTCTGTGCAAAAAAGGTTTGCTCTGCTGAAAGAGTATCTCTACATTCCTTGAGTGCTAACGGAGAGGGAGAGAGGCGGAGAGGGGGAGAGAGAGAAAAGTCCTTTAAACTACAGCAAATCACTCACTACAAATTTCATTAGTGCCTTGCTGGAGTTGAAATGTCAAACACACAGATTACTAATGCACTATCAACAAATATTGCAATACCTCCCAACTGTGCTACTGACATCTCACACTTGAGCTGCTGCCCCCATTTGTCCAACGATAACTACATTTCCAAAAAAAATATTTGGAATGGAAGATGTAAATTTTACAGCAGGATTGACAGCAGGAATTCAGACAAATTACATATTACTCTCCAAGGTACAATTGGACAAGACTTATCAAAAATTATTTTTCACAGTAGCATGGTTATTTATCTGAAAGTTTTGAAACACATCAAGTAACTATTTCAGATCATGCGCCAATAAAGGCTAAGATAGTCAGGGTAATGAAGTAAAAATGAGATACAGCACTTTCACACTTACTTGTTAAAGAACAGAATTTAAAGAATCTGTAGTTGAAATGACTCAAGAGTTATTACGGAAGACAGAATTTTTTTCATAAGGGATACTTGGGGAGTGGGTAATATAAAAATGAAGTTTAAAATATGGAAGAAATGAGAGAGAAAGACACTGGAAAAAAGTAATCCGAATTACTTAAAGGAGCTGTCAAAGGTTAAAGTAATACAGAAGAGGGGGATGAAGAATCTCGAAGAACAAGAAGTACAGTCATTGCTGAGTGCTAAGGGAATATTTAGATAAAATGCACGAGTGTCGAAAGGTTGCTGTTAAGCATGTACTTTTGACTAAA
This sequence comes from Protopterus annectens, assembly GCF_019279795.1. Taxonomy (NCBI): domain Eukaryota; kingdom Metazoa; phylum Chordata; order Ceratodontiformes; family Protopteridae; genus Protopterus; species Protopterus annectens. The sequence continues at coordinate 175,905,783 of NC_056748.1, forward strand.
AAAAAAAAGGAATGTATTTTTTCTCCTGGGCCAAGTCTGAAGCAAGTCCAAAGTGGTTAAGTGTTCTACCATGGTTAACAAATTAAAAAATAAAATAAAACAAAAGAAATACATAACAGCTCTAGTTTACAAAAACTCTTACCATAATGACTGAGGCAACAGAAAACAGAAAGAGTTATTGCCAAACTTAGGGTACCTATAACAAGAAAAGTAATCAGACATCCTATAGAGATATTACAGATAATTTGGAAATTCTAAGGAAATGTGTACAAAGCAAAGGATATTAATTAGTACAGTGATCAAGAAGAAAAAACTGCTTTAATCGTAGATGATATTTTTATATTAAACACGCACACAAAAAGACATTCTGGTGCTGTGGAACTTTCTGAGACAATTCAGGTCTTTCCAGGACATAGAATAAATGAAGATAAAACAAATGCTATAGTTGTAAACTGTATACCCATACATGGATTGGTTCAACTCCCACATTTATGGAGATCTGATGACTTAGGTATATCGATTACAAAAGATTCTATTGCTGCAGCTATGGGTATGTGGGAAGAGACTTAAAAAAAGATTATGGAAAAACTGAGAAGTTGGAAGTGCTCGATTATGGACATGGACCTAAGGTACAAGTAGTGAAGATGCTTTGAGTCTTTGTTTATATAGAGATCAGGTATAGCTTTATCAACCAGATGAGAAGTTATGGATAATAACTAAAACAGAGTTGAAAGAATTTACCTGGGTAGAGAATGTGACGGTAGGAAGTACTGCCAGCCATGCCAGAAGAAGTAGGGTAGTGGATGTATAACTTATGCCAGGCCAGCACAGCTAGCTGGAAATTTGTAAAGAATTATATGCCCTTTGTATATCAAAAAGATTTGTACAGATGCTTGTGCAGAAAATGTATTTGGGATGTTTGCTTGTGCTAAAATGTATCAACGGTGTGCCCTGCTGGAAGTAAAGGAAATGTACATGCATTACTGTAACTGTTTAAATGTATAGCAGATACTGAAAGTGAGGTTAATCTTTATCCACCTGACTTTGCAAAATATTCTCAAAATTAAATTACTTTATGGGTTAAGTCATAAAGATATTATCCCACAGTTCTGAATGGAGCCAGAGACACAAGGTCCATGCTAGAGAATAGTTTGCAGCTCCTGTAAGAAGAAGGGAAGCGTTTTATGGCTTTAAGACTTCCAGGAGATCTGAGCAAAGCTCTGTCTGTCTGGTAACACATAGGTGCTAAAAATCCTGTCAGCTTCTAGAGCTGGTGAGAGTGGGAAACACAGTCAGATGACCAGATGTGATGTCACTGCATAAGCAACTCAAAAATAATATTTAGATATTAATAGGAAATTGCTGTCAGCATTCTGCATTCTGTCTTGGAAATGACAAGAACCACTAACTCACATTATCTTGCCTTGCTCTATTCAGTAACTAACCTAACTTGGGAATAAGAAGTTATGTACTCACCATAACGTTCCATCTGAGTAGGTATCTTCATTTGTCTGCAACCTTTGGGATACGGATCCGATCTCGGATCCGAGCCAGCAACTTCTACCACAGCATAGATCCGAGCTCCTAGCTCCTCCCTTTACCCATAATCCCCTGCCAACCCTGACTGACCTCAGATCAAGTTTGAGCGATATAACCATTGTTACTGTGCCCCGGAAGGGGCTTATCTAAGACCGATCCTAAACAGAATCCTATAGGTCAGGGGGAAGGAGGGGGGGATGGTTGCAGACAAATGAAGATACCTACTCAGATGGAACGTTATGGTGAGTACATAACTTCTTAATCTGAAGTAGGAACTTCATTTGTCAGCAACCTTTGGGACAGAGTCCCCAGCTACCTGAATCCTGGGTGGCCTTTATGGAAGAATATTCCGGAGCACTGCAGAGCCAAAGGACGCCCTACCTCTGGAGACAACATCCAGTTTGTAATGGCTGATAAAGGTATGAGATGAAGCCCAAGTGGCTGCGGAACAAATATCATCCAAGGGAACCCTAGATTTAAAAGCCGCCGAAGTAGTGACGGCCCTGGTAGAATGAGCTCGGACTCCCTGAGGTGCAGGCCTTCCCGAACTCTGATATGCCAAGAGGATACAACTAGCTATCCAACGTGACAGGGTAACTTTAGAAATTGACTTGCCTAAATTTGTTTTGGCAAAGGAGACAACTGGTCAGATTGCCTATGACCAGCAGTTCGATGAATATAAAAGCGTAATTGTCTGTGCACATCCAAGGAATGCAGTTTGTACTCTCCTTTGTCCTGGTAGTTGGGAAAGAACACGGGAAGATTAACAGATTGAGTAATATTAGCTTCCGAAGATACCTTAGGCAGAAAGGACGGATTGATCCTGAGGTAAACTCTATCCTGATGGAAGGCTAAATACGGCGGTTTAACACAGAGAGCCTGAAGCTCAGAGACCCTTTTAGCTGAAGTAATGGCCACCAAGAAGGCCGTCTTCCAAGAGAGGTATTTAAGATCAACCTTAGCCACCGGCTCGAAAGGGGGGGCTTGTCAAGGCCTGCAGAACCAAAGATAAATCCCATGGGGGTACTACCTCCCTGACCGGAGGTGTGAGAAGGAAGGTACCCTTGAAGAAAGCTTTACAAAGCTTGGAAGTAATTAGAGGGCCCGATCCATGCCTTTCATGATAATGCAAAATCGCTACTAGTTGTACCTTGACTGTAGAGCACCTAGCCCCTTGATGAAAAAGGGTAGTTAGAAAATCCAAAACCGACATAAGAGGCGTCGTGAAAGGATCTAAGTGATGGTGCTCCGCCCAAATGGAGAAACGTTTCCACTTACTCCAACAGACCCTTCTGGTGGAAGGTTTATGTGCTGCTACTAGGATGGCTTTGACTGGTGAGGAGATTCCGGGAGTCCTTATCAGGAGTGGAACTGGAGCAACCAAGCCGTCAGCTTGAGGTTGACCAGGTTGGGGGTCGGAAGACCCAGAGGGTAAGTAATGAGATCCGGGAGGGGATCCAGAATCCAGGGTGGATGAATCAAATGAGACCACAGGTACGGGAACCACGTTTGACAAGGCCAGAATGGGGCAATGAGGATCATTTTGCTCCCCAGCCGACAGGCTTTCTGTAAGAGTTTTAGCATCATGGGCAATGGAGGGTAAGCATAAAGGAGACCGGGAGGCCAAGCATGTACTAGAGAGTCTCTCGGGGACTTCCCCTGAGGGGGGATTAGAGCGAAGTAACTGTTGCATTTGGTATTTGAAGGAGAGGCAAAAAGATCGCAATAGGGTTGCCCCCATTGGGCAAATATTTGCTTCGCTACTAGAGGATTGAGAGACCATTCATATGGGGTCAGAATCGAACGACTGAGCCTGTCTGCTAGGATGTTGGACCGTCCCGGAATGTGCGTTGCAATGAGAAAGCGGTTGGTGGATATCTCCCATTCCCGCACTCTCATGGCCTCGCAACAAAGAGGATAAGACCTGGTTCCCCCCTGTTTGTTGATGTACCAGACAACATGCTGTCCGTTTGTACCGCAATCGTCCCAATCGGAAGAAGGCTGTGAAGTGCCTGCAACGTCAAAAGCACCGCCCTCATCTCTAGGACACTGATATGCAAGGAGGTCTCTGTGTCGTTCCACGTGCCTTGGACCGTTCTGCCTGAATAGTGCCCCCCCCACCCCAGGCGAGAGGCGTCCGTGGTCACTGTGGTGACGGGGGAAGGCATCGAGAATGGTCGTCCTGTGTGAAGGCTCGGGGACTGGAGCCACCACACGAGCGACCCTCTGCAAGCCCTGCTTAGGGGAATAGGATGGGACAGGGGGTTGCGAGACAGGGACCATTGCACCTGGAGGGTCCACTGCAGGACCCTCATATTTAGACGGGCTAGGGGCAGCAGAGGAATTGCTGCCGCCATGGACACAGCCCTCAGGATCAATTCCGCCGGTGGAGCAGGAAGTTGGAGAATGGCCTGAACATGCAACCTCAAGTTCTGAAGCCGATCGGGAGTCAGGAAGGCAAGCATTAGTCTGGAATCCAATCTCGCCCCTATGAAATCTATTACCTGTGTAGGAGCCAGAGAGGATTTGGCCATGTTGACAGTCAACCCTAGGCGTGGAGCAATACTGAGGAAATAATCCCTGCCTGAACAGAGCAGATGCCTTGTTGAGGCGATGAGGAGCCAGTCGTCCAGGTACGGAAAGACCTGAATTCCCTGAAGCCTCAGGTGGGCCGCTATAACCGCCAAGACTTTGGTGAACACCCTGGGGGCTGAGGTGAGACCGAAGGGGAGGGCCCTGAACTGAAAGTGACTGGCTCCCAGCCGGAAGCGGAGGAACATCCTGGAACGTCTGTCCACAAGAATGGGGTAGTACGCATCCTTGAGGTCTATCGAGCACATCCAGTCGTTCTCCCGTAACAGGGGGAGAATAGATTGTAACGTGACCATCCGGAACTTTTCTTTGGGTACTGTCAGGTTCAAGAGAGAGAGGTTGAGGATGGACCTCAAGTCCCCCATCTTTTTTGGCACCAGAAAGAACCTGGAGTAAAACCCTGATCCGAACTGATCTGGGGGGACGGGTTGGATGGCTCTTTTTGTAAAAGCTGCTGAATTTCTGTAGCAGCTGCCTCCCTCTGATTGGGTGGTACGTCGGGGAGGCTACTGGCTTTGGGGGTTACAATAAAGGGAATTTGGTAGCCTCTGGATATGATGCGAAGCACCCAGTGATCTGTTATGGACTCCCACATTGCTAGGTGCCTCAAAAGACCCCCCAACTGCCTCCAGAGTGGAGCAGCCGGGCAACCCCTCAGGGGTTCTGCGTGGGCCTCTCAGAGAAGGGTTCTCTGGACCCAAAATTTCTGGGACCCCCTCTGTCTCTAGGGCGGCGTCCTCCCTGTCCTCCTCTGCCACGAGAGGACTGGTTGTCCGGAGCAGACTAGGACTGATGCGATTTCCAGAACCACATCTTCTTCTGACCCTTCTGGTTCAGAGAAAAGGACCTCTGGGGGGCAGAGAAGCAGACTCCGACGGCAGACAACGTCTTCCCGTCTTTCTCACTCTGGACTAAAGTGTTGCGAACGGTTTTGCCAAACAATGCAGAACCATCAAAGGGGGCATTCGCGAATGACGCCTTAAAGGGTTCCGAGAAGTCACAATGTCAGAACCAGGCTTGGCGCCTCATTACCAGGCCGGCTCCTTCTGTGGCGTGAGACAAGAGCCGCATAGAGGTGTTGGAAACTGAACGTAGAGTGGACATTCGGGAGGACATCGGCATTGTTTGTCCCCTTCCGACATGGACTCTGGGGGGAGGCAGCGTATTCTTTTATTAGATCTCACTGCATTCGGATGACGTGTAACATATAGTTCAGCGCCCTCATGGAGAAGGTTGCTGAACTGAAGACCCGCTTCCCAAGGCGGTCCATCGCCCGAGACTCCTTGCTCGGTGGGTGGACCGCGGAGCTCTCCTGAGCCAACTACCTCTTGGTGGCCGCCGCCACCAACATGGCATCCACGGGGGGACCTCTGCTCCAGTGGGTTCTTTCTGCAGGGGGCTCAGGATCCTATCAGGGCGCTTGGGGACTGGCTCTACAGTGTCCGGCTCCTTCCAAGCCCTGGTGGAAATAAGGTCCACCAGGGGGTCGGGGGGAAGGGACAACCAAGAGGTAGATGGCCCTGCTTCGAACGCCTCTAGGAATATGGACTCATCGGAGGAAGCCTTGGGGGCAGACCACCCTCCCCTAATCCTGAGCATTTCCTCGGGGGGTGACCTTGGGGAGCCTTCCCCTTCATCTAAGTCCGTATCTTCCGTAAGGGACTCGGGGGAGTCCACGTGTCTCCTCTTACACTTAGCTTTGTGAGGAACCTCCTCGGGGGGGCTGTCCGAGGAAGTCTCACCAGCAATGTCACATTCCAAAGGAACACCCAGAGGCGCTGAAGCAGGCTGCCCCGAAGGCCGGGTGATATGAGCCTGAACCAGCTGAGAGGGAGTGCAGGGGGGAGCCGAAGCCAGGACCGCAGGCCCGGATGCACTCAACAGTGCCCTCTCCACCACCGCGAAGCGGGGACCGGATCCGGGGCAGAGACCCTCGGATCCGAAGGACCCGTGTGCTCCGACCGGGACGGAGCTTAAGTCACACCGAATCCCTCGGACCCGAAGCTCAGTCCACAGCTCCGAGAGGTCGGATCCGACAAGCTCGAGGGACCAGTCGGAGCCGAAGTAACCAGTACTATCGGCTCCGACCCACCCCCGGATCTAACGCGGCTCGGCTCCGAATGCTCCGAACCCGGAAAGCGGGTCGGAGAAGGAGCGACTGGAGCAGAAAATGGGGTTGAGCTCCCCCCCGGAGGGGGGGGGGGGAGGCAAGAGCACTCCCATCTGCAGCTGGGCCTGGATGAACCTCCTCATCATCCGGTCCATGTCTGCATCTGACATGCTAAAGGTGGACCTCGAAGAGGCCACCGTGGCAGACCTAGAGTGCTGCCTCGATGACCTCAACGGGGACCGGGTCCCCTCCACCTCGGGTCCCGGTGAGAAACAAGGAGACCGGAGCCAAGGAGGAGGCGATCCAGAAGCTCTGGATGGAGAAGCCCGTTTGGCGGGCGGAGCCGAGGAGCACTCCTCGGCCCGCCGCTTATGGTGCTTCTCTTTCCATTTCGCTTTCCCGGCCTCCCTCTCCTCCGGAGCCGAAGCGGGAGGTTGAGTCCCGACCGGAGGGAGGGAGACAGGGGTGGCTACCACCGAGGGCTGGGTAGCGGCCACAGAAGCACCGGAGGCCGGAGCCGAATCTGGGGGCAAAAGGCCTGCCAGAATCAGCTTCGACCTCCAGTCCTTAAGTGCCCTGGGGTTGAAGGCTGCGCAAATCGCGCATCCCGAGGAGAGGTGTTCAACCCCAAGGCACCTAACGCAATGGGTGTGGCCATCCGCCGGTGAAAGCTTATGGCCACACTCGGTGCACTTTGAAAAGATGGCCTTAGGGGCCTCCGACATAGTAGTACAGAAACACACTTACTAGGCCCCTACACATACCACAAACACACACTACGACCAGTGAGGGCAGGGAGGAAAAATTAACACAAATTAAGTTAAACAGAGAGATACACAGGATACCTAAACACTCGCTCTCACTCGCACAAGAAAAGGGAAGTAAAAATAGAAAGTTTTTCTCACAAAACTTAGCTAAATAGCAGGAGCTCGAAAATCTAGCTTGTAGCTTGAAGCGCGGCAAACTAGATCTGGGATCAGTCAGGTTTGGCAGGGGATTATGAGTAAAGGGAGGAGCTCGGATCTATGCTGTGGTAGAAGTTGCCGGCTCGGATCCGAGATCGGATCCGTATCCCAAAGGTTGCTGACAAATGAAGTTCCTACTTTAGATCAGTAATTCTCTTTGGATTAGTCAGGAAAATATAGTGAGATTTGAAGTACTGTTTTTCTATAACTGTATGAAACTTTCCATCTGTGTTATTTTTAATATTCCCTGTGTCTGAAACTCTGGCATTTACTGTAAACAGATATTTAGTATTTTCGTATTCTTTCATTATTATTAATTATATTTAAACTTTTCTTTGTGGCTAGTCCTTTTTAGAAAATATTTAAGTCTTGAGAGTATTTGCTTATATTTATTTGGTGATAACTCTTGCCACCCACGAAAGCCTTGCTGTTAACTGGTCAACATTACTGTGATGATATGGGCTAGTGCCACAACAGCCAGTGGGAGTTCTGTACAGAATATGTCCTTTGAAGATCAAACTGATTTATACAAGATGCTTGTGTTACAAATGTATTAGAAAGTACAGTTTTGTACCCACCATAAATGTAGATGTTCGAGTGCTAATACAGCTGCAGTCATAACAGATGGGTTCTCCTGCCGTCAGGCGGGTCCTCGGTTGGCCGAATTCCAAAGTCTAGGTCCGGCGTCGGTTGTCGTCGCTTCTTCCCTGACATCAGTGAGACAGGGGTATAAAAGTACCAGCCGACGCCATTTTCTTCAGTTTTTCTTGCCCCAGATGTCAGGTGCCCCCAGAAGGAAGGCAATACATAAAATTATGTAATAATGCAATGCAATATAATCAAAAAAGAGTAGTTGCAAGCAAATTCACCATAAAAGAATACCCCTAGAGGGGAAGGAGGGAGGGAAACCTGGACTGCAGCTGTAGTAGCACTCGAACATCTACATTTATGGTAGGTACAAAACTGTACTATGTTCATCGTGCATACAGCTGCAGTCATAACAGATGGGTAGAATCCCAAAGCTAAGAAAGGGGTGGTAGGAACTAGGAGGAGCCAAAATGCCCTGCAAGACTGCAGTGGCAAAGCCTGCTCTAGATCTGGAGTATAATGGTAGGTGGTAGTGCTTAGAGAAGGTATGCACAGAACTCCAAGTGGCTGCTTCCAAAATATCCTTGGTAGGTACTCCTCTGAGGAAGGCTGCAGAGGTGGCTGTGGCCCTGGTGGAATGGGTTCTAATGCCTGTAGGTACAGTTTTGCCATGAAAAGAATAGCAAAAGCGTATGCAGTGGGCTATCCATTTTGAGATTGTCTGTTTGGAAATTGGCTTTCCTAGAACTCCTACTGCATAGGCCACAAAGAGCTGTTCTGATTTTCTGAAAGGCTTCGTTCTGTCCAAATAATAACGCAGTTGTCTGTGGATGTCCAAGGAATGTAGTAATCTCTCCACTTCGTTTTGAGGATTAGGATAAAAAGTAGGTAAATGTATGGCCTGATTTAAAGGTACCCTGGATACCACTTTAGGCATAAAGGACGGGTTGGTTCGTAAGGTAACTCTGTCCTGATGGAAGATGATAAAAGGCTGGACAGCCATGAGAGCCTGTAGTTCTGAAACTCTACGAGCTGAAGTGATAGCCAGAAGGAAAGCTGTTTTCCAGGACAAATATTGCAAATCTGATGAGGCAGCTGGCTCAAAAGGAGGCAAGGTCAGTTTTTCCAGAATGAAATTAAGATCCCAAGCAGGTATTGGTTGTTTCCTTGAAGGTCTTAAATTCTTAGCCCCTCTGAGGAACTGTCTTAATAGAGGGTGAGAGAATAAAGGTGGATCAGTGTTGTATTCTGCAGAAATGGCTGAGGCATGGATTTTGATGGAGGAGAACGAAAGTCCACTGCTTAGCAGTTCAGCCAAATATTGTAGTATTTGAGGTAAATTCAGTTTTCCAGGGTTCTGGCCCTTTTTCTCATTCCAGACACAAAAACGTTTCCATTTTGCGGAGTAAGCTTTTCTAGTTGATGGCCTTCTGGCCTCCAAAATGACATCCTGCACCTCCTTGGAGAGTAGGGCCTGCTGTGATGCTAAGGAATCTTCCATGCGGCTAGATTGAGTGTTTTTAGCTGACTGTGAAGAGTTTTGAAGCTGTGCTGAGTCAGAAGAAGAGGCATTAGAGGCAGGGTCCATGGTGGGGAATGTGTCAGACTCCTCAGGAGTGGGTACCAGTGTTGCCTTGGCCAGTCCGGAGCAATGAGGATCATCTTTGGTCTGTCTGCTCTGGTCTTCAATAGGACTTTGGGCAGCAGAGGAAGAGGTGGGAAGGCATAAATGGTCATTGATGTCCAACTGAAAGAGAGAGCGTCCACTCTCCAGGCCTTTGGATGTAAGATCCTTGAGCAGAATTTTGTCAATTGATGATTTTTGTGGGAGGCAAAGAGATCTATGTCTGGCCTTCCCCATTCTTGGATTATTTCTGTAAAAACTTTTGGATGCAACTTCCATTCGTGTGGATCTGTCATATTACTGCTTAGGTTGTCTGCCAGTGTGTTTTCCTTGCCTGGCAAGTACTGTGCTTGTAGTTCCATTTGTAAGTCCATGGCCATGTTCCAAAGTGACATGGCCAGTCTGCATAGGGGGTAAGAATGTGTTCCTCCCTGCTTGTTTATGTACCACATAACTGTGGTGTTGTCCGTTCTTATCAATAGTTGACCTGGTTGTAGAAGGTCCTTGAAAGCTATAATAGCATTTATTACTGCTAGCATTTTTTTTTGATTAATGTGAAGGTGCTTTTCTTTTTGGGACCATTTGCCCTGAATGCACCGGTCTGTCATGTGCGCCCCCCCCAGGCGTAGTCCGAGGCGTCTGTAGTGATGACTTGATTTGCTTGAGGCTTGCTGAATGGAAGACCTGTGTTTGCTTGACATGCTTGAGCCCACCACAGAAATTCCTTTTGCAGACATGGAATAAGTGGTATTATTGTTTCCAAACTGTGGCTGTGTTGAGACCATATGTTTTTTAGGTACCATTGTAGTTTCCTCATATGCAGCTTTGCACATGGGATTAGTAAGATGCAAGATGTCATGAATCCCAGAGCCTGCAGGATTTTCCTTGGAGTCAGCCTGGTGCAATTTGCCAGTGTTCTGAAATATTGAATTAGTTGCCCCTGCTTCTCTGGCATGAGGTAGGCCATCTGGGTGTGTGTGTCCAAATTGGCACCCAGGAAAATTATCTTCCGAGAGGGTATTACCTTGATTTCTCTTTGTTGACTGTGTATCCCAGAGAGTTTAATAACATTATTACATAAGCCAGACGTTTCAGAAGAATGTGCTTGCTGTCCGCTTGGATCAGGCAGTCGTCCAAATAAGGGTATATCTGTATCCCTTGAAGTCTGCAGTAGGCAATTACTGATGCCAGGCATTTCGTGAATACTCTGGGCGCAGTAGATAAGCCAAAGGGCAATGCAGAGAATTGATAATGGGTTGAACCTGCAAGAAATCTGAGGTATCTTCTGCAATTTTGTCTGATTGGGACATGCAGGTACGCCTCCTTGAGGTCCAATGTTACCAGCCAAGACTCCTTTCCCAGCATGGGAAGAAGTTGCTGTAGAGTGAGCATCTTGAATTTTGGTACGAGTAGGAATGTGTTTAGGATGGAAAGATCCAAAATAGGTCTCCAATCTTTTCCCTTCCTTGGCACCAGAAATAGCCTGGAATAAAAACCTTGACCTTGTTCGTGTGTAGGTACCTCTTGAATAGCTTTCATGTTTATTAGATCTGAAATTTGCTTTTGTGCCTCTGCCCTTTGATTGTGTGGCAGGTTTGGCATTCCTCTCATTTTTGGAAGGGTATGAAAATGGAATTTGTAGCCTCTGTTTATAACGTCCAGGATCCATTTGTCCTTTGTGACAACATGCCAATTTTTTGAAAATAGTGCCAGCTTTCCTCCTAAGGGGGCTGCCATTTGAGACCTGGTTGGCATGCAAAGGGGAAAGTCATTGGGTTTGCTTTCTGAAAGATTGCGAGTTGTCCTCACCACCTCTTTGTGTAGGAGCTTGCCACTGTCTGCCTCTGTGCGATCCTTGTGATTGCCCTCTGCCACTCGGGCGCCTGTATCTGCCTCTTTGGGGTCTGTCTGTGGCAGGAAAGGACCAGTTTTTGGAAGGCCAATTTCTACTAAAACGTGGGGGTTGAACCTTCAGAAATTCTTTCACAGTTTGCATTGATTTAGCCTTTTCCTCCATTTTCCGTAATACTTCCTCAGCATTTGCCCCAAATAGTACATCCTTTTGAAGAGGGGCGTCTAGTAATTTAGCTTTGACATGATCAGGCAAGGCTTGTTCCTTGAGCCAGGCATGCCTACGTATGACTGAGCCTTTAACAGCAGCTCTACATGAAGCCTCTAGAGCATCAAAACCACATTGTAAGGTATGTTTACCCACTTGTTCTGCACTATGCATCAAATCCTGCAACTCCTTCAAGTATGGTTGATCAGGTTGTGACATTTTACTTTTCAATTGAGATAACAGAAACTGCTGGTATTTTAGCATATGAAACTGACAGTTTAAGGCCCTCATGGATAAGGTAGCCGAGGTATATACCTTTTTTCCCCACCTTTCTAAGGCTCTGGAATCTCTCTCGGAAGGCAATGGATTTTTGGCAATGGAGGCCTTAACTCCCTTGGGCCCCTGTGAGATGGTTTCTAGGTCAGCAGCATGGCTTTTGTATAGAAATTGGTGTGAGTCAGGAACCCTGTAGTACCTGTCAGGCTTAAAAGGAGCTGGAGATAGAGAGTCCGGGTTAAGGCAGGCCTCCGAGTAAACATCATCTAGGATGTCCAAGACAGGAGGTATAGCCAGAGGCCTGTGCTGGGGTAACAAAAGAAATTCCCTGAGCCTTTTCTTGGAATCTGAATAATCCTGGCCTTCCCAGTGGAAGTGTTCCCTTAAGGTATGCAAAGTTTCCCCAAATGAGTAATCCTCAGGGGGGGATACAGAAGGAATAGACTCCTCTGCATCAGAGTCTTCAAAAGGGGAGTAAGACTGTTCCTGATCATCAGAGTGTTCTGAAATAATGGAGCACTGATCAGAGAAGAGGGAATCTTCCTCCACTCTGGGCCTTTTGTCCAGAGGTGGCTGAGAACTTCTGATTAGAGTAATTAAATCCTCAGCCATTTTAAGCATCTGTTTCTTAGGCATGGGGCCTGGAGATGGGCCCTGTGTAACTGGTCTCTTAGGGTGCATGGTTGCTTTAGACTTGGTGAAAGCCTTGATGGAGAAAGAAGAGGAAGGTCTGAAGACACCTTGAGTGGAGGTGGACCTGTCACTATTCTGTGTTTCAACGCCAAGAGTGGCTTCGGTATCCGTAGTCGGGGTGTGGGCCGAGGAGCCTGCGACCTCGGGTACAGGAGACACCGCCAAAGATGTGTCGTCGGTAATCAGGGGCTGCGTAGGCGCCTCGCTGAGAACAGGACCACGTGTAGTCGGCTTTGGCGTGGTGTCGGTAGAGGCCGCGGACCTCGAGTGTCGGTCCTTGTCTTTGCGTTTTTTAGACAAAACCGGAATCGGAGTATCCGACGAAATAGTATAGTTAAATGCTTTCCCAAAAAAATGCTGGGTGAACTCTGCCCGACGCTTAATAGTGCGTTTGTTGAATGTAGCACAAAAGCGACAGACCGAGACATCGTGGTCTGGGCCTAAGCAAGGAATACAGAGGGAATGGAAATCCTTATGTGGTATTTGCTTCCCACAGGAAATACAATTATTAACTTTGTCTGACATCGGTCTGAGGCAAGAAAAGTTTTCCCAACAGGTACTTAGCTTTTAAGAAGACTTCGGTTTCCAAATTTTCGTAATCTCAGGAGCTGGCCGACCGACACTTGCGAACTGCTTCTGCTTCGGGCACCGCGCGGCAAGAAAGACTGAAGAAAATGGCGTTGGCTGGTTCTTTTATACCCCTGTCGCACTGACGTCAGGGAAGAAGCGACGACAACAAATGCCGGACCTAGATTTTGGAATTCGGCCGACCGAGGACCCGCCTGACGGCAGGAGAACCCATCTGTTATGACTGCAGTTGTATGCACAATGAACTTCTGTATGGCATTTTAAAATCAAAATGTGTTTGCAAAGTTGCTAGTGTTAAACATGTAACAAAAGTGGGTCCTTCTGGACAGAAAAGGAATATACATATGAGACTGTATGTATATATGCTAGTAAAGGTCACTGGAAGAGAAGGGGTTAAACAGCTAGCTTACTTCTTACTTTAAGAAAAATACTGTTAATTAAACAACCTGTTGACCCATGGAAGTGCTTACCTCACAACTCTGAACAGGACCAGAGATGTCATGTCTGGAAGAAGCCTTTGTTCATTAGCTCAGTTAAAAGAGGTAAGCCCCAGGCATTGCCATAATCATTAGCAACAGTTTAGATATGCATCTTATCACATTTATGCTAAAATCCTGTCTCAAGCTTCAAAGGAGAATAGTGTAAGAACCTAGAGTCATGTGACCAGATGAGGGCATTCGTTAAGCCATCTTAGAAATTTTAGGTATTACAAAGAGAAATCTCTCAGTATTTAGTATTCTGTTTGAGAGCCTGACTAGAAAGACTACTTACTTAATCTTGCCTTGCCCAAGTAAGTTATTAGAGAACAGTAATTTCATTAGATCTGTCAGGAATATATTGCAAGATTAGTTTATTATTGTTTTTCTATATTTGTCTGAGTCTGTCCATCAGTATTGTTTTTTAATAGTTCCTGTGATTTGAACACTGTGGCTTGCTGCAAATATATACTGAATATTTATTATTAAATATATTTAAAACTTTTATTGTGGCTGGCCCTTTTAGAAATTATTTAACCTTTGAAAGTGCTTATGTTTGTTTGGTGACACTGTGGAGCCATACTCCTGAGAGCCTGAGGTCAACTACTACCATTTGTATTAGTATTAATATTGCATAGTATAATTGGATACCCTTTGTAAGGGTGTTAGAGTAACTGGCTGGAGGAGTGTCTGCTGGCAGTGTTAACTATCTTATAGTTTGGGCAGAAGGGGGCACACCAGGTAAATCTGTGCCAGCCTTTCCCAGGTGTGTGAGTAAAAATCAAATCTCACAGTTGTGTGTGTGTGTGTGTGTGTGTGTGTGTGTCAGCTACTTGGAGCAGGGACTGGTTTCATAGAGAGGGTGGTGGCTTGGGCACTCAGCTGAGGACCTAACCCTACAACTGTTCCAGTAGGGAGTCTTATTGGGGACCTGGAGGGAGACAGACACAGAGATCCAGATCCTGGACTGAATGTGTTCCCTATGTGCTCTTAAGGGAAATTGTACTTGATGCAAAGAGGTCTGCATCTGGAAATACTGAGTGCATCCACTTGTACTTCAAGTGAACATCCCTCTCCAGTGTCAGTGGGACGTTTAGGATTTTTGCATGCAAGTGTTTGCATAGGCATTTTTATTCCTTAAATCAGACTTCAGAGAATTTTCCTCACCTGGATAGCAAATGCTGGACGTGTAACAGGAAACAGAGGTAAATGAGAACACACCTCTTTATAAAGTTAACAAGTTGGCAGATTTTAAAAATTCTCTACAGGGTACTTTGAAATCAGAACTGTTGGGAAGGAAATTATTTTTAACAAGAAAATTTTTCTTTTTGAGCTGAGATACACAATACAAATTGCCTAGAAATAGGAAGGCTTTAATAAGCTAAATGCTAGTGGCTGCCCAAAAAGCAATAACTAGAACAGAGAAATCACAATTTAAACCAACTATAACTAAAGTACTGAACATTGTAAAGGAGATAAAAATAACCAAACATGGGATCTTTAGGAAAAGGAAGGAACAAATTACAGAGAAATAAATAAAATTTGTAAAAACACTGCAAGCGAAATATTAAGAGGAAGAGTGAAATTTAGGGCAAAACAGGAATGAATTAAAATTGCTAAAAAATAAAATATATATGTATACTGCATGTGTACAATAATGGAAATGCTGCTGTGGTTAGTTTTCTTTTTTATTATACTGTGTGTACTACTGTCACTTAAAATAAAGATTGGCAAAACATTGCAGACAATTAAAAAGGTAATGCCAGTCTTGGTTTTCAATAACAACACTAATAAGAATCCACAATACACACCAAATGATATTCACAGAAAAAGAAGAACCAAGGTCTAGATCCACTCAGGAAACTTTATTTGAGCGCTTTCGTCTCTCTAATGGAAACTTCATCAGAATGAAGCAACATCACCCAACATAGCAATGTCAAAACCACCGAATTCACGAAAACCAAAATAAACTTCAAAACAAAACCATAAAAAAAAAGACAAAATGATGAATGTCCACACAGATGAAAAATTAAGCGCTTTCTTTCGTTTTAATCACAACAAACTTCTTCAGAACTGACCAGTAAATCAATTAGTCAAGTTTAAATACAAAATTTGATTAAAAAAATAAACCAATCAAATGTCCATTCATCTAATTGTTCATTAATACATACCATTTTCTTAAAGGCAAAAATATCAAATGTGAAATACAACACTTGACATGTATACAAAAAGCATGTAGCACATACAAATGTGTGCCTACTGTAAAAATACTTGCCAAATAAACTATTTAATAATATAGCCTGTTATTTAAAAGACATTTAACATTTAAGGTCTCATTTAGACCAGGAGTATGTTCTGCCCTAAAGAAAACTTGCCATCTAAGCTCCTTGTTTTCCTGGGCATTATTAAAATCTGTGACAAATGGAGTCAAATCTATTTCATCCAACACAAAAAATACAAATTTCTTGAAGTTAAAACACTCCAAAGAGTGTTTGGCTAAAGCATTATTAGTATCTTTATTTCTAATAGCTAAACGATGTTCATAAATCCTTTTATAAAGGGCTCTACTTGTTTGCCCCACATAGAAATTATGACACGTGGAGCCGGTTGCCAAATATACTACCCCCCCCATACTTCTGCAGTTATATATGCCTTTACTGACAGCCATTTTATTAACGTGAGGAAAAATATATTTTTTGATGAATCAATAAACCTGCATTGTTTGCAGTTATAACATGGGTAAGTGCCAGTGGCTCCTCTAACAGTTTTGTGTTCTCCTAGTTCTAAAATGGACTTTACACTTGCAACATTTTTATAAATGAAGTGTGGGTGGGTCCCCTAATACTCTAAGTCTCGGTTTCCCAAAATAACTTTCCAGTTGTTGGAAATTACCTGTTTGATACTATAGTAATCAATACTAATAGGAACAGAAAAAGCACAGTCCACTTCTTTTACTTTCCCACTGCTGTTGTTAGTAATAAACCCACTAGTGGGAACTTTTCCATCCTAACCAATAATATCTGCTCGAAAATCTCCCTCAGTTTTTCATACGGATACCCTCTCTGTACAAACATGAAAATGTGTTTGTTTGCCTCACAAATGAAATTTTCATTGTCTGAAATTAATCTGCTGAGGCGTGTAATTTGTCCTCTGACCAACTTCAGCTTCATGAATAAAGGATGACCACTCTCAAAATGAAGGAAATTAGTAGTGTAAGTGTCCTTTCTGAACACCGTACTGGTGAATCTTTTTTCTTCAAGATTCATATTTATATTCAAGTCCAAGAGAAGTGCACATTCGTGCCAACTTCACTTAAAGTGAACTTCAGTCTCATCCTGTGTCTGTTCATATCATCCAAAAATAGACTACTCATCAGTAGATCCATTCCAGACAAGAACCAAATTATCAATAAACCTCCTATAAAAGGAGACATAAGTCAGGAAGGACAGTTCCCAACTTAACACTAAATTGGCGAAAGCCGGTGCTACTTTACCTCCCATAGCCATCCCACAGGTCTGATGGTATATTTTTTCATCAAATAAGAAAGTTATTTTTCAACACCAAATGAAGCAAAACGCAAATGGAGTGTACCATTATGTTGTCAAGCCCAGTGTCTTCCTTCAAAAAACTTTTCACAGCTTCTAACCCCATCCTTTGATCAATAGAAGTATACAGGGATACTACATCTATGGTAACTAGTAGTGTTTCCGTACCAGTAAAAGTGTAACTTCTAAGAAGGTCCAAGAATCTTTCAAAAAATATGGAGTCTTAACAACTAAGGGGTTCAGCAAATGGCCCAAATAATGGAAGATGGTAACAGTTTTACCCTTTTTGGCTGACACTATGGGTCTAAAGGGTGGGTTGGTTACATCTTTATGTATCTTTTGAATACCAATGAAAATACCTAAAAGAGGTTCTTCCTCGTAAAGAAATTCATAGGTGTTTAAATTAATGTAATTTTTATTTAACAATTCCATCAAAAGTTGGTCTATATTGTGAAAGTTTCTCCTCATTGTGTCTTTGCTGACTACCTGATAATTCTGTCATTTAGTAATTCCTTGATACATGCTTGATAGTCAGACGTTTTCAATATGACCAACCCATTACCCTTATCGGTTTCCATAAACCTATATTGTTGACTCTTTCTCAAATTGGTCAAAATTTTCATCTCTTTGGTCCCAATAATACCTTTTACTTTTGTTTCTGTTTTTATTTTTACTATAAATTGCATGTGTCCCGTGATTATTACATATACATCGGATGTCATTCTCACACAGTTCATTAAATATGTTGAGTGTCTGTGTTAATTGTGGGTTCACATTACTTGGTTACATTCAGTGTTGTTTCTATGTTCTATTCCGTCAAAAACATATCTAAGATTTAATTTTCTGATGTATGATTTCAAATCTAAACTAGTGTCAGTTAATGGAGCTTTAACAGCAGGTACAAAAGAAAAACCTTTTTCCAAAGCTTTTGTTTGACTTTCACTAAGTGATAAATCATTAAGGTTGTATATTTTGCATAAAGGTACTATTTCTTTCGATATCTCACCTTCTTCTTATTCCCTAGGTTCCCCTTCCCTTTGGTAGTGGCCACTTGTTGTCTGTCTCGGATAACTTGTGGGGAAAAGGGTTGTTTGGACCATGTGAAACATCATTGATACTGCTAGTACCTTCCCCTGCTTCATTTACTACATTTCCACTATTTACATTGTTATTCTGATTATTTTCAACAGAATTCCCCTTGTCTACGTTTCCAGTACTCTTGGCATCTCTAAAGCCATTAGTAGTACCTTTTCTGACAAGCCCATTTGATTTTTGATTCAAAACAAATGCTGTGTTTTTTCTATAAGCTAAAGAATCTCTAGCCAGTTTGTTACGCTTTCTATTAATTAAGGTTGCCATGTGCCTTTGAAGTGTAGCTTCAATAACATCATAAAATGACTTAAACATACCAAACTGGTCATGGTTTACAATGCATTCATTCAATTCACATATTTCTTGTTTTAACACAGTTAACTGACTGCAGTTGTGCTTAATTAAAAGTTTTAAAGCCTCTATCCCTGCATTGTTATACACATTAACTAAGTCTTTAAAATGCTGTCAGTTTCCTTAATACCATTTGGAAACCTATAGCGTCTTAAGCCAAATGGCACTTGTTTGCGTTCTACACAAGTATGCAAATAAAAGTTGTCATATTCAAGTAAACGCAATTTAAAAAGCTTCTTTTCTAAATGGAAAATGTTAGACTTACAGTTTGGTGTCTTAGTTTGTAGTCCATTGCTTTCTACAAAGCTAATAACATTATTAGAAGCACTGACAAATGTTGCAAATGGATTAACAACATTTTTGCTAATGAAAGACCCTCCATAATCCAGTGAATCACTAGCAATGAGTGTGCAGTCACTTCCTGAACTTTCAGTTGAAGACTTCCTGTTGCTGCTGTTCAGATTTAAAGGAGCCTCACCATTATTAGATGAATGGAAAAAAGTTAATAATCTGTCCAAAACAAGTTGAGCTTTTTGGCTAGCTTCTGTTAAACTAACTATCACACCTAGATCTTCTGGTGTGTTACAGGTACTTAAATCAAGGTTATTGTCCGAATCTCGAACTGGTGACACTTCCCCCAATAGTAGGCATCACTGAGTCCTTGTTTGTATGGAAAACAGCCACAATAAAGTCTTGCAGGTGAAAAAGATAAACTTAGTAATGTTAAAACCATCAAATTTGCAAAAACCAGAATAAACTTCAGAACAAAACCATGAAAAAAGACAAAATTATGACTGTCCACACAGATAAAAAGTTAAGCGCTTTCTTTCATTTTAATCACAATGAACTTCTTCAGAACTGACCAGTAAATCAATTAGTCAAGTTTAAATACAAAATTTGATTAAAGAATAAACCAATCAAATGTCCATTCATCTAATTGTTCATTAATACATACCATTTTCTTAAAGGCAAAAATAACAAATGTGAAATATAACACTTGACATGTATACAAAAAGCATGTAGCACATACAAATGTGTGCCTACTGTAAAAATACTTGTCAAATAAACTATTCAATAATATAGTTTGTTATTTAAAAGACTTTTAACATTTAAGGTCTCATTTAGACCAGTAGTGTGATCTGCCCTAAGGAAGACCTGCCATCTAAGCTCCTTGTTTTCCAGGGCATTATTAAATTCTATGACAAATGGAGTCAAATCTATTTTATCCAACACAAAAAATACAAATTTACACATTCTATTACTGAATCCACTGTCCATTACCTGGACATCACCATTGAAAAAGACCCTGTTAAACAACAGCTTAAATCCACCATATTCGGAAACCCACATATTCAAAAAAGCCTCTTACTTTTTGATAGCTGTCACACCCTCCACCAAAAGAAGGCATTAGTAAAAGGACAGTGGGGTAAAGACTGGTTAGGATGATTTCTGAACAAGTTGAATCCATTATACAGATGAACATCTTAAAAGACATGTTGGAAAAAAGGGGTTATTCCTGTGAATTATGTCGGTAACATCTTCCAAGATTATAAACAAAAGGTTGAGTGGGTATTTATATACCCCTGCTTGGCACAGGGGGAGGTATTCAAAATGATGTAAGACAGGCAAAGCAGTAATACTTTTAAGAAATCAGCTATTTTCAGGTTCAACCAGTTTTTATGTAACTTATGTGTGTTTTATAGGAATGACCCCTGCTATGCTTTTATACTTCATTGCTTTATGGCATGGTTGCCTTTAGAAACAATTTGTTCACGTGATTTTGTATGTCTTGTATATAAGGGATGTTGGGTAATGTTACTTCATTCTGATGAAGTTTCCATTAGAGAGATGAAAGTGCTCAAATAAAAAGTTTCTTGAGTGGATTTGGACCTTGGTTCTTCTTTTTCTGTGAATAACAAAAACAACAATAATAATAAAATGTATAGGTCTGGGCATCAAGTTTTAGCAGCACATGGACGTTCATTTTCTTTTGATGAAAACAAACTACAGATATTTCATTCTGCTGAAATAAAACTGTTTTAAAGAAAAGCACACACAAATGGAAGCAAACCAAAGCTTGATTTGATTTTTAGCCCATGGACAAGACAGTTAGCAACTCAAAGCTCATCTTGTGTGCTTGAACTTTCCTCGTAAGAAAGACAAATATCTACATTTAGTAGGTATTAACAAAGAAAGTAAGGATATAATCCTCCTCTCTGTGCCCCATACACTGTAACAACTCCGCTTTCATAACAGGAAACTTTTCAGAAAGTTCGCTGTACTCACACTCAGGAAACTTCCTTCCCACATAAGAACTCACATGAAGTAGGGATTTCTCACAGAGTTCAAACCCCAGTCCCCAGCCACTTCCTCTACCAATTCTCAACTCTCCTAACAGACTTTCTCCTTCACACACAGTTCTCCTGGGGACTTCTCTTCAGAATCTGTTTGTCCTCACAGGAGTGAGATAGAACAGGCCTTAAATGTACTCCCGCTTGAGACTTCAATTTCCTGTACTCCCCTTGCCAGCCTGATGAGTTACTCGCTCCTTATTTATATGCCATTTCACTGCGATGTTAACAGGGACGACTTTAAAGTTCCTGGCTGCAACACTGACCTGAAATGAATGTTCACAATGCCAGGATCAGAGCCATCATCTCCTTCACACTGACATGCTTGTGTTTCATGGACTTGCTCCATACCACTTGCACTTTTAACTGCATTGAACCTGATCCTGCAAAAAGTCTGTCTTCCTCCTGGAATCACCCCTAGTCTCCTTTGATCACATTCCACTTTTTAGCACTATCATAAGAATTCCTTTCACATGAAGGGAATCAGAAAAATCATGTGGTGCAGAAGGTACCATAGACTCTGGTGGTATCAGTGAACTTTCTGCATGTGTAGCTTGGGCAGGGGAATCATTAGAATGGAAGGTGACATACAACCCTGGCCTTAGCTGACATGCGTGATCTTTATGGCAAGTCTGTACAGTAAGTCTTCAACTGGTGGGCTCTATCCTTTGGTAGACACTGTTGGCCTTTGCCTGTATTTACAAAGCCCTAAGAAATCTTTGATTGCTTTATGAACAGAATGGACTTGGGCAAGTTGTTGTGTATTTCGGCTTTTCCCGGTTAGGGGTCGCCACAGCGGAACTCCGGTCCGCTAATGATTGGCAGTAGATTTTTACGTGCCGAGTTGTCAGCCCTGACGCACAACTTTCAACAAAGGTACACCCATTCACACATGTCTCCACACAGAAGATGCTCTAGCTGAGAATCGAACAAGACAACATCTAACTGTGAGGTGACAATGCTACCGCAGCACCACCACCGCAGGCGGACTTGGGCAAGTACAGGGTAAAATTATGTTGGTCATACAGTGCATGATATACTTGAGGAGCCACTGAATGCCACTTACTGCAAATGCTTGGACAACATGGTAGCTCATTTAAGTATGAGTAAGCATGTGGGTGTGTGCATATGATGGGTCCCCCTTCATATGATTGAACTTTTAAAAGTTCGACTTTCATATGGCTGAGATCATATGATCAAACTTTTAAAAGTTCAAACATTCGCAACGGAGATCTCTTGCCCCCCCTGCTAAAAGCATTCAGTTATTTTTTTTGTTTGGTTTTAACTTTTTTATGACATGTTTGAACTTTTAAATGTTCGATCATATGGTCTCACCATATGAAAGTCGAACATTTGAAAGTTCAATTATCTGAAGTAGACCCGCATATGATACATATGCATCTATGTATCTAACCCTCTATGCATATATAGATGGCTGGAATGTTGAAAGGCATAACATCAAACACAGAAGGCTGAAACTTGAAATGCAAAAAACTCTGCAAATATTCTGTACAGGAAGGCAAGCCTCTCGCTCCCCCCACACCACCTGGTAATTATATATACCAACTCTGAGATCACACTACAGTGAGGAAAGGGTAAAATAGTCCCTGCTATACCACAACCTCATCAAATTATTGTTTTTCGACCTTTTGTATTCAATGTTATGCTGTTCGGCATTTAGGACATTCCACATTTTCAATCAATGTATCCCACATACATACACACACATATATATTAAATCAAAAGGTGCTTCAACAAAGTATTATTTTATGGGTATGCACACTTATGCAACCAGCTTATTGTACGATTTTTTTTTTTTTATATTTCTTCCTAACAGATTTGTTTTTCAAATGAATTGTACAGGTTATAGGTCACATTAAAGGTGGGAAAAGTTTTGAAATGATTTATTGTGGTCTCATTTTTTTATATCACAAAAACCTAGCATTTTAACAGGAGTGTGTACACTTTTTATATCCACTGTATACACACACACACACACACACACACTCCAGCTAATCAATAAAAAGGGCCTGCTGCTATAGAAGCAAGCTTCATCACTACCTCCATTGGTGGATAAAGGCATGCTGAGGCAATGCAGAAATTGTTTCACGTTCACAGTCAACCACCTAATCCTCAAACAAATTGAGATACGTTTTTACACAATGTCACTGGAAGCAAAGCTCTCACATAAAAGTACTCCCAATGTCAATTAAACTGCACCCATCACATACAGTATGAACAATAGACCCATATGCTGAGGCATTTAAATGTAACCGTCATAAACCCCAAAAACCTCATTGACAAAACACAGACAACAAATGTCTCCAGCAGCCCCAAATGCACTCTTTCAAAACAACACCTACATCAACACATCCAGCCACATCCCATGGATCCCCTACTTCTAAGCCCACAAGTCAGATTAGAAAAAGATGGTCAACAGACCACACTACTTTGCTATGTAACTCTCTCCCTACACATATGTATACATATGTGTGTGTGTGTGTGTGTGTGTGTGTGTGTGTGTGTGTGTGTGTATATTTCAACCTATATATATGGGATCCGGACATGCTCGACTAGCATATGTCCAAATCACAAAACATTGAACACACAAAAACGAAAGCGCTTAACATCGACAAGCGCTTCTGTGTATGTGTGCTTGTTTCGTAAATTGGACTACAGTGTGGGTAAGGGAAAGTTCCCTTTTCCCCACTGTAGTGCGATCTCGGAGTGAGAATAAAGTAGGGGGTGGGGGGCACAGGGGGGCGTGCAGAAACACAGATTTTTTTTTGAACTACACATACACAGAAGTGCTTTTCAATGTTAAGCGCTTTCGAGTACGTGTGTTCGATGTTTTGTGATTAGGACATATGCTAGTCGAGCATGTGTCCTAGACCCATATATATATATATATATATATGTATATAAATATATATATATATATATATATATATATATGTATATAAATATATACACACACAAAATATGTAAATGACCCACCAAGTTGTCCAAGCATCTGCAGCAGATGGCATTTTAATGGTTCCTGAATACATAATGCGCTATACGACCAACATGATTTTCCCTGTACTTGCCCTGGTATATTCCATTCCTAAAGAAATCACAGACCCAAAATTTTACTCAATGACTCCATTCTGAGATGCACTAATATCCCTCTCACTAGCCTGAGTAAGGAGAAAGTCATTGTCAGTTGCTTATTATGGGCTAGGATCCACCATATAACACACACACTGGTCACTGGAACACCAGTTATCATTCATTTATAGTCCATGTGGGTGTAAATGTCCTGAAACATACCTCCCTAGACTATATGAAGACAGACATGATGGACTCTCAGAGTGTGTTTCCCAGGCTGGTATGTTAATGGCTGCATACCAGCAAGTAAAGAGCTCAGAAAAACAAGACACCCTGGTGGACTTACAATATCAATACACTATATACAGATGGAGAAAAATCATAGGAAAAATTAGATGATGTAGCACCCAGCAGTATAAAAGCACTCTTATCAAACTTAAAAAAAAAAAAAAAAAAAACAACTCGGAGAACAAGTAAAGTCTACCAAAGTCACATTTTAGGTAATCATGGCCTCCCAGACCAAGGACAGCCACAAGGCTGAAGCCTCAAAGGTAATACACAATTTTGTGCAGAGCTAACTGTTAATGGAGCAACCTACACAAAGCCAGAAGATGCAGCAAATCTACTGTCAGACAAATTCAGCTCGAATTTTACCCTGCTGTGCCCCCCACCTGTCTCACCTAAGGAAATACCATCAAATATAACTCCTCCAACTATCATTATGGAATAGGTAGTCAGTGCTCTAAAGCCAAGATCACTACATCAATGGATGCCTTCTAAACAGCATGAAATACAACCTATCAGGTCTTCTGGAATCACAATTTAACCAGAGCCTCCAAGCAGGTTTCATGCCTAATGAATGCAGAAAGGCAAACATTACCCCTCAGCACAAAGGCAGGGCATATGCAGACCCATGGAAGGAATTTTAAGGAAAATGATCAGTAAAGACATAGAAAACCTCCAGACACTGGACCAATCCAGTTTGTTTTTTTTTTCAAGGGCAGGTCATGCCTACTCATACTGGTGGATTTCTTTGAGAAAGTCACCAAAGCAGTGGAAGAGGGCAAAATGTTTGCACTGCCTACTTTGACCTGGCCAATGTAACTGATACAATACTTCAATCAGGCACTGTTGAGAAACTCAAGAATTTAAGTATAAACCCTTATGCCACCTAATGTATAGCCAGATGGCTCAGAGACGGGACCCAGGAAGTTAGAACTGGTCAGTCCACTTCTAAAAAGAAGCCAGTCACCAGCAGAGTCCCTCAGAGATTGGTTCCGAGAACAAACCGTTTTGGCATCTACTTCTCTCAATTTTTTTTTTTTAAACACCTTTATTGAATCATTCATACATTCATATAAAAATAATCAAATTATATTAACATAAACATTATACTTCACATATATTGCTATATATCATATAACCTAAGCAATATTACACAAATTACAACATTACATAAATTATTCAAGATCTACCTTTTTTAAAGAAAAATCTTTATTAAACCATCACGTGCTACAAACACAATCAAACATTTATATAAACGAAAAAAAAACAACGAAACAATCCCAGTTGCAAGCATTTTACATCACAAACCATACTAAGACACGCCCAGTAGCAAACATTATACATCACTTATAATCTACCCAATCTTTCTCACTCAAACATTACATAGCTCATTAAAGTCCTACCGCCTTTAAACCTCATTCCTCCCCAGTACGTATTGTTCCTACAATTCCCATTTTTTCCCTATGCATTTGCTCCTACCCTTGTCTAAAGACATCAATTCCAGTTGTTTTATCTCTGTTACTATATTCACTACTTCCAGTATAGTAGTTTAGATTTTCATTTCCATTTTCCAGCAATTGTTTTTCTGGCAGCCACCATTATTAGACACAGCAAGGCCTTACCATGTCTAGGCAAATTCAATTCTGTATCATAGCTCAGAAAAATCATCTCCTCATCAGACCAATCTGGCCATGCAGCATCTCCGACAGTGCATCCTGCAGGGAATCCTTAAGGTCCACCAACTCACCACACCCCATGAAAATATGTTTCCAATTACCCCTTTCTTCTCCTTCACACCTCCAACATTTGCTGTCTGCTTGAGGAAAAATTCTCTAGAATCTACTTGGGGTATAAAATATCTATGTAAACATTTCCAGGCAAAAATTCCAAATCTTCTAGATTTTGTAGCATACTTGGGAGACATACATATATCCTCCCATTGTTACTTTGTGAACTGCTTATCCAATCTTTCATCCAAATCCTTTCTAACCTCCTCTGATTGATTTGTATAGTTATGGAATATTTTATATGCTCTACTAATTACTCATTTTTTAATGGCAGCTTCTGTTCTAGATTCTATTAATAGGTTCCTAGATAGGTTCATAAATTAGTACTAGGCTAACTGCCTTTGTGGTCCATTTTAAGCCTAGCCAATTACCCCATGTGAGAATCAAACACTGCACCTTGTGTCTGCAAGGTAAACACCTTAACCATCCTCCCATCCTCTATCAGTGCTGGTCTTTCGTTTAGGACCCCACCCTCCATTTCTTTCTCCTGGCTTATACTTTGATATCAATCCCTGATAGGGAAGGCAATCTCTAACCTGCAGTCCAAATAAATTCTTGGCATTTTCTCATTCTATCATCTTTCCCTCTTTAGCAATTTGCTCCCAATACCTTGGTTCCTTTGCCAGTTTTCTCCAATAAATTCCTGCCCCTCTTGCCTACTGTCTATATCCCTAATTGCAGTCATCCCTATCGGCAGAATCTCCTTTTCCATTCCCATGTTGGTTTAGTTCTTCGAATACTTTCTGCTACTTTATGGATATAACATTCTGTATGATTACTGTTATTCTCCTTAAAGACCTGCATCCAAAATCCCAGTCTCTCTCTGTTTCTTCAGCTCCCCCCATTTCATCATCATCCCTTTCCTTTTTGAATTATAGTTTTCTGCTTGCGCGATATGTAGGATTCTTAACTGTGTAGCTCTGAAATACCCTTCAAATTGGGTAATCGTAAGCCATCCTGTTCTACTGGAAGAATCAGATTACCCCACTTGACACTTGCCATCTTCTCCTCCCAAATAAAGTCCTTCAGCTCCTTATTAATTGCTACCCAGAACTTCTCCTTTGGTTGATAAAAATATGCCTGACCTGTGTATAAGAGTAAAGGGACAAAAATATTTTAACTGCTTGTATCATGCTATCTATAGCCATAGAACAAAGCTTCCATTTTTCTCAGTTTTTGTATTATTTTTTTGTTTAGTCTCTTTCCCACATATCCTTAGCTGCCACACTAGAATCATTTTAACCCACACTCCTAGATGCTTCATTTTATCATCTCCCCATACATATGGGTATGACTGAACCAGTTAATGTGTGGGTACATAATTAACCACTATTGCCTTTGTTTTAGCTTCATTAATCTTCTACTCCAAAAAGATCAAACTGTCCCAAAATGTTCCACAACACTGTAATGTTTGGTACAAAATAATATCTTCAAATAAAGCCAGCTTTTCTTGACTACCATACAAATTATATCCTTGAATTTTTGAGCAACTATTTTCTTTGCCATTGGTTCTAAATATAATACAAATAATAAAGAGGACACCCCTGCCTGGTTCCTTGGTTCAAGCAAAAATTATCATAGAGGACCCCACCCACTTTAATTTTCATCTCCAATCCCTCATATATCCTTCTAATGAACCTTGTAATTTTTTTCAGCAAATGCAAATGCTTCCATTGCCCTTCTCCTAAAGTCCCAGCTTACTCTGTCAAATGCTTTCGCTGCATCAAGACCCACCAACAACAATGCTATCTTCTTGCATTCCTCTTCCCTGTGGATCATCAGTGTTCTCTTAATGTTATCAAAGGTTTGCCTCCCCTCCACAAAACCACACTGATCCATACCATCATGGACATGAAGACTTTACAATCATGGTTTAGGATTGAAATGGGCCTTTATGAACCTAGACTGAAATGGGCTTTTATGAACTTAAATCTGACAGATCTTAACCCTCTTTGGGTACTACAACTACCATTGCTTTCTTGCAGGACAGTCGTACTTCTCCTCCTCTTAAGATACTGTTAAGCAAAACCTTCCAGATCTTTATCAGTATGTTTCCACCTAGCTTCCAAACTTCCACAAAAATACCATCTATTCTTGGGGACCTTTCTGTAGATTGGTGGTTCCTCCTACACAGCACAATCTTTATCTCAACTCCTTCTATGCTAATAATTAGTAATTGAGCCTCATATCTACCTCTAACCTTGGCATATTTAATTCTTCCATAAACATTTCCATTTGTATCTTTTCTTGATTTTCATATTTCTTTGCTTTACAGAAACTCTCACAGAATTTCAGAAATACTTCTAATACCTCTACAGGATTTCGTTACATTCCTTGTTACAGGCTCCCTAAGTTTGGCGACAGCGCTTTCTACTTTCTGTTGCCCGAGTCATTGTGCTAAAAGTTTTTGTGCTCTAGTATTAACAAAAAAAAAGTTGCTCAACAGCAGTCTTTCTAAGCTTGTGCATATTATCAAGGTAATCCCTTATTTTCTGCCTAGCATTCTGCATTTGATCCTCTTCTTGTTCTTTGAGACTCCGCCTATTCTGCAATACTTTAACATTTGTCAGTCCCTCTAAATAATTTTTGTTACTTCTTAACCATAGCTCCCTTTCTTTTATTTCCACCCTATTTTTAAACTCCCCCTTAATTTTATCCCACTCCCTTGCTATATTTTCAGAAGAAATTTCTATCCTCGCTTACAGCTGCTGAATAATCTCCACTACCCATTCCATAAATTCCTCTCTTTTCAACAGATAGGTGGGAAAGCGCCAGTGTCTCATTTTTATTTCATTACCCGGTGCTTTTATTTTAGCTATTATTGGCGATGATCTGAAATAGTTAATGGGTGAGTATTAAGACCTTCAATTAAATGAACATAATACATGCCAGTATAATCCTTCTCCCTTGTCAGTAGCCCTTTAGCACTAAAAATCTATTATCATTATCTCTTATCTTCTTCTATCACTATTGGAGCTCCTCTTACAATTAATACAAGTACTCCTCTTTTTCTTTGCCCCAGGTATTCCACTGAATAACATTCCTGAAAACCTTTCTTTATCAAATTCACATGTTCAGTTCTTTCTAAGTGTGTCTCCTGTAACATAGCTATTTGCATTCTACATTTGTTAATAGAGTTCACTGCTCTTTCTTGTTTGTATTTATCTGTGAGGCCATTTACATTTAAAGACATTAATGAAAGCATCATTGTATTAAAAAGTTAATATTCCTACCTGTTATGTGCAATACCTTTTTTGTTAAATGTCTAGTTCCAGCTTTTGTTACATGCATACACTGTCAGGTTGACCTTTTATACAGTTGTTTTTTGTCATATCCATTTGAGCCTATACCACACCTTATTAATTTTTTTTGTTTTATTGAAAGCCCGCAAACAAAAAACACACCCCTAATACACCCCTAAAACCAATTACCTTAATACTAACACACAAAACTATGTACACCTTCAAATACTGAAGCTTTACCATCCTAATAGGAACAGAAGTCCCAAACTAACAGGCACACTCACAGACTTAAGTTACCCTAAAAGAAAGGTTATCCATGCTAAGCTGCATGGTGCAGCCTGTGCTTCTACTAAGTGCTGATTGGTTTTGTCATGTCTTTATAGCTAGCCCAGCTGGGAAAACCCCTGAATGTTTTCAGAGAACATTAACTACCTTGGGAAAGCCCCTGATGCTTTCAGAAAACCTCATCTACCATGGGAAAACCCCTGGATGTTTTCAGAGAACAATCTCCTAGCCAATTTCTTTTTTCTTTTTTTCTCCAGGCCAATCACTCTCCACCAGACTGTAGCCAGTTTCTCTTTATCAGATTGTCTCCATGGAGACATAAGAGCAAGGCAGTTTCTCTTTAGCAGGTTGTTTCCATGGAAACATGAAGACCGGCTGCAGAACTGTTACTAAGCACACATGTATTTTCTAGAAAAAAAAGCCTCATAGTATTCAATATTATTTTTCATTTACTTGCTCTCTCTTAAAACTTGTTACTAAATCAATCTAAGGTCTTTAATCCAGTCATTTCCCCATGCAGGAATGAGAAAAAGCACTTTTTCTTTAAACATGGTTTTTAACCAGGCTTTTTTTTTTTTTTTACATTACAGTCCCTACATTTCTTAAAACTGAAGAAGAAGAAAGAGAGGAGACGGGAGAAAGAAAAGAAAAAAAAAAAAAACAGCAGCACCTGTTCACAATCCTCATTACGACTTACAACTAACTGAAAAATCTTTCTTTATAATGTGCAAAGAAAAATCATATGCCACAAAATTGGTACTATTTAAGAAAAAAAATGATTTACCTACAGTTAACTTCCTCCTCTTCCCCTCCCCAAAGCACTTTTCCAAACATTGATGACATGAAGTACAGCATATATTTTAGCTTCCCCCACAAGTCTAACAAATTCTTAAAAAGTACATTTCCAGATTTTCTTGTTCTGTCATATTTCACAAATATAATTATTGCATTGTAATCCCATATTAAGTTACTGGCTTTATTACTGTTCATCTCTGAAATCCTGTCTCTTCTTCATTTCCAACTTACTCTCAAGTTCTTCTAGTCTACTCTCAAGCTCCTTTCCCTCTCTCCAACATTTTCTGTTGAAAATTTTGAAAAGGTTTCACAGGTACAGTCACTGTGTGATCTTTATTACCAGAAGAACATGAAATAGAATCTCCTTGTGTTTCACAACTTTTTGTTGGACAAACGTTTGTATTTCCTCCTTAGCATGTACTTAATCAAAAAATGATTTTGTCCCTCCAGGAAAGAATACCTTGAAGACAGCTGGGTACAGCGGTTTGAATTTCACACCTGCCATCTCAACATTCCCTGAACAGTGGAATAATTGTTCTCCTCTTCTGTCAGGTGTATAACGAGTAATCATTCTCCCACATTTAGTACTTTGCCCTTCCGCCACATTTTCATCAGAATCTACTCCTTCAGCTGGTAGGATTGCATCTTTACTATTAAAGGTCTAGACTGCTTTCTTATACAGGTTTGGAGCATACACACAATGTGTCCTTTCAACAACTCCTGCTGTCAAATACTAGTCCAGTTGCTTATTTGTGCTTTCATACAATTAATGCAGTTTGTTCCTTCCAGCTTCACTGGTATAGCTGAAAATCTCAGGCTTTTCCTCTATGCTCTGTCTTCTAATTCTATTATGTTTTGCAACATCTCTTCCTAAACAGTCTCATATTCAGCCGGCCTTTTCTTCATTTTGACCTCTGATTTTTGCAGCTTTATCATCTTATGTTTAAAGCTTCTTCCATTTTTCCAGCCTTTTGTTGTTTGTGTTGATATACTTCATCAGTGTTTAGTTTAACCAGGTCTGTATACAGTTGTCTTATATTTTCCTGTAGGTTACTAGAAGTCATAGCTGAAAGTTGCATTGTTTTCTGCTGAACAGTTGCAGAACATTCCCCAGTCAGTATTTCTTCCTCACTTTTTGCGGCTGATTTTTCCAGGTCTTCTGTATTTCTTTATTCCTGGCATCTAGGCAGTGCCCTTACTAGTAAGTTACTGAAATTTACCCATAAATGCAAGTTTGCTGGCCTCCGCTGAGTTTCTGTTTTCACACTGGGAGAGCTAGAAATAATGTTACACAATATGCAGCCATCTTGGAAGTCCTCTTTGGCATCTACTACTCTGAAATCAATGACAACGTCAAGGGCTTCTGGCTGACCAAATCTGCAGATCACTACAAATTAGGAGCAATCACAGAACCCCCCCCCCCCAAAGACACTATTTGTCTGTGTCAGCACAGCTTGAAGAACATCTGGTATGTCCAATGGACAAAAACTAAATGCCAAGGAATGCATAATGGTATCCTTCAGCAAGTCAGCCACCCCTGGTTACTACCATACTGCCAACATATCCCTACACATTAATCCAAAAGTCAGGGATTTGGGGACCTAGATAGTTATCTAGCCCCTTTGACCATCACATAACTATGGTAGTGAGGAAATCATTCTATGATGAGCAATTTATTGTTCCACTGTATTCAGCACTCATAAGACCTGTCATTGAGTAGAATAACCCCCTTTGATATATACCTAACCAGGCACATCCAACAACTAGAACGCTCACAGAGGTTCCTCTCTAAAAGAATTTAGGGTGTAAATAACATGCAGATCACTTCAAAACCCTATCCCTGCATTCTGTCTCCTACAGGCTATTGAAGAGAGCGCTATGTCTGGCATACAAACCCTCTTTGGTCCCCATTCTGACAGACCCTGTGCATATCTTCAAAACAAACAGCACCAGAATTACACATTCTAAAGACTTAAACTTTGCCTGTGATATAAATAGGACCTGCTGGAAGTATACAGGTATGTATCTCAAACACTAACCTTTCGCTGGAACAGCAAAAGAGTTCTTCCCTAATCCAATTCAAGTGTAACTTGGACAACTGGGTGGGGAACCTAAAATTCAGTAAAAGCAGCAAACAGGACTAACACTGAGGTTAACAGCTGTTGGACAGCAAAAAGTCCAAACTAGTAAGCATATAGTAAGTACATGCACACTGAAAGCTTTGTTGTGCTGATTTTCTTTGTGAATAATCTACTGAATACACTTAGCGTGTCCAGCTATTGCAGTTTTTTGCTTACTAGTTTGAACCCAAACTTCAGCCTTCTTTTGGCACCTATATCTCTAATGGATGCAGGCAACCTGTAAATGATTCATCTCTCAAGCCCTGCTTACAATATCAAGGGTACAAGAACTTTTCAGAGATCTGGGATGCATCGCTAGGCTTAAAAAGATGCCAGTTGTTGTTAGCCTAGTACACACCTATGAAATTAAATATATGCTAGTTCCTGCTACATCCACAAGTATGCAAAACCCTTGTTTCAGGCCCTTCATAAAATATCACGAAGGGAGTGAAGAACCCAAAAGGCAGGAGAAGAAAACTAGCAATGGCCTTGTCCCTCACATACTAAACATGGAATACATACTGTGTATGGGTATACAGGTACAAACTTTATTATATCCACGGTGGCTAACAAAATATTTGGAAATAGCAATAACATTGCCGGAGGGTTACCATCCCTAACTTGGTCACCCTCAAAATCTCATTTAGCTTTAAACATATGGGTCACCACGACCATCTTTGTTTGGCAGCAACAAAAGCTTGCCATAAAACTCTATCCCCTCCTCCCAAAAAGGACCATCCTATTATCCTGCAACACAAAACCTGGACCAGAACACACTATGCCAGCTAGGTCTGGTCACAAACTGTTGACATTCTCATAAGAAAAGGACCACTTTGAATTCCAACTGGAATCCTCCATTTTGAAAGTGTCACTTTAGCCACTTTATGGCCTTTTCTCAGACTGGAAAATGAAAAAAAAAAAAATTGTCATCTTTTCTGAAATATTTTGTTTTATACGTTCATAGGACAGTACTAGGCTAGCTGCCCTTATAGGTCATTTTAAGCCTAGCCAATTTTGTAAAGGTAAAGTATCAAACCCAGAGTGTTGTCTCTGTAAGGCAAACACTATTATGTCAACCACCCCCCAGTAAATACTAGTCTACAAACTAATACATGCCTAGTCAATAACCAGTCAGTGAAAGTTTTTGAGTTGCCTTATATTCACCTTTGTTAGAATAATTATTGAAAAAAAAATACTGGAAAATGGATGGACTGGTTGAAATTCAACAGTATTTCCAATATGGGTATAAAGGATGGGTTGTTTCTTAGTGATACACAGTCCTTATAAAAATGATATACTGATAAATTTAAATAAGACCTATAACTCTGAAACTCATTTGGCAGAAGTGATAGGTACTAGGAGGGGAGTATTCCAGGGCAGGGATTTTATACCAGCAAAGCCAGCAATACTCAAAGTGGGGAGTATTTTTATTTTTTTTTTTACAGAGAAAAAACTAAAATCCCATGGGGGGAAATGAGTTAAAGGTGGTCTGGAATAGAGTACACCCTTGATAAATTTTTGCCAGAGCTTGCGTTAAGTTAAGCTAGGGATGACAAACAGAATTCGTTGATAATATCATGAAATTCCAGCTAACTGAACTTTGACAGATTAATTACTAGCCTTGCTTGAAAAAGATCTGCTAGAAAGAGGGACTGAAGAGAGGTCAATGTGATGGCTAATAACCCAGAATGAGAAATGTTTCCACGTGCCTCAATAGATCTTTCTAGCTGACGGCCTTTGAGAGGCTGTAAGTTAAGGTTATAACTTCTACCGGGAGCGCACATTCCCTGGCCATCACTGGAAGGGGAGAAACCACACAGTAAATTGAAGAGAAAATGTCCAGGTGAGGCTGACTGAATGGGTGAGATAGCAGGAGGCAGTGCTGTGGTAAAAAGAGGTGGGGGTTTTCTCAGATATGGTCATAGCAGAGAACAACATATCTGATGCAGCCAGAAAGGAGTTAAGAGAATGACACTGGCTTTGCACATTTTCACCTTCTGTAAAAAGAGAAGGAATGAGCATTATAGGAAGAAAAAAGTAAAGGAGTCATGTGGCCAACCTTCAATAATGTGCCTCTTGGGGAAATCCATCCCAGATGATGATAGAAAAACTAACTGTTGCATTTTGTGTTTAATGGTGAAGCAGACAGATTACAACACGGTATCCCCCCAACTTGCAAAACATCTTTAGTGTAAACAATTTGTGTGGGGAGAAAATTTGGCCTCAAAAACTCTGGAAGTCCGTGGGATATACACTGCTATTATGAAATCATACGCAATAGAAAAAAATCACATGTAATGATATGGCCTATTCCCACACCACCACAGCTTCTCTGCACAGGGTGTAATACTGGGTTTATGTACCACACCACTGCCATACTGCCACTGAATTAACTCTGTGTCAAGAGGAATATGATCTTGAAAGACCACTCTCATTTCCAAGACATGGTTGTGCAATTTTGCCTCTACTGTGGACCATATATCTCGGACCATTCTGTACAGATAATGCCGTCCCCCTAGCCCAGTTGAGGCTCCCTCCAGGTGACCTTGACTGAAGGGATAGGCTGACTAAAAGGAGTCCCTGAACTACGATTTTCCAGTTTGTCCACCAGGGCAGGTCATTCAGACAAATCTTATTGGTTTGTACCACTGGCTGTGACGCTTGATTCCACTGGACTCTGAGCATCCACTGTACAACTCTCAGGTGCAGTCTAACATATTGTACTGTCTAAATGAAAACTTATAAAAAGGATTAATACTTTGAGGACTGTGGCTGCATCAGGTTTTAAGTTATGTGACAGATCTACTGCAGCAATTCTCTCTAGAGGTAATGTGATTTACTGTGTTCACCTGTCAGCTGCTGAATATCAGGAACTGAGCAGGTTCCAACTCTGATTTTGATAGGCTGTGATTCCCCACGCTAGTCAAAGCATGAATAAGCACTGACTTAACATAATGAATTTCTCCACTGTATGTGCAGCAATGAGACAATCATCCAGAAACAGACTCATATGAATTCTAACTGTAGTCATGCACTTGGGGAGCTGGAGTGAGTCTGAAGGGCAAGATTCTGATTTGGTACTGACTGCCTCTCACTTGGCAGTGTAGGAATCTCCTGAATAATTTCACTATTTTGATGTGTCGGTAAGCATCTTGCAGACCCAAAGTGCACATTCAGTCTCCTGCCTGCAACCACGATAGAATGGATTGCACCATCACCATCTGCAATGACTAAGTATTGGTTCAGACAACAGAAGTCTAAAAATCTGGCCTTGGTCTTGAGTTTTTCTGGGCAACAAGAGAAATCGGGAGTAAAATCTAGACCTGCTATGATCTGGAGGGTCCTCTTGGACGTCTCTTTTTAATAAGATAAGTTGCACCTCTGGTGGGCCTCCCCTTTTTAAAATAGAGTAGCAGCTGGATATGATTTCTCTGATCTAGTTGTCTTGAATGACGGCTAGCCATGAAACTGGATGAAGGAAAATATGTCCCTGATTGCCTCCAGAGTGAGATAGTCGGGCAGGCATTCAGAGTTCATACTGGTGGAATCCACAAGAGGTGCCCATGAACTCCTGTTGGTGCAGACTACCTCTGCCTCTTTGGTAGCAGTTAGCACAGAAAGTCCCTCTAGCTCAGAATTCTCTGTTGTACTGCTACTTGTGCTGGGCTGTTGGCATTTACAAATCCAGATGTTTTTGGTACCCTTCTGGTTTCTCCCAAACAATCTCTGAGGAATTACAGATTTAGCTCCACCAGCAGTAAGCATCTTGTACTTGATCATCTGCACAAACTGACAGGATCCATCAAAGGGGCACTGACGAAAGCCACACTGAAGTGCATCTCAGAGTCTGTACGGTGTAGAGAAGCCTGATGTCACTCTGCAATACCTGAACCAGCTGATCTGGCTGCCCCACTCTGCAGTACCTGAACCAGCTGATCTGGCTGCCTCATCCACTGAGTCATGTAACAAACACATGGACAGTAAAGAAATAGAATTAAAATTAACAGCCTGGGTCTCCAGTTGATAAATGTTTCAGAATGTCCATAGTTATTTGCCAGGTCTCCTGAAACCTCACCATATATGCACCAAGTAGTCCACTGTTCTGAGGGAAAAGGGACCCGAACATACCAATAATAGATGCACATTTCATGAGGTTGAACTGTCTACATTTTTAAATCCAGAGGCCTTTGAATCCTTTTCCATTTCCAATCAAAATGTTTCTAACAGAAGCTCTAAATCATAAAAAAATAACAGCAATTAGGCATTAGTATCCTAAAAGTAAAATACTGTTAAGTATGAAAAAGTATGAAAGACAAACGAAGAGTTTTTTGGTAACACAGGGGAAAAAGGAGGAAATGGAAGTGGAAAAGTATGGGTATGAAAATGAATAAGTATCAAAAAGTAATGAAGCCTGCTAAGATTTGAGCAGATTGCAAATATTCCCTGAAGAAAAAAAAAGAAACTACATAGAAAAGGCAGTAGTTACCCCCCCCCCCAATGACAGAATTTCAACTCTGAATACCCAAGTTTGGCAAAGAGTTTTCACAGCGCTCTATGGCCGCAATGAAAACCAGAGAATCAATGGGGAGCAATCCAAGGGAAAAGCTTAAGCAAGCCAAAGTTTACTGTAGCTGTGCAAACAGAAGCCTTTGCTGACCAGTTCAATCAGTTCCAGTGTCTGGATATAACCAGCTAAAAATCCAAAAGCCTTCCTCCTTGGCTGGGTGCAGAAATTTCTAACCCAAAGAGACACAGGGAAATAGAAAAAAGTTTGCTAAGTATGGCTCCTAATCCACCCAAGCTACACAGTAGGAAGGATCTGGAATTGTCCAGTGAACCGGAGTCCCCAAACTATCAATGCAGGTAGTAGAAGAATTTCTTCCCAGGAAGCCCAGGTCTGATTCAGTATATATAAAAAAAAATAATAAATAAATAAAAGTGTGTGTGCTTTCCCTCCAGAGTTTGATCTTCCCAGATCATCTGTGTCCAGACCTGCAATCATAAATCCCTTACATCAGTTTATTCACATTCATCTTTTTTTTGAACACTGATCACCCAAAACTCGTGGGCCATCCTTTAGTTGCAGATGGAATTAGGTCTCATCCCATCCCTTTCATATGGGACTGGACGGCGACAATATTAGCAGTCATTCTGGTTTGCTTGGATAGCCTTCCCACTCTGTCATGTTCCAGTACATATCACATTACAGCCAACTAGTCTTGTGCAGGTCATAACACCAACACAGGTCAGCTGTTACTAGTAACATCACTGGTTTTGACAGATTTGGCTGTTACTAGTAACACCGCTGGTTTTGAAAGATTCTGCACCAATTCCCTTGTCAATGTTTCCTTTGCTAGTAAGGTCAACACCAAACATGCTGGCTTCAGACTTGATGAAAGAGTTCTTGGCCTTTGAGTCCTTGGTCAGGGGACATTGGGGTAGGCAACACTGCTGGCTTCTGTGCTGGATTCGTGTCAGATTTTTCGGCTTGGACCTGTGTAGAACATAGCCCTCAACCAGTTAAGGACAAATCTCAGCAGAATCGGGGACAAATCCAGAAATAATCAGGGATATTTTAAGAATATCTGCACTATTAACTTGAGGCCTTGACAGAATAAGATAATGTAAATGAATATACATTTTCTAAACTGCAAGAATTGAGTAACTGTAATTACTATCATTATTTATTAAGTGCAATTCATAACCCTTTCTCCAGCAGTCACTAGTTTTAAGAGGGATTATGAGGGCCAGCCCTAAAATTTCAGTCAAAATCAGGGACAGTTGAGAGGTATGGTGTAGAGTCCTTGATGCTTGAAGCACGTAGGTAACACAGCAAGCCTTGGCCACAGTACTGCAGCACAGACTGTACAGGTTTTCCTCACAGCCTCCAGTGCTTTTTGCTTTGCTCACAGACCTCCTTTATCTTGCATCTGAGTCTATGAGACCTTCAAGGCATCGTGACAGGTCATTTCAACATCTCTGTGCTGGTCTCAGTCTCCAAGTTGCTGTCCTTAGTCCACTATCTTGTGAGGAGACACATTAAGAGGTGGTGCAAGAAGCAGCACACTGACTCCTTAGTGTGAATCTCCACAGACAAAGGCAAAGTATGAAAAGAAAGTGTGTGGTCCAGAACTATCCATATGGTAAAAAATACTGTAGGAGACCAAGTCTCTTCCTTCTCCATCATGGGTGGTTCTTCTCAGAGATGACAGACTGGCACTTATCTCTATGGAAGCATGGAAGGAAAAACATCAAAGCAGGTTGCATCAAATTTTGCCACCTGCCCACACACCAAAACATTGGGTATGCTGCATTAAGGAATCTAGTGTAGACTCTGCTATCTTTACAGGAGCCCTAAAGAACCCCAAAGCGCCCAGAAGTGCATCCTTCACAGAAGGAGATGAGGCACATGGACTGCTTCATGAAGTTTGCCTGTGTGCCTGCAATTTTTTGCCTTTCAGCATTTATGTATCAGGTAGATATACTGAGTTTTCAGTGTACTACACTAGATGAACTATGCCATTTTTTTTGGAAAGGGTGCCGAACACAGCTTTCCATATTAAGCTGGAAAGGTTGTCTAATGCAGATCTCCATATGAAGCTGAAGCTCATCACTAAAATATTTACTCTCGCTGACTGTGCCTAATCCATAATGCAGCACATGGTACAGCAGGGGCAGCCCACACCACAGCCACTACAACTCAAAATGCCTGTCTTCCCTTATAAATTTTCAGACAAATTTCTACAAGTGCTTTATAAATACCCCACTCACCTACTCTGATCTTCTAATGCTACACATTAAGGCTAAACTGAAGGACTGTAAAAATGAAGAAAACCTTGTCAGCTATTAACATAAAAATTTACAGCTCTTCTTCACCCTTTCTCCAGGACTCAAAAAGGCCTGCATCAGAAATGGTTCCAATGTGGCCAACAGCAGCAGCTAAACGCAGCCAGGAAGGAATCAACAAAGTTGTGGTTGCCAGGACAGACAACTCAATGGCTGGAACTTTCTTCCCAGTTATCGATTTGGCAAGCAAGTCTCAATGAGGCCTTTGTCAGACTGCTCAAACTCAGGAAGCAATCAGGGGCATCCATCATTCCACCTGTTGACAAGGCAGGCTATCATAATGCAACAGGTAACTTTTGAATGCAGTACAGGACAAGTAAGCCCATTATTTTCGATTCTACTGCATTGATTCCTACCACCTCCTGACATCCCAAATCATCATAAGAGGACAACACTGACAAAGGTTGCAAATCTCCTCCAAAAAAGAGCTATCTTCTGTGCTAGTATGTCTGGCTGCAGTTTTGTAAACACTTGTAAATAATTGCAAATTACCTTGTTATATATGCCAGCATGAATAGCTATAATTTTGTAAATACGTTTTTTTTTTTTATTACTACTTTGGTTTATGTAAAATGTTTGATTCACGCAGTGTTCTTCTGGCTGACCAAATGTACATGTATTTTAAAAAGAATTCTAACTGCAGGTTGTGCCAGACAGCTGGCCTGAAGGTGATGTCATGGTGTGACATAGCTGAAAGAAATGGAATCTCTACAGCAGCTGTTTTTGTTTACATTTCAAAAATCTGAAATGATAAGAGTAAAACTTTCATAACGCCTTTCTGTGGTTTTTAAAAGATTCTGCTATAAAAAGCAGGTTCTGAGTCAATAGTTCAGTTGCAGTTGAGTTCGGATGCAGCAGTTGTTGTAGCAGTCAGTGGTTGTTTTCCAGATCAGTATTTATCATTTAGACTTTTTCAGAGCTGTTCAGCAGAAATAATAGGATTTGCTATTCCAGTTGCTGAGGGCTGGACAACAACCTGGAGAGTGGACAAATATTCTTATTTTGCTAGCAGAAGTAAGAGTATCATCTTGCCTTGTTGACTTAATTAGATGCGTCTATATCATAACATTGAAGACGAAAAATGTCTAACGCTCACAAGAGCAAAAATGCCGAAACTCAAATTCGGTACTGTGGGGGGCTGCACCCCCACCCTCCTGCTAAATATATATTCCAACTCAGAGATTGCACTACAGTGAGGAAAGGGCAAATATCCCAATCTTCACTGTACTGCAATCTCAAAAACGGACCCTCAACATTTCGGCACTTTCGCTGTTGTGCCGTTCGACATTTTTATTTTTCGAAAACATGATATAGATCCAATTAGATTAGACAGGGACAGTTAATCTTTAGACAGTTAGGTAGTTACACTTAAAGAGTTTTTCTTAATCAGTGTGAAACCTATCATGCAGTGCTATTTTCATGATTCCTGATTGTGAAACCCTGTGGTTTATTGAAATCAATTATTCCGTGTACATATGTTTTAAATCATTTTATTTATTAAATATTTTACTACCTTCAATTGTGGCTGGTTATTTAGAAAGTGCTTTTAGTAACCTGAGAGTGTTTATGTCTATTGTGAGAACACCAGGGCTACTTCAAAAAGCCTTACTGCTTGGATTCCATTCTACCTTACACATCAAGATTCATTTTACCCAGTATAATTGAACACCCCTTTTGAAGGATATCATGGTACTTTGACTGGTAACAGCGTTACTGTGTCATTTGGGAAAGAGGACATAACAGGTAAATCTGCGCCAGTCTTTCCCCAAGAGTGTTTGTATGTGTGATTATCAAATATTTATGAGTGAATGTGTCAAATACATAGAACTAGGAACACAGTACTCTGCAGTGGGTAGTGTAAACATTTGGGGACCTAGAGTGAAGTATATAGCCCAGTTCCAGGTTTGGAGCCTGTTTCCGGTGCACCCTTAGGGGAAATTGTTTGTTCTATCCTTGCTTTCAGTGAATACTCCCTTACTGGAGACAGTGGTGAGGACTGAGGCTCCTTAGTTACTGCCCCAAGTTAAGTGGAGTCATCACACAGAGGGTCATACAGGGCCAGACTCCAGCTTCCTTTTTAATGACAAAACAAAAACCAAAGACCTCAGCCACATTACAGAGCTAAGCAATATAAACTAATTTATAAAAAATGGTCACAGTGTTACTGAGCCTTCTTTCCTTGTTAACAGGAACTTGGATGAGCATTCCAGACCTTCAACTAAAAGTAAAGACTGCCAAGGATTCAAGAAGGTTCCTCTGTGTCCAAGTAAAAGCTAATCAATACAATTCTAGGTTCTTCGTTTTGGACTATCTTCTGTCTAAAGGGTATTTATGAAATGCATGACTGTGTTAACAGAAAAGTACAGGCTGCAAAGTGACAAGGTATTTCTTTTACTGGATGACTTGCTCTTGGATGCTCTGATGTAAGATGTTACTGACACAGCCTAGGAGACTAATGTCACTTCAGCATCTTGGGAAGAATGCTAAACCCTGCTAGTCTCACAAAGAGCCACCACAGACCCTCAAATTTTTGGTATGTTCACTGAAAACCAGACTTTGCAAGGCTAGTCTTCTACCAAGCAGATTACCTCCTATTCTGAAAAGTCACTAGGATTTGTGAACCCCCTTCAGTCTTGGCAGCCATGTGCTTTTCGCACTGGGGTTCAACACAAGCTTGATATTTCATATCCCCTTGGCAAAGTATCACATAATGGTCCTCCAATGTACACTGAAGACTCATTGGAATATGAACTTTAGGCAGATCACATTAGAATTTCAACAGTGTGTCACAGACAGTTGGCAAGGTGGCTTGTCAACTTCAGCCTTTTCAGATTCATACACCCTAGTGACTGTCAACTCAGATGCCGTAAAAGGTGTCTCATCACAGGACAAAAAAGGTCAGCCTGTGTATAAAATTCTTGGAAATGAGGGAAGTTCTTCTAATGTGGCAGTCCGTCTTGGACTCCCATTTCTAGAGGGGTGAGTGGCATTCAGTGAGACAACACATTGGTAATGTTACATTAACAAGCATGAAGGCACACTTTCTAGTAGCTCTCCAAACTCCTGGAGAAGCCAACTCTTCCATGAATACAGAAACCCTTGCTGCAATCTCTGTCTCCTCAATCTGTGTCAAATGTAATAATTTCTTTTTCCACAGTTTCCCCACTAGGACAGTGAAACAATGGGGCCCTAGTCAAAGTGTAACCTCTGAGGCTCCTCTATGCTTCGCTATGAACTACAAAAAAAACTTACAAAGTTGAGCAAATGTCAATCTCATAGCCACATTTAAGCCTTGACAAGGATGGTTCCCCTTCCTTTGGCCTCATGTCCTTGAGAAGACTTGTCAACTGAGAGCCTTCATGAATCTGCTTACTCAACTGTTCAAGCAAGCCAGCTGGGCATGTATTCCCTCAAATTAACTACTTGTTTTTTTGCAGATTTTGTTGATAGCCAGGACACATCACATTCAAAAAGAACTGCCTGAATCTTAATTTCTGCCCTGAACAGCAGCAAAATTTACAAAAGCTAGTGGACACATTTCTCAGCTTGATCAACAGAAAAAGGGGTTGGTCCCCTAGTTTCTGAA
Source organism: Protopterus annectens (assembly GCF_019279795.1). Taxonomy (NCBI): domain Eukaryota; kingdom Metazoa; phylum Chordata; order Ceratodontiformes; family Protopteridae; genus Protopterus; species Protopterus annectens. The sequence continues at coordinate 175,948,668 of NC_056748.1, forward strand.
ATCCTACAATATCTTGCATAAATACTTAATTCAGGATTGAGTTAACCATTTGTAAAAATTCATCTGGTGGCTAGATTCACTTTTCAACAGGGTTTCCATTTTTCCCCTTGGCATCCTTGAAATTCTCCATGGCCTATCTTAAATGAACTTTTCTCATCTGGCTTCCAGTCTGACCTTCAATTCTCCATTTTGTGCTAGGCAAGTCCAAAATACACCTTTGGGTCCAGTTTCTAGGGTGACCTTGAAATTTCTTTCCTGGAAAACCCTTTTCAGACCAAACCTGTCTAAGGTTGCCACAGAAACTAATCTAACCGATCCATTAATTTTGCTGAGTTCTATTCCTAACTATTCACATAACGGGCAGTATCGACTGCTCTGCACTGCATGGATATGTACTGGTTTCATAGGTAGGTACTAGGCTATCGTCCCAAGGGCCTAAGTATGCCTAGCCAACAAGGTTCCCTGGCTTATGCCACCCAAGAAAGTTATTTTCTTGTGTCCCTTTCGAGCAGAGCCACAGATGTGATCCCTGGGGTGTATTTCTTATTTCCCATCCACTTATCAAGATTTTTGAAGAGTGCTAATGAGGAACTTTGCTTGACATAGATGGGTAGCTTGTTACAGAGTATGGGAAGTCTCTTGGATAGGAATCTATCCCTCCAGCATGTCCTGTTGTGGTGACAAGGTTTAGGCCCCTAGAGCGTGTAGCTCAGAGGGATTGGAATTTCTTTAGGTGTAGCATGTCCAACAGCTCTGGGTCTGACATAGCTTTATATGTTAGGCAGAGATAACCTCGGAGTAGGCGATATGCTATGGAGTAAAACTGGAGTTTTTTGAGACCGTCAGTGTAGGGCATCTGTTTGAGGCCAGAAATCCTCTTTGTGAGGTACTTCTGTGGCCTTTCCAGCTGCTGCAGATGTGTTGTAAGGTACATTTCAAAAGGGGTGTTGTACTCTATTAATGGGTCTAATGAGTGTCGAGTAGAGGGGAACAATGACCTCTTTTTTCCTAGATGAGAACCCTTTTGTGATGAGGTGTGCCACGTAAAAGGATTTCCTGACTACTGTGGTGATGTGATTATCAAAGGAGAGACTACTATCCACCTGGGTCCCTAGGTCTCGTCACACATTCAGCGTTAAGTATACTGCCGCCTATGTGATAGTTCATGGGTACAGAGTTTTTACCAAAGGGGATGACAATGCACTTTTTGGCATTGAGCTTGAGGCCATGGGTCTGACACCAGGCAAATGTCTCAGTGAGGCCCTTCTGTAGGATGTCCACATCATTTGGGGGCTAAACTATGGCTCCTAGTTTGCAGTCATCTGCGAACTTCATTAGCCAACGGCCTTCTGTGTTAGCCTGTACTTCAGAGAAGTAGATACCAAACAGGAGTGGTCCCAGGACTGAACCCTGTGGTACTCCACTTATCACTGGTTTGAAGTCAGATTTGGAGTCTGCAACTTTTACAATGTGGGTTCTGTCAGTGAGCCAGTTGGCAACCCATGCTGTGATGTACGGCTTTATACCTAGTTTAGTGAGTTTAGCTATAATTCCAGAATGGGGGATGGTGTCGAAAGCCTTGGCAAGGTCAAGATAGGCTGTGTGAACCACCTTAACGTCTACAGCTTTGGTGACTGCCTCAAAGAAGTTGATCAGGTTCATGAGGCATGATATGCCTTTCACAAACCCAAACTGGGTGGGGTCCAAAGTTTGGAGGTTACCAATGCCTTTGTTTATGAATTCCAAGATGATACTTTCCATGGCCTTACAGACCAGGCTCATCAGGCTAATAAGGCGATAGTTCACGGGATCAGTGGTGGCTCCCCCTTTGTGGAGTGGGATAACTGTTGCTGTGCGCCATTCAGTGGGCACAAAGCCTGATGTGAGACTATGATTGAACATGGTTCTTAGGTGGGGAGCCAGTTCATTCTGAAGTTCGTGTAAAACGCAGCCTGGGGTGTTGTCTGGTCCCATGGAAGCTGTGATTTTGGCTTTAGAGAGTGCAGCTTTTACCTGCGTAGTTGTGATTAAAGGGACTCTGCATTCTTCCTGTATAGATATGGGCCCTTTAGGGGGGTGAGAGGGTTTTAAGGTTAGCACTAAACCGATCTCCCAGGACAGTGGCAATATCAGTTGGTTCTGTAATTTTCATGCCATTGTGCTGTAACTCAGAGCAGATCTGGGTGTTGCCATTGAGATTCTTGGCACAGCTATAGAATGCTTTGTGGTTGTCCTTAGAATTAACACTTTAATTTTAACAGGACCAACAGCTATTTCTTATAATTATAGCAGACTGAGTTTTAAAGTTTGCAAGATCACTTTGATAGGAAGGCCTTAAGAAATGAATTAAATTCTGTTTATGAGAAAAATAAATCATCACCACAAAATGCCTCATTCCATGAGAGCAGCACTTACTTCCAAATTTTATGAAAGAAAGTTTCTACTGAAGTGATTTTTGTAGCTGCAACTTGGGCCTCTATGAGCACCTTTGGAAAGTATTACAAGTTAGAGGTGGTGAATTAGGTTTTCATCCTTCTTTGGGAGTCGTAATTATTCTGAGTATCCTTTCATGAAGCCACCTAAGCAGGCATGCTGGAGGACTATGTTCTAATGGTTTAGGATGAAGAATCAGTCATGTCAGACACTTAAGTTATGCACTTACCATAAAGACGGAGCAGAATGTTCCACCTAGCAGAAAGGGTTTTCTCTGCAATTTGTGCAGTTTGTATCAAATGTGGTGCTCTGCCTGAGCAATATATTACAGATCTGGAGAAAAAAATAGAAGCATGCTATGAATTATGGGCAGAAGGAAGGAAATAAAGATTTAGAAAATTTTATCAGTGCCGAATAATATGAAAGCTGGCATTTCAGCTGATGTGATTAAGGAAGATGAAATATGACCACACATATAAAGCAGTTGTGTCTTACCATAATGTTCCATCTGTGTTGTCGATCTTCACTAATCCTTGACTGTGGGCTCAGTTCCAAGCCTCGGAAATGACTTGGCTTATGCCTTATGAAAGCTTATGCCTTTCAAAACTCTCGAGCTAGGCTCTACCCATAATGCTCCTCCCAAATTACCTCAGATCGAGTTTGCATACAGTAGTGACAGACAAGAAGTACTAGACAAGAGACCATATCTATGTCCCTATTATGAAGCCAGTCTTTGGGAATATTCGGTCCACCAAGAGTTCTAAGGCAGGGGAAAGAGGAGGGAATGTCAAGGCTTAGTGAAGATCGACAACACAGATGGAATGTTATGGTAAGACACAACTTCTTTATCTGATGTCAATCTTCACATAATCCTTGACTGTGGACAGAGTCCCTAGCTACCTGAATTTTGTGAGGTCTCATGGAAGAATATTCTTGAGCACCAACGAGCCGAATGATGCACGTCCCCTAAAGACTTGGTCCAGTTTGTAATGAATAATAACGGTATGAGGAGATGCCCATGTAGCTGCTGCACAAATGTCATCTAAGGTAGCTCTGGCATGAAAAACTGCAGAAGCTGCTACACCTCCCATTAAATGTGCTTCACAGGATGTGGTGGGTGAAGTCCTTTCTTGTTGCAAACAAAGGTGATCCAGTCCTTAAGCCATTTCACCAAGGTGACCTTAGATACTGGATTCCTAAAGAGACTGTAGAAAGCTATAAACAGTTTGTCAGATTTTCTAATGTCCTTTGCTCTGTGAAGGTAAAAATGTCATTGTCTGTGTATGTCTAGGTAAGTGTAGACGGTGCTCCCTCTTGTTGGAAAATTTAGGAAAAAAGATTGGGAGATGTAAGGTTTTGATTGATATTTGACTCAAACCACTTTTGGCAAAAAAAAAAAAAACAACACAGATTTGCCCTGAGGGAGACCCTATCCTTATGAAATATCAAATAGGGGGTGTTTGCAGGACAAGGCTTAAATTTCCAATATTCTCCTGGCCGAAGTGATAGCCATCAAAAACAAAGTTTTCCAGGAATTCTGGTTCAAAGGGGTCGGAAACAAGAGCAAATCCCATGGAGCAGAGGGTTCTTTAAATGGAGGCCTAAGCATTAGGGTTCCTTTCAAAAAGGCTTTAAAAAGTTTGTGACATTAGTGATGAGCCGTTGAAACCAATATGGAAGTTGAATATCACAGCGAGATTTACCCGGATGGCAGAAGCTGATGAGCTAGACTAATAGAGTAAGGCTAAAAATTCTAAAACTTTGTCTACAGGTGCATATGGGTGAATATTACAGTCATGGACCATTTAGTAAATTTTAGCCATTTGTTATGATACAATTTTCTAGCTGAAAGTTTGTGGTGGGCCAGAATGATGTGTTGGACCAGAGAAGTGAAGGAGGAATAGGCATCATGGGAACTGGAGAAGCTAGGCAGAGAGCTTGAGATGCTGAAGATTCAGATGAACCATTCCCTCTGGGTGGAACAACAGGTCTGGAGTTGGGTCCAGTATCAAGGGTTTCCACAGTAGATGAGGCCAAAGGAAGGGAAACCAGACTTGTCCAGCCCAGAATGGGGCAATGAGGATTATTCTCTTCTCTGACCTGTTGGCTTTCTTTAGAAACTGACATATCAGACGAATCGGGGAAAGGCATACAGTAAACCGGGGGGCAATCGTGAAAAAGAGCATCTCTGGGTGTCTCCATTGGGGGGGGGGCAATTAGAGCAAAGTAACTGCTGCACTTGTTTTTCAGAGGGGATACAAACAGGTCGTGGCAAGGTTGGCCCCAGTGGCAGAATACATTTCCCGCCACCACTGGATTGAAATACCATTCGTGAGGCATAAGGATGGTTCTGCTCAATTTGTCCACAATCACAATGGAGCTCCCCGGAATGTGTGTTACTGTTAGAAAGTGGCTGGAGGAAATCGCCCATTCTCAGACTCAGATAGCTTCTCGGCAAAGAAGGTACGACCTGGTTCCTCCTTGTTTGTTAATATAGCAGACTACTGACATGTTGTCAGTTTTAACTGCAGTCGTTCCAAAAGGGAGGGTATCTTGAAATTACTGCAATGCTAAGAGCACTCTGGGGTTGAGGAGGAACAAAGGGAAGGCCCAACAAGATTTCCTTGGAATGGAGTCACCAACTTAAGTCTTCTTTGAAATGATCATTGATCATAATTAGATGGGACATTGGCTGATTCAATAGGAACCATTGGGAGCCCAGAAGCCATTAAAGAATTCGAATGTGGTACTTGGCCAGAGGAACTAGAGTGATAGAGGATGCCATTGACCATAGAGTTTGTAAAATGAGTCTCGCTGTTACTTTCTTGCTGCAAATGTTATGGCTCACTTGTGATCTGATCTTTTTGAGTCTTTTCAGGGGAAGTGACACAAGGCCAGTGACTGTGTCTAGCACAGCTCCAATGAATTTCAGTTGTTGTGAAGGTTCCAGATACTATTTTTCATAGTTTATAGTGATTCCTAAGCTGGAACAAAGGTGAAGAGTGTAATCTTGTGCCTTTACGAGTTGACGCCTGGTGGGAGCGGTAAGGAGGCAGTCTAGATATGGAAACACTCGGAATCCTAGCAGTCTGAGATGTGCCGCTCCCACTGCCATGCATTTGGTAAACACCCTGGGGGCTATAGTGAGACCAAAGGGCAGTGCTCTGCACTGATAGTGACTGGTTCCCGGCTGGACATGCAGGAGTCTTCTGGAGTGCTTGTCCATTTTTATATAGTAATACGCATCCTGAAGATCTACTGAGCACATCCAACTGTCTTTTTCTAAGAATGGAAGAACTGACTGAACTGAGACCATCCAGAATTTGTTTGTTGAACTGATTTGTTCAGTTGACTGAGATCCAAGATCGATCTCCAGTCCCGAGTTTTCTTTGGCAATATAAAGAATTTCTAGTAATTCTGGATCCTCTCTGGTTTGGCAGAACTGCTTGGAGGAATCTTTTGTCGAGCAGTTTTTGAATTTCTAAGACTGCTGCCTCCCCTGTGACTGGGTGTAACATCTGGGATTCTTCTTGGTCTTTTTGGTTTCTCTGAAGGAGGAATATTGTAACATCTGGAAATGATCCCCTGCACCCATTTGTTCATTTTTAGCCAGGCAACTTGGTGCAGAGATAACCGTCCCCTCGGCTGCCTCCAGAGAAAGGCAATCGGGCCTCTTTTCAGGAGCGCTGGTAGGAGTTACCAGACAGAGAGTCTCTGGAACCCTGGTTCTGCAGCCATTCTAGCCTCTTGGATGATGTATTCCATTACTACTTCCCCATCTGCCACAGGGAAAGTCATTGCCAAGCGAGTCCTGGAAAGGTCCTTAGGTCTTTTTGAACCATAGCCTCCCACTTCTACGGTTCCTGGAATAGGGTCATTAAGGAGTGGAGAAGCATACACCCATGGCAGAAAGGGTCTTCTCATCTTTCTCACATCTCGTTAGAGTCCCTAACTCTGGGCCCAAACAGGCATGATCAGTCAAATGGACGGCTGACAAAAGAAGACTTAAATTTCTCCACAAAGTCACATAAGCGCATCCAGGTGTGTCTCCTGATGGCCACATCTAAACCTGCTGCTTTTGTTGTCCCTTCGGCAGCAAAGGCAATTAACCTCATGCATGAACTGGAAATACATTCATGGGTGGTGAGCTCAGAATAAAGCTTTTCTCTAAACCCTTCAGCTACTGCTCCTGTAAAAATATCTTAAAGTTCTTTAATCAGATTTCTCTGAAGCTTGGTAAAATGCGCCATATAACTGAAGGTTCTAAGACCGAAGTTCAATGAAGCATATACGAGCTTCCTAAATCTATCCACTGTCCTAGATTCCTTGTTAGGAGGATGGATAGTAGGACTTTCTTTGGCAAGTTCCTTTTTAGTGGCTGCTGCTACCACCATGGCATCTACAGGAATACCCTTGGCCCAGTGTTGCTCATCTTTTGGGGCAGACAGAATCCAGTCAGGTCTCTTAGGGATCAGTTCAGTCAGGAATTTTCCATGCCTGCAGGGCAATCAGTTTAATAAGATTGTCAGCGGGCAAAGAGAACCAAGAGTAGAGGGACTGGGTGTGAAAAGCCTCTAGGTATACCTATTCCTCAGAGGAAGATTGGAGGGTAGTCCAGCCACCCCTCAACTTTCAGGATTTCTAGGATGTCCCCAAAGGAAACATCTTCAGGGGGCAACTTGGGGGAACCTTCCCTTCATTGAAATTGGTATCTTCTTTGAAGGACTCTTTAGGGGAGTCCAAGTGCTCCCTCTTGCTCTTTTTCTCTTTGGTGGGGTGCTCTGGAGAGGTATCCAAAGAAGACATAACCAAGGTAGTTCGCTCCTCAGACTTTTGTGCCCTCTACCTCAGGGAAGAGACTGAAGGAAGCTCTGGTCGAGGGGATGGACAAGTTGTTTGGGCCAACAGGGAAGGCATAGACTGTTTGTCCGCAATGGACAAGGCCCTCTCCATAGCCTGGAAGGCAGGCCTCAAGTAGAGGGATAGGAGCTCGGAACCGTGGTCCCACCCCACTCCAATGAAGCCACCTCTGAAGCAGAAGCCAGGGTCAAACTTACATATGCCAAAGCCCCAAGGGGCATGAAAGGCTCTGAAAGTATCAAAGTCAAACCCTGCCCCTCAGAACCACCAATGAAGTCAAGAGCCTGGGAGATCTCTGGTTCCGAGAAACAGCAAGAGCTCAGTGTAACTATCGGCACCTCAGAAGCAGCTCTGACCAGCACCAAAAAGTACAGTTTTGTACCTACCATAAATGTAGATGTTCGAGTGTATACACTGCTGCAGTCATTACACTTGAGTTATCCTGCCGTCAGGCAGTTCCCCAGTCGGCCTGAGTTCCAAAGTCTTGGTCCGGCGTCAGTTGCTGTCACCTCCTCCCTGACGTCAGTGCAACAGGAGTATATAAAATGCAGCCGACGCCATTTTCTTCAGTTTTTCTTGCCCCAGATGTCAGGTGCCCCCAAATGGATAGGCAATTCAAATTGCTAATAAAACATAGATAGGAAAAGCAAACAACAACTTTTAGTTACCAGTAGGTAGTAAAGGGTAGAAGATATAGGTATGTACCAGCAAGTAAGAGGGGAAGGAGGGAGAGTAACTTGGACTGCAGCAGTGTATACACTCAAACATCTACATTTATGGTAGGTACAAAACTGTACTATGTTCATCGTGTTACACTGCTGCAGTCATTACACTTGGGTAGAATCCCAAAGCTGAGGTAGGGTGGCTGGTTCTACAAGGCATTAGGTGTGGCTATAAGGCCCTGCAGCACAGCAGTGGCGAAGCCAGCTCTGGATTTAGAGTATAGAGGCAGATGGTAATGCTTGGTGAAGGTATGCACAGAACTCCATGTTGCTGCTTCCAAAATGTCCTTGGTAGGCACTCCTTTGAGGTAGGCAGTTGAAGTGGCTGTTGCCCTGGTGGAGTGAGATCTAATGCTGCTAGGTATAGGTTTCCCATGGTGTGTGTAGCAGAAACGTATGCAATGTCCTATCCATTTTGAAATAGTCTGTTTTGAAATAGATTTTCCCTGGGCTCCTGCAGCATATGCTACCAGTAATTGCTCAGATTTTCCGAAAGCTTTGGTTTTGTCCAAGTAGAAGCATAACTGCCTGTGAATGTCCAAAGAATGCAGTAGTCTCTCCCCTTTATTCTGTGGTTTTGGATAAAAAGTTGGGAAGTGAATAGTTTGGTTTAGAGCCACACTTGAAACCACCTTTGGCATAAATGTAGGGTTAGTTCTTAAAAACACCCTGTCCTGGTGGAAAATGAGGAAAGGTTCCACTGCCATTAGTGCCTGTAATTCTGAAACTCTTCGAGCTGATGTTATTGCCAGGAGCAGAGCAGTTTTCCAAGAAATATATTTTAATTCTGCTGTGTTAGCTGGCTCAAAGGGAGGTAAAGTTAATTTTTCCAAAACGAAGTTGAAGTCCCAAGTTGGAGTAGGTGCTCCGTGGGGCGGTCTTATGCTTTTAGCCCCTCTGAGGTACTGTTTTAGCAACGGATTAGAGAAAATTGGAGGATCAGTGTTGTAATGAGCAGAGATAGCAGAGGCGTGGATCTTGATGGATGAAGGAGAGAGGCCTTTGTCCAGCATCTCAGTTAAATATTGTAGAATCTGAGGAATGTTTGGGACAAGAGGGTCAAGGCTGTGAGCCTGGTTCCAAGAACAGAATCTCTTCCATTTATCCAAATAGGATTTCCTGGTACTAGGCCTTCTGGCCTCCAGAATGACATCCATAACAGCTTTGGAGAGAGGCATTGCTTGCTTGACTAAGGAATTTTCCATGCAGCTAGGTTTAAGGTCTTTAGCTGACTGTGAAGTATCCGATTGTTATGCTTAGTCAGCAGATGTGGGATTTGAGGCAATATCCAGGGTGGTTCTTGTGCTAAATTCTTTAAGATTGGGTACCAGTGCTGGCCTGGCCAGTCTGGAGCAATCAGGATCATCTTTGGCTCTTCTTGCCTGGCATTTATGAGAACCTTTGGAATGAGAGGTAGTGGAGGGAAAGCGTATACTTGTAGGTTTTTCCAGCTGAATGAGAGGGCATCCACTTTCCATGCTTGTGGATGGTAACTCCTTGTGCAGAATTTCTGTAGCTGGCAGTTCCTTGGGGATGCAAACAGATCTATGTCCGGGCTCCACCATTTCTAGTAGTATGCAAGATGCCATGTAACCCAAGGCCTGCAGAATTTTTATTGCAGGGAGTGGGTTTTTGTTGCCATCAATTGAAAGTATTGAGTCAGTTGTCCTTGCTTGTCTGGCGTGAGATAAACCATCTGGGCCGTTGCGTTCAAGCTGGCACCCAGGAATATTATCTCATGTGAGGGCACTAGTTTTGATTTCTTTTTGTTTACTGTGTACCCCAGGCAACTTAATAACTGTTTTACAAATGCCAGATGCTCTAGAAGAATGTCCTTGCTCTCTGCTTGAATCAGGCAGTCGTCCAGGTACGGATAAATTTGAATTCCTTTCTGTCTGCAAAATGCAATTACTGGTACCAGGCACTTTGTAAAGACCCTGGGCGCAGTAGATAAGCCAAAGGGCAGTGCAGAGAATTGATAGTGCATTGAACCTGCTATGAATCTGAGGTATCTTCTGCAGTTTTGTCTGATAGGGACATGCAGGTATGCCTCCTTGAGGTCCAAGGTCACGAGCCAAGCTCTCTTGTCCAGCATGGGAAGAAGCTGCTGTAGTGTCAACATTTTGAATTTCGGAACATCCAGGTAAGTGTTTAGAGAAGAAAGATCCAGAAGGGGCCTCCAGGCTTTGTCCTTTCTGGGAATAAGAAAGAGTCTTGAATAAAATCCTTGTCCTTGCTCTTGTGGTGGTACCTCTTGAATAGCTCTCATTTCCATGAGTGCTGTAATTTGTTTTTGAGCCTCTGCCCATTGATTTGGTGGCAGATTTGGCATTCCTTTTAACCTTGGCAGAGTGTGAAAGTGGAACCTGTAACCTTGAGATACAATGTTGAGAACCCATTTGTCTTTGGTGATCCAATGCCAATTGTGATAGAAAAGTGCTAGTTTTCCTCCCAAGGGGGCTGCCAAGAGAGAGTTGTTTGGCAGCTGTAATGGGAAGTCATTGAGGCTGCTTTTTATATAGTTGGGGCCTGTCTTCCCCTTCTTTCTGGCCTGGTGCACCCCATTGTCAAGGCTTGTAAGGACCTTGAAGTTGACCTCTACCTCTCGGACGTCTGTATCTGCCCCTTTGAGGTCTGTCTGTTGCCGGAAAGGACCAATTCTTTGTTGGCCAATTTCTGCTAAATCTTGGTGGCTGAACCTGTAAGAAATCCTTTACCATTTGCATAGATTTTGCCTTATCCTCCATTTTCTTTAATACCTCTTCTGCCTTAACTCCAAATAACACATCCCGCTGTAAAGGTGCATCCAATAATTTTGCTTTAGCATGATCTGGTAACGTATGTTCTTTTAACCAAGCATGCCTTCTAATGACAGAGCCTGTAACTGCTGCTCTACAGGAGGCCTCTAAAGAATCAAAACCACATTGCAAAGTATGCTTTCCCATTTGTTCAGCTGCATGCAATAAATCCTGCATTTCTTTAAAATTAGGAGGTTCTGAATCTGGAAGCATTTTTTGTTTTAACTGAGACATCAAAAATTGCTGATATTTTAGCATGTGAAACTGGCAATTTAAGGCTCTCATTGCTAAGGTTGCAGACGTATATACTTTCTTTCCCCATCTGTCTAATGCTCTGGAATCTCTGTCAGAGGGAACTGGGTTTTTTGCTGATGAGGCCTTAATCCCTTTGGGTCCCTGAGAAATAGTTTCAGGGTCAGCAACAGGGCTTTTATACAGAAATCTGTGAGAGTCAGGGACTCTGTAATATCTATCGGGTTTAACTGGGGCTGGAGGTAAGGAGTCGAGGTTTAAGCTGGATTCAGTGTAGACATCATCCACAATATCTAACTTTGGCGGAATAGCAAGGGGTCTGTGTTGAGGCAATAAAAGGAAGTCTCTGAGCCTTTTCTTGGATTCTGAGTAATCCTGGCCTTCCCAATGGAAATGCTCCCTCATGGTATGTAAGGTCTCCCCAAAGGAGTAGTCCTCAGGTGGAGAGGCTGATGGAATTGATTCCTCAGCATCAGAATCATCATAAGGGGGTAAGGAATATCCTAGGTCTGAGGATGAATCTGAAGAAATGGACACCTGGTCGGAAGATTCATAGTCTGCATCCTGTCTGGGCCTGTTATCAGGAGGGGGATGGGACCCCCCTGATCAGGGTGATTAGGTCCTTGGCCATTTTGAGCATTTGTTTCTTAGGCATGGAAGCCTGTCCTGGAGAATGCTGCATCTGTTTTTTTGTTTTTAAGGGGGCCTTAGACTTAGCAGAGGGTTTAATGGTTAACTGGGTAGGTCTGAAGACACCCTGTGAGGCTGTGGATTGCTCAGCTACTTCGGTTCCCTCAGAAAGGTTAGTTTCGGTAGGCTGAAAACAGAGCGTCCAAAGGCCCAGCCAGCTCCACGTGGGAGTCTGATGCGGTCTGTGGTTCTGTGGAAGCGGTCGTCAGGGGCTGCGTAGGCACCTCGCTGAAAACCCGAAAACCGGCGACCGGACTAGAAGAGGCCTCGTCGTCAATTTTGGGCCTTGGATGCCTGTCCTTGTCTTTGCGCTTTTTATGTAATCCTGTCATCGGGAGTTCCGACGGCATGGTGTAATTGAATTTTCTGCCAAAATAATGTTGGGCAAAATAAAACCAACGTTTAATAGTGCGCTTGTTAAACCTAGTACAAAACCGACAACCAGTGACGTCTTGGTCTGGGCCTAGGCATGGAATACAACAGGAGTGGAAATCCTTATGAGGTATTTGCTTCCCACAAGAAATACAGTTATTAACTTTTACTGACATCGGTCTGAGGCAAGAAAAGTTTCAACGGGGTACTTAGCTTTGTAGAAGACTTCGGTTCTGGATTCGGAATGAAAATCTCAGGAGTCGGCTGACCGGCACTTGCGAACTGCTTCTGCTTCGGGCACCGCACGGCAAGAAAGACTGAAGAAAATGGCGTCGGCTGCATCTTATATACCCCTGTCGCATTGACGTCAGGGAGGAGGTGACAGCAACCGACGCCGGACCAAGACTTTGGAACTCAGGCCGACTGGGGAACCGCCTGATGGCAGGATAACCCAAGTGTAATGACTGCAGCAGTGTAACACGATGAACATCAATCAAAGCTGGGATGGTCATTCACAGGGGCTCCAAAATCAATGCTAGAGTCGGAGGAATTTGCATGTGTGTAGGAGGAGGCAAGGCTCCAATGCTAACACGTCTAGGAACCAAGGATGGAGGTAATACCCTCGCCATCAGGAGCCGATCCATCAGTCTCATAAAAGGAGCCGATCCATCAGTCTCATAAAAGGATTCGATCCATCAGTCTCAATGTCAGACTCCAATAGGCTCTTAGTGGACTGAATAGAGGAGGCTGTCTCTCCATAAATAGGCTCGGAGGACAGTCTGCAAATGGATCAATCGAGAGTGAATAGCATGTCTGTGGCAAAATTATCATCTGAGGCTCCTTTGGTACCAATGGGAGAGATGTTTGTACCAATACCAGTGCTGAAGAGGTCGGTGTCGTGGAAGAGCATCCTTCCCACCAGTGTCAAAGAGACTGTCGGCACCATGGGAGACTTGGCCAATTCAACCAAATGAGTGCACTTTTTTGGTTTTGAAGAGGAAGATGACTCAGAAGAGGAACTGGCTTCTGTCTTGGAACCAGAGATGGCCTATTCAAAGTCAGATTTCAGAAGTCCTTTAAGAATAAGCTTATTTTTGTGCTCTATCAGGGTTCTAGCACTGAACCCATGACAGATGGCACAATCTTCCTGAAGATGGACAGCACCAAGACAATATACACAAAGGGTGTGTCCATGTGAATTCAGCATTTTCGTTCACATTTCTGACATCTCTTGAAACAAGAGGTGCCTTTATAGGTTTATAGGTTCATAGTTAGGTACTAGGCTATCGGCCCTAGGGCCTATACAAGCCTAGCCATAACAATTCCCTGGCTATTGCTTCCCAGAAATATTTACTTTCCTGGACCCTGATTAGCAGGGCCACTGATGTGATCCCGGGGTGAATTTCCTATCTCCCACCCAATCGTCAAGGTTCCTCTTGAAGAGGGCCATTGAGGCGCTCTGCCTGACATGTATTGGCAGCCTATTCCAGAGTACGGGGAGAATCTGGGTCAGGATCCTATCCCTCCAGCATGTTCTATTCATCGTGATGACAAGGTTAAGATCCCTGGGGCGTTTGTCTTAAAGGGATTTCTTTAAGTGCAGCATGTCCAACAACTCTGGGTTTGACATGGCCTTGTATGTTAGGCAGAGATTGCCTCAGAGTATAGTTGGAGTTTCTTTAGACGGTCAGCATAAGGCATCTGCTTTAGGCCTGTGAGTCTTTGAGAGATATTTCTGCGGCCTTTCTAGTTGTTGCAGATGTCTTGTGAGGTACATACCAAATGGGGCATTGTATTCTGTAATAGGTCTAATGAGGGATGAGTACTGAGGGACAATGACCTCCTTTTTTCTGGATGAAAAGCCCTTCGTGATGAGGTGTGCCACGTAGAAGGATTTCCTAACTGTTGTGGCTATGTGGTTATCAAAGGTGAGACCACTGTCCACCTGTGTCCCTAGGTCTCATCACACTTTCGGTGTTTAGTGTACTGCCACCTATGTGGTAGTTCACAGGTACGTGGTTTTTCCCAAAGGGGTCAACTATACATTTTTTTGCATTTAGCTTGACTCCATGGCTCTGGCACCATGCATCTGTTTCGGTAAGGTCCTTTTGTAGTATATCCACATCATTTGGGGATTCAATAATTGCTCCCAGCTTGCAGTCATCTGCGAACTTTGGAAGCCAGACTCCCGTGTTGGCCTGTACTTCAGAGAAGTAGATGGCAAACAAGAGTGGTCTCAGGACAGAACCCTGCGGTACACCACTTGTCACTTGTCTGGAGCTGGATTTGGAGTCGGCTACTTTTACAGTGTGCATTCTGCCAGTAAGCCAGTTTGCAACTCATAGAGTGACGTAGGGATTAATGCCCAGCTTAGTATGTTTATCTATGTTTCCAGAGTGGGGGATAGTGTTGAAAGCCTTGGCGAGGTCCAAGTAGGCTGTGTGAACCACCTTACCCTCATCCATGACTCTGGAGACTGATTTGAAGAAGTCAATCAGGTTCAGGAGGCAGGATCGGCCCTTCACGAACCCAAACTGGGTGGGGTCCAGTGTTTGAAGGTTGCCAATGTCCTTGTTTATAAGTTCCATGATAATACGTTCCATGGCCTTGCAGATCAGGCTTGTCAGACTGATGGGACTGTAGTTCCCAGGATCCAAAGTGAATCCCCCCTTGTGGAGTGGGATGACTATAGCTGTGTGCCACTCTGTGGGCACAAAGCCTGAGGTTAGGCTATGATTAAACATGACATATAGGTGAGGAGCCAGTTCATTCTGCAGTTCATGTAGTACACAGCCCGGGATGTTGTCTGGTCCCATGGATGCTGTATTCTTGGCTTCGGAGAGTGCGTTTTTTTACCAGAGTGGCCGTGATTACTGGAATTTGGCATTCTTTCGGTATTGAGATGGACCCTTTATGGGGTGAGAGGTGGGTGAAGTTGGCACTGAATCTATCTGCAAGGATATTGGCAATATCCTTGGGATCATTATATCTAGTGTCATTCGGCTGTAGCTCAGAGCAGATCTGAGTATTGCCATTTAGATTCTTGACATAGCTATAGAATGCCTTGGGGTTGTCTTTGGAATCTTTGGCAATTTTGTTTTCGTAACTAGCTTTGGAAAATTTTATGAGGGATCTCAGCTTTCTACTGAGGCTGGTGAGGGAGTTTTTTGAATCCTGGGTTCTTCCTCTTTTCTGCAACAGTTTCTTCCTTCTGTTGTACAGCTTGTTTATGGCAGGGGACCACCAGATTGGCTTCCCCCTTTTTTTTTTTTTTTTTAAGAAGACAGTGTCTTGGTTCTATTTGGGATGGCTCAGTCCATGCATGAGTGAATGTGCTCGTACTGCACCATAGTGTAGGATTCAACAGTTGAACTTCCAGTTCCCATCTGCATGGGTGTCATGAAGTTTGTTACTTCTGACTTGAGAAGCATGAAGTTGGCTTTGGAGTTTGGAGAGTTTGTCGGCCATGGAAAGAAACTAAGGCCACCTGAGACACACACAAACACACACACAGTCACAGATGGACTAAAGAGAGTTTTTCTTTTTTTTAAATAGAAAAAAAGGAAACAGAAGGAAAAACCCAACAATGGTACCTCAGAGCACCTAACGGTAAGGGAGAAGGAAAAACACACTCGAGCATGCCCAAGAAAAACTAGAGGAGCAGGTAGAAAGGACAGAAGCAAGGAACAGGATTTAGAAGTTGGATATTAAGAAAAAAACTAACCTACAGCTATATGAAACGCCAAAGCTTGAGGGGTGGAATGAACGCCTGGCACTACGAAGTGGTAAACGACATCTGAGGTAATTTGGTGAGGAGCATTATGGGTAGAGCCTAGCTCGTGAGTTTTGGAAACCTGGAATAACGGCAGAGTCTGTTCTGAGGCTCAGAACAGAGTCAAACATCACAGCTACTATTATGAAGACTTTCACTCACATCCTGGGATAGGTACATGAAATAGCTGTTTCATTGAAATAGTCTTCACCTTTTCTTCCAAACTTTTTTTTTTGAACTCCTACGATGGTGGACCAAACAAGATTTTTTTTACCCAGGGCTGCATCAAACAACTGCCCGTTAACATCTCATGGCATGAGCTAGAAACCGTAACCAAGCCACCTTTTGATTTCAGTACTTTTTGCTTCTGCTTTGCTGCAAGCACCAACCCCATTATAATCACACTTTATGACAAGATGGCAAACGTTTGGCCATCTGGATCAGTTTGCAACATTTTTTCTTGACAGCCTCCATCTGTAGTCTCAGCAATCATATCTTTTGCATGCTTAAAGAATCTGCCCTGGCACCTGATAATTTGTTTGGCAAGAGAATATCAAGGGGCAAGAGATTATACAAACAGAATGTCAAGGGTGAACAGAATATCTTATATTCTCATTAGGATTTCTCTGTTGTCCTTATTGTTGGGAAGTGAACCAAGCTGAAAAGACAACTAAGAACCCTTAGTAACTTCAAGTTAAATCAAAAAAAGGGTCTTTCACAGGATTCTTATATTGGTAGTGACATGCCACATAGTTATTATATAGGTATCTACATGCCTCTTGAACCCTATAAAATCTGTTCAACTTCATAGGAGCACATTGCTGTGAGATGGGTCCTAGGAATATAGCAGTTACAAATATGTCATCATAAGTCTGAAAATTGCCAGGAACAGCTACAGTCTTTTTTGTGTGTCCAGTAAAATCAAACACCTCTTCTTGATTCTGGAACCTCCTTGAACCCCCTTTTAAATGCTCTCTGATGAAGTTTAATATCTCTGTGGAAAAACATCCGCTAGAAGCTTCCCTTCTAAATCAGTCTTGTACATCTAGAAGAGGGTAATTGAAATGCGTCTCTAGTTTTACATAACTCAGGAGAAGCAGCTGAAAACTTTGAGGGAAGGATGTCCATCGCAATTGCCTGGGAACTTTCATATGACCTAAATGTCTCTTATACCTAATTGGAGGCTTGTGTTACAGCGCAACAGATGGTCCCCACCACATGCCTCCAAACTGTTTGAAGTTCTAGCAGACACAGGGATTGGGGTTAGGGTCACAGAAAGCAAAACCTTATTGGGTCATATATCCTCAGGTCTGGACTGCTCTAAAAAGGGTCACACAGGCTTTATGGCACTTACCTGCAAGCTCCTTTACAACCACTTATTTTGGTTATTCCATCTTTCTGCATCTTCACTCTTCCTTGGAAAACTTTATAGGCCTTTAGTCACTGGTAGGTTGTCCTACCTGACTTTAGAGAGTAAATTTCTGCACTAAAGCCAACAGGTATTTCTGGTCCAAATAGAGCTTCAAATGTTTTATCAAACTAAGGAGCATACTCTTTTTGAAAGCTGCACAGTGTTTGAAGAGGAAGCTCCTCACCAAAACAAAAAGTCATTACAGCTTGAAATCATTTGGAAAAATTTGTTTTAAATAAGCATGCCTATTAGTTAACTTACTGTAGGGATATCATGGACCTCATAATGTTGGATAGGATTGCACAGCTAAATTGCAGCAAAACCAGGAAGCACTTTCTATGCAATGAGATTAACAACACTATAAAACACAAGATGTCTGAAAAGGACCAAGAGACAAATTTACTTCTTGAGGCAAAATTAAATGCAAAATGGTGCAGGCTGCCGCTTCTTTTAGCTGTGCAAATTGATGTCCTGAGCTAAAGAAAGGGTCCAAACTGCTGGGGGCACTAACTAATGCTTTGCAAGTCAGACTGGATGGGTAGACATCCACCTTATAAGTTAAGCTATAATCTTTAACCCTTAAAGGCCAACAAGGAACACTATCTCTTGGAAAAAAGGATCATAAAATTGATCCCCAACCCATGTATCTGACAGTTTCTTAAAGGAGTCTACACTATCTGCTGATGTAATTAAATCAGACATTTTAATTGATAAATGCACAATTCTGGGTGTTACATAACCATTTCCAAGTTTAGTTCTTGCTGCAGGCATTGGAAATTTTAAATTATGTTTATATGTTCTAAAACTCATATAATCTTCCATGTTTAATAATGCCTGTAATGACTTCCTTATGAAAATAATTAATTTTCCTCAAATGTATCTATATGGATATTGATTAAAGATTCAATTCCCTACATCTGTTCTTAAAGTCCAAATTTTTAACTTTTGTTATCTTTAATATTATTAAGTTGTCCAGCATTACATATACAAGAACCATTATTATATTGTAATATAAGCCTGATAGTTGTGCAAAATCTTTCCATAACTTTAAATGTCCTTCTCTTCTATATGCAACTGTATCCATAACATGAGGGAGTCTGCCCCTGGTCGACTCGTACGTCCAGCCATTTTACAAAAGATAGCTGCTACAATGAAGCTGTGTGTGATGTCAGCGAACACTGGCCATAAACAGACGTCAGGTGTAAAACAGGTGTCAGCATGCACCTACCTCAGAAATGAATGCCGCCAGAGCCAGCAACTATGGACTGGGAACCCAGGAGACAGGCAAGTGTCAGGAGGAAGGCAGGGTGGGAAACTATACAGCAGCATACACAAGAGAAGGACTTCTAAAATTATGGTAAGATTTTACACAACTATACTATGTCCTCCTATTCATATGCTGCTGTATCCATAACTTGAGGGAGCGTACAAAAGCTCATGCTATTAAGAATTGGGTGGAGGAACAGAGACATTTTCCACAAAGCCATGAAGGATGGCTCTGGCAAATCCTGCTCTAAACCTAGAAATGATATCCAACTTATAGTGTTTGGTGAAGGTATGGACAGATGACCATGTAGCTGCTTCTAAAATGGCAGCTGTATCCAAACCCTTAAAGATGGCACCAGAGGAGGACACCGCCCTAGTGGAATGTGCCTTTACTGGGAAGGGAAGCCTTTTGCCATGTGCTGTGTAGCAAAAGGAGATATGTTTTAGAGATTCATGAGGAGATGGTTTGCTTGGAAACAGGATGTCCCAGGGCTCTTGGATGGTAGGAAACAGTCTCTGTCCAATTTACAGATGGATTTGGTCTTGGCCACATTTTATTTTGTTTGTTTATTTGAAATTTGTTTACCGGGATAGTCCGACTGGATACATGTCCATTTTCAGCAGAGGCCCAGGGAGAAAAGCTCCAAATAGACAAAATTACACAGATAACATTAGACAGTATAAAACAAAGTGATTATGTACATAACATTAGAAAGTATAAAACAAAGTGATTATGTACAATGGTTTAGTAGTGTTCCCTAACAGGGACTCACAACTCACATGGACAGACACAATTAAAGGCAAGAGACATCAGATTGGACACAGAGCTTGGTAAAGTAGTTACATGTTACGATATTTACAGATTATGCTTTCATTTTATAACTTAATCAGGGCTGGTACATGGGCAAAGCCAGTTCACGTTGAGATATTGTTTGAATTTTTTTTTGAAGAGACCTATTGAGGATTGTTGGGTTATACGGCTTGGCAATGAATTCCAGGTTTTGCCAACAAAGTTGGCAAACGTGGATTCACCAGCAGGGTTACTGGCTTTGTGGGTAGTATCCGAATAGTATCTGAGTCGGCTATGTATATCCAAGGAGTGGAGGATCCTTTCAGCAGGGGTTTGAGGCAAGGGGAAGAAGGTGGGAAGGTTGATGGCCTGATTCAGGGAAAGTTCCTTAACAACTCTGAGCATGAAGGATGGGTTAGTACGTAGGCAAACCCTGTCCTTGTGGAAAACTGTAAAGGGGTGAAAGGCCATGAGGGCTTGCAGTTCAGAAACCCCTCTGGCTGAAGCAATGGCCACCAAGAGGATAGTTTTCCAAGTACAGTGTTGGAGAGAACAGTCATTGGTTGGCTCAAAAGGTGGTAAGGTCAACCTTTCCAGAAAAAAATGTAAATCCCAAGGGGGTGGAATGGGCTTCCTTAGAGGTCTAAGGTGTAGTACCCCTTCAGAAAAAGCTTCACTTCTAGTCTAGAAGCTAGTGGGGGTGTGAGGGGAAGACATGCTGAGATGGCATATAAGTGTGTCTTAAAGGAAGAATAAGACAATCCAGAGTTTATCAGTTCACACAGGTAAGACAAAATCACTGGAGGTTCTACCGTTAGTGGTTGGATATTTTGTTTTAGACACCAGACAGAAAACCTCTTCCACTTGGATAGATAGGATTTTCTGGTAGTTGGTTTTCTGGCCTCCTGCAGAACCTCAAGTGTGTCCTCTGTGCAAAGGTGTCTGAAGGGAATTAACACCCTATCACCCACAATGTATGGTTCAGAGTGGATAGTTGGGAATGTATGAGAATTCCCTTCTCCTGTGTGAGCAGGTCTATCCAGTGGGGTAACTTGTGATGATTGCCCTTGGCTATATGATGTTGCTGCCTTGGCCAATGGGGGTGGGGGGTGGGGTCACCAACAAGATTTATGGTTGTTGTCTACATCCCCTTCTAAGGGAATGAAACAACATTCACTTTCCATGCTTTGGGAGAAAGTATCCTGGAGCAGAAGGTTGGGAGTTGTCCGTTCACGGGGGAGGAAAAGAGATCCACCTGCGGAATATCCTATCGATGGACCAGGTCCAGGAACACATCCCTGTTTAGCATCCATTTGTGGGACTGAGTCATGGTCCTGCTTAGAGAATTTGCCATCACATTTTCTGCAGAAGTTATGTACATGGCTAGAAGGTTTGCTGGTGTCTCTAGGGCAATTTCCCATGCCTGCAAAGCCAATATGCACAAGCTGTAGAACCTTGTCACCCCCTGTTTGTTGATGTACCACAGGAAAGTGGTATTGCCTGTGTACCATCTCGGAACTCCTGGCAGGATTTGATCCTTGACGATTTGGAGGGCCAATATCAAGGCTCTCATCTCCTTGATATGGATGTGCTCCCTCTGTTGGTTTAGGGTTCAAGTGTTTCTCACTCTCCATACTGCTAAAGTTGCTCCCCAACCTGTGTCTGAAGCATCTGAATACAGGTTATGATTTGGGGGCAGGGGTTGTAGGGGCAGGCCTGGGTTGGCCTATATCTGGGCTATCCACCAATTTATCTCCTTGAAAAGGCATGGTAGCAGGGCCACCATGAACTCCAGGGGCTGTAGGTGCTGCTTCCAGGCTGTCATTAAGTACCACTCTAATTTCCTCATTGTGTAGCCTTGCAAGGAGAACCACGGGGATGGTGGAGGTCATGAACCCCAGGAGCCTGAGGAACTCTCTGGCCGACAGTGCTTGGAGAGGGAGTATCCCCTTGAAATAAGACGTGAGGGACATAACTTTGTCTGGAGGAAGACAGGTCATCATTTCCCCTGTTAAGGTCCTGCATCTTAAGAACACATGGTCCTGTGAGGGTATCAGGAGGATTTTATAGGTTTATGGTGAATCCTAGACCTCTCAAAAGAGAGATGGTGAAGTCTAGGTGTTGTAAGACCAACTGAATGGATGGTGCCTGGATCAGGATATCGTCCAAATAGGGGAAGAGTTGTATCCCCCCTGTTCTGGCAAAGGCAACGACTGGAGCTTGGCACTTTAGGAACACTCTTGGGGCAGTAGAGAGGCCAAATGGCAAAGCACAGAACTGAAAGTGTCCAGAACCCACTGAAAAACAGAGGAATTTCCTGAAAAACGGGTGGATTGGGATTTGCCAGTTGGTGTCTTTTATATCTAAAGACACCAAGAAGGCCTGTGGAAGGATTAGGGGAAGCAAAATAGGAAGTGTGAGCATCTGAAAGGAGGGGACCCGGAGGAAGGTGGTGAGATGGGACAAATCCAAGACTGGTCTTCATGGACCTTCTATCCTGGGGACCAGGAACATACTGGAATAGAATCTTTTTCCTCTTAGTAGAAGAGGTACCTCTCGGATTGTGCCTTGAGAGAGAGATCCTGCAGAACTGGGGGAAAGGAAGCCATTTGGTCCCAAGGGGTTTGAGGAATGCCTTTGAAAGTGGGTCAGGTTTCCCACACCATAAAATATCCCAGCTGTATAACAGAGAGGACTCGAGTCCTGGGTAATCTGTTTCCAAGCAAGGTAGGACAGAGAGAGATGCATGGAGAGAGGGGTATCTGGACTTAAGGGCTGGTAGTTACATACTACCAGGCTTGGCCTGAAAAGGCTGTTTTTGAGCTGGGATAGAGAGAGTAGACCTAGAGGGTTGTCTGTTTACTGGTATCATTTTTTCCCTTTGGATGTTATTTGTTTTGAAGGTCTTCTCACAAATGTAGTTTTATCTGGATAGTTCCTCTGAAATTGGGGAACTGGGGAAACAAAAATCTGGGCGAGTTCCTGGAGCTCCTTCACCTTCTCCTGAAGGGCCTTAAAGAGTTCAACAGCTGCTGAACCAAGCAAAGCTTTGTTGTCCAATGGGGCATCCATGACTTTTGACAATGTCATTGGGGAGAGGCTGCAGCCTGAGCCAGGAATATCTCCTGTTGAGCATATAGCTCCTACAAATCCTTATGCCTAACTACAATTAACCTGCAAAGTATTCAAAACAAAATCCCTGACTTCCATGCCTGGGTAACACAACCAGCCCCAACATCAATGCCACCACAGAAACATGGCTAAAACCATACCTTAAATCTCAGAGTTACTTCCCCCAGGATTCGCATGCCTGTGCTCAGATAAACAGAATAAAAGAGGCGGAGGGGTAGCACTGTTCTACCCCAACACCTTCAACATTGTCCCATATAACTCAACTATACCTCACTTTTCTGCAGCAGAAATCTTAACCTTCCTAAAAATTAATGAATGCAAAAACCTCTGCATTATTGTCCTTGTACATTCCCCCTGGCAATAATATCTCCATACTAGAGGAAATCCTAGCTTGGACATCCAACAACATAACTACAGAAATAATAATTCTTGACAATGTTAATATAAATTCGTTGGAGGTCACACAGCAACACTCCTCCACACACATCAACCTTTTTAATTACAACCAGCTAATCACTGATATTACCAGACCCAACAGAAACAACAGCTGTGGGACAGTCTTAGACTGGATCATGGTCCCTGACCCTAAAAAAATCTTCTCTGCAGGAACTCTACCAAACAGTATCAGTGACCACTTACTTGCCTTCATAATATCCAGCAGGAAAATGAATGTCTGTGGGACCTGGGTATTCAAGCTCCTATGCAGAGGAGGAAAAATGTCCACGAATAAAATACCCTAGGGAAGCCAAGAATAAATGGATGACCAGGTAGGCTGCCTTAATAAAGGTATGGTGGGATGTCGGTGAAGAAGCTGGGCTACCGGTAAAGCCTTGAGAAAGGCTGTATGTACCCGAGCGCTTGTGGTTAAAGGCTGAGTAAAGCCTTTAGAAAGGCTTCGTATATAGGTCATAGTTCTGGCTGGTCAGGTTGCCTGCTGAGTGGAACCGCTAGTGTGAACGCTAGAAATCAAAGATGAAACACACAGAAAAAACAGGCAAAACAATGTAAATGTGGCTCGGCTAAGGAGCTCTGCTCGCCGTGGTGGCAAAAAATCAATGTAGTCGAAGTTCAGATTCTAGAAGGTCGTACTTCATTGAAGAAAAAAGTACCAGAAGTACAATCGCCATCTAAGTGTAGTTCCTTAATGGAAAGAGTGATCCTGAGGATTTCCTTTTATAAGAGTACCTGGGGGTGTGTCAGTGGGAGCCAATCAAGTGTGGGTGAAAAAACCTTTATTGTGATTGGGCACGCCAACTTGACATCACACCTTACAATCTGATAGGTTAGATACCCTGAGCCAGCTCATACATGGTTATTAGAATCACTCTAAACCTACAATAGTGAAGTTCGGAGATTAGTTAAAATTAGCTAAAAAAAATGTAGTTAACTAAAAATAGACTTGCTGGAAAAAAATCAACCCTTGCTGGTAAAATACATTGTTAGGCTGCACTTTTTGAAATCTTCATCAGCATGGTGGACGACCTAAAAGAGCATAATAAGCAAAGCCGAGCGTACTAGAGAAATAGTAACAACATGTATGTAAAATAACATGTATGTAAAATAAGAAACAGGCTAGAAAACCAAAAAATAAGACCAAAATAAGATACAGAAACTAAAAAGAGAAACAAAATAGTGAAAAATTCTTAAATAATGGCTATCAATAGAAACTAATGTATTAAGATATGGAACTGAATGAGGGCTATTAATTAAAAAAAAATCTTAAAACGGCACGGATATGTAACCTGAAAACCTAGAAAGACACGAAAAAAGTAATACTTGGTCTTGGTAAAAATTGGTCTTATTTTTTTGTTTTCTAGCCTGTTTCTTATTTTACATACATGTTGTTGCTATTTCTCTAGTACGCTCGGCTTTGCTTATTATGCTCTTTTAGGTCGTCCACCATCCTGACGAAGATTTCGAAAAATGTAGCCTAACAATGTATTTTACCAGCAAGGGTTGATTTTTTTTCCAGTAAGACTATTTTTAGTTAACTACATTTTTTTAGCTAATTTTAGCTAATCTCCGAACTTCACTATTATAGGTTTAGAGTGATTCTACTAACCACATATGAGCTGGCTCAGGGTATCTAACCTATCAGATTGTAAGGTGTGATGTCAAGTTGGCGTGCCCAATCACAATAAAGGTTTTTTCACCCACACTTGATTGGCTCCCACTGACACCCCCAGGTACTCTTATAAAAGGA
Organism: Protopterus annectens; assembly: GCF_019279795.1. Classification (NCBI taxonomy): domain Eukaryota; kingdom Metazoa; phylum Chordata; order Ceratodontiformes; family Protopteridae; genus Protopterus; species Protopterus annectens. Next base: position 175,973,369 of record NC_056748.1, read on the forward strand.
AATCCCCAGGATCACTCTTTCCATTAAGGAACTACGCTTCGATGGTGATTGTACTTCTGGTACTTTTTACTTCAATAAAGTACGACCTTCTAGAATCTGAACTTCGACTACGTTGATTTTTTGCCACCACGGCGAGCAGAGCTCCTTAGCCGAGCCACATTTACATTGTTTTGCCTGTTTTTTCTGTGTGTTTCAGCTTTGATTTCTAGCTGTCACACTAGCGGTTCCTCTCAGCAGGCGACCTCACCAGCCGGAACTACGACCTGTATACAAAGCCTTTCTAAAGGCTTTACTCAGCCTTCACCCACAAGCGCTCGGGTACGCACAGCCTTTCTCAAGGCTTTACCGGTAGCCCAGCTTCTTCACCAACATCACACCGTACCTTTAAGGCAGCCTACCTTGTCATCCATTTATTCGTGCCTTCATAATATGTAAAACCACCTCCCCATTACATAGACATCACTACCAAAACAACAGGGACTTATCACATTTTTGCCCCACAACCTTTACCAATTCTTTAAAACAGTGTTAACTGGCATCCCTTAAAAATACTTCCTCTAGAGGAAGCAGTAGAATTTTTCAACTCTACTTTCCTTAATATCTTAAAAAGCCTTGCACTACCCCGGATAAAACGTGTAAAAACTAGACAAGCACCATGGCTCATAAGAGCAACCAAGCTACACAGGGCTTCTAGAGATAAAGCCTGGAAGCTTTGGCATAAGTACAAAAACCTTTCTGATCTTTTAACCTACAGACACCTTTGCAACCAACTTAAGCGTCTAGTTATTAAAGACAAAAAAGACCACTACCATAACTTACAAAACCAGCAAAGATTAAATCCAAAACATTTCTGAAGCTCAATTAATAGCCTGCTATCCACCGGGTCAAACCATAACCCCTGTCCAAATCCTGAAAAAAACCTATTGAAATAGCCGCACTCGTCAACACATTTTATTAACATCATAGATAATCTCACCTCCAACTTCTCTTAAAATTATCCTAAGCTATCAGACCCCCCAACTACAAATACTGCCTCACCCAACTCATGTAACTTCTCATTAGCACCTATCCCTACAGCCACTGTAAAGAAACTACTTCTTAAACTAAAACCATGTAGTAATGCCCCTGACAACTTGCCCCAGAATTTCTTCAAAAAGTCGCAAACTCCATTGTCTACCCTTATAAATAGGTCCATCCAAGAATAATACGTTCCCACCATATTGAAAAAAACATTCAGCCTCCCACTCCACAAAGGTGGAAACAACAAGGACATTTCCAACTTTCGACCCATTGCCATTCTCTCTCCCCTCTCAAAGATCCTTGAGAAATGTATTCACAGCCAACTCCAAAACTTTCTTTTAGAAAATAACCTACTGTCAGCTATCCAGCATGGTTTTAGACCTGGACATAGCACTACTACAGCCCTTGTATCCTTCTGCAACTCTGTCAGTCAGGCTCAAGATGCCGGAAAACTTGTCTCCTCACTATTTCTTGACCTTTCTAAAGGCTTCGATATTAGCCTTTGATACTGTCTCCCATTCTCTTCTTCTTAGAAAACTATCCAACTTAGGAATCTCTCCCTCCACCCTGCACTGGTTTTCTAACTCTCTCACAGACAGGCAACAAGCCACTACGTGGCAACACTCTTTCGCTCTCCTTTTCTCAATACCACCACTGCAGTACTGCCAAGGATCCATCTTAGGACCTCTGCTTTTCAGCATCTTCATTAGTGACTTCAACTCTATTCTCATTCAAGGCCAATATGCAGATGATTCCACTATCATCTGCAGGGCCAATTCTCCACCTGAACTCCTAAAACCCACCCAGTCAGCTCTTAACTCCACCGAAACATGGATGGCTAACAACCACCTTGCCTTAAACCCCCAAAAAACAAAACTTATGCTCTTCACCCCTAAAAAAAATTACTATAAACAAAAACTCTTTCTTAATCCACAGAAGTTGTCTTACAGACTAAACTTCTAGGTGTCACTCTAGATTAACACCTAACTTTCAATATGCACATACAAAACAACATTAAAAAAACACACCAGAAACTAGGCATGCTATACTGCCACAAAACTTTCCTTACTTATTCTTCAAAACTATCCATTGGCTCCAACTACCTGCTTCCATCTCTTCTTTATGGTGCTCCTCTCTTTGCCAACATACAAGCCAGTCTTAAATATAAACTAGACTCATGCTATGACAAAATTGCCAAGTTTGTCACTAACAGACGACACTTATCTCACCACTGCACCTCTCTTCATCTACTAGACTGGCTGGAACTCCCTCAACACCTTACATACATACAGTTAACAACTGCCCAAATTAATATTCAATCCATCTAGCTGCCCTGCCCTCTCTTCTCTACTTACACCATACCACCCCAACAAACCCCTCCACTCTGAAAATAGTATGCTCTTGCAAGGAAAAAGACTTAACCTCTCCACTGGTCAATTGCTCCACTCCTGTTCCACTGCTAGATTATGGAACTCTCACCCACCTCCACTAAGATCCATTAGTAATGCTGCTGTCTTTAAAAAAATCTCTGAGACATCATCTCTCCACCCACTAGCTATGCTTTTGTGATAGTTCCTCACAACCTATAACCTTACTTTCTCCCTCCTTCCACTTTTCCAACCTTCCTACCTACACCCTTCCGTCTTCCACTTTATCACACATCCCTAAATGATAATCTACATCCACATGTACTGTCTGTAGACAGATATATGTATAGTTGCTTTGCCTTCTTGATGTAACAAATATTAATTCCATTTGAAAGATTGTTAATAACTTTATTGTAACAAACTGAGTTTGTTGTTCAAAATGTATTGTATATTCTCTGGGGAGCTTTTCTCATTGGGCCTCCACTGAAAATGGGTACTTTTTGGCCCAGTGGACCATCCTGGTAAATAAATAAAATGAATAACTGACAGAACCTGAGTCTGCAGCTCTAGATGAAGCCTCTACTGCATCCTAACTGCACTTAATAAAGTGTTTAGTTACTTGACTGCAGGAATTTAAAATACTAGAAATTTTCTGCCTTGGCAGGGGAATCAGGGAAGTCACCCAATTGCTTAATAGCATCAGAAAGAAGGGCCAATGAGTATTTAGCCATGTGCGTCTGGTAGTTAATAGCTCTCACTGCTAAACTGCCAGACGTGTAAACTTTTTTGCCTATGCATTCCATTAATCTGCTCTCCTTGTCAGAGGGTAGGAGGTAGGTGAAGGTGGAGGGAAGGAATTTGGAGGTTTTATCTGCAGCCACTAAAACAGTGGCAGGGTATGCAGAAGGGCCCTTGAAAAAAAATTCTGCATCTTCAGGGACTTTGTAAAACCTGTCTGGGTGCTTAGGTGCAGGGTGTTGTGAATCTGGGTTTTGAGAGGCAGCCAGGAAGGCATTCAAAAAGGCAGGATGTACAAGAGGGACTGCAGACGGGTTAGGGGACTCCATACGTAAGAGGTCATAGTACCTCTTTTGAGTCTTAGTAACCTGGCTGTAGTCCTTCATCTGCACAACAGTTTCCCCAAAAGTAATGTCTTCCCCTGAAGAATATGTACCATTTGACTCCTCCTCTGGAGAAGCATAACCGAGAAGGGACAATTTGTGAAGTGTAAGTAAGAGATTCATCTCCTGAAGAATCCTCTTCTTCGGAGGATAGGTCAGTAACTAGTATACTCTTAGGGGTAGAAGCTGAAGGTGCCTGGGTATAAGCAGAGGTCTGGCATAATGCAAGGAAGGCATTAACTAGGCTTTGAGTAAAAGCCTGCCAGTCAGGTGACTGGTTGGAAGGTACGGACGTCAGAGAAGAAGTGATATGCTTCGTCTTTTGAATCTTATTTTTGTGGGCCTCCAACATGGATGTGTCTGTGATGCGATGCAGGGACAGAGGGCCGGCCACTGGCAGGCACTCCACAAGGTCTGAGATAACATCTTCCGGACATTAATTTGGGAAAACCCACGTGGGCCCTCGGAAATAATAAGCCTAGATCCCCCTCTGGTGCCCGAGTCAGATGCCTGCGAATCCCTGTGGGACGTGTTGGTGGCTTCCTTGATGGCTTCGGCCTGGGTACCCATCAGTGGAAGATCCGTGGATTCTGACTCAGACTCTGGGCTTTCACTGGCCTTGAGAGGTACGGCTGGAATAGAGGGTGCAGTTATTGGATCAGGCTGCGATATTTTGGCCTTTTTAGTGGGTGGCTCTTCCAAGGTTCCCAATGTTAGGTCTGCATCTTTAGTTAAATGTTTTAAGTGCTGGTTCTCAAGGTATAAATTTAATGCAGCAAGACGACTCCTGAGGGTTTTGTGGACAAAGGCTTGACAGATTTCACAAGTGGTGTGGTCGTGGTCATGGCCTAGACAGAAGTCTTTATGTGGAATCTGCATTCCACACCGACACTTGCCCGTTTTACCTGACATGAACACAAAACACAGTAGCAAAAGAAAAAAACAAAACCCCCTATGGGGTACTTATCTGAGAATGGACAGCACAAAGAAACTTCTGCAAGTGAGCGACAACCGTAGCTGGTAGTCACACAGGCAGCAGAAAAGTTCTGATATAGGTGCATGCTGACTTCTGTTTTATACAAGTCTGTTTACCGCTGACATTCGCTGAGAGACGCGGGACGACACACACACACACACCTTCTCAGTAGCAACTATCTTTTGTAAAATGGCCAGACGTACGAGTCGACCAGAGGCAGAGTCCCTCATGCTTTGTCTACAGCAGCATATGAATAGAAAGACATTGAAAGGTGACATATTTCATCTCTGGAAGTAATATTCTTAAATATCCACTCTGTTTCTTTTAAAGCCTTGCAACTAATTATCTGACCAAGATGTTCACAATATAAGTTAGTCAACATCATCACATATTTATAACTGTTCATTTCTAATAAGACAAATAACAGTTTAATTGTTTTCTATTAATTTTATCCTTACTAAACTGTAAACCCATCCTATTGGACTAACAGCCAATTTTAGAAATAAAGGAAGTAATAGTATAATCAACAACACTATTAGGAAATAAACCAACTTTACAGTCAGTCATATTTACAATTCCAATAGGATTTGTCTACAGGTACTGTACTAAAGACAACGTTAAAAAGGACTGACCCCAACACTGATCCTTTGGAAACCCCTGCTAAAATATTCCTTGATGTCCATTTTATGTGTTGAACAGACACTACTTGTGATCTTCCTGTTACCCATGAAATAATACATATTGTTAAATATGGACATATATTTAGCTGCTTTAGATCACAGCATACTTATAATAACATTTCATCTGTGTTTTCCATTTTCATTCTTCCCCCAGATCTGACCTGGCCATTGCTAAAGCTTGTGGCAACCAAAAAGTCTCAAGATTCTCCCTTACCCATAATGTACCAACCCCCTAAGTTACCTCAGATCTTTTTTGCCGATTTTTGCCAGAAAGGAAATATTTACTATGCATAGAAAAAGGAGGGGGGAAATTGTATGGAGTTAGTCATACCTCTCAACCTGGAAACATCAAAAATCTGGACAAAAACCCATGAAAAGTAGGTACAACTGGCCAAAAATCGGGATGATGTTTAACATAAAATTTGCATACATAACCGTGTAACCCTGCCCACTCCAATGGAATTGTGGGATGCCAACATGAAGACTAAATAATAAATAATGGCAGACATTTGAATTGCAGACTTCATATCTATCAGAAAATGCATAATAATACAAAACCTGTTATTCTAGCAACTATCCAAGTTTATAAGAGCAGTATTTAAAATCAGTCTTTATTTTGGGGTCTTTGTCCCACCATTATTTTTGGCTTTCTCCAGATTTCTCGCGCTGAGAGATTGAGATGTATAGTACCATCTCAAGTCTAATTCTTTGCAATCCTTGCACAAAGCCACTACGTATCTGAAAAGGCTATTCATTACACAAAGGTTCAAAATACGAGCTGGGTAGCACATTACAGGAACGGGAAAACAAGAAGGAAAAAAACAACAGTATAAAAACAAGACCATCATCAGCCTCAGGACAATTCAGATTAAGTTTTAAGACTTTATCTACAAAACTACAACTATAGATCAACAGTACTGCCAGAAACAGCAAGGGTTACTACATTTTTTTTGTTAATTAATTAGAATGCAATCAGGTGGCTTAACAGCGACAATCAAGAAAATCTGACATCCTAGCAGCAGGTAAGGATACACAATCAAGGAAGACCACTTATATAGACATATCAGAAACGAGTGAAAAAAAAAAACTCCTACACAGCAAAACCAGAACAAAGAAAACCTGACTGAAATCAAGATCAGCCACTTAGGTACAACTCTCAGAGACTGAGCTCGAGTCAGAAATACATGCTTATTTCATGGACTGACTGCTGACTTTATTATCAAATAACTGCTTAAAGAAACAAGACGTATGACTTAGCAACGATCAGATTTGCATATCAGCTACTGTCACTATAGTGACACTTTACCTTTACTTAAGTTGTACTCCAAGGGTATATTAATTAAGTTCAGCCTCTGTATTCCAATACTATTTGGTAAAATACCCTACACTCTGCATCTCCACGTCCAGCCCTTTCCCAGTTTCTTCCCGTTGGAAAGTACAGTTGTGTACACTTACCATAAATGTAGATGTTCAAGTGTATTCACTGTTGCAGTCATTACATTTGGGTAATCTGCTGGCAGGTTGCCCTCAGTCGGCCTGATTAACAAAGTCTTGGGTCCTGTGTCAGTTGCTGTCCCATCTTCCATGGCATCAGGTCGGCAGGGGTATAAAACATGCAGCCGATGTCATTACCTCAATTTATCTTGCCCCAGATGTCAGGTGCCCCCCGAATGGGGAGTAAAATATAATTTAAATTACAGCAATATACCTCCAACCAAAAGCAAATACACCAAAAAGGCTTTTAAGCATAGTAACAGAAATTATAGGTATAGTCAGAGAAAAACAGGGGGCTGGAGGGAGGGTAACCAGGACTGCAACAGTGAATACACTCTAACATCTACATTTATGGTAAGTGTACACAACTGTACTATGCTCTTCGTGTTTCACTGTTGCAGTCATTACATTTGGGTAGATTCCCAAAGCCATGGTTGGGAGGATGGATTTATACAAGGATTTATATAAGGCCCTGCAAGACTGCAGTGGCAAAGCCAGCTCTGGATTTAGAGATAAATTGGTAGATGATAATGCTTGGTGAAAGTATGAACTTAACTCCAGGTAGCAGCTTGTAGAATATCCCTGGTAGGAACACCTCTGAGAAAGGCTGCAGAAGTAGATGCAGCCCTGGTGGAATGACATCTGATCCCCTAGGGGATAGGCTTTCCATGGTGCTTATAACAGAAATTAATGCAATGGCTTATCCATTTATAAATGGTTTGTTTTGAAATAGGCTTTCCCTCTGCCCCTGCAGCAAATGCTACCAGCAGTTGTTCAGATTTTCTTTTGAGTTTTAGTCCTGTCCAAGTAGAATCTCAGTTGTCTGTGCACATCCAATGAATGCAGAATCTGTTTCCCTTTGTTCTGTGGATTGGGAAAGACAATTGGCAAATGAATGGACTGATTAAGAGCACACTGGATACCACCTTGGGCATGAAGGATGGATTGATCCTGAGTGACACCCTGTCCGCATGAAAGATGATGAAAGGCTCCACTGCCATAAGGGCCTGTAACTCAGATATCTTTCTAGCTGAAGTGATTGCTAGAAGGAAGGCTGTTTTCCAAGAAAGAAATTTTAAGTCTGCAGTAGCAGCTGGCTCGAAAGGAGGCAGAGTGAGTTTCTCCAATATAAAGTTAAGGTCCCGGGCAGGGGTTGGAGCTCTCCTGGGTGGCCTCAAGTTCTTGGCTCCCCTGAGGTACTGCTTGAGCAGAGGATGAGAGAAGAGGGGAGGTTCTTTGTTATAATGAGCTGAAATGGCTGACGTGTGCATTTTAATGGAGGAAATAGACAGGCCCTTGTGAAACATCTGTTAGATATTGTAAAATCTGAGGTAAATTGGGCGCTGCTGTGCTCATTCCTTGAGATTGATTCCAAGCACAGAATCTCTTCCATTTGTCAGCATAAGATTTTCTAGTACTAGGTCTTCTCACCTCCAAGATGACATCCATCACAGGTTTGCTGAGGGATGCTAAGGGTGAATTTAAGTGATTAGCCAAGCTGCAAGGTTCAATGTAGGGAGCTGAGGGTGTAGAATCTGGTTCTCCTGCTGAGACAGTAAGGAAGGTGTCTGAGGCAGGTGCCATGGAGATATTTGTGACACACTGCACAGGAGCGGGTAACAGTGCTGGCGTGGCCAGTCTGGAGCAATCAAAATCATTCTTGGTTTGTCCTGTTTGACTTTTAACAGAACTTTGCAGAGTAGAGGCAGAGGGGGAAAGGCGTAGACTGAAAGGTTTTCCAGCTGAAAGACAGAGCATCCACTTTCCAGACTTTTCTGGGCTCCCCCATTTGCTTGTCAACATGTTGAAAATCTGTGGTTCCAGTCTCCACTCGTGTGGGTCCATGAGATTTCTGCTTTGTCCGTCTGCCAGGGTATTTCATTTTCCTGGCAGAAATTGAGCTTGTAGGTGCACTTGGTAGCTTAACGCCATGTTCCACAATGCCATGGCTAGTCTGCAGAGGGGGTAGGAATGTGTATCACATAAGCGTAGTGCTGTTCGTCTTTACCATTATTTGTCCTGGAAGAATGTAGTCCTTGAAGGCTGTCAGGGCATTCTGTACAGCTAACATTTCTTTTTGATTGATATGTAAGTGCAATTGATGTGTCTGGATTTGGCTTGAGAGGATCTGGAAGGCGCTGGAAAGGACCAATTATTGGTAGGCCAGGGCCTACTAAATCTTGGAGGTTGCACTTGTAAGAAATCTTTTACAGTTTGCATAAATTTAGCTTTATCTTCCATATTTTTTAAAACTTCTTCAGCCTTATTGCCAAACAGGCAGTCCTGATTTAAAGGAGCAACCAACAATTTTGCTTTAACATGATCAGGCAGAGATTGCTCCTTAAGCCAAGCATGCCTTCTAAGCACAGACCCAGTAACAGCAGCCCTGCAAGAGGCTTCTAAAGAATCAAAACCACATTGCAAAAGTATGCTTTCCAACTTGTTCAGCAAAACGCAATAAATCCTGTAAATCTTTATTTTCCACACAGTCAGAAATCAACATTTTCTGTTTAAGCAGTCCAATAATATGCTGTTGATATTTTAACATATGAAATTGGCAGTTTAAAGCCCTGATAGCCAAGGATGCAGAAGTATAAAGCTTTTTACCCCATCTATCCAGCACCCCGGAGTCTCTATCAGAAGGGGTAGGATTTTTAGCAGTAGAAGCCTTAATGTCCTTAGGCCCTTGAGAAATGGTTTCAGGATCTGCAACAGAATTTTTGAAAAGGAACTTGTGGGACTCAGGAACCCTGTAGTATCTGTCTGGTTTACAAGGAGCTGGAGGCAGGGAATCAGGGGCCATACTGGATTCCAAAAACACATCATCAACAATGTCTAGTACAGGAGGTATAGCCAAAGGCCTATGCTGAGGTAAAAGAAGAAAATCCCTAAGCCTCTTTTTTGAATCAGAGAAATCCTGACTCCCAATGAAAATGTTACCGTAAGGTATGTAAAGTTTCACCAAAAGAGAAATCCTCAGGGGGGGAAGCAGAGGGAATGGAATCCTCTGCATCAGAATCCTCATAAGTAGGTATGGACAAATCCAGGTCATTAGAAGAGTCAGAAGAAACAGAATCCTGATCAGAAGATTCATTGTCAAGCTCAGGCCTAGGCCTCTTGGGGGGGGGGTTGACTACCCCTGATTAGAGCAGTTAGATCTTCAGCCATTTTGATCATTTGTTTTTTAGGCATAGGGGCCTGAACATGTGGCCTGGGCGTCAGTTTTTTCGACATAGATTGAGATTTAGGCCTTAGTATTGAAGGTGGAGTTGGTTTGATATGCAAGTCTGTAGGCCAGATTACACCCTCAGATGCTGGTGCCTGCACAGCGGCTACGGACCCATCCAAGGTACAGACATCCATGGGTTCCATAGGTGAAGTATCTCGCGGCATACAGGACTCTGAATGAGTCTCAGTAGAGGCCTGCGAGTCAGACGTAGCGGGTATCAGGGGCTGCGAAAGCGCCTCACTGAGTACCGGCGAATTGGCGACTGGCTTAGGAGAAGCATCGTCGGCAGTTTTGGACCTCAATGGCCTATCTCTGTCTTTATCTTTGCGTTTTTTCTAAATTCCGGTAGTCTGATGGCTAACCGACGTCATTTCAGGATAATTAAACCGAGAACCGAAATATTTAAAGGCAAAAATGTAAAGACGACGGATAGTGCGCTGATTAAATAAAGCACAAATAATAAATAATAACAAATAATACAGCAAGGTACGTCGTGGTCAGGGCCTATGCAAGGAATGCAGTACAGATGAAAATCTTTATGAGGTATTTGCTTACCACAAGTAATGCAATTATTAACTTTTACTGACATTGGTAAGGAGCAAGAAAAAGTTTCCCCAATGGGGTACTTAGCTTTAAGTTGAAGACTTCGGTTCTGAAACTCAAAAACGAAAATTTCAGGAGTCGGCCGACCGGCATTTGCAAACTGCTTCTGCTTCAGGCACCGCATGGCAAGAAAGACTGAGGTAATGATGTCAGCTGCATGTTTTATACCCCTGACGACCCAACGTCATGGAAGAAGGGACAGCAACTGACGCAGGACCCAAGACTTTGTTAATCAGGCCGACTGAGGGCAACCTGCCAGCAGATTACCCAAATGTAATGACTGCAACAGTGAAACATGAAGAACATCAGGCAGGAGTGTTAAATGTCACAATGAATTTCTGAGTACAGGCTAAGCTATACAGTGACAGTGGCTGTACTCAGTTTTATGGAATTTATCACTTTGTTGCAATATGAATGAAAAACCAACAGTTATGTAAATTAAAGTGCCAATCCATTTCATTACTCTTTGCTTAAATGAACTATATTGAGAAACGTAATATGTGCTTAAAGTGCCCAGTTTCATCTATGTGTGGGCAGAAGCATCTACATTATCTCAACACTGAATGTTCTCTTTTATTTCTGTAAGGGTTTTGTCTGGAATATTTCCATGACTCGACTCTGCTTTAGCTTTACCATGTCTGTTTAAAATACTCATATTAGTAGCCGTAACCCACAACCAACTGTGAGCGGTCTTCGAATCAAATCAAAGGTAATGTGTGATGCACTGAAAACCGACAATACACAAGTAATATGTGTGTGTGTGTGTGTGTGTGTGTATAAGATGGAGTAAATAAATCTATTACAACTAGTAACTTGTATCACACGATTTTAGCTTGGCAATCCTACCAGAAGTAGTTACTTTATAATTAAAGTGCCATCACTTAACATAGACAAACTACTATACTATCCCCTCTGCACAGAGATATGATAACACCATAAAAATGTCACCTGGTGGGGAAATATGGAGTGTTACAGACAGTGTTAGACTTGTTTAAAGCACTGCTTAATTGCTTACTTCTATTTTCACAACAGTCCTGCCCCCAGTCTCCAAGTCCGACAGGCAGTCAAGCACTGCCTCATGAAGCTGACGTCAGCCATAACTTAAAATTTTAAATAAAAAAAAAATGGGAATTGAAGAGGCCACTCAGAAATTCATGGCACCCCATTATTTTGCCCTCAAAACCGGTAAATACTGAGGAATTCAGTACGGGTGAGACATATGGAGTACATACATAAAAATGCATATAGGGGTATGGTAGAGGTGTTTTATGAGAGTATATATTTTTCCCAATAACCTGCATATACAATAAATACTGTGAGCCCTATAGTTTATGAAGTTGCACAGAATGCGACTACACAGTGATGTTCATATTCTCTAACTACACACATTCAGTCAGTAGTAAATTAACTAGTTATTACACATTCTTTGGCGTCAGTGTGTTGTATTGTAAGGTTCTTTCACTATTTAGCAAAGCATTGTGTTTTCTGATTGTTCCGAGAGCTTTGAGGCTTTCAACAGTATGTGTTAGGGGATCGTAATGACATGTAGAGTTTAAACATATTAGTTTTAGTTAGGTATGTACATGCATTCAGAGTAATAGGTTTTAAATGTTATAGTTCTGTAAGATGTTGTAGTTTGTGTATTACGTAGTTCATGTTCTTGTCTTTTTAAAATATATCATGTGACAAATTCTATACCTAACAACCAATAACAAGCAATGGGAAGGTTTTTAAACAAGTTTTAAGTATTTTTATATTTTGTAACAAGAGTCTGAAGAAGCCTTTGGCGAAAGCGCTTACTCTATGGAATAAAAGCTTTATTTGGTACACTTGAGTGCATTATCGTGCTTTGATTTATAACTTACTCAGCGTTTTATTGCCATCAGAGGATCACGCGTAAGGTGTTTGGTCTGCATTTACATATTTTTGGCGTAGGATCCTCGTCTCAACTGAGAGTGGCACTGCATTGGGATTGTTTATTTTTTACATACATAAAAAGACTATATCTGGAGCTCAGTGCAAAGGATAAATATGTCCCCTAAAGACTCATTGTTCTAGAAGTTTGAAAAGGGTGAGGTTGGTGGTGGGGAGTTGAGGAAGAATGAACATGGACAACACAGATGGAACATTATGGTAAAGTACATCATTTTTTTATCTGATGTTGTCAATTTTCATTCTATCCTCAACTAATGGCACAGAGCCCCTAAAATCCTGGTTGCACTCAAGGCAGGATTGTTCTTGAGCACAGTTATACCAAAAGATGCTCTACCCTCTCAAGACCAGATCCAATTTGTAATGAGTAACAAAGGTATGGGGAGTAGCCCAAATAGCTGCTGTACATATGTCGACCTGTTCTGGAAGGAAAAACTGAAGATGTTGCCATGGATCTAGTTGAATGAGCTTGTACTGGTTGTGGTAATGTAACACCCAATTTTATTTTTAGAAATAAATGATATTAACATGCATTTTTATAAGTAAATGATATAAAATCAGTTAGTCATCTGGCTAAGGTTACTTTGGCAACTGGTTTTCCCTATTTCAAGTCTGCAAAGGAAAGAAATAACTGGTCTGTTTTTCTTGTAACTTTTGTTCTATGCAGGTAAAAACATAATTGTCTGTGAACATCCAGTAAATGTAACAAGTATTTGCCTTTGGTAGTAAATCTGGGGGAAGAAAACTGGCAAATTAATGGATTGATTGATACTGGATTCTGACACCACCTTGGTTCATAATCTAACTATCCTTGTGGAAAATCAAGTATGGAAGTTTTGAAGACAATGCTTGAATTTCTGAAATTCGTCTAGCAGATGTAGTGGCTGCTAGAAGAAACATTTTCCAAGTAAGATATTTCAGGTCACACTTAGCTGCTGGTTCAAAGGGGGAATGTATAAATGCCTGCAGTACCAGACTGAAGTCCTGGGGGGGGAGTAGGGTCTTTAAAGGGAAATCTTAAAAGCAGAGTGCCTCTCAAGAAAGCTCTGCACAGCTTATGAGAGGCTACTGACGAATCTTCAAAACCAATGTGAAAGTTTGATACTGCTGCTGACTGGACTTTTATGGTTAAAGAGCTAGCTCCTTCTTTAAAAAGAAGGGCCACAAATTCAAGGATGTTATGTACAGGAGCTGAAAAAGGTTCAGCATGATTTAGATGTGGCCAATACACAAATCTTTTCCATTTAATGGAATAGAGTTTCTGCGCTGAAGGCTTATGTGAAGACAAAAGTATATGTTGGACAGGAAAGGCACCATAGGTTGTCTAGGTCTTAAGAAAACTGGAAAAGCCAGGCTGTTAGCTTGAGGTTTGATGTCTGGCTGGATCATGCCTGTCAGGTGAGACAGGAGGTCTGGAATTAGATCCAGAATCTATGGCTGGTGAAGGGCGCGAGTCCAAAGGAAGGGGAACCAAACCTGTTGAGGCCAGAAGGGTGTAATGAGGATGAGTTTGCTCTTCAACATGGCAACTTTCTGTAGGAATTTTAGGATTGGTGGATAGGTGTACAGTAGACCGGGGGGGGGGGGGCACACACAATCTTGAAGTACAGGATCCCTTGGTAATTCCCTCTGTGGGGGGATTAGGACAAAAGTAGTTGCTGCATTTGTTGTTTAAGGGAGACACTAAAAGGTCACAGCAACGTTGGCCCAACTGACAAAAAATCATTTCTGTCACGCTCTCATTAAGAGACGACTTGTGAGGTAGAATATACCTGCTCAAATTGTCTGCTATCAAATTGAACTTCCCCAGAATGTGCATTGCTATGAAAAAGCGGTTGGATGAGATCATCCATTGCCACACACTGACTGCTTCTCAACACAAGGGGTAAAGATCTGGTCCCTCCTTGTTTGTTGATGTACCAAACTACTGACATATTGTTTGTTTGAACTGCAATCATCCCTGAAGGAAGAGTATTCCGAAGAGCTTGCAGCACTAAACAATGCTCTCATCTCTAGAACACTGACATGCAAACTGGCCTCTTCGAGGGAACAAGTGCCTTAGACTGTTTTCCCCAGAAAATGCCTCACTCCCAAATCAACTAGGAAGTGTCCGTGGTCCCTATGGCCTTGGGCTGAGGGTGAACAAATGGACAGCTTTGTAGAACCTGATCTGATTGAATCCACCACCTAAGAACTCTCTGCACATGTGAGTGGTTCGAATCAGAGTTGACATGGTTGATAAAGTATCGACCATTGTGTTTCTATCATTCACTGCAGAATCCTCATGTAAAATCTGGATAAAGGTACTAGTGTTACTGCCACTGACACTGATCCCAGAGCCTGAGGGAAAAAGAGGGCTGAAATCTTGGTACTGCAGATTATTCTTCTGACCTTTTATCTTATAGCTTGCACCCCTTGTGAGAGGCAGAGAAGCTATAACTGACTTTGTGTTGAACAGTGCTCCTATGAATTCTACAACATGAGTTGAGACTTTTCATAGTTTATGGTTATCCCCAGATGAGAACATGTCTGGAGAACCTGCTCTTGATCTTATTAACTGATGACTGGCCAAGTCGTCTAGATATGGAAACACCCAGAATCCTTGCAGTTTCAAGTGAGCTGCTACCACTGCCATATATTTGGTGATCACTGAGGCCAAAAGGCAGAACTCTGAACTACCAATTGCTGGTTCCCAGCTGGAAGAGCAAGTACCTTCTGGGTTGTTTGTTCATGTTTGTGTGATAGTAAACATCCTAAAGGTCTATCGAACACATCTAGTTATCCTTGCCCAGAAAGGGGAGAATGGACTGAACCGTGACCATTTGAAACGTGGTACATCGCACTGACTTGTTTAAGCTGCTGAGATTCAAAACTGGTCTCCAGTCCCCTATTTTCTTTGGCACTAAAAAGAACCTTGAGTAAGTTCCAGATTCTATTTGGTCTGGCGGGACCTCTTGGATGACTCTTTCTAGCAGCTTTTGTATCTGAATTGCTGCTTGTTCCCTCTGACTTGGTGAAACATTAGGAATTTTTCTTGACATTGGAAATGGAAGGGAAAAGGGTATCATATAACCTCTGAAAATAATCTTCAGCACCCGAGTATCTTTTATGTCTAGCCAGGCTCTCTGGCACAGGGATAATTGACCCCCGATTGCCTCCAGAGTTGGACAATCGGGCCTCCTTTCAGGAGCACTGGTAAGGTCTTGTCAAAGAAAGAATCTCTGGGTCCCTGGTTTTGTGGGCCACCTCTGCCACGGGGCGGCATCGACCATTGGATTTCTCTTCTCTGTCCCTTGGGGAATTTCCTCCTTGTGTGTCCTGGAAAGGACCCTAGGATTTCTTGAAACACATCTTATCACCTCGTTGATCATAGAAAAGGATCTTTGAGGGGTCACAAAATGTACACCCACGGCAGGTAGGGTCTTCTCAGTCTTCTCACACCTGAACAATGTATCCTTTACCTTGGAGCCAAACAAAGAAGTGGCGTCAAAAGGATCACTGATGAACGACAACTTGAAGGGCTCTGCAAAATCACATAAGCGCATTCAGGCATGTCTCTTGATGGGAATGCCTGAATCCGCTGCCCTTGTTGTTCCTTTGGCTATATGCAAAACAAGCCTAATATAGAAGAATTGAAAATAAGACTGCACGGTAACGAACTGAGAAGTCATGGATGATTGGACCTCTTCAGAAATGGATCCTGACAGGGGATTTGATAATTCCTTAATCAAATCCCTCTGTAAGCTAGTAAAATGTGTCAAATAATTCAGCAACCTTAAAACAAAGGTCGCTGAAGCACAGACATGCTTCCCAAACCAGTCCATACAACTTGATTCCCTGTTAGGGGGATGAACAGTGGAACTCTTCTCGGCAAGCTCCTTTTTGGTGGCCACTGCCACAACCCTGGCATCAACAGGCACATCTTTTTTTATAATGGTTTATCAAAAGGTGGTGCCATAACCTTGTCAGGTATCCTAGTCATTGGTTCAGCTGTGTTGGGTTCCTTTTACACCCGCTGAGAGACTAACTCAATAAAGCTCATCAGCGGGCGGAGTAACTCGGGAGGTAGACGGGCCACTACTGAAACCCTCCAGGAATACAGACTCCTTGGATAAAAGGGTTGCTGGAAGTCCAGCCACCTCTCTGCTTTAGGACCTTGAGGATGTATCCAGATGAGACATTTTTACAAGGTGGCCATGGGGACCCTTCACCTTCATTGAAGTCTATCTTCATTGACCAACTCATCTGTGGAGTCCAAGTGTTTCCTCTTACACATCTTCTTTTGGGGGACCTCCTCAATGGGATGCTCAGGGGCGGTATCGGAAGAAATCAAGATACCCTGCTGGGATTCCTGGGAGTCTCGGACTGGCTGCCCCTGTGGCAAAGAATGAAGAGTCTCTGAGCGCAGAGATATCAAGGTAGAAAGCTTAGGATACAAGGGGGTTGGATCCATCCATTCTGCCAAGACAGAGAAAACCCTCTTCACAGCTTTGAAGGCAGGCCGCTCCAGAGAAAGGGAAGACCTCAGATCCGAGAAGACAAGCTTTAGGATCGCAGTCCTCCCCTGCTCTGAAACCAATCACTCCAAAGTGGAAGCTGGAGCCGAGCCATCTAGTGCCAAGGCTCCAAGCTGCAGAGACGGCTCAGAGAGCTTTGCAGTCAACTCCAACACCTCAGATCTGACAGGGAAGCTTCAATTCTGAGAGCTCTCTGGATCTGACAGAACCTGAGCACTCAGAGTAAGCTTCAGAATAGAAGATACCACTATCTCTGGATTTGAGCCAGATGAGGCCATATGGCTTGGATCCAGGGACTCAGACAGTTGAAAGAGTCAGAGTAGGAAAGTACAGTTGTGTACACTTACCATAAATATAGATGTTAGAGTGTATTCACTGTTGCAGATATTACATTTGGTTTATCTGCTTGCAGGTTGCCCTCAGTCGGCCTGATTACCAAAGTCTTGGGTCCTGCGTCGGTTGCTGTCCCTTCTTCCATGACGTCAGGTTGTCAAGGGTATAAAATATGCAGCAGACGCCATTACATCAGTTTTTCTTCCCCAGATGTCAGGTGCCCCCCTAATGGGAAGCAATTAAACATAAAAGCACAAAGATATACCTCCAACAAAAAAGTAAGTAGACCAAAAAGGCTTTTAAGCATAGTAAAGGAAAGTAGAGGTACAGCCAAGAGAAGTTAGGGGCTGGAGGGAGGATAACCAGGACTGCAACAGTGAATACACTCAAACATCTACATTTATGGTAAGTGTACACATCTGTACTATGTTCTTCGTGTTTCACTGTTGCAGTCATTGCATTTGGGTAGATTCCCAAAGCTATGCTTGGGAGGAGGAATTTAGATAGCATTAGCGCCAACTATAAGGCCCTGCCAGACTGCAGTGGCAAAGCCAGCTCTGTATTTAGAGAAAATTGGCAAATGATAATGCTTGGTGAAAGTATGTACAGAACTCCAGGTAGCAGCTTCTAGGATGTCCCAGGTAGGGACACCTCTGAGAAAGGCTGTAGAGGTAGATGCAGCCCTGGTGGAGTGAGGTCTGATCCCCTGGGGATAGGTTTTTCATGATGCTTACAGCAGAAATGAATGCAATGGCTTATCCATTTAGAAATGGTTTGCTTTGAAATAGCCTTCCCCTCTGCCCCTGCAGCAAATGCCACCAGCAGTTGTTCAGATTTCCTTTGAGGTTTAGTCCTGTCCAAGTAGAATCTAAGTTGTCTGTGCATATCTAAGGAATGCAGTATGTTTCCCTTTATTCTGTGGATTGGGAAAGAAGGTTGGCAAATGAATCGACTGATTAAGAGCCACACTGGATACCACCTTGGGCTTGAAGGATGGACTGGTCCTGAGTGACACCCTGTCCGCATGAAAGATGATGAAAGGCTCCACTGCCATAAGGGCCTGCAATTCAGATACACTTCTAGCTGAAGTGATTGCTAAAAGGAAAGCTGTTTTCCAAAAAATAAATTTTAAGTCTGCAGAAGCAGCTGGCTTGAAAGGAGGTAGAGAGAGTTTCTCCAAGACAAAGTTAAGGTCCCAGGCTGGTGTTGGAGCTCTCCTGGGTGGTCTCAAATTTTTGGCCCCTCTGAGGAACTGCTTGAGCAGTGGATAAGAGAAGAGGGGAGGATCTGTGTTATAATGAGCTGAAATGGCTGAGGCGTGGATTTTAATGTAGGAAAAAGACAGGCCCTTGTGAAGCATCTCAGTTAAGTATTGTAAAATCTGAGGTAAATTGGGCGCTATTGTGCTCATCCCTTGAGATTGGTTCCAGGCACAGAATCTTTTCCATTTTTCAGCATAAGATTTTCTAGTACTAGGCCTCCTTGCCTTTAAAATGATATCCAGCACAGGTTTGCTGAGGGATGGTAAAGGAGAGATTAAGTAATTAGCCAGGCTGCAAGGTTCAGTGTTGGAAGCTGAGGGTGCAGAATCTGGTTCTCCTGCTGAGACAGCAGGGAAGGAGTCTGAGGCAGGTGCCATGGAGATAACCGTGATACACTGCGCAGGAGGGGGTACCAGTGTTGGCGCGGCAAGTCTGGAGCAATCAAAATCATCCTTGGTTTGTCTTGTTTGATTTTTAGTAATACTTTGGAGAGCTGAGGCAGAGGGGGGGGGGGGCATAAACTGATAGATTTTTCCAGCTGAAGGACAGAGCATCCACTTTCCAGGCTTGTTTGTGGGGAGTCCTTGTGCAGAAGTTTGGTAGTGCTGGGGAGAGGCAAACAGGTCTATATCTGAGCTCCCCCATTTGCTTGTCAACATGTTGAAAATCCTTGGTTCCAGTTTCCACTCATGTGGGTCCATGAGGTTTCTGCTTAGTCCGTCTGCCAGTGTATTTAATTTTCCTGTCAGGAATTGAGCTTGTAGGGGCACTTGGTAGCTCAAGGCTGTGTTCCAGAATGCCATGGCTAGTCTGCAGAGGGGGTAAGAATGTGTACCCCCCTGCTTGTTTATGTACCACATAACAATGGTGTCGTCCGTCTTTACCATTAGTTGTCCTGGAAGAATGTGGTCCTTGAAGGCTGTCAGAGCATTCTGTACAGCTAATATTTCTTTTTGATTGATATGCAGGTGCATTTGACTTGAGTTCCATTTGCCCTGAATGCACTTCCCTGCCAGGTGAGCCCCCCCATGCATAGTCTGATGCATCTGTTGTTAGGGTTTGGGCGGCAGGGGGTGGTGTGAAAGGTAGTCCCTTGTTTTGGTGGCAGGCCTCTGCCCACCAAAGGAATTCTACGCATAAGCAAGGTATGATAGGAATCATTGCTTCTAGGTCTTGAGAATGTTGACACCATAGGCTTTTTAGATACCACTGTAGTTTCCTCATATGCAGTTTTGCATATGGAATTAGAAGAATGCATGAGGCCATGAACTCCAAGGCTTGCAGTATTTGTCTTGCAGATAGCAGGGTTTTTGTGGCCACTTGTTTGAAGTAGGTTTTCAAATGAATTTGAACGAAAAAAAGTGAAGGCTTCCAAAAAGTCACAATAAATCCAATAGAAAGCCACAGTTATGGAGAAAAAATGAAACGAACTGTTCATATAAACTATTTCGCACGTTGCCAAAGTATCATAAACGCTTTAAAATCCACATGCGTTTTCGTCCTCGTATATCAGGACTTCATCAGATGATTAAATAAATCCCTTCATCTGTATTTATACCCTTTAAAAACAATTAATCCAATAACATTTCCCCATAGTATTTCAAACAGTCAAATCACTATTCAAGTGGGCTCATAAATATTCATTAGCTCCTGCATTTTACTCTATTAAATTCATATTTTCTAATCAAAACCTGTTTATTAAATAAAGTGAATATATAAATAATACATATAAAATCATTTCAAGTTTAAAATACTTTAAATAAAATTATTCCAAAAATAAATACATTATTAAATACAAACTATTTTACTAATTTAAACTCATAGAGAATAGCACCATCTACTGACTTAACCTATTATTACCCTGTATTTATTTCTTTATTTTTTAGCAGCCTTTATTTTTAATAGAGGTAGTATGGAAAGGTGGTCATTTAAACATGGAAATCTACCTGCTTCCAGGGTTACTTGCCACCATAATTCTTTGTATTCAATTTTCTCCTCCCATATACCACCCCTAATATCATATTTAATTTGATCCAATACCAAAAAATAAAATTTATAACCTTCACACGTTCTAGAGTGTTTAAATAATGCATTTGTTTCCTTCCCTTTTGCAATGTCATACATGTGTTCATAAATTCTTCTTTTCAGGGACCTCTCCGTTTTCCCTACATAACATGAACCACATTTTTGACATACAGCAAGATAAACTAGTCCCTTTGTGTTGCAGTTATAATACCCTTTACTTTGAATCAATCTCTTTCTACTTTCCAAAAAAATCTCCCCTTTATTCATAATGTGTTCACACTGACTACACCTACCACATTTGAAGGTACCTACTTTCTTTCCAGATTCCTTAAAAAAATTGAATTGTCTACCACTATTTTTATTTTTATTTTATAGGTTCATAGGTTCATAGGTTAGTACTAGGCTAACTGCCCTTGCGAGCCATTTTAAGCCTAGCCAATTATCCCTCCTTGAGATTCAAACCCTGCACCTTGTGTTTGTAAGGCAAACACCTTAACCATTAGGCCACCCTCCCAACCCTAACATGTTTCTTATACTACATGAGTTTTTATAAACCACCTTTGGTAATGATTTGGGTAAATCTTCCAAATCAGTAAGGGAAGCAAATTTTCCCACTCTTTTTGAAAAATACCTTTTATACCATAATTAGTTGCGTTATATTCCAAGACCAAGGCATGTTGGTAAAGGTCTGTATTTCCCATCTCTTTATTCCCTATTTCATGATTTTCTTTCTCATTATTGTCTATAGTACCCTTAATAGGTTTAAATCTACTTCTTCTACCATTTATGACTTCTGACTTAATATTTTTAATAAATTCCTTGGGATATCCCCTATCAAGAAACATTTGATCAAGTAATTCACATTCCAAATTAAAATCATTCTCCAAACTAGTCATTCTGCACCCTCTCACAAATTGTCCCTTCACTATATTTCTTTTACAGCGTAACGGGTGTGCACTGTTATAGTGAAGGAAGGAGTTACAAAATGTATCTTTCCTATGTACCCTTGTTTCAAATTCATTGTTTACTTTGTAAATTTCTAAATCCAAGTATTGAAGAATGTCATAAGATTTTTTATAAGTGAACTTAAGAAAGTCAGTGGTATTACTTATGTATATCATAAATTCTTCAAATTTTTCACTACTTTCTGTCCAAAAAATAACTATGTCATCCAAAAATCTATGATACAAAGACCAGCAAGACTTATATTTGGAGTGTAGAACAAAAGTTTCTTCCCATTTAGCCAAAATAATGTTAGCAAAGGTAGGAGCACAAGCAGCCCCCATGGATACTCCTTGGACTTGTTGGAAAAATTCGCCATTAAAAATTAAAAAATTATTCTTCAAAACTATATCCATGAGTGCTGTGCTCACTACCTTTTCATTATGAGACATAATTTTGTCTTGAAAAATCACTTCCTCGAACATTTTCATGCCTTTATCATACGGTATACAGGAAAACAATTAAATAATATCTATAGTAACAAATAGCAAATTGTCTGAATAATATTCAGATTTAATTTTTCTTAACAAATCCCAGGAATCCCTTAAAATAACCTTATTCTGGACCCAAATATGCTTAGTTTTTGTATCCACATATTTAGCTAGTGGCAAGGTTTTAGATCCGTCAGCTGATACTATTGGCCTAAGGGGTGGATCATCAGGTTTTTTATGAATTTTAGGAATTCCGAAAATAATCGGAATTTTTGGTTTTTCTACTTTCAAATATGCATACATTTTCCCATCAATCAGTCCTTCCTGTAACATATCTTGTAATTTAATATCAATCTTATTATATGCCAAATTAATTTCATTCTTGGAAACACAAGCATATTTAGATTCATCTCTTAAAATTTGATTCATTTTTCCTTCATAGTATATAAAATCCATAATAACTATCCCCCCGCCTTTATCTGGTTTCATAATTCTGACTCTGGAATTAGATTTTAGTTTTTCCAAGATTGTATTTTCGTCCTTACTCAAATTAGTTTTATATTTGATTTTTCTTTGTACATCCCTTATTTCTTTTTCCAAAATGAGTTCAAATTTTTTTAATTGTGGATGTAATGGGGGGTTGTAAATGGATTTACCCATTAGAACTTGTGAATTTTGCCTAGTTCTGCTTGTATTGTTCTTGGCATATAATATCTCCAAATTTATTTTCCGAATAAACAATGTAATGTCTAATAAAGTTTTTGTTAAGTCCCCTTTAATGTACGGTATGTATTTAAGACCCTTAGCCAAAAGACTAAAATGTTCCTTGGTCAATGCAATATTACTAAAATTGTAGATGGAAAAACCTTCATACATATTTTTAAAACCTTCTACTGCTATATCCTGAAACTGGCTCAATCCACTTGGGTAGGGGGTATATGACTCTAGTATCTCCCCCCCCCCCTCGAAAATTTCCTTTCCTATTATTCTGTGGATAATGGAAACTTTCATCTCTAACCAAAGGGGGGAATTCTTGATTGTATTCATAATTGTTCCACCCTTCAAACTCTTGGTCAGTGTGATTATTACCTGTCTCTTTTTGGTTACATCTATACAAACTTTTTTTAAAATAAGGTGGCTTAGGGTAACTTGTGTTATTCTCATATTCCTATATGTCCCTCTTCAATTTATTCATTTTTCTATCAATTAAATCCTTACATTTAGTATCAATGTCCCTTCTGACCTTGTAGTACCTGTCTTTTTCTTCCTTTATACTAAAAATCAAATCATCCTTTATGTACGTATCAAGTTCATCTATTTCCTTCTGTAATATTTCCTGTATTCTAACATTCTCTTTAATTATTAACCTTAAAATTTCCAAACCACAATTATTAAAAACTTCCGATAATGCTTTATGAAACTCAGAGCCCACTTGCAAATTGTTGGGATATTTATATGTTCTTAAACCCTTTGGAACTATTTTCTTGTTAATACACTCGGTAAGGTAAGCGTTTTCAATACATAAAACTCGGTATTTTAACATTAGTTTAGAAATTTTGTCCATTTTGATGGAATATGAGTCAGTATTAGGAGGTCCCTGGGGAGCTCCGTTGTCCAGCTTAAAGCTGTATTTAACTTTGAGACATTCATTAGTCTCTTTAGCTCTCTGTTCAATAACAGTACCTGACTGTGCCAAAAAAGGCCTTGGTGTGTTCGATGTAAATACCAAGTTCCCTCTATCAGCGTGTTCATCGTCGAAAAATTCCACTTCGTTGCTGCCAAAAACCCTAGGGGTAACTTCCGGATTAAATGTTTCCCCATTCGGTTCAAGCAAGTCGCCAGCTTCAAAGTCATTGCCCATAAGCTCCCTTTTCCGCTTGTGTTTATGCGAAAATTACCCTTCGGTTCCGCTTCCTATGTTACGTGCAACATTAAATTTGTTTCCTACCATAGTTTAGCACAACGGAGTGAGTAAGTCAATCAATTCTGACAGCTGGCCAATCAATTTGCGTGACTGGCCCAGTTCGTCCTGCCCCTTAGCATCCGGAGTGTTATCTCTCTCCATAATCTCTCCACCAAGTAAAACTATGAACGAAAAAAAGAAAAAAAAAAAACTCCTTCCTTCACTATAACAGTGCACACCCGTTACATTGTAAAAGAAATATAGTGAAGGGACAATTTATGAGAGGGTGCAGAATGACTAGTTTGGGACAATTTGTGAGAGGGTGCAGAATGACTAGTTTGGAGAATGATTTTAATGTGGAATGTGAATTACTTGAGCAAATGTTTCTTGATAGGGGATATCCCAAGGAATTTATTAAAAATATTAAGTCAGAAGTTGTAAGTGGTAGAAGTAGATTTAAACCTATTAAGGGTACTATAGACAATAATGTGAAAGAAAATCATGAAATAGGGAATAAAGAGATGGAAAATACAGACCTTTACCAACATGCCTTGGTCTTGGAATATAACGCAACTAATTACGGTATAAAAGGTATTTTTCAAAATGAGTGGGAAAAATTTGCTTCCCTTACTGATTTGGAAGATTTACCCAAATCATTACCAAAGGAAAGTAGGTACCTTCAAATGTGGTAGGTGTAGTCAGTGTGAACACATTATGAATAAAGGGGAGATTTTTTTGGAAAGTAGAAAGAGATGGATTCAAAGTAAAGGGTATTATAACTGCGACACAAAGGGACTAGTTTATCTTGCTGTATGTCAAAAATGTGGTTCATTTTATGTAGGGAAAACGGAGAGGTCCCTGAAAAGAAGAATTTATGAACACATGTATGACATTGCAAAAGGGAAGGAAACAAATGCATTATTTAAACACTCTAGAACGTGTGAAGGTTATAAATTTTATTTTTTGGTATTGGATCAAATTAAATATGATATTAGGGGTGGTATATGGGAGGAGAAAATTGAATACAAAGAATTATGGTGGCAAGTAACCCTGGAAGCAGGTAGATTTCCAGGTTTAAATGACCACCTTTCCATACTACCTCTATTAAAAATAAAGGCTGCTAAAAAATAAATAAATAAATACAGGGTAATAATAGGTTAAGTCAGTAGATGGTGCTATTCTCTATGAGTTTAAATTAGTAAAATAGTTTGTATTTAATAATGTATTTATTTTTGGAATAATTTTATTTAAAGTATTTTAAACTTGAAATGATTTTATATGTATTATTTATATATTCACTTTATTTAATAAACAGGTTTTGATTAGAAAATATGAATTTAATAGAGTAAAATGCAGGAGCTAATGAATATTTATGAGCCCACTTGAATAGTGATTTGACTGTTTGAAATACTGTGGGGAAATGTTATTGGATTAATTGTTTTTAAAGGGTATAAATACAGATGAAGGGATTTATTTAATCATCTGATGAAGTCCTGATATACGAGGATGAAAACGCATGTGGATTTTAAAGCGTTTATGATACTTTGGCAACGTGCGAAATAGTTTATATGAACAGTTCGTTTCATTTTTTCTCCATAACTGTGGCTTTCTATTGGATTTATTGTCAAATGAATTCTGGCGTGAGGTAAGCCATCTGGGAAGTTGTATTCAAGCTTGCTCCCAGGAATATAATTTGTTCACAGGGTACCAGGTGTGATTTCTTTTTGTTTATGGTGTACCCCAGACAAGTTAGAACCCTTTTTACAAAGGCCACATGATTCAAAAGTATGTCCTGGCTTTCTGTATAAATTAGACAATCTTCTAAGTATGGGTATATCTGAATATTTCTTTGCCTGCAAAATGCAATAACTGGAGGTAGGCACTTTGTGAAAACCCTGGACGCAGTAAATAAGCCAAAGGGCACTGCAGAGAACTGATAGTGCGTGTAGCCTGCTTTGAAGCTAGTGTATCTTCTGCAAGATTCCCTGATTGGGATGTGCAGGTATGCTTCTTTTAAACATAGTGCTGCCAACCAGGCATCTTTGCCTAGCATAGGAAATAATTGGTGAAGAGTCAGCATCTTGAATTATGTAATCTCCAAAAAGGTGTTTAGAGTAGACAAGTCCAGGATAGAATGCCATGAATTGTCTTTTCTGAGTACCAGGAAAAGTCTTGAGTAGAAACCTTGTCCCTTTTCCTCTTCTGGTACCAGCTGAATAGCCCCCATGCTTAAGAGAGAAAGTATTAGTTTTTGGGCCTCTGTCTACTGATTTGGGGGTAGATCCAGCCACTCACTTGGTGTTGGCAACGTGTGGAAGTGAAATCTGTATCCCTGGGACACTATAGTTAAAACCCATTTGTCCTGGGTAATGAGTTCCCAATTCTTTGCATGAAGAGCAATCTTTCCCCCCAAAGGGACAGTCAGTTGAGAAGTGCTTGGAAATTTTAAAAGGAAGTCACTGAGACAGTTTACCATAGGGGGAGTCTTATTATTCCCAGACTTGAAAGTGGAGGCCCCCTACTGCTTAGTTCTACGAGTCCCCTGGGACTGAAACCTGGAGTTTTTACTGTGTCTGGGTTTGGCTTGAGAAGACCTGGAAGGGGCTGGAAAAGACCAATTCTTAGAAGGCCAGTGTGCCTACTAAATCTAGGAGGCTGAACTTGTAAAACATTTTTAACAGTTTGCATAGATTTAGCTTTATCTTCCATCTTAAGAACTTCCTCAGCCTTGTTGCCAAACAGGCGGTCCTGATTTAAAAGAGCATCCAACAATTTAGCCTTCATATGATCAGGCAAAGATTGCTCCTTAGGCCAAGCATGCCTTCTGAGCACAGACCCAGTAACAGCAGCCCTGCAAGAGGCCTCTAATGAATCAAAACCACATTGCAAATATTTTTTCCAACTTGTTCGGCAGAATGCATTAAATCCTGTAATTCTTTATTTTCCACAGAGTCAGGAATCAACATAATTTTCTGTTTAAGCAGTCCAATAACATCTTTCTGATATTTTAACATACGAAACTGGCAGTTTAAAGCCCTAATGGCCAAAGTTGCAGAAGTGTAAACCTTCTTACCCCATCTATCCAGCGCCCTGGAGTCTCTATCAGAAGGGGTAGGATTTTTAGCAGTAGAAGCCTTAATGCACTTGGGCCCCTGTAAATAGTCTCTGGATCTGCAATAGGATTTTTGAAAAGGAACTTGTGGGACTCGGGGTAGTATTGGTCAGGTTTTTTGGGAGCAGGAGGCAGGGAATCAGGGGCCAAACTAGATTCCGATAAAGCATCATCAACAATGTCTAGTACAGGAGGAATAGCTAAAAGCCTATGCTGAGGTAGGAGAAGGAAATCCCTAAGCCTCTTTTTTGAATCAGAAAAATCCTGGCTTTCCCAGTGGAAATGCTCCCTTAGAGTAGGTAAGGTTTCCCCAAAGAAAAATCCTCAGGAGGGGAAGCAGAGGGAATAGAGTCATCTGCATCAGAATCCGCATAAGTAGGTAAGGGCACATCCAGATCATCAGAAGAGTCAGAAGAAACAGAATCCTGATCAGACGATTCATAATCAACCTCAGTCCTAGGCCTCTTAGAAGGGGGGGTGGGGGTTGGCTACCCCTGATTAGAGTTATTAGATCTTCAGCCATTCTTAGCATTTGTTTTTTAGGCATAGAGGCCTGAGCATGTGGCCTGGGCATCGTTTTTTTAGACATGGATCGAGATTTAGGCCTATGTAATGAAGGAGGCGTTGATTTAATATGCAAGTCTGTAGGCCCGAATACACCCTCAAAAGCCGGCCCGAATACACCCTCAGAAGCCGGTGCCTATCCAAGGTAGAGACATCCATGGGTTCCATAGTTGAAGCATCTCGCGGCATACCGGACTCTGAATGGGTCTCAGTAGAGGTCTGCGAATCAGAAGTAGTGGGTATCAGGGGATGCAAAAGCACCTCAGTGAGTACTGGTGAACTGGTAACTGGCTTAGAAGCATCGTCTGCAGTTTTGGACCTCGACGGCCTGTCTCTGTCTTTATCTTTGCGTTTTTTCGGAATCCCGGTAGTCGGGTGGCTAACCGACGACATTTCTGGATAATTAAACAGAGAACAGAAATATTTAGAGGCAAAAATATACAGACAATGGACAGTGCGCCGATTAAATAAAGCACAAAACCGACAGCAAGGTACATCGTGGTCAGGGCCTAGGCAAGGAATACAGTACGAATGAAAATCTTTATGAGGTATTTGCTTTCCACAAGTAATGCAATTATTAACTTTTACTGACATTGGTAAGGAGCAAGAAAAAGTTTTCCCAACGGGGTACTTGGCTTTAGTAGAAGACTTCGGTTTTGAAACTCGAAAATGAAAATTTCAGGAGTCGGCCGACTGGCACTTGCGAACTGCTTCTGCTTCGGGCACCGCATGGCAAGAAAGACTGATGTAATGGTGTCGGCTGCATGTTTTATACCCCTGACGTCATGGAAGAAGGGACAGCAACCGACGCAGGACCCAAGACTTTGTTAATCACGCCGACTGAGGGCAACCTGCAAGCAGACCCAAATGTAATGACTGCAACAGTGAAACACGAAGAAGATCATGTAGTGGGGCTGTAGTAGAGCAACGGATCTCCTGACCCAAAGGGATAGGAGCCAGTAAGACACCCATCTGACTGTGCAGACAGAATCTTCCTCACTACTCTTTCTACATCTTCCTCCATCAAACTTCTAGAAGAACGACTGGAAATAATAGAGGGAGACCTGGGTTGGCATAGCTCCAAGAAAGGTGAGGGCTCTGGACCCACTGATGGCGAGTATCTTGTCCTAGGGTAAATTAATCAAACCCGAACCAGTAAGGATGGAAGTAGTCGATCAGATACCTTTTTAGTTGGATCTGAGGAAGTTGGGTCCACCAATTTCTTCTTTTTCAGATCAGAGGATGAGGTCAGACCTATCTTGGCTTTTTACATGGACGGCTACAAAACCATGGAAGATATAGAAGGTTTCAGAGAAGTTGTTTTGGATTGTTTAACTATGGGAGATTGATCTCCAGATTTAGCTTCCCCAAAGGCAGAAGGTAATAAGCTTTTCAGAATAGGCTTTTTTCGTTTAACAAGCACCCTGAGGTTGAACCCATGGCATACAGAATAATCGGTACTTTTCCGCTATCGGGGCAGCAGTTCTAACGCGCTAGCAAAAGCGCACGCAATGATCAGCTGAGAGCCCTGAACCGGTTTAGACAGATCTACATCTTGCCATCTATAAACGGTAAAACAGTACAGAGTGTTGCCTTGCCAGGGCCAAAATCATAACAGTGATGAAACCTGTACAAAGTATTCTCTAGCAACTCCACTGCATGCTCACTGTCTGAACATGAAAACAAGCAGTACTGTCATAATTTTACGGGATGTAAGCACTCCACGTTACCCAGTATACCATTTTAGTTGCTATCACAACAAACCTTTTATTCCTGGTTCACTCTTGTATTTGCAAATGATTTTTAAGGCAGTTCATATTTACACTTCACAAAAACTGATGTAATTAAAATGGCTACCGTACAAGTTCCAGGAAATATCTTAAAAGATTTTCTGCTTAAGTTTTCCGCTGTATTACCAAAAGAAAAGTGCTCAGCATTTTCTCCATTAAAATTTACATTTAACAATGCAACTGTGTAGTAACTTAATAAAAACCAACAATACACGAACCTAGTCTTGCACATAACCAAAAATTAATTTTAAGAAACTCCATATTATTTTACAGATAAATTCTGTTAATGATAACAGTTAGGGAACTCACAGTTTAACTACTTCAAGACACGACCAAAGTGTCTAAAAGAGGGACGTAGACAAAAAAAAAACCTATATGTTCTTTGGGAAGAGCTAAGATCAGTAAGTGTGTGGAAACTTAAAAAATGTGAAGTTCTACTATTTCACAACCTATTCTCTACCCTGTCCTACCTATCCTACTTACAGCTGATCATGGCGTGTGCTTTTGCTAGCGCATTAGAACTGTTTTCCCGATAATGGAAAAGTACCCAATAATCTTCCTGAAGATGCAAAAGTCCCAAAGTGTGTGAGCAGCAGACATGGGAGGTTTGTGCCTGCACTTTACACATTTTTTAAAGCCACAGGGCCTTCCTCCCATAATACTAAGCTACACTAAACTACGAAAACAAAGAAAAGTAAAGAATAGGATTTTTTAATACAAAACCTTTTTTTGTATTGAAACAGGAAAAAAATACCAATGATGGTAAGAAAAGCAGGTTACACTAAGTGTATAAAGGAAATTACTAACTATATTAATTTAAGAAGTACGCTAAGTACTAAAAGGGGAAAGAAAGTAAACTTTACCAAGAATGGTAACAAGAAATGCAATTTCGTATAGTAAGGGACAAGTAATCCAGGAAAAATTAGAAAAATTAGAAAATTTAGCAGGATAGAAAACAATAAAAAAACACTTACCTCTAAAAAAGCTTGAGAGTAGGTCAACCACATCTTTCGATGAAAGCGGCAAACAAGATCTGATGTAAATTAGGGTTGGTGCTTTATGGGTAAGGGAGAAGCTTGACAAATTCTGGTTGCCACAAACTTTAGTAACAGCCGAGTTGAATCCAAGGGATTGGATCCAAACCTATCAGTTGAGAAAAGGATGGAAATTGACAACCACCCTTTCAGTCTTGGTAGATCATTCCTGTACCTAAACCCAGGTCCACAGCTCTAGTGATTTCATTATAAAAATATCTATTTGTAAGGGCAGAACAGCCTTTTTGAAAGTCATATTGAAAAATATCCCTTAAAGCTGGATTACTGTTATTACGAACACTGACAATACATCAAAACATTTACCTAGAACCAATGTCAAACTAACAGGCCTGTAATTTTTAACTTCCATTTTATTTCCTTTTTGGTAAATGGGGTAAACAAAACTTATATACTTACCATATTAACAGATCTGTGTTGTCTGCTTCTGTCCAGTTCAACCTGTGGGTTATCAGATCAGCCATTTCCAAAGACTTCAGCCCCCAAGCTCTGCCTCCTCTACCCAGAGTACCATGCTCTCTCTACAGCTACCTCAGATTGAGCTTGCCACTGGCCACAAAACTCCAACTGTAAACCTTCTAAGAACAAAAACCAATGACCCCAAAAAAAGCAAAAGAAGAGATGCCTCAACAACTTTGTTGTCCAATGCTCAGAAGAAATGCAATACAGAAGGTGAAAGGAGAGATGGATGGCTGAACCAGAAAGAAACGGACAACATGGCTCTGTCACTATGTTAAGTACATAACTTTCATAACCACTGTTGTCTTTTCTGTCTGGCTTCAATCTGTGGGACAAAGCCCCAGCCATGAGTCTGCCCAGGGAGGTCCTAGGAGCGAACATTCTGCAATACAGTGGAACCAAAGAAGGCCCTAGACCTCGACTATATATTCAACTAGTAGGGAAACACAAAAGTGTACATACCCACCAAAGTAGCTGCAGCACAAATGTCATCAATAGGAACTCTAGAGAAAAAGGCTGTACAAGTAGCCATAGCTCTGGTAGAGTACCCTTCGGCTTAAAAAACAGAGACTTTCCTATCACTCTATATCCCAATGAAATGCAAACAGAAAGCAATTTAGATAAGGCAGACTTAAGATAACGGCTTGCTCAAATGGGCCTTCGAAAAGGAAGCAAACAGCTGGTCAGATTTCAGGATGGACTTGATTCTATCCAGATAAAATCTCAGTTGTCCACAAACATCAAGCCAATGCACTAAATGGTAAATGAGTGGTTGGGTTCAAGCTAGCTTCTGACACTACCTTAGGCAAAAAGGCAGGCTCCATTCAGAAAGAAACCCTACCTGCAATTCTGAAACATGCCTGGCTGAAGTGAAAGCCACCAAGAAAAGTCTTCCAAAACAACACCCTCAAAGGGACTGTCATTGAAGGCTCAAAAGGAGGGCCAGCAAGAATGTGAAGCATAAAAGGTAAATCCCAAGAAGGAACAGGAGGTCGCAACAAAAATGTACACCTGAAAAAAATCCTTGGAAACCTTCAAGGTTGCTACAGGAGCATTATCTCTGTCAATATAAAAGTTGGAGAGTGCAGCTAACTCAACTTTAATAGTGGAATAACTAGATCCAGAATGAAACAGACTAGCAAGGAAATCATAAATGGCATCCAAAGGCACCAAAAAAGGGTCCAAACCTTAATAAGACACCTATAAAGTGAAGTACTTCCATTTATTTTGTGAGCAGATGATTTCTGGAAAGAGGACAAATGTGAACTTCTCTATCAGTTAGAGTGGGATCTCTGGCCATTAAGGGAACTGGAGAAACCATGAGGTTAATTTGAGAGTCCACAGGCAAGGAGGGTCAGTTCCAGGATGGAATCCAGCATGCAGGAAGGGTACTGTAGAAGAGGCCACAGAGAAAGGGACCAAACTTGGTGGGGAAAGAAAGGACTAATGAAGATCACAGTCACTTTGCAATGGGCAGCTTTCTGGAAAAACAATTATCAGAGATGTGGAAGGATAAGGATACAGAAGACCCAGGGGCCAAGCATAAAGGAAAAGCATCCATGTTTGCCTGCCTCAGTGTGTGTGTAACAGCTGTTGCATTTGGTGCTGGATGGGGAAGCAAACAGATCACAACCCACAGTGCCCCAATGCTAGAAAATCCAAGCTGTTATCCTCAGATTTAGGGATCACTCGTGGGGAAGAAGGATTTTCCTGCACAGACTGTCCACTAAAATGTTGGACTTCGCAGGATGTACATTGCCATCAGAAACCACTGACATGAAATTGCCCACTGCCAAACTCTCATGGCCTCCTGACAAAGAGGGTTTGTTCAGATACCAGCCACAGACATGATGTATGTTTGCAATGAAACCACACCTTTGGGGAGGAAGTCCTGAAAATCCTGCATTGCAAAGAGAACTGATCTCATCTCCAAGACACTGATGTGAAGACTGACCTTGGGCACAAACCAAGTCCCTTAGTCCGCCTTCTCTTCAAAATGTTCCCCACCCAAGAAAGGAGAAATCCATGGTGACCATGCCCTGTGGGAGAGGAAGAACAAAAGGTCTCCCAGTAGACACTATGAGTGACTCCAACCACTTGATTTGACCTCAAAAGATTTCGGTCAAAATGATGGGAAAATCCATGGAATGGGTTAAGTAGGACCACTCGGTTACTAGTGTACACTGCAGTATTCTCATATGGTACCTCATCAAGGAAACTAAGTAGATTATTGCAGTCATGTGTTCTATAGCCTTCAGATCAGGAGATTTTCTGTGTGGCGGTACAAAACTGGCTTGAATATGAAATGCAGTAGCTCTGTGTGCTGGAAGTCTTGCAATATGAGAAACAGTGTTTAATTGCCAGCCTATGAACTCCAACATCTGAACTGTCTGAAAGCTAGATGTTTGACAGCTCACAGTGATTCCTAAGGAGACACACAAGTGGAGCAAGGAATCTCTGGCCCTGAATAAGGAAGTCCTTGTGGCAGCTGTTAGAAGCCAATCATCCAGCTAAGGAAAAACCTGGAATCTATGCAGCCTGAGGCACGCTGCCATGACTGCTATGCACCTGGTAAACACCTGGGGCAATGGTGAGACAAAAGAGCAGCACTCTGAACTGGTAATGATTGGCTCCCCCAGCCAGAAGCGTAGATACTTCCTGGACCACCTCATATTTTTATATGATGGCAGGCATCCTCAAGATTGATCGAGTGCATCCAGTTATCCTCAAAATAGGTAGAATGGACTGCACCTTGACCATCCAGAATTTGGTCTGTTTACAAAATGTTTTAACTTACTCAAATCCAGCATTGGTCTGAGGTCCTTATTTTTCTATGGAACCAAAAAGAACTTGGAATAGACCCCAGATCTTCCTTGGTCTGGTGGGACCTCTTGGATTAGACTATTTTCAGTTTTTGAATCTCTTATAGTTACATCCCTCCTCGGACATGGTGGTATGCCTAGAAGGTTTTAGGTGTCCTCTTTTGGCAGAAATTAAACTAGATTAGTTTAACCTCTGGATATGATTCTCAACACCCATACACCTGAGGTGATGGCATCCAAGCTTTTGGGTGTACAGCCATGTGATCCCAGACTGCCTCCAAAGCAGGATAGTGGGGCAACCTTTCAGAAAAGCTGAAAGGGCCTCCAAAAAAGGCTCCACATAAGCCCTGGTTCTGCAGATCACCTCTGTTGGACAAGCGGCATCTATACTGCTTTATCCCTCCTGCCACATGGGGAACCCTCCACAGGAACATCCTGAAAAGACTGCTGTTCTTTTCTAAACAGATGCTTGCCCCCTTCTGGTTCCTAGTTCAGATCCGCTGAGGTGTGGCAAAATGTACTCTGACAGCAGACAGTCTTTTTCCATCTTCTTTGCTCCTAGTCAATGTGTACTTAACCTCTGGCCCAAAAAGCTATCAATGGGGAGTTAATAAAGGATATCTTAAAGCAGTCTTCAAAGTTACACAATCTCATCCAAGTGTGGCAGCTTCCTGAACTGCTGGGCCATTGGCTGTGTTGGAAAGCAAGCACAGTGACATGTTGGAGACTTGTCAGACTCTGGATCCAGCTGTGCCTTAACTACTCTTGACACTTCAGACACTACTGTCCCATTGAAGCCTTGTCAAGTAGCCAGGTAATTCAGTGTCGTCAGTGCAAAGGTGACTGATTCACAGAACAGCTTCCCTAATTGTCCAGTGCCCTGGATTCCCTGTTAGGGGGATAGATTAATGAACACTCTTTAGAAATGACTTTCTTGGCTGCTGCCTCTACCACCATGGCATCAATGGTGGGACCCTTACTCCAATGTTGTCTATCCTTGGGAGGGGGGCAATATCTTATCAGACTTTTTGGTATAGGCTTCACTGCATCAGGTTCCCTCTATGCCCTCCAGGACACTAAATCAGTAAGTACTTCCAGGGTGGGGGTACAACCCAAGATGTGGATGGACCTACCCTGAATGTCTCCAAAAATATAGAATCCTCTGGAGATGGGCCTTCGGCTTTCCAGCTCCCACAATGGTGGAGAAGCTCCATAAGATCACCAAAAGAAGCATCTTTGCGGTGAGGAGCAAGATTCTGGGGACCCCCCTCAACTTCCTCGAGGTCGACAGCCTTGGTGAGGGATTCCTCAAGGAAATCCAGGTGCTCTCTCTTGCACTACCTCTTGTCGATGGGTAGAAGAGGCACGGGATCTTGTGTGCAGGGTGGTCTGACAACCTATCAGTTTGGGCTGCCCTGGACCAAGCTGGTTTGACTCCACAGGCATAAAGAAAGGGAGGAATGCTGGTTGGCACTGCCAACTCCTTTTCTGGTACAGACAGCATCTTTTCCACTATGTTAAAGGTGGAGACTGAAGCTGACCATCCAGAATCTGCACCCCCTCGGATCCAAAGACTGCAAGAAAAAGTCAGACTCTGGCACTGCTCCTGTCGGCCAAGCCTGAGATCAGAGTCGAGCTATTAAGAACCAAGATGCTGAGTGGGAGAGACAACCTTGAGACTCGAAGCACAACCATGACCTGGAAAACCCGGTCCTGAAGGCTCAACGCCAAGACACTCCTACCTCGATGACAGACAGACTTGAGAAGGCCAAGGTAGTGGCGGAATCCAAAATCAGCCATATCAGTCTCGACCCCAATGGTTGTAAGGCAACTGGCTTCTGAAAACCCCACAGTCACAAGGACCAAGGGAAGAAACAAGCCGGTAGGAGCCAAAGTCCCAAGTCAAGGACCCAAGGTCAAAGGGATAACACTTAGTTCCATCCGGGCCTGCAGGAAGAATCACATCAGCTGCTCCAAATCTATGAGTCTAATATTCTTGCCTGATTGTAACGATCATGCTGAAGAGACCATCAAGGAGGGCTAGGAGGCTCACCTACTGGTAGAATGCTCCGAGGACTGGGCATAAACTGGAGGAGGTCAGATCCGCGTCTGAAAATGGGATGAGTCTGGGGAAAAATATCTAGGGGTAGAAGGTGATAAGGGGAGTAAACTTTGCCTGAAGAACCTCTTTTGACAGGAAATGGATAAGGATGCTAAGTAACTGGGAAGAAACATTCCCAGTAGTATGTCCTGACAGGGAACAGGTCTGAGGAGTTAGATCCAAAGCTGGCACTGATGCAGCCAAAGATCTGTGGACATTTGGATCTGGCTGGTTGGAAGCTGAGGGAGCTACTCATTTGTGATCCCCTTTTAAGCAGTCTGGGGTCCTTAGCAACCTCCCTCTGACTTTGATCACTCCTGTCCAACTTACATGCATCAGAGGAGGAAGCATCATCATCAGAATGCAGTACAACCTTCAGGACTAACTCAGCCCTGTGCTCACTGACTACCAAGATGCCAAAGCTGTCACAAATGGAACAATCTCCAACTGAGCAGTCCCAAGCCAGTAAATATACTGGTTATGCGTGTCCTGCAATGGGAGTTTGCATGACACACTTTTTAAAACCTTTACCTATGGAGATCAACTGTTTCACACAACAGTACCACTACACAAAGGAAAACCTACAATAACAAACTACTTGTTTTTATTTTTTTACTTCTTTATTTCAAAACAAACAGAGAAAAAAATGTTGGGAACTGACAGTGCAAGTAAAAACAGTAAACTACTACTTAAACATAGTCAAACCTAACCACTACCTATCAAAAATACAACAAAGCCAGGGTAGAAGAATCCATGACAAAAAGAACAGGTAAATCACACCAAAAAGGATATATCTAAAGCAGAACTCTAAGCCTAGCAACTTGTCTGGGAAGGCAACAAACCAGATCTAAATTCGCTGTACTATCGGTACAGTAGGTGGAGCATGAGAGATGATGTCTTTGGAAATATGTCTAAGTTGGATCTGATAACTCTCAAGCTGATGCCTGACGGACAAGACAACACTGTATCAGTACATACTTTCCATTACTTAGCAAAAATGTCTGACTGTAAAAGTCTATTAAAATAGAATAAAGCTGTGGATCCAATTTATTCTTAATTTTAATCAAGAGTTCAGCAGAAATACTAATCAGGAGCATTAGAAGTAGATTTATTAACACTATTAAGAACCGATCTTTGGGTGGCCGCAGTGGTGTAGTGGTTAGCATGGTCACCTCACAGCAAGAGCTTTTCCAGTTTGATTCTCGGCTGGGGTGCCTTCTGTGCAGAGTCTGCATGTCCTCCCTGTTGTCGCATGGGCTTTCTCTGGGTGCTCCAGTTTCCTCCCACACTCCAAAGACATGAAGTAGGAGGACTGGACACTCTAAACTGGCCACAGGTGTGGGTTCATGTTCAAGTGAGTGGTACGGATGAACTATTGTGGCAGGGCTAGCCACCTGGTGGTGTAAACTTTGGCTCGAGATAACTGTCACTGTTGAAGTGACACCGTGACCCCATGTGCAAAATGGGAAAAAGGAGTTGAGGATGGATGGAGTAAGAACTGATCTCACCATATCATAAGATATTTCTGGAAAAGATTCTAATATACTAATATGCTGAACATTATTGCTGACATAGTTCATATATTTATGAAACATTTTATTAGAACCATGAGCTAATTTATTCTCATACTTTTTCTCACACTTAAAACGTTTCAACTCCCTCCCATATTTAAACTTTTTTTTTAATTTAACAATTATAGTTTATCTTACACATTTGTCATATTCTTTTCATCCACTTTCCTCTATTACTCTACCAGTATAACAAATTAAGCTTTGATTTTCATAGGTTCATAGGTGTGAAATAGGCTAATGGCCCTGGAGCCTTTACAAGCCTAGCCCATAGAAGTTTCCTGGCATCGTGCTGCCCGACGTTAGTTCCAAGTGCCTCTATCAAGTAGAGCCACTGGAGTGATCCCCAGGGTGAAATTTCTATTACCCATCCACCCATTAAGATTTCTCTTGAAGAGAGACAGCGAGGTGCTCTGCTTGACATGTATGGGAAGTCTATTCCAGAGCATAATCAGTCTGGATGAGGACCCTGTCCCTCCAGCATGTTCTGTTGATTGTGGTACTGAGGTTGAAGTCTCTGAAGCATGTGGTGTGGAGGAATTGGGATTTCTTTAGATGTAGCATTTCTAACACAGCTGGGTCAGACATAGCTTTGTAAGTCAGGCAAAGATCATTTCTAAGTAGGCAATATGAGACAGAGAACAGCTAGAGTCTTTTGAGTCTGTCCATGTAGAACATGTGTTTAATGCCTAGGATCCTCTTCGTGAAGTAATTCTGTGGCCTCTCCAGTTGTTGCAGGTGTCTAGTGAAGTACATGCCAAATGGGGCATTATACTCAATGATTGGTCTAATGAGGGAAGAGTAGAGAGAGATGATGACCTCTTTCTTCCTGGATGCAAAACTCTTGGTAATGAGATGTGCCACATAGGACTTTCTGACCACAGTGGCAATGTGGCGGTCGAAGGAGAGGTTGCTGTCAACCTGCGTCCTCAGATCTCTTATAACGCCTTCAGTGTTCAGTGGGCTTCCATCAATGTGGTAATTAGTGGGAACTGAGTTTTTACCAAAGGGGATGACACATTTTTGGCATTAAGCTTAAGGGCATGGTTTCGACACCAGTCATTGGTCTCAGTGAGGCCTTTTTGTAGGATGTCTGCATCACTTGAGGAGTTAATAATGGCTACCAGCTTGCAGTCGTCTCCGAACTTGGTCAGACAGAATCCCTTTGTGATGGCCTGGACTTCTGAGAAGTAGATGCCGAACAGGAGAGGACCCAGGACTGAACCCTGTGGGACTCAACTTGTGACTGGTCGGCAGTCTGACGGAGTCTACTACTTTCACACTGAGTGTTCTGTGAGCCAATCTGCAACCCACCTAATGATATAGGGGCTGATGCCTAGTTTGGTGAGTTTATCAATAATTACTGAGTGAGGAATGATATCAAAGGCCTTGGCCAGATCGAGGTAGGCTGTATGCATTGCCTTAGCTTCATCCACAGCCTTGGTGACTGACTCAAAGAAGTCAACCAGGTTGAGCAGGCATGATCTCCCTTTCACAAAGCCAAATTGAGTGGGGTCTAGAGTTTGGAGATTTCCTATATCTTTGATAATCAGGTCCATGATGATGTGCTCCACAGCTTTACATATCAGACTCGTCAGGCTAATGAGGCGATAATTCCCAAGGTCTGTAGTTGCTCCCCCCTTTATGGAGAGGTATGACTGTAGCAGTGCGTCATTCAGTAGGGACAAAACCTGAGGTGAGGTTGTGAATGCACAGGACACACAGATGTGGTGCCAGTTCACTTTGTAGTTCATGTATAACACAGCCAGGGATATTATCGGGTCCCATGGAAGCTGTATTCTTGGCCTTGGACAATGCAGCTTTAACCTGTGCTGCAGTAATGTTGGGTGCCTCTCATTCTTCCAGTATTGTGACTGATCCTTTAGGGAGGAGAGAGGGTTAAAGTTGGCACTGAATCTGTCGGCCAGTATGTTGGCAATATCTGTTGGCTCAGTAAAGGAGGTACCATTGTGCAGTAACTCGCAGCAAATCTGGGTATTGCTGTGGAGGTTCTTGATAATAACTATAGAAGGCTTTGTGATTGTTTTTAGTGTCTGCCGCAACTCTGCCTTTATAGCTGGCTTTAGAGGATTTGATGAGGGATCTCAACTTTTTGTTGAGGCTAACAAGGGGCTTTTTCCAGTCTTGGAACTTCACCTTTTTCTGCAACAGTTTCTTCCTTCTGTTGTAGAGTTTATTAATGACAATAGACCACCAGATTGGCTTCATTTTTTGGAGGAGAGCGTCTT
Source organism: Protopterus annectens (assembly GCF_019279795.1). Lineage (NCBI taxonomy): Eukaryota > Metazoa > Chordata > Ceratodontiformes > Protopteridae > Protopterus > Protopterus annectens. The sequence continues at coordinate 176,012,981 of NC_056748.1, forward strand.
GGTTTTGTTGGGTGTGGCTAGTTCCACGCCTTTACGTACATGTTCATACAGTGCATTGGTGTATGATTCGGTAGTCATGCAGCTATTTTCCATTGCCATGGGTGCTGTGAAGTTAGGCCACCTCTGTTTTTAGGAGCCCAAAGTTGGCTTTGGAGAAGTTTTTCAAGGTGGTTACCTTTGCGGGGTGTGTGGGTGAGATGTGGATTTCCATGGTGATTAGTTTATGGTTGGATCTGACCAAGGAGAGATTGACTACTGGTGTAGAGCAACGGTCGCCCATGTTAATAACCAGGTCGACGATGCTGCTTCCTCTAGTGGGGGTCAGAATGAGCTGGTCCAGGGCATTGGAAATGATGAATTCCAGGAAGCGTTGTTGCTTGAGTAGTTTTCCCAGTTGATGGTGAGGTAGTTGTCTCTTAGTATGAGAGAGTTGGGTTGGACCCTGATAGATTCCAGGGAACTTAGGAACATGGAGTGAGTCTAGGGACATGGTTAGGGACCTATAGCAGGCTATGACCTGGATTGCGATAGTATCTCAGATGCGTTATGCTGGGCTACTACTCTGGAGGTGTGAATATCCTTTATGAATATGGAGACACCACCGCCTTTGGATCGATGGTCCATGTTTTGGGGCCAAAAGGTGTAATGAGTTATAGCCTGCTAGCGCACAGCAGTGCTTTCTGCCACTTTAAACCAAGTCTCCATTACAGCACAAATGTCGACGTTCTCCATTTTGAGAAGTGCTTCGAGCAAGTGCATCTTGAGATTTAGCCTTCTAGCGTTGAGCAGCATGACCCTTAGATTGCATTTATTTATAGCTGTTACAGTGGTGATTTGGTCTTTAGAACACTGCCTAAAAAAGGCACTATAGGGGTGGCAAGAGCCTTAGCCAGTACCTGGAACCCCATGGATGACAGATGCAGGCCATCTCTGGCAAAGCATCGAGGTCTGTCAATCATGTCATCCCAAGCCGACAGATACTGGATCCCCATAGAATGACACCAGAACCTCAGCCAATTGTTGAAGTCATTTTTTTGTTTGTACTGCGGTATCACTAAGTGATGGTAGGATACTGCTCAGGGCTAGGGTCATATCTGCCTGGGCTATATAATCCAAGAGCTCTACCATGTCTCCTTTCATGTATTCCAGGGAGGTGCATCTTAGGTCATTCACACCCACATGGATAATGACAGAGTCATACTTGTACTTGTTGTGGAGTGACCTGAGTGCGTGTGCTATGTGTCGGATTTTGGCACCTGACACACAGCTGACTGTTACCTTCTCCTTATTCAACCTTGTGAGTGGGATATCTGTGTGCCTCACTATTGAGTCACCTATGATTAGTGCATTGGGCAAGGTGTTTAGCCTTAGGGGATTAGGTTGAGGGGCACACTACGTAAGTGAGCGATGTGTCCTGTGGTTTGTGCTGTGTTGTGGTGGTCGAGTGCATTTCTGTCTTGGAGGTCTCTGCTGTTTGGGTAAATTTCTATTGAGAGCCTCTGCGAAGGTGGGTGTGTGGTTTGTGTTTTTATGTGAGAAATGTGATGGTGGGTGTTCTGGAGGGTCGAGTGTTCCATGTGGTGTGGTGCAGGTGCAAACCTTCGCCTCTTGACCAGCTAGTCCGATCTTCGATGGAGAGTGCATGGCTTCCAGTTTGGTGATATAAGTGCATCACTAACAAATCTGAGTGTTAGGAGGCAAGAGGAGAAAGGTGTTTGTACATAAGACAGTTGCTATACTGCCTCACAATACCCAAGTGCACCAGGTTACTAGGAGAAAGCACAGGGAACTTCCTTTTAATCATGCCGGGGGTGGAGTCATAACTAGCAAGTACTGGAGCTATTTCCGTGAAGAACAACTAGTACTGATGTGTACTAGATAGGTGTGCTACAATAATTGCGACAAAAAAAACTGTTGAAGTGCAAAGCAATTAAGATAATATGAAGGGCAAGAGAGAAAGAACTAGAAAGATTCAAAGGAAAAAAGCAACTATTGCTAGAACGCACCTGTTATCTACACTTTTATACGCATCCCCTATCTTAACAAACCTCCGAAAAACTGACCTAACCAAGCTTGAAACCTGCTATAACAAAACCTCTAAATTTGCAACAAATGCCCCATATAAATCCCATCACTGCCAATCCCTCAAACAACTGAGCTGGCTAGAACTCCCTCTCTTACTTCAATTTAATCAACTAACCTTAACCCATAAAACCCTTCATCAACCAGAAAAAAAAAAGTACAGTTTTGTACCTACCATAAATGTAGATGTTCGAGTGCTAATACAGCTGCAGTCATAACAGATGGGTTCTCCTGCCGTCAGGCGGGTCCTCGGTCGGCTGAATTCCAAAGTCTAGGTCCGGCGTCGGTTGTTGTCGCTTCTTCCCTGATGTCAGTGCGACAGGGGTATAAAGGAACCAGCCGACACCATTTTCTTCAGTTTTTCTTGCCCCAGATGTCAGGTGCCCCCAGAAGGAAGGCAATACATAAATTTGTGTAATAATGCAGTACAATATAATCAAAATACAGTAGTTGCAAGCAAATACATCATAAATGAATACCCCAATCAGGTTGTATGAGGATGTGTTAGCCTATAGGCCTGTCCCAAGAGGGGAAGGAGGGAGGGAAACCTGGACTGCAGCTGTATTAGCACTCGAACATCTACATTTATGGTAGGTACAAAACTGTACTATGTTCATCGTGCATACAGCTGCAGTCATAACAGATGGGTAGAATCCCAAAGCTAAGAAAGGGGTGGTAGGCACTAGGTGGAACTAGGAGGAGCCAAAATGCCCTGCAAGACTACAGTGGCAAAGCCTCCTCTAGATTTGGAGTATAATGGTAGGTTGTAGTGCTTGGAGAAGGTATGCATAGAACTCCAAGTGGCTGCTTCCAAAATATCCTTGGTAGGAACTCCTCTGAGGAAGGCTGCAGAGGTGGCTGTGGCCCTGGTGGAATGAGTCCTAATGCCTGTAGGTACAGTTTTGCCATGAAAGGAATAGCAAAAGCGTATGCAGTGGGCTATCCATTTTGAGATTGCCTGTTTGGAGATTGGCTTTCCTTGAGCTCCTACCGCATAGGACACAAAGAGCTGTTCTGATTTTCTGAAAGGCTTTGTTCTGTCCAAATAATAACGCAGTTGTCTGTGGATGTCCAAGGAATGTAGTAATCTCGCCCCTTTGTTTTAAGGATTAGGATAAAAAGTAGGTAAATGTATGGCCTGATTTAAAGCTACCCTGGATACCACTTTAGGCATAAAGGACGGGTTGGTTCGTAAAGAAACTCTGTCCTGATGGAAGATGATAAAAAGCTGGACAGCCATGAGAGCCTGTAGTTCTGAAACTCTACGAGCTGAGGTGATAGCCAGAAGGAAAGCTGTTTTCCAGGACAAATATTGCAAATCTGATGAGGCAGCTGGCTCAAATGGAGGCAAGGTCAGTTTTTCCAGAATGAAATTAAGATCCCAAGCAGGTATTGGTTGTTTCCTTGGAGGTCTTAAATTCTTAGCCCCTCTGAGGAACTGTCTTAAGAGAGGGTGAGAGAATAAAGGTGGATCAGTGTTGTATTCTGCAGAAATGGCTGAGGCATGGATTTTGATGGAGGAGAATGAAAGTCCATTGTTTAGCAGCTCAGCCAAATATTGTAGTATTTGAGGTAAATTCAGTTTTCCAGGATCCTGGCCCTTTCTCTCATTCCAGACACAAAACTGTTTCCATTTTGCGGAGTAAGCTTTTCTAGTTGATGGCCTTCTGGCCTCCAAAATTACATCCTGCACCTCCTTGGAGAGTAGGGCCTGTTGTGATGCTAAGGAATCTTCCATGCGGCTAGATTGAGTGTTTTTAGCTGGCTGTGAAGAGTTTTGAAGCTGTGCTGAGTCAGAAGAAGAGGCATTAGAGGCAGGGTCCATGTTGGGGAATGCGTCAGGCTCCTCAGGAGTGGGTACCAGTGTTGCCTTGGCCAGTCCGGAGCAATGAGACTCATCTTTGGTCTGTCTGCTTTGGTTTTCAATAGAACTTTGGGCAGCAGAGGAAGAGGTGGGAAGGCATAAACTCTCATTGATGTCCAACTGAAAGAGAGAGCGTCCACTCTCCAAGCCTTTGGATGGAAAATCCTTGAGCAGAATTTTGTCAATTGATGATTTTTGTGGGAGGCAAAGAGATCTATGTCTGGCCTTCCCCATTCTTGGATTATTTCTGTAAAAACTTTTGGATGCAATTTCCATTTGTGTGTATCTGTGATATTCCTGCTTAGGTTGTCTGCCAGCATGTTTTCCTTGCCTGGCAAGTACTGTGCTTGTAGTTCCATTTGTAAGTCCATGGCCATGTTCCAAAGTGACATGGCCAGTCTGCATAGGGGGTAAGAATGTGTGCCTCCCTGTTTGTTTATGTACCACATAACTGTGGTGTTGTCCGTTCTTATCAATAGTTGACCTGGTTGTAGAAGGTCCTTGAAAGCTATAATAGCATTTATTACTGCTAGCATTTCCTTTTGATTGATGTGAAGGTGCTTTTCTTTTTGGGACCATTTGCCCTGAATGCACTGATCTGTCATGTGCACCCCCCAGGCGTAGTCCAAGGCATCTGTTGTGATGACTTGATTTGCTTGAGGCTTGCTGAATGGAAGACCTGTGTTTGTTTGACATGCTTGAGCCCACCACAGAAATTCCTTTTGCAGACATGGAATTAGTGGTATTATTGTTTCCAAACTGTCGCTGTGTTGAGACCATAGGTTTTTCAGGTACCATTGTAGTTTCCTCATATGCAGCTTTGCACATGGGATTAGTAAGATGCAAGATGCCATGAATCCCAGAGCCTGCAGGATTTTCCTTGCAGTCAGCCTGGTGCAATTTGCTAGTGTTCTGAAGTATTGAATTAGTTGCCCCTGCTTCTCTGGCGTAAGGTAGGCCATCTGGGTGTTTGTGTCCAAATTGGCACCCAGGAAAATTATCTTCCGAGAGGGTATTAGCCTTGATTTCTTTTTGTTGACTGTGTATCCCAGAGAGTTCAACAACATTATTACATAAGCCAGATGTTTCAGAAGAATGTGCTTGCTGTCCGCTTGGATCAGGCAGTCGTCCAAATAGGGGTATATTTGTATCCCTTGAAGTCTGCAGTAGGCAATTACTGATGCCAGGCATTTCGTGAATACTCTGGGCGCAGTAGATAAGCCAAAGGGCAATGCAGAGAATTGATAATGAGTTGAACCTGCAAGAAATCTGAGGTACCTTCTGCAATTTTGTCTGATTGGGACATGCAGGTATGCCTCCTTGAGGTCCAATGTTACCAGCCAAGACTCCTTGCCCAGCATGGGAAGAAGTTGCTGTAGAGTGAGCATCTTGAATTTTGGTGCAGTAGAAATGTGTTTAGGATGGATAGGTCCAAAATAGGTCTCCAGTCTTTTCCCTTCCTTGGTACCAGAAATAGCCTGGAATAAAACCTTGACCTTGTTCGTGCGTAGGTACCTCTTGAATAGCTTTCATGTTTATGAGATCTGTAATTTGCCTTTGTGCCTCTGCCCTTTGATTGTGTGGCAGGCTTGGCATGCCTCTCATTTTTGGAAGGGTGTGAAAATGGAATTTGTAGCCTCTGTTTATAATGTCCAGGATCCATTTGTCCTTTGTGACAATATGCCAATTTTTTGAAAATAATGCCAGCTTTCCTCCTAAGGGGGCTGCCATTTGAAACTTGGTTGGCACGCAAAGGGGAAAGTCATTGGGTTTGCTTTCTGAAAGATTGCGAGTTATCCTCACCACCTCTTTGTGTAGGTGCTTGCCATTGTCTGCCACTAAACGATCCTTGGGATTGTCCTCTGCCCCTCGGGCGCCTGTATCTGCCTTTTTGGGGTATGTCAGTGGCTGGAAAGGACCAGTTTTTGGAAGGCCAATTTCTACTAAAATGTGGGGGTTGTACCTGTAGAAAATCTTTCACAGTTTGCATTGATTTAGCCTTTTCCTCCATTTTCCTTAATACCCCCTCAGCATTAGCACCAAATAGTACATCCTTTTGAAGAGGGGCGTCTAGTAATTTAGCTTTGACATGATCAGGCAAGGCTTGTTCCTTGAGCCAGGCATGCCTACGTATGACTGATCCTGTAACAGCAGCTCTACATGAGGCCTCTAGAGCATCAAAACCACATTGTAAGGTATGCTTACCCACTTGTTCTGCACTATGCATCAAATCCTGCAACTCCTTCAAGTCTGGTTGTTCAGGTTGTGACATTTTACTTTTCAATTGTGATAACAAAAACTGTTGGTATTTTAGCATATGAAACTGACAGTTTAAGGCCCTCATGGTTAAGGTAGCTGAGGTATATACCTTTTTTCCCCACCTTTCTAAGGATCTGGAATCTCTCTCGGAAGGCAATGGATTTTTAGCAATGGAGGCCTTAACTCCCTTGGGGCCCTGTGAGATGGTTTCTGGGTCAGCAGCATGGCTTTTGTATAGAAATTGGTGCGAGTCAGGAACCCTGTAGTACCTGTCAGGCTTAACTGGAGCTGGAGGTAGAGAGTCCGGGTTAAGGCAGGCCTCCAAATAAACATCATCTAGGATGTCCAAGACAGGAGGTATAGCCAGAGGCCTGTGCTGAGGTAGCAAGAGAAATTCCCTAAGCCTTTTCTTGGAATCTGAATAATCTTGGCCTTCCCAGTGGAAGTGCTCCCTTAAGGTATGCAAAGTTTCCCCAAATGAGTAATCCTCAGGGGGGGGATACAGAAGGGATGGACACCTCCGCATCAGAGTCTTCAAAAGGGGAGTAAAAATGTTCCTGATCATCAGAGTGCTCTGAAATAATGGAGCCCTGATCAGAGGAGGGGAATCTTCCTCCACTCTGGGCCTTTTGTCCGGTGGGGGCTGAGGACCTCTGATAAGAGTAATTAAATCCTCAGCCATTTTAAGCATCTGTTTCTTAGGCATGGGGCCTGGAGATCGGCCCTGTGTAGCTGGTCTCTTAGAGTGCATGGCAGCTTTAGACTTAGTGAAAGCCTTGATGGAGAAAGAAGAGGAAGGTCTGAAGACACCTTGAGTGGAGGTGGACCTGTCCACATTCTGAGTTTCAACGCCAAGAGTGGCTTCGGTATCTGTAGTCGGGGTGTGGGCTGAGGAGCCTGCGACCTCGGGCACAGGAGACACGGTCAGAGAAGTGTCGTCGGTAGTCAGGGGCTGCGTAGGCGCCTCGCTGAGAACCGGACCACGTGTAGTAGGCTTTGGCGTGGTGTCGGTAGAGGCCGCGGACCTCGTGTGTCGGTCCTTATCTTTGCGTTTTTTAGACAAAACCAGAGTCGGCGTATCCGATGACATAATATAGTTAAATGCTTTCCCAAAATAATGCTGGGCGAACTCCGCCCGACGCTTAAAAGTGCGTTTGTTGAATGTAGCACAAAAGCGACAGGCCGAGACGTTGTGGTCTGGGCCTAAACAAGGTATACAGAGGGAATGGAAATCCTTATGCGGTATTTGCTTCCCACAAGAAATACAATTATTAACTTTGTCTGACATCGGTCTGAGGCAAGAAAAGTTTCCCCAACGGGGTACTTAGCTTTTAAGAAGACTTTGGTTTCCAAATTATCGTAATCTCAGGAGCTGGCCGGCCGGCACTTGCGAACTGCTTCTGCTACGGGTACCGCGCGGCAAGAAAGACTGGAGAAAATGGCGTCGGCTGGTTCCTTTATACCCCTGTCACACTGACGTCAGGGAAGAAGCGACGACAACCGACGCCGGACCTAGACTTTGGAATTCGGCCGACCGAGGACCCACCTGACGGCAGGAGAACCCATCTGTTATGACTGCAGCTGTATGCACGATGAACATCAGCCCTTACAAACCTAGTCGAACCATAATTCACATCAAGAGCCCTTCTCTCAAACAATAATCTACTCCTGCATGTCACCAAAGTAAAAAACACAGCAGGTGAAGCCCTCTTCTCCTACTGTATCTCCAAACTCTGGAACACTCTATCCAATCCACTTATGAATACCTCTTCACCTAAACAGTTTAAAAAAATGCTAAAAACCCACCTCACTAACTCCTTGCTATGCGCCTGCCACACCCCAGGCTAGAGCAACTACCATCCTACTTACCTACCTCACCTCTCAACTGTGATGCCTTCAACTCTTCTCACTACATCAAAACTCCTCTTGATCTACTACTCCTGTTTCACCCTGCCTATGCTTCCTTAATAAAAAACTTCTTGTAAATGAACATTTTAGTTCTACCTCTCAGGATGTATGTCACTCCTATGAATCTTATCTATTAAATCTAGTCAAACAAAATTACTTAATCTATCTTCTGTATAACTATCTATGAATAGAAAAGCAAAATTGTTTCTGAATTTAGAATTGCAGCTAATCTGTTTTTATGTACTTGAAATGCATGTATTGCTGCCTTTTCTTAAACGTTGTATCTATAATCTGTAATATCTGTAATGTAAGCTATGCATCTCAGTTGTATTGTATTTTGGAGCTTTTCTACCCGGGCCTCCACTGAAAAAGGACACATTTCCAGTTGGACTTTCCCAGTTAACAAATGAAAAATAAAAATAAATAAATAACTCAGCTCGGCACCGCTAGATGGAGCTTAAACAAGCATAAACCGCACAAATGCAGGCTTTTAAACCAAAAAGTTTATAAATTGTGTTCTCAACACAAATCACTGTCTTGATCAAGCTACCCTAATCAACTACATCAATTGTTTTTATTAGTAATAATAAGTCTATAATTATTACATGCTTAGAATTAAATGGCTCCAGCAAATGAAAAACTATGGGAGAATTATCAGAAGTTCCCAGTGAAGATGAAACATGGATATCATCAATTATGTCGGGAAAATCTGAAGCAATAAGGTCCAGAATATGGTCCCTCCTAGTAGATTCAGTGATCAACTGATGTAAGAAACTATGTTTAGAAACTATTTAGCATAACTGTTACAAGAAGTCAGATAATTCCAATCAATACTTGAACAACTGAAGTAATCTAACATGATCATATTTCTTTTACTGAAAATTTTGTCCAATTCAGACAAATTCCGTGTTTCTCAGAATTAATACTAAGAGTTCTATATCACAGAACAACTGCAATAGCTTTGTCTTTTAACATGTTATGTAATTGTATAATACAATGAATTTTTTTTAACTCCTATGGATAACTATTCACAATGCAGAAGCAATCACAATGCAAAAGAAATCCCTATAATTAACATAATAATCTATTCCACTTCCATAAGAAAGACTCTCTGGTATTGCATCTTACCACTTGCAACATGCAAACACCTACCAAGGAAAACAAGCGGCTGTGAGAAACTAACTTGATATCTTCCTGGGAATTAACCTGAGCCTCTAAAGGCAGGGATAAATTACATTCTCTACTTACTGAATTAGCCACCCCCATTCATTTTAAGCTACTATCAGCTCTTCTTTAGTAACTTGCATCAGCTGGGAGAAGCACATAAACATAACATAACGCGATCAGAATTAGCTTTCTTTTTTCTTACCTTCGGAGTGAGAAGAACTGGAGAAAAGCTGTATAAGATGCTGTGATTTCACCTATATTAGAAAGCACTGGTGGCAAAGGCTGCTGAACAAAGCATCCTTCAGCAAAATTTCTTTACCTGTTAGCCGGTCTGACAGGCAAATTTGACTATTTTTTGGCTACTCCATACACTTGTGATTTTCCAAGATGCCCTCTCCAACTTCTATTTGTGAAAGGCTCAGACTTCCTGCTCAGAAGGTCCACTTAACAGTTTTCGTGACTGGCAACGTATCTTGCCTGAATGAGGTGCAAGTTGGGACTGGACTGCCAGCCTTATATTATCACAGATAACATAAGAAGGCTATGACTATGCATTCCTCTGCTTAGTGATATGCCAAGTCACTGCTATGTGGTTTTTGCTTATATATATGGCCTTCAGATTCAGAACTAATTGAAAGGGAAAGAGTGACACATGGTCACTTACGTACTTCAAACTGATGTGTTTTTTTTGTTTCAAAACCAGCTGCCCTATACTAAGAACTATAAAAGTAGGCCTCCACTCACATTCTAATACATCAGCTGTCAGATGCCGATTTGGTTCTAGGCTGAGTAAGTTACTGACCACTTGCATGGTCTTTTGCCCTCCATAAAAACGGCTAGGATAAGTGAGAGAACATATTGTAATGGCCACTTTTACATTTCCTGAATGCTCTTCAGGCACAATGCCTTCCTCATAAACTGCCTTGTATGACAGATCACCAGAATGGACAAAGATATGAAGCCCAGGGCTTCAAGTCCTTTGCTAGTAGGTGAAATCTTCAGGAAATAAGCAAGCATGTCTCTGATTTGACTAGTCACACAGCAGACCAGCAAGGCAATGTGAGCCCTTCTGTAAAGAATGGCACCCAATAATTTCTTCTTCTGGGAAGGTTTCAGACTGGACTTCTGTATATTCAAGGAATTCACCAGACTCTGAAAGCAGTGATTTATAGGGCTGAGGCTGCAGTTTCAACTTTGTGAAGAGAGCATGAATACAGCAATCCTTCAGCTAGGGATAAAAATAAATACAGTTGTGTACGCTTATCATATATGTAGATGTTTGAGTGTATTCACTGTTGCAGTCATCACATTTGGGTTATCCCTGCCAGGGTAGTCCAGAGACTTAGTATTTCTGCATCGGTTGCTGTCACTTGAGGACTGACGTCAGGTCGTCAGTAGTATAAAGTAAGGCAGCCAACGCCATTACATCAGTTTTTCTTGCCCTAACCAGTCAGGAGCCCCCAAGTAGGAGGCCAGGTTCTGGTGGAAGAAACCCCACCAGTGGAAAATATCAATATGTCCCTTGTAAGGCAAGGAGAACAACAAGTTAGAATGGTAATAAAAGGAGAAAGAGAAGAAATGGGGACGGAGGGAGGGAAACCAGGACTGCAACAGTGAATGCACTCCAACATCTACATTTATGGTAAGTTTACACAACTGTACTATGTTCTTCGTGTTTCACTGTTGCAGTCATCACATTTGGGTTGATTCCCAAAGCTGAGGAAAAGGGTGGAGGCAGTCAAAGAACTAGGGGCTGGCTAGGATGCCCTGAAAAACTGCAGAGGCAAACCCTGCCATGTATTTGGAGAAAAGAGGCAGGTGGTAATGCTTGGTAAAAGTGTGAACAGAAGCCCAGGTGGCAGCCTCCAGGATGTCCTTGGTGGGGAAAGCTGCAGAGGGGGAGGCTGCTCTGATGGAGTGTGTCCTGATCCCCTTGGGGGGGGGGGGGAGTTTCTATGCTGTTTGTAGCAGAAATGGATGCAGTGTGCTATCCATTTGGAAATGGTTTGTTTGGAGATGGCTTTGCCTTCTGCCCCTGTAGTAAAGCTAACCAGCAATTGATCAGACTTTCTGAAGGATTTAGTCCTGTCTAGATAGAATCTGAGATGTCTCTTCACATCTAGAGAGTGAAGAATCCTTTCCCCCTTGTTCTGGGGATTAGGAAAAAAGGTGGGCAAATGAATGGTTTGGTTGAGAGCCACACTGGACACCACCTTAGGCATGAAGGAAGGGTTAGTTCTGAGGGATACCCTGTCTGCACGGAAGATGATGAAGGGTTCCACAGCCATGACTGCTTGCAGCTCAGAGACTTCTGGCTGAAGTGATGGCCAGAAGGAATGCTGTCTTCTAGGAGAGAAATTTTAGCTCTGCAGATGAAGCTGGTTCGAAAGGAGGCAGGGTGAGCCTTTCCAATATGAAGTTAAGGTCCCAAGCTGGTATTGGTGCCCTTCTGGGTGGCCTCAAGTTGCTAGCCCCTCTTAGGAACCGTTTGTTCAGATGGTGTGAGAAAAGGGGCTGCTCAGTGGGAAAATGAACAGAAACAGCAGAGGCATGAATTTTTATAGAGGAGAAAGAGAGACCCCTGTACAGTACGTCAGCTAAGTAATCCGGGATGATAGGGAGGGAGGGCTGTGCCATATTGGCTCCCTTAGCCTGGATCCAGGTGCAGAACCTTTTCCATTTATCAGTATAAGACTTTATGGTGCTAGGTCACCTGGCCTCATGGATAACATCCAGAACCTGTTTACTGAGATTGGCAGATTGGTTCGGGGTTAAGGAATAAGCCAAGCTGCCAAGCTGCCAAACTGAGTGTCTGCAATTGGGGATGCATGAATTCCCCTTCCCTCTGGGTCAGGAGGTTTGGAATCTGAGGAAGATGCAAAGGGGGTAGCAGGGACAGGCTGCACAGCAAGGGGTACCAGTGCTGCCGCGGCCAGTCTGGAGCTATTGCAATAGTCCTTGGTTTTTCCTCCCTTATTTTGAGCAGTACCCTGGGGATGAGAGGTAGAGGAGGAAAAGCATAGACCGATAAGATTGACCCAGGGGAAGGACAGGGCATCCAATTTTCAAGTGATGCTCCCTGGTGCAGAATTTGCTGAGCTGATGGTTGGTGTGGGAGGCAAAGAGGTCGACCTTCGGGGTTCCCCATTTCTGAGTTATTAGGGTGAAGGTACTTCTGTTGAGTTGCCACTTGTGTGGGTCCAGAAGATTTCTGCTTAATTGGTCTGCCAGAGAGTTGAGAGAGCCTGGTAGGAATTGTGCTAACAGGTGTTGCATGGCAGATGCTGTGTGCCACGGGGTCATGGCCAGCCTGCATAGAAGATAGGAGTGAGTCCCTCCCTGCTTGTTCATGTACCACATCACAATGGTGTTGTCTGTTTTGATCAGGAAAGCTCCTGGAGAGAGAAGGGGCTTAAAAGCTATCAAGGCGTGCTGCACAGCCATCATCTCTTTTTGACTTATGTGCAGAGGGATTTGCTGTAGGCTCCATTGGCCCTGTATGCACCTGTCGTCCAGTTATGCACCTCAAGCATAGTCTGATTTGTCTGTGGTGCGGGTCTGGGTGGTGGGGAGAAAGGCATTCCCTTGTTGTGGAAGCATGCTGTTGCCCACCAAAGAAAATCTTTTCTGAGCCAAGGAATTATAGGTAGAAGAGTTTCCAGGTCTTGAGAGTGTTGGCACCAAAGGCTCTTTGGTACCACTGAAGTTTCTTCATATGCAGTCTGGCATATGGAATGAGCAGTACGCAAGATGCCATGAACCCCAGAACTTGCAGGATCTACCTTGCAATTAGCTGGGACCTGGTGGCTAGTTGAGAGAAGTAGGCTGTCAGGAAAGTTTGTTTCTCAGGAGTAAGGTATGCCATCTGGGATGCTGTGTCTAGACTTGCTCCCAAGAAGATTATCCTTTGGGTGTGCACCTGTTTGGATTTCTTTTTGTTGATTGTGTACCCTAGGGAGGTTAGTAGGGTCTTTACAAAGACCAGGTGTTTCAGCAGTTTTTCCTGACTGTCTGCCTGAATGAGGCAGTCATCTATGTATGGGTAAATCTGAATATTTCTTTGTCTGCAAAAGGCAATGGCCAGAGCCAGACATTTTGTGAAAACTCTGGGAGCAGTAGATAAGCCAAAGGGAAGTGCAGAGAACTGAAAGTGTTGATATCCTGTCCTGAAGCAGAGATATTTCCTGCATGACTGGTGGCTAGCCAAGCATCCTTGGACAGCATGGGTAGTAGCTTCTGGAGGGTGAGCATTTTGAATTTTGGGATTACCAGGAAGGTGTTTAGAATGGATAGATCGAGGATGGGGCAACCAGGTGACCTCTTTTCTGGGCACCAGAAAAAGTCTGGAGTACAAACCTTGGCCTACCTGTTCTGCAGGAACATGCTCTACTGCCCTCATAGAGAGCAGGGAAAGGATTTGCTTTTGTGCCTCTGCTCACTGATTTGGTGGTAGGTCTGGGAACCCTTTTGGAATTGGAAGGGTGTGGAAGGAAAATTTGTATCCCTGAGACACAATGTTCAGAACACAGTGGTCCTTGGTAATAGTGGCCCAGGTGCTTGAGTGAAAGAGTTTTCCTCCTAGGGGTAAGTGAAGGTGTGCAGAGGGAGGGGGTGGAGGAGGTGAGTCATTGTGAGTTCTTACCATAAGGTGGTGGCTTAGAACTTCCTGTTTTTTAAGTGGAGATAGTCCACTGCTTAGATCTCTGCATTCCCTGGGGCTGCTGTCTGGGGGGGGGGTCTGCTTCCATGGGCCCTAGGCTGGGCCGGTTTACTGGGAGCAGGAAAGGACCAGTGTTTGGAGGGGCAATGCCTGCTGAACCTAGGAGCCTGGACCTGCAAGAAATCCTTAAATGTTTGCATAGATTTAGCTTTTTCTTCCATCTTTTTTTAGACCTCTTCTGCCTTAGTGCCAAATAAGTTATGTTTGTGCAAGGGGGCATCCAACAATTTAGATTTGACATGGTCTGGCAGGGGCTGTTCCTTAAGGCATGCATGCCTTCTAATAACAGATCCAGTGACTGCTGCCCTGCAAGACGCTTCTAGGGTGTCAAAATCACAGTGCAAGGTGTGTTTAGTTACTTGACTTGCAGACTGTATTAACTCTTGTAAATCTTTAGATTCTGTCCAAGCAGGAAAATAAGCCATTTTTTGTTTAATGAGTTCCAAGGTATGTTGCTGAAATTTCAGCACATGAAATTGACAATTTAGTGCCCTGAGAGCAAGAGTAGCTGAGGTATATACTTTTTTACCCCATCTGTCTAATGCTCGGGAATCCCTGTCTGAGGGAGTGGGATTCTTAGTAGAGGTAGCTTTAATCCCTTTTGGCCCTTGAGAAATGACCTCAAGGTCAGCTGTGGGATTTTTAAAAAGATGCTTGTGTGAGAAAGGGACTTTATAGTACCTGTCTGGTTTTCTGGGAGCAGGAGGAACAGCGTCAGGAGTCAAGCTGGATTTGAGGAAAACATCCTCCACAACTTCCAGGACTAGGGGGATGGCCAAAGGTCTGTGTTGTGGAAGATCTAGGAACTCCCTGAGTCTCTTTTTAGATTGAGGGTAGTCCTGACTCTCCCATTGAAACTGCTCCCTTAAGATATGCAGTGTTTCCCCAAAGGAAAAATCCTCTGGGGAGAGGCTGAAGGAATGGAATCCTCTGCATCAGAATCCTAATAAGTGAAGAGGGGTTGCATGTCTTCATATTCAGATGCATCAGATTCATCTAAGTCTTGTTCAGATAAAACTACAGGGGACAGATCTCTTTTCCTTTTGGAGGGGGTAGCTTGGCTTCCCCTGATCAGCATAAGGTCTTCCACCATTTTAAGCATTTGAGACTGAGGCAAGGTAGCAGGCACCTGAGAGTGAGTCGTCAGTTTCTTGGGTGTGGTTCGTACCCTGCGCCTGAGAAACTCAGTAGTTTTAGAAAGAATGGTAGTCGCGAAAGAAGACGTCGGTCTGTATCGAGATTCTGTAGTGCGAAGGCCTTCCTCATAAGCCGGTGCCTGCTCAGCAGGTCCGGACCCATCTAAGGCTGAGACGACCGCATGATCCTTAGTCAAAGAAGAGTTTTGTGGCATAGTGGACTCCAGCGGCCTATGAAGCAACAGAAGCAGGCATCAGGGGCTGCGAAAGCACCTCACTGAGTAACGGAGAACTGATGACTAGCTTAACGGAAGCGTTGTCAGTAGGTTTGGACTTGTGTGGTCTGTCTCTATCTTTATCTTTACATTTTTTCAGAAGATCTAGGGTCGGATGGCTTACCGAAGCCTTATCGGAATTCGAGGTCTGTAAGCGAAAATATCAGTCTACAATAATTTTATTTTATTTTACATTTGCTGACCGGGCTAGTCTAGCTGGATACATGTCCATTTTCAGTAGAGGCCCGGTTAGAAAAGCTCCAAGAAAAACATACAAAATTAATATAGAAGTTATGACAGATACTGTAAAAAACAGCAATTGTTACATAAAAACATTAGTGTGTAATTCTTTTTTTTTTTTTTTTTTAAGCAGTACAAATTGTAATACTCATAGTGATTATGTGAGAAGGTACAATATACATATATACATAAATTTTATATGCAATAATATAGTATATTGAAACTTTAAAAGGAAGATTATAAAGGATGTAGGTTGAAAATTAGTGTAAAGGAAAAAAGTTAGTCAGGGTTAGTACAGGAGCATAGCCAGTGTTTATTGAGAAATAGTTTTAGATTCCTTTTAAAAAGTGAGAGAGAAGTCTGAGATGTGATTTCAGAGGGTAGTTTATTCCATAATTTCCCAACAGAGTTAGAGAACAAGGAGTCACCTGCTAAGTTGTTGGATTGGGTAGTATTGATCAGCAGTTTGTTTGAGGAGCGTAGATTCTTGAGATTATTATAAGGTGTAACGAGGCTAGAGAGTATTGGAGTGTTGCTGGGTTGATACAGGGTTTTGTGGGCTATTGTAAGCTGGTGAAATTGAAGCTGGTTAAACTCTAGCCAGTCTAGTTGTTTTAGATTCAAACAATGATGGGTTCTGAAAGGAGAGCCTGTAGCAAAGCTAGCAATATTGTTATAGGATGTTGCTAGTTTGTTGAGGTTGTTTTTAGAGAGATTGGTGTATATGGGAGACGCATAGAGTAGAGTGGAGATTAAATGGGTTCTGGCTATAGCGATCCTAGCTACTGGTGTAAGAAAGGGTTTGATTCTGTAAAGGGATCCTAGTTTTTTGTTAACTATGTTTATTGTGGTGTTTGTGTGAGTATCAAAGTTAAGGTTGTTGTCAATTGTTATTCCTAAGTGTTTAGTGGTTGGGTCAGGAGAAATAAGAGTACCGTTGTTGGATGTGAGAGTGAAATGTAAAGGGGTGGACTTTCGGATTGGTGTGAAGAGTAACAGTTTAGTTTTTTTGGGGTTTAGGAGGAGGCAGCGGTGTGAGTACCATTGTTCTACAGTACTGAGACAAGAGAGTAGACTGTCGAGGATGACAATCTGTGAAGTATGAGAATTCAGCAGGTAAGTCTGAAAGTGAGAGAATGTAGAAGAAAGTTGAGAGGCTAGTACGAAGAGAGTCAGGATGTTAGAGGAGTAGAATGTGATTAAAGATAACTTAGGACACAAGAGAGATGGTGAAAGAGTAAGTCCGTAGAAAACTGAGAACAGAGTTGGGGAGGTATGGTTAAGAATAGGAAAAGGAATTAATGAACAGAAAGCTTATATTGAGGCGCCGCCTAGTGGCCAGTCACTTTATTGCAACAAATAGGTCTCCTACAGGGGATAGTAGGCTAAGGGAGAGGGGGAGATAATCCAGTTAGTAATAGAGATTATATACGCTGGAAGTAAGGGTTATTTAAAATGATAAGTGATAAATGAGGGGGGAGGGGTTGGCTGCTGGCTAACCTGACTGGGAAGCTTGCCTAACCTAGCAGAGTCTTTAATACATTAATATTACTGCAATTTACTCGTAGCTGTAACAGTACATACTTTCACTGTCTTTTCAGAAAGGAAATGTCTCTCAGGGAGCTGGTAGGTTAATTCTTTAGTTAGGACTATTTTTCAGAGGCGTCCAGCAGGGTAAATTCAGGTGTTTAGTGCAGGAACACAAGGCTGGTAAATGTACAAAGAGAGAAAAGGTAGTGAGGCAGACAATACTAGAACTAGAGAGCAAGTAAAGAGTTTTCACAAACACAATTGCATGTATAACCTCAGTAAAAAATCACAATGCTCTATTTGTGTATCAAACGTCTAAAGATTACAATATATACCATGTGCTACTATGAACTCTAAAACCTCTTTATAACACAGACAGATAACTTAGGATAAAAGGAGCTGCATTTGCTATTAAAAAATAATACATTAACAAAGAAACAAGACTGCAATATGTATCGGGTACTACTATGAACTCTAAAATCTCTTCATAACATAGACAGATAGCTAGGATAAAACGAGCTGCATTTAAAAAAATATATACTAACAAGCAACTTTTACTGAATCTACACACATTGCTAACATACTGGCTGACAGGTTCAGTGCAAACTCCCCCCCCTCCCCCCCAAAAGGAGAGATATCTATTCCAGAGGATTGTAGCCCCCCAAACATCTCCAACGCCCAGGTGAGAACTGCCCTCACTAAGGCAAAAAACAGCATCCATGGGACCGGATGGTGTCCCCGGCTGTGTGCTTCATGAACTCAACGAGGAATTAAACCCACAGTTAGGACAGCTGTTTAATCTTAGCCTCACCTCAGGATACGTACCCAAGGAGTGGCGCACGGTGACTGTGGTCCCACTTCATAAGGGCGGTGCCTCCACAGACCCTGGAAATTACCGCCCCATTAGCTTGACAAGCCTTATCTGCAAAGCCATGGAGAGGATCATAATGGAACTCATAAATAAAGACATAGGGAACTTGCAGACTTTGGATCCAACCCAGTTTGGCTTTGTCAAAGGCAGATCCTGCCTCTTAAACTTGGTTGACTTTTTCGAGACAGCCACCAAGGCCATTGATGAGGGAAAGGCAGTCCATACAGCCTACCTCGACCTGGCAAAGGCCACGACACAATACCCCACTCAGGTATCATCGAAAAACTCATCAGCTTGAATGTAAACCCATACATCACAAGATGGGTTGCAAACTGGCTAAGCGACAGAACCCACAGGGTCAGAGTTGCTGGAGCCATGTCAGACTCAAAGCCTGTCACAAGTGGTGTCCCACAGGGCTCAGTCCTGGGTCCACTCTTGTTCGGCATCTACTTTTCTGAAGTACAAGCAAACACAGGAGGGTTATGGCTGACAAAGTTTGCAGATGACTGCAAACTGGGCGCCATAGTCGAAAACACATCTGACACAGATATCCTCCAGAAGGGCCTCACAGAAACGGATAACTGGTGCCAGAGCCATGGCCTGAAGTTAAACGCCAAAAATGCATAGTCATACCCTTCGGGAAAAACAAGGTTACCCCTAGCTACCATATAGGTGACAATCCACTGAGCACAGAAAAAGTCATCAGGGATCTGGGGACCCAAGTTGACAGTAGTCTTTCGTTTGACACTCATGTTGCTAAAGTAGTTAGGAAAACCTTCTATATCGCCCACCTGATCATGAAGGGATTCACATCTAGATCAAGGGAGGTCATCGTCCCCTGTACTCATCACTCATTAGACCTATGATTGAGTACAATGCCCGCTCGAATGTATCTGACCAGACACCTGATGCAGCTTGAAAGGCCCCAAAAGTTCCTCACCAAAAGGATAAAGGGTCTCAAAAATATGTCTTATGCTGCCCGACTGAAAGAACTCCAGCTTTATTCAGTCTCATACCGCTTGCTCAGAGGTGACCTGTGCCTGACATATAAGGCCATGTCAAACCCAGGATTTGATGAATATGCTTCACCTCAAAAAATCTAGATCCCTCAGAACCACAAGGGCGGGAGACTTAAACCTTGACACGGTTATAAATAGAACGTGCTGGAGGGACAGATTCATCACCCAGAGACTCCCTATGCTGTGGAACAAAATCCTGGTACATGTGAGGCAGAGCACCTCGCTGGCCTTGTTCAAGAGGAATCTTGACCAATGGATGGGAGATCGCAGATATACCCCAGGGATTACTTCAGTGTCACTGCTTGACAGAGGCACAGAAAAATGATAGGCATAGTTTTTATTCAAACTAAAGGGGTGGCGAAAGCCACATAACTATGGGCTAGGCTTATAAATGCCCTTGGGCAGATAGCCTAGTATGAACCTATGAACCTAAGACACAACACTTTTAGAGGTACCTAGTTCATGATAGTACAAATACATAGACAAAAGTAATCGGGTAGTACTGCAATGGACTACTCGTGAGTCGCTATTAAGGTTTAAGCCTATACATGAGAGCTGGCATAGGTTCTGTTCAGTAGGTACATAAATACATTTTATTCTGGCTTTTACTGATTATTAAATACAGGAAATGGAGGCAAAATGTCGCTGTGGTAAAGGTGTTATGTAGGTAGTAAGCGTTGCATTGAGTGATTAAGTAAACATCTGCACTTAGAGTGGGGTAGAACCAAAAAAGTTTTCAGGTCCACAGCAGTGGAATCATTTCTTTCAGACCTTCGTGCTCTGCGCTATATTGGTTAAGCATTTGCGGTAAAAACAGCGATAAGTACAGTGGTTAGTTCAACTCCACACATAGAAAGGATTGTAACACTTTACTATGGGTTCCGTGGCAGTAGAGCCGCTTTTTACAGTCCCCGGTGAATGACTCTTTATAGGCTCAGCATATGCAGCGCAATATGCTTAACAACAGTGTTAAAATAAACTCTGCACATAGAAAGGGTTGTAACAGTGTTAAAATAAGCTCTGCACATAAAAAGGATTGTAACACTTTACTATGGGTTCTGCGGCAGTAGAGTCACTTTTTACAGTCTCCGGTGAACGGCTCTTCATAGGCTCAGCATATGCGGCGCAATATGCTTAACAACAGTGTTAAAATAAACTCTGCATATAGAAATAGTTTTAAAAGTGTTAAAAAAAAGCTCTGCACATAGAAAGGGTTGTAACACTTTACTATGGGTTCCGCGGCAGTAGAGCCGCTTTTTACAGTCCCCAGTGAACAACTCTTCATGGGCTCAGCATATGCGGCGCAATATGCTTAACAGTGTTAAAATAAACTCTGCACATAGAAAGGGTTGTAACACTTTACTATGGGTTCTGCGGCAGTAGAGCTGCTTCTTACATTCCCCAGTGAACGACTCTTTATAGGCTCAGCATATGCAGCGCAATATGCTCAACAACAGTGTTAAAATAAATATCACACAAAGGAATCCACTGTGTTCATCTGTACAATGTTTTGTGTTCATAATAAAGCGTTACTACCAGGTTTTTATGGATATAATTAGAGTAGATATAGTGGCTAAATTAGCTCTGCACACTAACAGTGTGTTAACACTACCAAGGCAGTAGAGTCAGTTATAACAGCCCCACGTGCACCACGCTTACTATGTTTGAGCAGATATGTAGCATCTAAGTCTTACTTGAGTGGTTAACTAAACTCTACACAATTAAATTCACCATATGTGTCTAAACAACATTTTAAAGATTAAACCAAGCTATACAGTGGTTAACTGAACTCTACACAAATAAGTTCCCTGTATGTGTCTGTACAACGTTAAAGGCTATATCAAGCTATACTACATTGAATGAATACACACTGTACTAGGAATAAGTAATGGTTCAGTGGTACTATTGACTCTGCACATTAGATAGGGCAATAGCTTAACTCTGCACAACAGTTAGGGCAATAACCAACTGAAGTTGCTTCCAAGGCAGTAGAACCTCCAGATACAGTCCCACGTGCACAACGCTATAAAGGTATAAGCGTTTGCAGCGAGAGCGTAGACCGCAAACAAGTATTTACACAGCAAACAGTTAAAAGGGTTAGAAGCAAGTAATCTGTTCCATGGCAAGAAAGACTGATGTAACGGTGTTGGCTGCCTTACTTTATTGTAGATATGGTCAACAGGTGTGCAAGACTGCACAATTTTCATGGTTTGGGAATATTCCCTTTCCTCAATTTTATGCAATCTTGGACTTAGTCTATTTGATCGGCAGGTGGTATGGGGGTGCAAATGGGGCTTGTTTTTTTAATTTTCTTTTTGTTTTCAGTTCTGCATGCTTTGATGTTGTTCTTATTGCAGTGTAATAGAGGGTCAATATTTGTATTTTTTATGTATTACAGTGTATGTTTTGGACATCGATAAACCCAAATGTCAACTAAGCCACAGAGAATTATGCAAATACATGTATTACATATATATATATATATACATACATACACACACACACACACACACACACACACACACACACACACACACACACAGGTATGTTTTCCTACCAGAAGGATGAAAGCTCACAAGAGTGAATGTCAAAAGGCAGAACTGGCAATAATGAAATCCTGTAAGGTCGAACAACAAAGACCTTGACTGTGTAGGATCACAGTACAGTGAGGATTGGGGTTTTGCTCCTTCCCACACTGTAGTACAATCTCTGAGTTTGCATATAAAATTAGTGGAGGTGTGGAGGTATCCCCCCCACCAAAAGAAAAAAAGCAGATGATGTGTTTTTTTTTTATTCCAACCTTTTGGGTTTTTGACGTTCCTGATTTGGTCTTTTGACATTTGCTCTAATGCACTTTTATCCCTCTGATAGCGAAGTACATATATACATTTATTTATTTACTTACTAAATCAAAGCACAAATGTCTGCAGATCTGTAGCTCACAAACAAGAAACAACTTACCTCTTCAGCACTGAATGCATGTGGTAATGTTGGAGAAGGTGCAAATGGAGGAGGTGAGATAACTTTACGTTCCTCTAGCTGTGCCATGATTTCCTTTCTTCTTCTGTGCAGTTCATCTAAGCTAGGCTGAGGCACCCTGTTGTAGGTCTCCTACAGAGAGAAGGTTGAGCTATTCACTAAAGGAATTCTTGTTACATAACCACTTATAAATAAATCTTCATCCTTTGTAAGAAAGCCAATTTCATAAACAAATAATGGTTTTAAGAATCTCTTCACTGAACCACAAAGAAATGAGTGGAGATACTAATGACCTAGAAGAAGAATTAAACTTGAGGCCTACTGTAATAATGCAAGGTAGAATGCTTGCCAGAACTGCACTCGCAGGAATAATTACCCTTCTTTGTCCATCCTACTAAGTAGGATAGCAATACTCAACTACAGTAGCTTTTTACTCAGTTACCAAATAATAAAAATTGTGCTGTGCATGTGTGTGCGCGCAACTGAACGCACACACTCGAAGTGACAAGTCAGCAATGTTTTCTGAAAGACAACTCTTTTCAACTTCACTTTACAAATGCAAGCTTAATATTCACAGAAACAAATCTACACCTAATAAATATTTTTTGTCATTAAGCATACCCTACAAGAAATGCAAAACATTATTTGTCCTAAAAAGTAAGGCACTATATATATATATATATATATATATATATATATATATATATATATATATATACACACACATAAAACCCTGATAAATAGATAACAAAATGCAGATTTATAAATTGGCAAGACAGATGCAAATAAGAAAACCTCCCCTCCAATTTATAACATAATATAGCATTCATCTGTGCAACAATGGAGTTTAGGCTACCTCTTCCACCATGAATTATGTAAAATAGGCAAACAATCATTGAAGGAGAGCAAATAGAAAGCTACATTTTTAGTACAACTCATTAATATTTCTCAAACAAAGCTCAGTCTTAGAGAGTCAGCACAGAAGGAGCATTTGGATATGCACAGGGAAAAGTGGAGTTCTTGGTTAAAATTTCGAAGTGCAACTATATGAGTATACTCACCAGAACTGCATATCTTTGAGGGGAAAGGTCACAGAAGCAGTAAATCATATTTGAGATACTCATCAGTGCAGTTGTTTGTTTTCCAGTTTTTCCACAGCCATACTTCCTCCCCACATTTACCAGTGATGAACTCAAGCAATTACTACAATTAGTAATGATGTCTCATTACGTGTGACACTCAAAATGAAGAACAGTGGCACGTACCCAGATCAGTTCTGGGAAAGAAACTCTGCTACAACAGTACTTTTGTTACATTAAAACATGAAACACATTAGAAAGCACTGTGAATTTTACAGTGTTTACAATAAGGTATGAACAGAGGCCCAGTTAGCTGCTTCACAACTGCCTTGGGCAAAGACATTCCTAAAAAGGACATCAAGTATATCTGCTACTGATGTAGAATGATCTTCTAATCTTCTGATTCAGAGATTTATTATGGTGATGAAAACAAAACTTAGTGCAGTTAGACGGCCATTTGGATAATGTCTGCTTAGATAATGTTATTCCAAATGTGTCATGTTTGAAAGGCAATCATAATTTTTCCATTACTTGCTCCTTGTCAAATAGCATCTCAGTTGTCTGTGCAAGTCCAAAGAATCTAACAGCCTCTCTTCATATTTTGAGACTTTAGGAAGAAAACTGGATGTTGTGAAATTGATTTAGATACAGCATTGGGCATAAATGATGCTTTTGTTCCTAAGGCCACTCTGTCCCTAAAGTTCGGATAAAATCCTAGTAGAAGTTGCAGCCACAAGAAAAATAGTCTTCAGGAAAGGAATTTTAAAGCACATCAGCAGTTTTTTTTTTCAAAAGGTATTAAGAGTCGGTCTGATTTTTTAACACAAAAATTGTAAGTCCCAGAGAGGTGCTACTAGTTTTCTGGGCGTCTTGAATGATGATTAATGTTAAGGAAAGCTTTAGCCATAGGAAGAGCACCCAAAGGTGGATCTGCAAAAAGACATGACATGATAGATGAAAGGTAGACTTTAATGGAAGCCTAACTAATCCTGAATAAAAGCTTAGGTAGCTAAGGCCTGGTGCTGATGCTGCTAGAGGATCAGTCTGGTGAGCAGAATATCAGGCAGAAATTCTTTTCTACTGTCCTAGACTTCTTGTTTTAGATTCCATGTCTTTTTGAGGATGCAATATTTGGTTCATATATTTCTCAGTCTAGAATAAGGGACTTCTCCCCCAGGCTGTCAGGATGTGTTTCAAGACAGCAGAGTAATGCTTTGAAGAAGTCATTGTTTTTTTTTTTTTTGGAGCTGCAGAAGTAGAGAAAACTGTCAACGTTAGAACAGCATTATGCTGATGACACTGAACATGTCACATCTGAAAATTACCAGGATGTTTGATATGAGAACGTCTGTTGAAAAGATGCAAAGGACTCCCTCCTGCTTCACTTATTTGAAAAGTTATTTTTGACATACATTTCTCCGACTGGTGCTTGGAGCAAATCGTTTAGAGATGGCAAACGAAGGGTACAAACAAATCTATTCAAAGGGTTCCCAGGGACTGCATTACGTGCTTGAATGTTTTTTTTTTTTTTAATCCAGAGACCACATTTAGAGGTATACTGTGGAACTGCTAAGAAGGCAGGCTATGTGGTTAACTCTTAAAATAATATGTCCTGATTTCAGGAGGCTGCTCCATGTTAAGTCACATGTTTTACGCCTAGTCTGCATAATGGTATGAGTAATTTCTGCCTTCCCTTGACTGCTGATCTGACCATTGCCAGTCTGCTTGGATTCCAGGTGTCCTAGAAGACTTGCAGGACACAGATCAGGGCATTTGTTGACAGTGACACACATGGTCACTGCACTGGCATCATATTACTTCTGCATCTTGAAGTTTCCAGAATGACATGTCCAGGCTTAGTTTAAGGCATCTGTTAAAAGGGCCTGTATCCATACAGGGGAATCAGTTTCAGTGGGTTCTTTCACACTTTGTCCATCTTCTGAATACTGGGTCAATAAAATGGCTATGGTCAGAAAATGAAGATGCTTGATCAAGAGGTTTTGGAGGACCCACTGTATCTTCCCCTTTTGTCATTTGGCAACAAGTATGATCAGAATAACTTCAGATGTGTATCCAAAGCACTGGAACTATGTACGTTGAATGCCTTATGTATGGAAGAGATATTTTTAGGCTGAGTAGTATTGAGTACACTTTGATTTTGGAGGAGTGAAAGTTTGATATCTGGTGGGTTTTGGAGGAGTGAAAGTTTGATATCTGGTGGGTGAGGAAATTCATAAGTTTGACAAGTAGGAAATAATCAGGCCCAGACATTTTATTAGCTATTATCCAGATGTGGAAACATAAATACCCCCCTTTTGAGCTGAAGGTGAGAAAATTAACTGCGACCAGCATTCCGTGAATATCCTAGGAACAGATGAGACAGCCCAAATGTCAAAAAGGTAAAGTGAAAGTAGTCAGGGTCTGCTCAAAACATGAGTAACCTCTTCTGGCCCTGAATCATAGGGTGGACAGATTAGTGACTTTCATACCGAAGGTCACCATAAAAGACCGGGACACAATACCAAGATAGGAAAGCCTGCAGGGTACTTTTTTTTATTTTTTTTACTCTTAGGAACATGGATAAAGAAGAAAGATCCAATATGTGTTTCTGGGGTCCATCTTTCTTTGAAACAAGTAAGCTCCATGTAAAACCAAGTGTACTCTTTTGTGGGAAAGTACTGTGCCACAGCCGCACAAGACGCTAACTGGTCTATCATGGGATTTACCAGAGGCAGCTGATTTTCAGGGACTTGAGTTGCTTCCATAAAAGGTCAGAAAGGTAGGGACTCTGTTGGAAGCCTGAAGATACTACTACTTTTACCCATGAGAGTGAAGTCAGTCTGCATAAGGGAGAACTTTCCACAGGCCCAGGCAATTACAGACCCACAAGTCTGACCAGCCTCATATTTAAAGCTATGGAAATAATGGAATAAATCAATTAGTACATAGAGAACCTCCAAACACTAGACTTGTCTCAACTGGTGTCAAGGGCAGGTTACACTTACTCAACCTGGTGTATTTCTATGAAAAGGTCACAAAGTAATGAATGAAAATAAAAAGGGACACATCGTGCATCTCCACCTGGCCAAAGCTTTTGTCACCAATTACATACTCAGGCATAGTAAAATAAACCAGGAATAAACCTATACGTCACCCTCTGGATTGTCAACTGGCTCTCAGATAGGATGCAGATAATCAAAATAAGGACAGTTTCCTCCACAGAGAGGCCAATCACCAATGGAGTCCCCCAGGGTTCTGTGCTGGGACCTCTTCTGTTTGGCATCTACTTTTCTGAAGTAAAGTCAATACCAAAGGGCTCTGGCTGACTAAGTTTACAGATGACTGCAAACTAGGGGCAGTCATTGTATCCCCTAATGGCTTAGCCAACCTGCATTAAAATTTGCCTCAATTAAACAACTCGTGTCAAAAACATGATCTGAAACTAAATGCCAAAAAAATTAATTTCTGTATCCTTTGGGAAGCCACTGACTCCAGGGAACTACCTCACTGACAATACACCCCTAAGAGTTCACCCAGTTGTTTGAGATTTTGGAACTTATGTGGACAGTGACCTAATTTTTGACCAACATGTAACGACTGTTTTAAGAAAGTCCTTCTATATTGCACAGCTTATAAACAAAGGGATTGTGTCTAGATCTCCTGGATATCATTGTCCCTCTTTACTCAGCCCTCATTAGGCCAGTCACTGAATATAATTGCCCCCTTTGGCATGCATCTGCCAGAGACATGCAACAATTTGAGTGCCCACAGAGATACCTTACTAAAAGGATACAAGGCCTAAACAGCATGTCCTAACATGGACCAACTCAAAGCCCTGTCACTATACTCAGTATGCTACAGACTGCTAAGAGGTGATCTGTGTCCAACCTCTGACTCATTACTGATGGATTTACTGCACATTAGCAAGTCAAATGGCATCAGAAATACTCTGTATAAAGATCTAAATGTCTTTCGCAACATCAATACAATGATTTGGATGAACAGGTACATTTCACAGAGGTTACTGCTGCTATGAAATAGACTCCCCCATCCACATAAAATACAGTTCATCCCTGTCCATTTTCAACTGCAACTTGGACCTAATGGACGGGAAACAAAAAATTTACCCCCACGACTCCCCACTGTACTACTAATGGACAGATGCAGTACCTAAATGTTTATCCGATGCACGGATCCCCTGAAATTATCAGGGGTATTATTTATTTATTGATAGATATTTGAGTACTGGGAAAGTCTGATTTGGTAGAAGCCCATTTTCAGGGGAGGCCTGGGAAGAAAACCTCCAAATTTTTACAAAACATTTTAAGAACAATAATTTTACAATCTTCAAAAATAAAACAAACATCAGCAGTTTGAATAATTATAACACATTAGACATACTACAATAAGACTGGTTAAGAATCAATACAAGGTATATAAGAGCCCAGTTATTCTCATTTGGAGTAATGTACAATTAAAGACCATGTTATGGCTAAGGCCAATCTATAACCAAATAGGATAGGTTACTTTGAGCACAAAAAGGGAAACTGGCTAGACTTAAAATGGCCCACAAGGGCAGCTAACGCAGTACTTACCTATGAACTTATATCCTTACTATATACTGAATTGGGACTGATAAATCTAACGGCATAACCCAACATAAGAATATAATACATAATACTGATGTCAAACTCTCCTTGAATACCAGACCTTTTTAAGACCACTGAAACATTTATATTCAACCCCCCCCCCTCAAATTCTTCAACAGCATAATTAACTTTGCAAACAACTTAAATTCAGCCACCTGATTTTTATATGTTTTAAACTGTGCACATAACCATAAACATTAGCACTGCATTGTAAATATCTTTAGTGTAAAAAATGGCAGCAAAGTCTCAGCAAAATGGGGATTTATAGTCCTACCAAAAGGTTAAACATGAACATATGTTATTAAAACAACATGCCTGTCCTGAACATTAATGTCACTTACAGTTACAGCAGACAAACAAATTGAACAAACTTGCCTTTTCTTTGAAGAATTTATAATTTTGTAAACAATAAATTATCAATCATCAGGTGCAGGCACCGACAGGACACTCTTAGTACAATTATCAAGTGTCATTTGTCAACTACAAACAATTTTAAACCCCTAACAGCTGAATTCTTGCACCACTGCATTTCTTAAAAAATATTAAAAAGTCACTTCAGTATTCAGTATCCACTAATCCACTAGGCGGTCTCCTCTTCTTAACACTAACTCATCTACTACTATGATTATTCCCAGAAATTTCAACATCTTTTGAAATGATGAAATAGCAACTGTGTTACCCTCTCCTACAACCCGAGATACAAGTAACAAATACCTTACCTTTCCCTTGAACAGATAATTGTTGTAGGTCTTCTTTACAGTTCAGCAATATACAAAAATGGATTACTCTTTGCTTCCAACATGGTGGATGGCTGAGCAACATGTTGATTACAGACCAAAAACCAAGTTGTTAAAAAAAAAAAAAAGCCTGAAAGAAGTTAGAAATGTTGGTAAAATGTGGTTACTGGCTAACAAATTACACTGTCTGAATTGAAAGCAAAGAAGAAATTTGGAAAAAGAAAGGGAAATATAACAGTAAAGATGAAGAAAACCCTCTGGCTGGTAAAAAAAAACCTTGCAGCTATTCAGCAAAAAGCTGGTTGAGCTGAAACCGTACTACAGTAGATTTACAGGAATAAATAAATCAAACAAACTTAGATGTGTTTAAAATAAGTGGACCACTGGGGAGCATATAAAATCAAATGACAAAAATGGAAAATGAATAAGCCATTCATATGAGTAGATAAAACTGCAGAAATCAGTTAAAGAAATAAAGGAAAAACTAGATGAAAATGAGAGAGAGTGTAAGAATACAGAGCACACAGAGAAAACCTGAGATATTTTGCTATACCAGAGAAATTGGAAGGAATAGACAGCGCGAATAAGCAGAACAGAGAGAAAATGCCAAATGTGGACAGCTTGTGATAAAATAAAGGTGAAAACCTCACGACAGTAAAACAAACTCCCATCGGGCGACGGGCGCAGGGAAATGTGGCGTACGGAAGTCAGTCTCCCCGGCGCCGCCCAGGGGGCCCAAGTCCTTGTGATCGAGGCTCAAAAAATATCATAATTAATACATTATACACAATACACATAGACATATATATACACATATATATTATTTATTATTTTCTTATTATTGTTGGGAGATGTAATAATGAATTCACAACCAACTATTTTAAAATCGAAAATTGTTCCAACAACATAACTAGTATAAATCATATACATACTAATATAATTTTTTAAGAAAAGTAATTTTTAAAAAATTATTATTAATATAAGATTTTTAACAAATGATTTTATAAGACCTGGCTTACCTTTATAAACTAAACGAAAAAAGCACTGATATATTATACATAATATATATTTATATTTATATACATTATGCATCAAATTTAATTATATTTTATTAAATTTTAGCGCATTGATATTCATTATAGTTTTGAAAATAAACATTCATTGATTATTAAGGTATTCTTAAAAAGAACTAGAGAGACATCAACGAAAATAGTTGTATTTCTGCAATTATGTACTAACGCAAATTTGTGTATGTTTCGGCTGCTGCACGTATTTATAATAATAATAGTAAATAAGAGAACGTCCTGGCTTTAAAAACTTTAGCATAGGCATGTTAGTTATTTATTTTTATTTATTTGTTAACTTTGAGTTTATTTTTTCTTTTTTCTTTTAAATTGAAGGTAAATAAGCATTTTGAATGTAACTGTGATACACGCTAATGTATTTAGCATATAAACCACTAGTAAATGAACTCCAGGTGTTCGTGGTTAGTTTAACCAAAAGGAAGTGACGTGTTTTAATGATTTTTAAAATGTATTAAAAGCTGTGTACTTGGGGGAAAAAATAAATAAATAATAATAAAAAAAAAATAAACCTGGTGGCTATCTCCTCTTATTGGTCTCGTCCGCTTTTTCGTATAAAATAAAGGTGAACCAAAAAAATGCAATTGATGTCACAAGGACCAAGAGAGCTTTAAATTCAGAAAGAAAATTAAAAAAAAAAAAACCTGAGTGCTTTCATCCAAACATATCATTGATTTCATCAGAATAAGGATCACATACAAATCATGGTTCAGTAACATATCACAAAAATAAACTGCTGTATTCAACACATTAATTAGATAAACAATAACCCAAAATAACTGCAATATGCTACTTTAAAAATATTACATTTTTTCAAACATAACTTGAACCTGTATTTTCATTTAATCCGGGAAGTGTCCCAGAATTTTTTTTATCTGTAAAATCAACTCTGTATATTCAAGAAGAGTTTCTAAATCAATTCTCTCGTAAACAAACCAAAACCATCTACAGAAAAATACTGGAAATGCTTAAAAAGGAAACCCTTTTAGCATGTTTAAATAAAGAATTTTCTCCATCTTTTGTTTTAATACCATATGTTTATAGATTATTTTGTATTAAATGACATTCAGTCATGCTTACACAATAAACATTACAGAACTGAGAAAATGCAAAATGCTCAATCCCATGACCTTGTATAATTATATTTCCTTCTAATACTAATAAATGGCAGAAAACTGGTCACTATAATAGATGTTCCCTCTTAAATATATTTGGTACAGAAAACACTGCGCAAGACCCATTTTAGATACAGCAATTACTGAATGTGATGCATTTACTTCCACATGGGCTGCTGATGACTATATTATGGATTATGTAACAAGATATCAATAATTATAAAACTGTTACATCCATTTTAGAAAAACTGAAAAACATATATGCTAAAACAGCACTACTAAAGGAAAAAAGGGTGGATGCGTTTTTTTAATGTAAATTATCTACGCATAATCCTCACTTTTATACCAGTGGACATTATAACATTATAGAAGCAAATGCAAAACCTCTTCAACAGCATTTAGTCCAGAATATAAGCAAGTGGAAGCCACCCAAACACCCCTTCCTCACAAAAGTACAAATTAAAACATTTATCTTTCCAAAAAAATTACTTCTACTTAGACAACTTCCCCATTTCTATATATCTAAATACAGAAGTTTCAAACACTACTTTTGGGATATTGCTCTTAACCTAATGTAGATTAGCTACATATGGTATGGAACTGCTAACAGGGAAAGGGTACTATTATACAAACCATGTACTGATCAACCAGATATCCTCCTGACAAAGATGATCCCAAGTTCCAAGCTCTGGATCTTGGGAATGATGCAACCCCAATACAAGATAACAAAAATGCACTTATCTTAGAACAGTAATTATACAATGACTGGCTATTAATATTCAAAAATGAGCACAGAGATTGGCCAGCCCAACCAGCGTGCCCATTGTAAATCAGAGAATATATCAACTGGAAAAGGTCCTGTCGCCCGGACTTTTTCCCATTAATGTATCTCGTAATTTTTTTTCTTTTTCTTTTTTTAAAACAAACATAAAAAAGAAAATGGAAGACCTGAGATGAATGAGAGAGACGGCACAGACAAAAATAAAAGGATAATCAGGTACATTCTGCAAAACTATGGAAACTTACCTGATTATCCTTTATCTTGTCTGTCCTGGCTCTCTCTCGTTTGTTAAAAGTCTCCCAGTTTCTTTTTCTTCTTTTTTTTTTTTCTATTAAAAGCGACGGAGATCTTCCTTTCTCTGTTGCTTCCTTTGCACAGCACTGATGTACTGCATAAGCGTGGGAACACAAGCCCCCATATGCATGCGCAGTACATCAGAAAAAAACCCAGGGATACCACAAAACCACTGAAGGGCAGTAAGTACAGAGGCATTCTGCAAAGACTATTTAAGAAAACTAAGTATTTTTTTCTTAAATAAAGTCATTGTATAATAGCAATAACCGACTCTGTGGTTGTGGTATATTGAAATTTACCCACAGTTGGCTTTATTTAATCAATCGGGCTTCGCCCGAATTAAAAATTAAATTAATTAAATTAATTAAAATTAATTAAATTAAGAATTCAAAATGGAAAGCATTCCATTTGCTAGAATATATTCATTAACACTGTATTTAAATATGCATCTTTGTAACATCATAAATAAAAGTTTACTAATTTAATTTTTTTGATAAATGTGTATGTTTGATTACTGACAAAACTTAAACAGTTTTCTAAACTGAACTAAAAGTAGTGATGTTAAAAGGTTAAAACCACAATAAAAAGTATAAAAGGCTTGAACAAGTTAAACAGAAGTCCTATACAACTCCACTACGTTACTGATTACTTTTAAGAGTTCAGATAAAGAATATACTTACTTGTTCAATCTTTTTTTACATTTGTATAAACATTATTAAGTTTAGTTCTGAAATTACATTTAACAAAAACAAAAAAAAGTAAAATCAAGACTTCTTCTGGTTTCCCATGTCACCTACAATGCACACCACTGACTCCAGTGTGTTGTGATGTGATGTCCAGTGGGAAATGCATGAAATGTAGAGAGGTAGGAATCCATGAGCTCTAAAAAAAAATACTCTTTTGGGGAAAAATTTGTGTAACAGTAACTTAAATTTAAGATCTTTACTTTTTCTTCTCAAACATGACAAGTGCCTTCTTGAAGGCTAAATGCCTACTGCACTCTTGTCCTTTTTTTTCATACTTTGGCGCTGAGTGTATGTGCGCGCAAATGTATTTCTGCTACAAGTAGCAAGGCAAGACAACTGAGGAAGAAGATGGTCTCAATGGTGTTGCTGTTGCTTTACTGTTAGGTGGATGTTTCACTAAGTGTCAAGAGATCCAACACCTAGATAGAATAGATACATTCCAATATTAGACAACATACTTGACTGGACTTCCCAAAATATCGATACTGAAACCATCATTCTAGGTGATGTAAACATTGATTGGGTAGACATTGCCCACAACTCCTCCTCAAAAAATATAAACCTTTACAACAACTCCCGACTAACTGAAGACCTCACCAGACCCCACAAAAATAACAATTGGGGCTCCACAATAGATTGGATATTCGTGTCCCACCCTAACAATGACATCACTCCAGGCATACTACCTAATACCATTAGCAACCACCACCCAGCATATATCCTACACATAACCACCCCAACCCCAAGCCAGCACCAATACAAATCAACTAGAAATTTTACTAAGTTCCATCCATCCATATTTAATGAAACCTTAGCTAAAGTAAATTGGGAACCCCTCAAATCCCTATCACTTAATTAGGTTGTTGAATTCTTTAACGCAACATTCCTAGACATCCTAAATAGGCAAACACCCACCCACGAAAACAAATAAAACATAACCATGCAAGCTGGCTCTCAAAATCCACCAAAGAAGTAATGTCCAAAAGAGATAACATGTGGAAGTCATGGCAGAAAAACAAAGACCTCTCAACTCTACTACATTACAAGCAACTCCGTAATCAGGCAAACGTCTAACAACCATTTATGAAAAAGCCCACTACCTCCACCTACAATACCAACATAAAAATAGTCCCATAAATTCTGGTCCTCCATCAACCAACTATTACCAACCAGGCTCTCAAAGCAACCCATACCCTGACCCACACAAAACCCATATTGAACTTGCCACCCTTTTCAATTCCTACCTCATTGACACCACAGCTAACCTAACCACCACCTCGCCTACTGTTAACACAGCCACTACACCAAGACAGCTGATGACCAAAATCATCCCAGAAAATAATCCTACCCTCAACTCTAACCTAAAATTCTCCCCCATACCCACCACAATAAAAAAACTTTTTACTTAACCTAAACCCTGTACTCTGGCCCCTGACATTCTACCCCCACACATCTTGCAGCTAGTTGAAAACTCTACCCATCAGCATACTCATTAACAGATCGATTAAAGAATTCCTTGTCCCAGACATCTGGAAAAAAAAGCATTCATTCTCCCTTTATACAAAGGCAGCAGCTACGCAGACATTCAACCCATAGCAATTCTCTCACCCCTCTCTAAAATACTGGAAAAATGCATCCATGGCCAACTATTCAACCACCTGCTTGAAAATCAATTTCTATCATCCACTCAGGATGGTTTTAGACCAGGACACAGCACCACTACCATCCTCCTATCCTTCCTTGACACAGTTAACTAGGCATGGGATACTGGTAAAATAATTGCTTCACTTTTCCTCGACCTCTCCAAAGCATTCAATACCATTTCCCACAATATCCTCCTCTCTAAGCTATCCATCCGTCCACATTTCTCCTCTTACCCTACAATGGTTAATATAGCTCTCTTTCCAATAGGAAGCAATCCACCAAATGGTAACAATCTTATTCTCCCTTTCTCAATACTTCCACAGGGAGCCCAAGTCTCCATCCTTGGTCCTCTCTTATTTAGCATCTTTACTAAAAACGTTCACTCCCTTCTCCCTCAATGCTCAGTAATCCAGTATGCTGATGACTCTACAATAATATGCCCTGCAAATTCCATATCTGAACTCGAGCAAATCACCCAGAATGCCCTCACCTCTACTGAATCTTGGATGTTTAACAATCTTGCCCTAAATCTGAAAAAAAAAAACTAAGCTAGTAATTTTTACCCCCAAGAAAACCACTCCCCATAGATAAAAATCTCTTCAATATACAAACCCAAGAAAATACCACTATAGAGGTTGTCCCACACATGAAATTACTAGGCATTATTATAGATGAAAACATTAACTCTGACCTGCACATAAACAACATCATCAAAAAACACACCAAAGCTCAGTATGCTCTACAGGCACAAACACTTTTTTAGCCTCTTTACTAGACAAACCCTTGCAATTATCTTTTTATTACCCTCTCTCCTTTATGGTGCCCCTCTCCTCACTAATATATTCTACAAAATCCAAACCTGAGAGGTGTTACAACAGAATAGCAAAATTTGCCACCAAGGCTAATTTTTCATCCCACCACTGTAAGTCGCTGGAACTCCCCCACCATCTCTCATTCACCCAGCTAACTACAGCACACAAAATAATCTACAGACCCACAGACTGCCCTGCTCTCTCAACTCTGCTTGCCAAATACCAACCCAGCAGGCTACTAAGATCTGAAAATCACCTACTTCTAAAGGTAGAAAAGACCACCTTACCTGCTGGTCAACTCCTCTACTCGTTCACTGTCGCCAAATTATAGACCTCACTTCCCCCTTCTATAAGAAACACAGGCAGCACCACCACCTTCAAACAAATACTGAAAAACCATCTCAACTCTTTCTAGATATGTACCTGCTCATTAATCTAACCTCTTCTTTCTTCTTATATGATAACTCCTATGCTTTTTGCTAATAGTGACTGATGATACTTTCTCCATAATTTTCTTTCACCAATTGTTGATAGTGGTACAATAACACTGATTTAATATATCTGTTTATACCTCTGATTGAATTCATATGGCAACCAATTACATTTCTGCTTTTATGTGCATACTCTGTATATATTACTGCAATCACTATTTGTAACACTGTTTCTACTTCTGTACCAATTAATGTTTAATTATTTTCTGTATCTATGTTCTTGTTGTAGCTTTTCTCCCCAGTCCTCCACTGAAAATGGGCTCTCTTAGGTCCAGTGGACCTTCCCAATAAACAAATGCAATAAAAAATAAAATAAATAGACACTGACTACACATATCTTTTCCACTGTTAATCATTCACACTATGTACAAAATAAAAGTGTATGTATCTTTGTTGGGAAAAGAGGCCTTAACTGTGTCAAACAGTGTTTTCTTTGTCTGAGCACTGGGAAGAATGGTTTATAAAGGATTAGTTCAAAAACAGAAAGATCACTGTGTTAGGACTTTTACAGTACATTGCTGTCTTTTTCTTTAGATTTTATACAAAGGGAGTACAATAAAGTAAGCCATCAAACAAAAGTAACTCTGTCAGTGTTGGCTCCAGGTTGTATTCTGGCGAGGGCATAACAGGGACTCAGTAGCCAACTGGTGAGGCTTGTGAAGAGCAAAACAAAAGAATAAGATTCAAAGTGAAGTGTGCCTTTCATCATACAACCAAATTAGATATCACAGAAGTTTTCTCTGAGTAATATGTCATGACTCTCAGGTACTACAAAATGTACTTGGTGACTTTTTTTTAAAATATATTTAGCTGTGTATGCCCATAAAACAATGCCCCATTTCAAGAGCAACCCATCAGCACTCTGGTTAAATGATTTGCGCTGAGTTAAAGTATGCAAAACACGATTAAAGAATTTATCCCTGTATACTTAATTGCAGGAAGTAGCATGTTAACAGCTCTGTGGCTTATTCCTCTGCACTAACTGCCAAACTGATTCCATGTACAATCGAAGAATGAGAAGCAAGAGCCCCCTTCTACTTGCTGCCTCACATTTTGTTAAATAACCTTTTTATTTCCTCTTTAGTCTATTTTGCATCAAAAAGTGTTTTTGACACTCCAGGAAAAAATACTCTGAAGACAGCTGGATACAGTGGCTTAAATCTCACACCTGCATCTCAGCATTCCCTGCCTGCTAGAATACATCTGCCTCTCTTCTATCTGATGCGCACTGAATAACTAATTCCCACAATCAATCTGCTGGCTCCAATTTTTAATTCCCCCCCCCTTCTGCCACAGTTTTGTCATGAACAACAATACAGGTCTTGGCTTGGCTGCTTTCATATGGCAGATGTGGAACATAAGCTCTGTGAGCCCTTTCAATAAACAAATTCTGCTGTGGAACACCAGTCCAGATTATTAATATTTCATAAAATGAATATAGTCTGTGCCTTCTAGTTTCTCAGGTACAGCAGAAAATATAAACAACTTATGCATTATCTTACCCAGAATAAGCAGTTGACTAACTCTCAGCACAGTTCCCAACAAAGATACATACACTTGTATTTTGTACCACCTCCGCCCTCCTTATCCTTCTCTAATACCATAAACCATAACCAAAATAATAGCAAGCTTTCCTCAGCCCTCCTTTCAGATCTCTCCAAGGCCTTCGATATGGTCAACCACCAAATACTCATGCACACCCTTAAGGCATTCTCACTTAATAGCTGTGTGCTTCAATGGTTACAATCTTACTTGTGTGGTAGACAAGCCGTAATATGGCAGGACAAACTATCAACCCATCTACCCATCACCCTAGGTGTCCTCCAGGGCTCCATACTAGGACCCTTTCCTTTCTCTCTCTCTATTAATGACCTTCCCATTGTCATTCCAAATGCTACCTGTACCCAATATGCAGATGACTCCACCTTGATTTGATCAGCCACCTCCCTGACAGATCTAATGACATTAACCCAGAATACTTTCAATATAGTTGAAAACTGGCTCTCTAACCATCAGCTGATAATAAACCCTAACAAAACAAAGTTGCTTCTTTTCTCCCCCACTTGTAAGTCTTCCTCACTAATCTTTATCATACAATCTAATAATGGTACCATTATCTCCCCAGATGTGCAAACCAAACTCTTAGGCATCACAGTAGACAACACCATGTCAATCAAATTATCAAAACCATTAAAAAAACTTGGCTCCCTCTATAAGATCAAACCTTTCCTTACTCCATTTGGTAGGACTGTTATTGCTCGTTCCCATCTACTCTCCACTCTTCTCTATGCCTCCCCTCTACTCACTAATTTGAACAAATCCGCTCTTAGCCCACTCTCCAACTGTTATAACCATATTGCTAGATTTGCAACAGGCACGGCCTTATAGGATCCACCACTGTCACAACCTAAATCTTCTGGAGTAGCTGGAATGGCCTAGCCTACTTCAGTACAACCAACTTATAATTGCCCATAAAGTTCTCAACCAATCACTCTGATAATACACCTGCACTTAAAAATATCATCAATCCTTATAGCAACCTGAGGTCACTTTGCTGCTCTTCTAATAAACTACTGGTTCAAACATCCAAAATCAACAACTCTGCTAGGGACTCTCTTCCTGCTGATCTTACTCTTGAACCCTCTCTTACTCAGTTCAAAAAAAGCCTCAAACTATACTTCAAAACTCACTGGCTATGCCCTTGTTCAAAACCTGACTAGATCCTCCTCTATAGTCTGTAATCATGTTACATTGTCTAGTCAATTTGTCAACATTGTTTTAAAACTGTATAATTATATTACCTGCTTGCTCAACTGGAGACAGTAAACTGTGTGTAACTTGTAATCATTTTGTGATTTTTACTGCATGTTCTACCTTGGAGCTTTTCTCCCTGGGCATCCGCTGAAAATGGACATGTTTCCAGTTGGACTATCCTGGTCAACAAATGTAAAATAAATAAATAAATAAATAAATAATTTTCTCCATGAGTGCTGTCTTCCAACTTTACTATTTTTTGAAACAGCTCTTCTTGGGAAGCCTAATACTCAGCCAAGCCTTTCTTCATTTCAAGCTCTGATTTTTGCAGCTTTATCAGTTATCTGAACAACTAGTTAAAGCTTCTATTTTTCAGCCATTTGTTATTTGAGATTAAAATAAATGAAGCACTGAAGGGAAAATTTAATCACTTCTTGAGTATATTTGATTCATTTTTACCTCTAAATTACTGGAAGACGTACCTTTTTTTTTTTTTTTTTTTTTTTTTTGCTGAACAGCTTCAGGATTCTTCCCAGCCATTGTTTTCTCTTCATCTTTTCTGGTTGATTTTCTTTCAGGTTCTCCAAATTTCTTCTTTGCAGACATCCAGGCAGTACACCCAGTAACTGAATTTTACCCAAACTTCAGGGATGGTTTTTCCTTTGGAGGTACAAGTTTTTTTTTTTTTAATTCTGGCAGGAAGCTATATGAAACTGTGGTCAGTTTAGTTAAACTGCCCACATCAGAATACAATTTTTTTAATTTACTTTTACCGTGTTTTGCATCTGAGGAAGTGTGTTTACGAAAACGTACTCTATGTGGAGCACTTATGTTTATGTTTTTATTTTATAATTCAACTACAAAGGGACTGCTTCTGGTGTGGCTCAGTGTTTTCTTGCAGAATGACCTTTAACTTTATAGGAGAGCTCTTTGTTTTGAGATTTGTAAGTAAAGGTAATGCAATCTGGCAGTCACTTTGAAAGTGTGACTTTAGACACTGAAGCACCTTTCTTGGAGTCTGAAAATGATACAAATAATTAGTTAGATTTTCTGAAGTCTTTTGTCCTGTGTAGGCAAGAAACAAATGTCTATGTACATCTAGTTGGTATAGCATGTATTCTGCCCTGTTGCCATAGTTGGGGATAAAAACTAGTAGTTCTACGGATTGGTACAACTTTGACTAAGAGCATACTTTGGGTAGAAAGGATAAGTTTGTTCGTAGGGATACCCTATCTTTGTGAAAGAGCACATAGGGAGGCTTTACAGACTATGCTTGTAGCTCTGAGACTCTTCTAGCAGAAGTGATGGCTATCAAGAGAATTGTTTTCCAAGTGAAGTATTTTAGATTACACAACAATGCTGGTTCAAAAGGGGGAAGAATAAATGGGATTAAACAAAATTCAGATGCCATGGTGCTGGAGGGTCTTTAATGGGTGGTCTTAAGAAAATAGTGCCCTTAAGAAAGGACATGCAAAGTCTATGGACATCACATTCAGTCCTGATTCACCTAGATGGAAGTTAGATATCACTGCTAATTGAACTCAGATAGTCTCTGCAGCTGTGCCTTCATTAAATGGCTTTGCTAAGAATTCAAGAATGGAGGGGATTGGGGAGGAGAAGAGGTCAGTGTGATTATCCAAGGCCCAAGAAGAAAATCTTTTCTATTTACTCACATACAACTTCCTAGTTGAAGTTTTATGAGATGAGATCAGAATATGCTTTACTGACAGAGAAAGGTTAGTGAGTCTGGCTATGATTGGAATCGGAGCAGCCAAGCTGTCAATTTGCGGGTTTGAAGAGCGGGGTGGAGCATTCCTGATACACGAGTCAGGTGGTCTGGAACTGGGTCCAGAATCCATGGCTCCTCCTGGAGATGAGGCCAAAGGAAGGGGAACCAGATTTGACAAGGCTAGTACGGAGCGACGAGTATCAGATTCCTTCCCAAGGAACTGCCTTTCTGAAGAATTTTTGATATCAGCGGGAAGGGAGGAAAAGCATAGAGGAGACCCGAGGGCCAATCGTGTACAACTGCATCCCTTGGTGACTCCCCCGGAAAGGGGATCAGGGCAAAGTAGTTGCTAGATTTGGCATTCATGGATGTGCCTAAAAGGTTGCAGCACGGCTGACCCCACTTGTGGAAAATCATCTCCGCTACTTTTTGCTTTAGGGACCAATTGCGAAGCATCAGAATCATTCTTCTGGGATTGTCCGCTATCACGTTGGATTTCTCCAGGATGTGCATTGCTACCAGAAAGCATTGGGAGGAAGTTGCCCAGTGACATACTCTCAGGGTCGCTCGACAAAAGGGGTAAGATCTGGTCCCTCCTTGCTTGTTTATCTACCATACAACTGACATGTTGTCTGTTTATACTGCGATACTTCCTAGCAGAAGAGAGTCTTGGAATGCTTGCAACACTAGAAGAGCTGCTCTCATCTCTAGGATACTGATGTACAAATGGGCCTCGTGATCCTGCCAACTGCCTTGGACTGTCCTGCCCAGATAATGTCCCCCCACCCTATCTGGGAAGCATCCGTGGTCACCGTGGCTATCGATTGTGGAAGAACGAAGGGTCGACCTAATGTCACCAGCGGAGTGACGCCACCAATGAAGATTCTTCTTGCAGGATTCTGTAATCATAATTCGGTGGGACATGGGTAGTTCATGCATGGGCCACTAAGTGAACAGTAACCACTGTAGGATTCGCATATGCAGATGGGCTAATGGAATTAAGTTTATTGCTGCTGCCATGGTCCCCGATATTTTCAGGACTGTTCTTGCTTGTACTGTTTCTCTGGCAAGTAGGTTTTTGACTTGATGATGTATGATGATTTGAACTCTTTCGGGTGGAAGTTTTGCCATCATTTTTGTCATATCTAGATCTGCTCCTGTAAAAATGATACGCTGAGATGGCAAACAAGGCAAATTTTTCATAATTTATTGTGATGCCTAGGTGAAACCAGAGCTGCATGGTAGTGTCTCTAGCGTTTGATAGTAGATGCTCGGTGGTGACAGTTAGGAGCCAGTCATCTAGGTACGGAAACACTCGGAAGCCTAGGCTTCTCAAGTGACCCATGACTGCTGCCATACATGGGTCTATATTACGTGATCAAACAGTCAAATGTTCAAACATGTAATAATTGACCCCTAAATCTCGAACCATCAGAATGTTGAATGGTTCAATGGAGATCTCCGTACAGTGCGAACATGGAAGTTTTCCATTGTCTGCACTACAGTGTGATCTCGGAGTTGGTATATTTAAGTACCGGGGGTGTGGGGGTGCAGGGGGCCTTGTCCCCCTGCTTAGAGCATTTTAATGGTTTGTTTGGGTGGTTTTTTTTTTTTTTTTTTTTTTTTTGCTGTTTAACATTACAGCGTTTCGATATTCAGGGGTCGATTATTACGTGTTCGAACATTTGACTGTTCGATCATGTAATATAGACCCCCATACACTTGGTGAACACTCTGGGGGACTGTAGTGAGACCAAAGGGCAGAGCTCAAAATTGGCAATGACTGGCTCCCAGTCGAAAGCACAAATGACTCCTGGGTTGCCTGTCCATCTTTATGTGGTAGTGCACATCCTGGAGGTCCATAGAGCACATCCAATTGTCTTGTCCCAGAAAAGGGAGTACTGACTGCAGTGTTACCATCTGGAAGTTTGATTTTCTTAATGACTTGTTTAATCTGCTGAGACCCAGGACAGGTCTCCAGTCCCCTGTCTTCTTTGGAACTGAAAAGAACCTTGAGTAAATTCTGGATCCTGTTTGGTCTGCAGGGACTGTCTAGATTACTCTTTTTTTTCTAGCAACTTTTGGATTTCTAGAGTCGCCTGTTCCCTTTGACTGTGTGAAACATCTGGGATATTTTTCATGTTTGGGACGGGAAGAGAAAAGGGTATTAAGTAACATCTGGATATAATGCTTTGTACCCACTTGTCTTTTATTTTCAGCCAGGCTTTTGGGTACAAAGGTAAGCAACCCCCGACTGCCTTCTGAGATGGACAGGCGGGCCTCCTTTCAGGAGCGCTGGAAGGGCATACCAAGGAAAGATCCCGTCTCCCTGATTTTGCGGACCCCCTCTGCCGAGTGGCCAGTGTCTTTTGTTACTGCATCCTCCTCTGCCCCTGGGGGGGAAGAATCACCACGTGTGCCCTGGAAAGCTCTCTGGGAATTTTTGGAACCACATTTTTCCTCCCTTTTGACCCTTAGGATAAGGTCTGCTAGGAACAGAAAAAGAGACTCCTACGGCAGACGGAGTTTTTCCTTGTTGTTCACACCTGGTTAGGGTCTAACTTTTGACTGCACTTTACATATGGATTATAACTGAAGTATAGAGTTGATGCAATTAGTAAAAAAATACAAGATAGATAAAACAAACAATTAGAATGGGATCTGGTAATTATACATGTATACAGTTAGTGTATTATTTTGTAAATAATTTTACTCATAGTTAATAAATAATTTTTTTCTACCTGAGCTTTAAAACAATGGTGAAAAGAACTGACAACTATTTTTTTTGCATACCGGGAGGAAGTAGGGGTTTTAGGGATAAACTAATCTGGCTTTTTTTTTTTTTTTTAAATGAAACTAGCACTAAGCAGCTGTTTATTTTAGTTTTCTCTCATTCCCCTAGCTGAAGGTTTTATAACATTGTTTCTTTAGTGTATAACAGCTGTGTTTTAAGCAATATGCTTTTTATATTATATGAATATCTAATTTTAAATGTTCATCTATTAATATTAATGGATTAAGCAGTCCAGTAAAGAACACAAGTCAGCTTAATTATTTGAAGTTACACAGAGCTCAAATTGTCACATTTATTTAAATAATTTTTTTTATTTTAGCAGACGGTGGTTTTACATCTAACAGAAGAGGCACTATCATTTTGAGGAAAATTTTTTAATTATTTTTGTTGATTTGGTTGCATGCTTGGGGTCACTGTCATGTTGAAAGGTGAAATTCCTCTTCATCTTCAGCTTTCTAGCAGACACCTGAAGGTTATGGTATTTGGAACTGTTGATAATTCCCTCCACCTTGACTAAAGCCCCAGTTCCAGCTGAAGAAAAGCAACTCCAAAGCATGATACTGCCACCACCATGTTTCACCATGGGGATAGTGTTCTTTTGGTGATGCAAAGTGTTGTTTTTGTGCCAAACATACCTTTTGGAATTGTGTCCAAAAAGTTCAACCTTGGTCTCATCAGACCATAACACATTTTCCCACATGCTTTTGGAAGACAATGTATTGTTTTGCAAATTTTAGCCGGGCCTGGATGTTTTTCTGTGTAAGAAAAGGCTTCCATCTCGCAACCCTACCCCATAGACCAGACATATGGAGAATACGGGAGACTGCTGTCACATGTAGTAAACAAGCAGTACTTTCCAAAAATTCCTGCAGCTCCTTCAGTGTTGCTGTAGGTATCTTGGCAGCCTCCCTGTCCAGTTTTCATCTTGTCTTTTCATCAATTTTGGAAGGACGTCCAGTTCTTTTCAACATCACTGTTGTCCCACATTTTCTCCTATTTTTGATGACTGTCTTCACTGTGTTCCATATATCCAATGCTGTAGAACTTTTTTTGTACCTTTCTCCTGAATGATGCTTTTCAACAATGAGATCCCTTTGATGCTTTGTAAGCTCTCTGCGAACCATGGCTTTTGCTATAGCAGGCAACTGAGTAAATGTCAGGAAAATCCAACTAGGACAGCTGAACTTTATTTGGGGTTAATCAGAATCTCTTGAATTGATGCCAAGTGTGTACCCAAAAGGACTGAATGCTGTAATTAAATCATAAGGTGTGCCAACAAAGTATTAGTTTAAGGGTGTGCACACTTATGCAACCAGCTTATTGCACATTTTTTATATTTTTTCCCCTAACAGATTTGTTTGTTTTTCAACTGAATTGTACAGGTTATAAGTCACATTATGGGAAAAGTTTTGAAATAATTTATTGTTTTTTATATATCACGGAAACCTGGCATTTTAACAGGGATGTGTACACTTTTTATAGCCACAGTACTTTAGTAAACTCTTAATGGATTCCAGGGTTCGGCGCTAAAGTTGCTAAGAATTATTTAGACATTACAGCCTATTATATGAAAAGTGAAG
Source organism: Protopterus annectens (assembly GCF_019279795.1). Lineage (NCBI taxonomy): Eukaryota > Metazoa > Chordata > Ceratodontiformes > Protopteridae > Protopterus > Protopterus annectens. The sequence goes on from NC_056748.1 coordinate 176,057,318, forward strand.
TTATTACAAATGGCGATTTTAACTGTACCTTATCTGAAAAAGACACCACTGCTGATAGGAAACCTAGAATCACAAAAGTAAATTCACTTCAATTCACCGAGTACTCTTATACATGCACAACACAGACAAATATTGATATGGTTTTTGTTACAAATAATCTGGTTTAAAATATCAAATAAGTTTCAATTTTGTCATGTCCATTGTCAGATTACAATGCTATTGTATTTAACAGTATGTTAAAATCCAGCAATCTAATACATCACAGAAGATTACTGGCATACATTGTTAAAACTAAAGGACTTAAGTGATATGTAAACAACATAAAGAAATTCTTAGAAATAAATATAAATGGTGAAGTAAATGATATTATCCTTTGAAATTCACTAAAGGCCTACTTAAATAGTAGAATCACAAGCTGGTATATAAATAAAACAAGAGAGTGGGACAGAGAATTAATTTTGCTACAGACTAAAATAGATAAAATAAAATTAGACCTAAAACCAATGATGCAATCAGTAAGTCAGAACTAAAGACTTTAAATACAAAATATATTGAAATTCTAAATCATAAAATATCAATAAACCTGGAAAAACTAAAACTTCAAACATATTCAGTAAACCCTTCAAGCTTACATAAACTGGCTATTAGATCGAAGAAAATGAATAAACTAAATCATATAAAAGAAATTGCAATACTAAAAAATAAAAAGCAAAGAAAACAGATATTGTGTCTTGAGAGCTTTAGATTACTTTATGAAAACAAATAAAAATTCAAATAACGTACAGAATGATGAAATAGTGGAAACCTTTTTAAAGGGAAATATACATAATAAATTAACAAGTGATCAATTTAAAAAAAAAAATGACAGACCATTCTCTTTAACAGAAGTAAAAAAATTAAATAAAAATTAAAAAAAAGTAATAAAGCTCGTGGCTTACTACACAACTGACAAAATGAATTAAACACACACTACAGAGCCAGGAGGTTTGTTTATTATTCTGATACCTTGGCCTTTCGCCTTTGTGGAATCATGAACCACCTGGCTCCATAATGTGTTTTTAATTAGATAGTCTTATATGATAATTATGTAAACTACTGCCAGATAATGCAGTCAATATTCTACAAAATGTTTATAGAGAAATAAAAATTTCTGGAGTCCCCCCATCATGGAAGTATTTTCTTGTATCATCTATTTAAAAACAAGATAAAGACCCTATGAAATGTTCTTCTTATAGACCCATTTCACTCAAACTGACTATAATATGTTCATGTCTACTTAATAAATCTAGTAATGCCAAAGTTAACAATAATCAAACAGGATTTATTTTAAATAGATAGGTACAAAATAATATATAATAATATATACACTAATAGATTATGCAAATAAAAATATGTATTTAAATTTGTTGACCGGGAGTGTCCGACTGGACGTAGGTCCATTTTCAGCGGAGGCCCGGGGAGAAAAGCTCCACAGTAAAATAAACAGACAGTAGTTACATTGGATTACATAGTGATTAACAATTTAACATAGAAATTACTTACAACATATTTACAGATGAAGAACATAGTACATCAGTAGACAACTAGAATCTTTCATAGTACATCAGTAGACAACTAGAATCTTTATCTGTGAAGTACATAACAGACATTAACAAATGTTACAATGGGAAGTTCCTGCTGTATAATAAGTACTAGGCTTATGAGCATCTGAGCTTGCTATAATCAAGGTAGTTAGTGGAGTGGAAAGAAAGGTAGTGGTTGGATGGGGTGGATGATATTAGAGTGGGAGTTGCAAGGGCATAGCCAGCATGTTTTTAGGTGCGCTTTTAGTAAAGTTTTGGAGTGAGTGCATGATGGTACGGAAGTAATTGTGGGTGGGAGTGAGTTCCATAATTTGGCTATGGCGCAAGAGAATAGTGCTTCACCAGCAGAGTTATTGGCTTTAGTGATCTGCAAGTATTTTTTGTTGCTGGATCTTAGTGGTCTGGCGGTGCGATAGGGTTGGAGTAGATTCTGGAGGGATGGAACATTTAGTGGATGGTTTACTAGTTTGTGGGCGAGTGAGAGTTGATACCACTGAAGGAGATGAGGGAGTTCAAGCCAGCCCAGTTCAGCAAGTGAGAGACAGTGGTGACTACGGTAGGATGCCCCTGTGGCGAATTTGGCGATTTTGTTGTAGCAGGTCTCTAGCTTGTTTAGATCACATTGCCTTAGGTTGGTATATATTGGAGAGGCATAAAGTAGGGTGGAGATAAGGTGGGAATTTGCTATTGAAATCTTTGCTGCTTTGGTGAGAAATTGCTTATTTCTGTATAATGCTCCTAGTTTTTTGTGGACTTTTTATGGTCATGGATATGTGAATGTCAAATTTTAGTTTATTGTCTATTTCCACTCCTAGCAATTTGGTGTGTTCAGTTGGGTATATAGCGGTGTTGTCTTTTGCTGTGATGTTAAAGTGAGAGTTGTTTTGAGTATGTTTGGTGGGTTGGAAGATGAGTAGTTTAGTTTTGTTTGGGTTGAGTATTAATTGGGCATCGGATAACCATGTTTCAACAGAGGAAAAGGCTTCCTGTGTGACTTTTTGCAGTTTTGGTAGGAACTGGGCTGAGCAGATGATGGTCGAGTCATCTGCGTATTGTATGAGTGTGCCATGTTTGGTGGCAGAGGCTAGATTATTGGTGTAAACAGAGAAGAGTAGGGGTCCAAGGATGGATCCTTGGGGAACCCCTATGGAGACAGGTAGTTGGGGAGATATGTCATTCTGCCATACAACGGATTGTTGGCGGTCAGACAGGTAACTCTGAAACCAGTTGGTGACTGATTGTGAGAAGGATAGGTTATTGAGGACAGAGATAAGTTGTTTGTGTGGGACCATGTCAAATGCTTTAGATAGGTCTAGGAAAGTAGCAGAGGAGAGATAGCCATTGTTTTTATGCTGAAGGATAGTATTAGTAAAGGAGAGTAAGGCAGTGGTGGTGCTATGGTTTGGTCGGAAACCATGCTGAGTACTGGAAAGGAGGTTGTTAGTAAGGAGGTAGTCTGAGACCTGAGAGTGTATGCATCTCTCTAGTATTTTGGAGAGTGGAGAAAGAATAGCTATGGGGTGGTAATTGGTTAGTTCTGCGGAGGGTCTGCCTTTGTGGAGGCGAATTATATGTGATACTTTCCACAGTGTGGGAACGTAACTTTCTGACAGAGAGCGGTTAATCAAGATGGATACTGGGTAGGCCAGAGCATCAGCTGCGATTTGTAGGTATTCACTTGGGAAGTTGTCTGCTGCTAATTTGGTGGGTTTAAGTTTAGTTAAGAGTTTTTTTTATGTTGGAGGTAGGTACACGAGAAAAAGAGAAGGCAGTGGGGAGATTACTAGTTGAAGGTGTGGGTTGGAGGGGAGGGGGGTTGTGTTGTTTAGCTAGTGATAGTATGGTTTGGGTGAAGTGTGTGTTGAATGAGGTAGCAATATTTTTTGAGGTGTGAGGGATGTTAGGAGGAGGGGTACTGACTTTACCTGGGTGGAGGATGGAGTTTATGGAGGACCAGAATTGTTTGGGGCTGTGTTGTGAGGAGTCTAGGGCAGACTGGTAGTATTGGAATTTGTCCTGTTTTATTAACTTTTTGACTCTATTGCGTAGTTCTAGGAATTTCTGTCTAGCTGAGGGGGTTTTGGTTTTGCGCCAGTGCTCCCAGGCTTTATCCCTGTTTTTCATTTCTGACTTGGTGGTTTTCTGTAGCCATGGGGAGGGTTGTGCTTTGGTTCTGGAAAATCTTATGGGGGCATGGTAATTAAGGATGTTCAGGAAGGTAGTATTAAAAAATTCAACTGTAATAATAATAAAATAATATAATAATATAATAAATATAATATATAATAAATATAATATAATATTTAAATAAATATAATAAAAATAAAAAATAACTTTCTATCATTAGTCTTGACTCAAGACAAATCTTTTGACTCAGTCAATTGGCATTATTTATTCAAAGCACTTAAACAGTACAACTTCTCAGCCGAGTTAATTGCTCTAATTCAAAAATTCTACATGAATTCATAGGCTTATGTCAAAATATGCTCCTTTTTTTCCATTTCCTTTAAACTACAAAAAGTTACACAAACAAAGCTGCCCACTATCACCACTACTTTTTGCATTAGCAATAGAACCATTTGCTAATTTTATTAGACCTAATAAGAACATTAATGGCATCAAAGTAGAAGATGATCTTGAGCTAAAGATTCAACTCTTTGCAGATGATATTCTATTTACAATAGGAAATATAGATAAATCACGAATGTGTAATTAGTTCTATGAGGCAGTCTGAAAATTTCGAAACTAAAATTTAATCATAATAAAACTAATACATTATTAATCAATAAGAAATTAAAAAAAAATCATACAAAATATTCTGATTTCAATGGATGTAATACTCAAATTAAATATTTTGGTATTACCATTACCTGTAATAGTAAAGAACTGATGCACGTGAATTTCCAACAGGTTACAGATTATAAGTTTAGTTACAAGATGGAACACATTTTTCTTTACTATAAAATAATGTCTAATGCTAATTAAGATGGCAGTTCTCCCAAATTAATGAAAAAATTAAACATTTTACTTAAACTTCTCTGGCATCTGAATAAACCAAGAGTTTCTTTCAACTGGCACACTAAAGGCTGGGAGAATGGTGAAATTGGATTTCCTGACATTCGACTGTATGTCACTTCAACAACTGTAAAAGTAATTACGTTGTGGATAAATTTTAGATATAAATCAATATGGAAACAAAAACATGAGTTAATATTAACTAAAACTAATACACTTATCACAACTTATCATAATCAAACAGTTCCTAGCAGTTTTAACTGGCTATTAAAAGATTATTGGTTAAATGGAAATAATTCTCCTAATCAAATTTCCTATACAAACAACATTATTTCTTCATTCCCAAAGTTCACCCACTGCCATTACTGTATTAAAGGCAATGTATATAAAAATGAATGTTTAGAATTGCACAATTTCAATAAAATGCTAGAATTAAAACAACAAAATAACTTGTCAGCAATTTTTGAATGGTATAGAAGTACATACTGTTGATGTGTAGCTACAAACAATTCTAGGAACTGGTTAATACTATAAAAAATGTAAGAGATTTTGTCAACACAAAGATAAATAAGATATTTAATTTAGATAAAAAATCATTCCCCAAAATATTGGGATTCCTAATTAATATTAACAATAAAGCAATGAAAAATAAGTCATTCTTACCCCCCCCGTGCTGAATTTATTGAAATGGCACAAGTCGTTTGTAGTAGTGAACTGCTTGGCTTAAAGAACTGCTTGAAAAACATTAAACATTGCTAGTATGTGTTACTGTGACATATCATTCAGCTGTGGGCTTATGTAAATAGTTGTTTGTTTTATAATTACTTTGTATGTTGAATACAAAATAAAACAAAAAACAGTCTTCCAAGTACAACGCTGTAAGGAAGCTGAAGCTGCAGGCTCAAAAGAAGCTGGAGTCAAATTTTTGAGAAAAAAAGAAGGTCCCAGGAAGTGGAATATGCTTCCTGGGAAATATAATACGAAAGACACCTTTAAGGAACTGTTTGACCTCAAATGTAAAATTCAAAGGAGAAGTCAAAGGCAGACAAGCAGAAACAGCAAAAAGGTGGGCTTTAACTGAACAGTATGCCAACTTCCACAGAAAGAGGATCCAGTTTATGAGCAAGAAACCAAACAGAAAATCTTTTCCATTTGAAGAAACCTGGCCTCCTACAGTACCAGAAGCATGTCCTCAGAAAAAAGGTGCCTAAAAGGCATCAAAAAGCTATCATCCACAGTGCCAAGAGAATGGAGAAGTGGGGATGGATGAAAGACTCCTTGTCTTTGTGCGAGTAGGTCCACCCTGTGAAGTAACCACTCAAGAGGGAACCAATGCTGTCTGGGCTAAAAAGAAATCCCCAACAAGACTTTGCTCTACCTTGAACGATCCTCTTGGTATGAGAGGAAGGGAAGGAAAGGAAAGGCATAAAGTAACATTTTCTTCCAAGAGAAATTGATATGGCGTCCACTATCCAAGCCAGAGGACATGGGACTCTGGTGCAAAAGAGAGGAAGTTGCCTGTTCAGAGAGGAGGCAAAAAGATCTACCCGAGAAGTTCCCCACTGGTGGACAATGTCTTGAAACACATTGTTGCGCAGCATTCATTCATAAGTCTGTGTTATGGACTTGCTCAGACTCTGCCACAATATTCTGTTCTGAAGGAATATAAACAGCCTGAAGAGTCACCCGATATTGGACAGCCAGATCCCAAACCTAAAGAGCTAGTCTGCACAAGCGGTAAGACTTACCCACTTGCTGATCTACCACATCATTATGGTATTTTCTGTAAAGATTTTGAGGGGCTCTGGAATAAATACAGAAAAGAAAACCTGAAAAGACAGAAGAGGAGCCTTCATCTCTTTGCTGTTGATATGGTCCTTCTTCTAACAAAGCGAGCAAAGGCCCTGAACATTTAGAAGGTCAAAAGCAGCCCACTACATCCAAAAATAGTTCCTGAGAGGGGAATGGAGGCTGAAAAGGAAGCCCAGGGTTGACAGAGAGTTGATGAATCCACCACTGAAGCTCTAGCTTGAGCCATGGAAGAAGATGAATTGGGAAGTCCAAAGGATGAGAATGTTGAAGCCAGACTGACTTTAGGAACCACTGTAGCTTTCTCATGTGAAGCTTGGCTAGAGGAAGTACAGGAATGGTGGAGGCCATGTACCCAAGAGCCCTTAGAAACTCTCTACTGTAACTGAGACCAGAGGAAAAAGGGACTGAAAAAAATGCAATCAGAGTTAAACATTTTGGAGGAGGCAGAGATGCTAGCATAGGAAAGATCTGGAGCCTGCATCAGAGAAAAACGTGATCCTGAGGAGGAGTCAGCAAGGATTTTTTGGGCTCTACAAGAGACAAACAGCACAATGAAGGTGCTGAACCAAGGTCTTTGGAGAGGAAGCCCAAATGAGCAGGACATCCAGATAAGGCAGGATCTGTACTCCTCTCATCCTGAAATAAGTAATCACAGAGACAAGGTATTTTGTGAAGACCATTGGAACTGTAAAGAGGCCAACAGGCAAAGCAGAGAATTGAAAATGCAAGGAAGGAGGAGAGAAATGTAAACATTTCTTGAAATGGGGATGAATAGGAATATAGAGATTTACATCCTTGAAACCCAGAGAGACCTGGAAAGCCTGAGGTAGACGAAGAAGAAACAAGTTTAAAGGGATAACATTTGGAAAGGAGGGAACATTTGAAAAAGGCATTGAGCTGGATAAGATCCACAATAGGTTTCCAGGTGCCTTCTTTCCTGGGAACCAGAAACATTCTGGAATAACACCTCTTTTTCTTTTGAGTATAAACTGCTTGGATGGTGCCTTGAAATAAAAGGCTCTGAAGACCATCCGGAAAAAAGGGCAACTCTTTTTATGAGGAGGTTGACGAATCCCCAAAAAAGTAGGAAGGGATTTCTATACCACATAATACCCCCGATGAATGATGGATACAACCTAAGAATTCTGAGTGATCCTTAACCAATTGTGAAAAGACAGGGAAAGATGAAGACAGAGAGGAACTTAGCTTAGTAGGGAAGGAAGAAGATAGTCAGAACCCAGTTTGTCTAGAAAAGGAGGCTTCTGAGCTGCAGGAGTCTGAGCAGACTTAGCAAGAGGAGCCCTTCTAGAACCCTTTTTACCTTTGGGAGGAGGGCGAAACTTTTGAACTACAAAGGCAGACTTGGTTAGGATAATCCCTCTGAAATTTGGGAAAAGGGGAAACAAAAATATGTTTCAGTTCCTGCATAGCCCATCTTTCTCCTGAAGAGACTTAAAAATCTCAGCAGCTACAGAACCAAAAACATTTTTTTCAAGAGGAGCATCATTCAATTTGGCCTTAATATCATCAGGCAAATACTGAAGGTGAAGCCAAGAATAACACCTCAACACAGAAGCAAAGGCAGCAGCTCTAGAAGTAGCACCAGCTGCGTCACAACTACATTTAACAGAAAGGCGAGCCACTTGAGAAGAGAACGTCAACAAAGACAGAGCAGAAAAGCCTTCCACTCACGAGTATGGATGGTCTGAAATAACTTGAAAAGCCTAATAGAGAATTACTAAAACATATCTGGTCATAAGGCTCTGGTAATTCACAGCTCGAAGGGCCAGAGCCAGCAGCAGTGTAAACCTTTTTGTCCAATCTTTCCATGTCTCTACTTTCCTTATCAGAGGGAAGCATTTTAGAAGGCAAAAACTTAAAAAGCTTACCAGAAGACAAAGAAATGAGAGAGGGGTCAGCAAAGGGACACCTGTAAAGACATTTACTATCATCAGGCACCTTATAAAATCTATCAGCTTTTTTAGGAGTGAGGGAATGGGAATCAGGACCCAGAAAAGCTGCTGAAAATGTGTCCAATAAAGCAGCAAGAACAGGAGGATAAGCAGAGGGCTTAGGAGACTCCATTTGGAGGAGTTCATAATACCTCTTCTGAGAATCAGAAACCTGGGTGCAGTCCACTTAAACTCCATCATACGAGAAATAGGATCCCCAACCGCAAAAGAAATCTCCTCAAAAGGAGAGTATGGACTAATAGAGTCCTCCTCCTAAGAACCATAATCCAACAGCGAAGGAATCTGGGAGGAATAGACCAAAGACTCTTCATTAGAGTCAAAGTCCTCATCGTAAGAGTCCTGCTCCCTGGGCCTCTTAAAAGGAGTGCAGGACCAAGGGGGGCAAGAACAGAGACTCCCTGAGGGGCTTCAAGTCCATGAGAGCATTAAATAACCCCTGTATAAAATCCTCACATTCTAACTGGGGATCCTTAACAGCAGGAGAAATATGCTTCATCTTCTGCATCTTCTTTAAAGGGACATCTGCCTTAAACAACTTAGGAGGTGCGGACCCCTGCCAACATTCAATATAATATGCTATAATATAATATAATACAATATAATAAAATATAATACAATATGATAAAATAAAATATAGCTTCATACCCAAACATAGCACCACTACAGCTCTATTATCCTTCCTCAACACAGTCTCTATAGCCATGGACGACCATAAACTTATTTCTTACCTATTCTTGGACCTCTCAAAAGCTTTCAACACTGTCTCACACTCTCTTCTGCTGCACAAACTACATAACCTCAACTTCTCCTCTGATATTGTTGCATGGTTCCCCAACGACCTCACTGACAGATCTCAATCAGTGAGATGGCACTCTGCACTCTCCCCTCCTCTCCCTGTAAAAATGGGTGTACCTCAAGGGTCTATCCTAGGGTCTTTACTTTTTAATATCTTTACTAATCAGCTCTATACCTCCTGTCCTCAGTCATCTTTAATGCAATACGCAGATGACTCTACAGTCATCACCACAGCCAACTCTCCCTCTAAGCTCTTCTCAGTTATTCAGGCATCTTTTAACTTAGTCGAAACATGGCTCTCCAACAACCACCTCATCCTTAACTCTAAAAAAACAAAGCTGTTACTCTTCCTACCTAAAAAATTCAACAATATTAAACCCTCCTTCTCCATACAGTCCCTTAATAACACTCCCATTCAAGGTAGAATCCAGCAATAAGCTCTTAGGCGTAACCATCGACGATCAGCTTAAATTTGACTTGCATGTTTATAACTGTATTAAAAAAACTCATTCAAAACTAGGGTTCCTTTAGTGTAACAAGAAATTCCTTAACTCTGAAGCCAAGATTACTCCCTCTCTTACCTACCTTCTACCCAGTCTAATGTACAACTCTCAAATTCTCACAACTCTTAACTCAACACTCCTGACCAAACTCAAATCTACCTACAACAAGGTAGCTAGATTTGCTGCCCAACAAACCTACAAATCCCATCACTGTCCCTCTCTAAATCACCTGAACAGGCTTGAATTACCCTACCAGCTTCTTCTCTCTCCGCTCCAGATCATCTATTCTATCCTATACCAGCCTTCCTACTATCTGGCACTATCCCCTCTCATCTCCCATTATTCTCCCTCTAGACTTCTTCGAACCTCTAATCAAGACCTACTACAAATCTACAAACCCAAGTGTAAATTTGGATGCAACATGTACAGCTATCACCGCACTATTGCCAGGAATACGCTCCCACTAGAAATCAGGACCCTTACACACCCTAAACAATTTAAGACAGCCACCAAAGAGCAAATTAAAAGTCATTGGTCCTGCCACTGCACTCTCCCCAACTTCCCATACCTTAATTTACTTTCTGCCCTTAACTCACTCTTCTCACTAGCTGTCTCTAATCTTCCTTGACTACTCTTTCTACTGTCTTCTAAAATCTATTAAGCAAATCGCCTCAGAGAAACATTCTATTGTAATTGTCTTGCCTTCATGCAACAACATTATGATAAAACTTTTTTTTGTAACCACTTACCCCAAAAACTATATTCATCTTAATGACATATTTTGTTTTATACAACTTGAAAGAACTTTGCTATAATCCTGATTATTGACACTGTATAACATTGTAGTGCTACTTAATGCCTTGTAATAATCCTGTAACATTGCTGTTTAATGCTAATTTATAATGAAAATTGCATAATATGTTGGAGCTTTTCTCCCCGGGCCACCGCTGAAAAAGGGCTCTTCAGCTCAGTCGGACAAACCTGGTCAACAAATGTAAAATAAATAAATAATAAAATTATATAATATAATATAATATCATATATGCGTGAATCTCCTCTCTAACAAGAATCTGTGAAGCACCCCTCAGTCCCTCGGATGTTATCAGCCATGGTTCCCCTGAACATCTGAAATGGGCAGAGCCTCTGAGGACGTCCGAGAAGCGGTCACTGAAGAGGAATCCAATGGAAAAAATGGGCGATCCTGCAGGCTTTCACCAGCCTCGAGAGAGACATCTGGGAGAGGTGGTAACACAGTACAATCAGACCTAACTTTTTGGCCTTTTTCTTAGCAGACGGCTGAACCTCGGGCCAGGACAACTCTGCCATAAGACCCTGCGCCAACAACATAAGATGTGGATTTTCTAGGTAGATGGATAAGGAGGAGAGACAACTACAGTTTTAAGGAGAAACACCTGAAAAATAGGTCACAGTGTATGGTAATTAGAAACACCTAAGCAAAACAAACACTGCTCGTGATAGTCTTTATGGGGACTATCATCCACACCTGCATGTCCCCTTTCTAGATGATATGCAACTTTACAATAAAAAGCAAAAGACAAGATAAGAAGAAAAAACCCAATAGGGCACTAATCTGAAACGGCTTGGTAAACCGCAGATGAAAAAGCATTCAGACAGATGATCGAAGACGGCGTTTGGACTGGTGGCAAAGAAGTTCTGAAGGTGGTACATCCATACATAACCTTTATGTCCTACGCTGTGAGACGGGCACCTACATGTGACATGCGATACCCCTATAACAACCTAAGGCTTTGTTATACTGGCCGGACGTTGAGCTACCCTTGACAGGGGATCACTAGAGTAAGGAACAGTGATATGGAAGGACATCAGATGACCTCAACTGTCAGGTCATCACAGGAGGGGGAAGTCTTCCATGCCAAGCAAAGGTGGGGGTGGGGATTGAACCAGATGGAGACAGACAACACAGATCTATAGTTATGGTGATTACATGACTTTCATATCCGATGTTGCCTGCCTTGTCTGGCTTCAAACTGTGGGACAGAGTCCCCAGCCAAGAAAAACTCCTCAGGAGGAACTAAGGAAGGATATTTTGTAACACAGTGGAGCCAAAGGAAGCCCTGTACCTAGACACAAATGATTGGTGACTCAGCCAAGTAGCAGCTGCACAAACTTCATCCACTGATACTCTATAAAAGAAATCTGCAGAAGCAGCCATAGCCTTGGGTGGAATGATCTTCCCTTTCAAAGAATATGCAAACAAATTTGACAGCCACTTGGACAAAGTCACTTTACACACAGGTGAGCCCAGCCTGGACTTTGAAAAGAAAACAAATAATTGAGTGGATTTTCTGAAAGCTTTGGTATGGTCCAAATAAAATCTCAGTTGCCTATGCACATACAAACAATGCAAAAGTTATTTGCCTTTGTTGGAGAAATTGGGGGAAAACACTGGAAGATGAACAGAGCTGTTACGATCATTCTCTGAAGCTACCTTGGGCAGAAAAAAAGGGTTTGTACAAAGAGAAATCTTGCCTTTATGGAACACCTAATAAGGAGGTGAAGAATCAAGAGCATGCAACTCTGAAACCCTTCTTGCAGAAGTAACCATTATCAAAAACAAAAGATTTTCAAGACAGCTGAAGGTTCAAAAAGGAGGACCTGCAAAGACTTGTAAGATCTGAAGCAAATCCCAGGATGGAACTGGATTCCAAACTGGGGGATGTAGCAAAAAAGTACCCTTAAAGAACACCTTGGAAATCTTGAAGGAAGCCAGAGGCACATTATCCTTGCCAACATGAAAGTTAGAGATAGCTGCTAATTGCACTTAAAGCACAGAAAAGCTGGAACAAGACTGAAACAACCAAAATGTATTCCAAAATGGTTGAGTCCTCAAGAATCTGCCTACATAACAAACCTTCTCCATTTACCGGAATACACCTTCCTATTAGACTGCGTATGAGATGAAGACAAAATATGAACAACAACCTAAAAAGCTTGGGATTTGTGGCCATAAAGGGAACTGGAAGAACCATGTGGTTAACTTAACGGACTGAAGGCTGGGGGTGATCCATTCCAGACCTGCTGGATGAGAACTGAGATCCAGAATGGGATCCAGGACCCAAAGAGGTACTTCAGAAGACGACAAAGAAAGGGATACAACTCCTGATGAGGCCAAAAGAGAGCTACGCAGATCACAGTAGATCTGCAGCAGGCTGCTTTCTAAAATAACTTTACTGTCAAATGGACTGAGGGGATAAGTGTAAAAAAGCCCTGTGGTCAAGCAAACACCAGAGCATCCATGGGTAATTGTCCCGAAGGGGAAACTAGGATGTAATAGCGCATAGGTTGGCACTAGGCTATCGGCCCTAGGGCCTATACAAGCCTAGCTATAACAATTCCCTGGATATTTCTTCCCACAATATTTACTTCCCTGGACCCTTGTCAACCTGCTGCACTTAGTGTTAGATGGGGAGGGAAATAGGTTGCAACACAGAGTGTCCCACAGCTGCCAAAAAATCCAAGCTGCAACCTTCGGATTTAGGGACCACTCATGAGACAACAGAATGCTCTTCCTGAGGCTGTCGGCCAGAATGTTGGATTTACCTGGAATATGCATTGCCACCGGAAACCACTGAGAAGAAATTGCCCATTGCCAAACTCTCATGGCCTGTCAACAAAGATGATATGAACATGTTTCCACTCCGCTTGTTGAGATACTAGATAAAAGACATTGTCTGTCTGTATCACAATCACACCTAAGGGAAGGGAGCCCTGAAAAGGCTGCAATTCAAGGAGGAATGCTCTCATCTCAGTAATACTGATGTGAATGGCAGACTACCAGGATCCTTGAAAAATCCTCCCTTCGAAATAAACCCATTAGCAGGAAGGTGTCCATGGTAACTGCTAAAACCTGAACAAGCTTAAGGCTCAACTTGGTATACTTCACTGTGATGCCTAAAAGGTCGCACAGCTAGAGTAAGGAATCCCTGGTCGTGAGCAATGCTGCTCTTGTGGGGGTGGTGAGTAGCCAATCGCCTAGGTACAGAAAGACCTGAAATTCCTGCAGCCAGAAAGTCTGCGACCACTATCATGTACTTAGTAATCACCTGGTGGGGGCCTGTAGTGAGACACAATGGCAGCACCTTGAACTGCAATGATTGGCCAGCCTGAAGCTCAGAAACCTCCTGGAATGTTTGTCTATCTTCACATGATGGTAAGCATACTTGAAGTCTACTGAGCACATACAAGAGTCCTTCAGCAGAGGTAAGACGGACTGCACCATGACCATTTGTAACCTGGTCTTTTTCTTAAGCTGATTTAAATCGCTTAAATCCAAAGTTGGCCCTAGGTCCTTGTTCGTTTTTTGTATTAAAAAGAACCTGCAATAGACCCCAGATCCCTGCTGGTCTTGGTGGGACCTCCTAGTTGATTAGATTTACAAGCAGCTTACAGGTCTCTATGGCTTCACAGTCTCTGATGGAGTAGAATGCCTGGAAGATGCTTTTGACGAAAGTTTGGAACCTCTGAAAAGCGAATGCTAATCTCTGGATACTACTCAACACCCATGTATTTGAGGGGCTGGTCTCCCAAGCTTTTGAGTGAAGACCCAAACAATCCCCAACTACCTCCAGAGTAAGATAGTCGGGCAACCCTTCAGGGCTGCTGAAAGGGTCTGCTGGAGAAAGCCTTGAGGAAACCCTGATTCTGGGGACTACCATTGCCCCACAGGCAGTGCCCATTATGACCCCCCCCCCCCGTCCTTAAGAGGAACACTCAGATGGAGTATCCTGAGTGGACTGCTTCCACTTTCTGATGAACAGAAGCTTACACCCCTTATGGTTCCCTGAAATGGTCTGTTGAGGGGTGGAAAAGCACACTCCCAACAGTGGACAGCTTCTTACTATCTTACTCGCTCCTTGTTAGAGTAGCCTTGACCTTAAGCCCAAACAAAGAGGCACTGACAAAGAATGCTTTGAAGCAATCTGCAAAATTACATAAATGCACCCAAGCATGGCACCACACGGCAATACCAGAGCCAGACGCTTGCGATGCTATATTGGCAGCATTTGAAATGACCCTCATGGAAACATTATCAATGGTATGCATTGTGGACAACTGAGTCTTCAGCATCCTCTGATTTCTTGACACTTCAATCACAAAGTCAAATTCAAATCTTGTCAAATGTGACAGATAATTAAGAGTTCTCAATGCAAAAGTGGCTGAAGCATAGGAGAACTTCCCTAATGGATCTAAAGCCCGAGACTCCCCGTTTGGGGGAGGGGGTTGACTGAGGAGTTCTCAGAAATCGCTTTATTTTGGTGGCAGTTGCCACCACAGTAACACTGATGGCCAGGCCCTTACTCTGCTGTGACCAGTCTCTGACTGAAGTGGGAATCTTATCCAGTTTCCTGGGAATAGGCTCCACCATGTCAGGTTCCTTCCATGCTCCCCTGGATACTAAGTCTATGACAGTGGCTTGAGGGGGAAACACCCAAGGAGTGTATGTGCTTACACTGAAAAGCTACAAAAATACCAAATCCTACAGGGAGGGGGTTCAGTGGTCCAGCATGATGGATTAGCTCCAATAAGTTGCCAAAACAGGTGTTATCCCATGGAGACTTAGGGGAACTCTCTCCTTCTTTGCGGTCAGTATCCTCAGTGAGGGACTCTTTCAGGGAGTCAAGGCATTTCCTCTCACACTTCCTCTTCCAGAAACCTCTCACTCAAAGCTGAGGAGGATCATAGGATCATGGGAAGTTACTAGGCTAATGGCCCGAGGGCCCTTACAAGCCTGGCCAAGTTCTACCCTATTTCCATGATCAGCATCTACTGCCCCTGTCCAAGAGGGACACAGGTGGAACCTCTGGGGTGAATTTACAATTACCCATCAATCGTCCAGACTGTGTTTGAAGAAGGCCAATGAGGTGCTCTGTTTGAAATGAAATGGGAGTTTGTTCCAAAGGTGTGGTAACCTCTGGGAGACAAATCTGTCCTTCATGACAGGAAGGGAAAGACTCAGGAAGCCCAGCCACGAAGGCAGGATGGAGGCCTGCTGATAGGGGCTGTCCAGGAGCAGACTGATAACTGGCACTGAAGAGAAAAAGGAAGGGAAACCAGCTGGGGAAACCTGATCCTTCTCCTGAGGGGAGAACATCCTCTCTAACATCGAAGGCCGAGGCAGAAGCTGTCCTCTCAGGGCTGAGGGTCCCAGCACCTGAAGGTAGCAGAGACAACCCCGATCCAGATGGAGCCACACCTAGCCCTGACACTGACATTAGAGCCAAACTGTCCAAAGCTGAAGCCCTGAGTGGAAAAGACAAAGTACAGTTGTGTACACTTACCATAAATGTAGATGTTTGAGTGTATTCACTGTTGCAGTCATTACATTTGGGTAATCTGCTGGCAGGTTGCTCTCAATCGGCCTGATTAACAAAGTCTTGAGTCCTGCGTCAGTTGCTGTCCCTTCTTCCATGACGTCAGGTTGTCAGGGGTATAAAACATGCAGCCGACGCAATTACATCAGTTTTTCTTGCTACATATATATGTATAGGATTTAAAACACAAAAAAATATACCTCCAAACAAAAGCAAATACACCAAAAAGGCTTTTAAGCATAGTAAAAGAAAGGAGAGTTATAGTAAGAGAAAAACAGGGGGCCGGAGGGTGGGTAACCAGGACTGCCACAGTGAATACACTCGAACATCTACATTTATGGTAAGTGTACACAACTGTACTATGTTCTTAGTGTTCCACTTTTGCAGTCATTACATTTGGATAGAATCCCAAAGCTATGGTTGGGAGGATGGATTTATACAGCATTAGGAGCAGCTATAAGGCCCTGCAGGACAGCAGTCGCAAAGCAAGCTCTGGATTTAGAGAAGAGAGGTAAATGGTGATGTTTGGTGAACGTATGAACTGAGCTCCAGGTAGCAGCTTCTAAAATGTCTCTGGTAGGAACCCCTCTGAGAAAAGCTGCAGCAGTAGATGCAGCCCTGGTGGAATGAGATCTGATCCCCTTGGGGATAGGTTTACCATAGGTTCATAGGTTCATACTAATCTGCCCGAGGGCATTTACAAGCCTAGCCCATCGTTTTGTGGCTTACGCCACCCCTTTAGTATGGGGAACTATACCCATTATTTTGCTGTGCCTCTGTCGAGCAGTGACACTGAGGTAATCCCTGGGGTATATCTGCGATCTCCCATCCATTGGTCAAGATTTCTCTTGAACAAGGCCAGCGAGGTGCTCTGCCTCACATATACCGGGATTTTGTTCCACAGCATAGGGAGTCTTTGGGTGATGAATCTATCCCTCCAGCACGTCCTATTAATAGCCATGTCGAGGTTTAAGTCTCCGCCTTGTGGTTCTGATGGATCTAGATTTTTGAGGTGAAGCATATTCATCAAATCTGGGTTTGACATGGCCTTGTATGTTAGGCAAAGGTCACCTCTGAGCAAGCGGTAAGCGACTGAATAGAGCTGGAGTTCTTTCAGTCGGGCAGCATAGGACAGATTTGAGACCCTTTATCCTTTTGGTGAGGAACTTTTGTGGCCTCTCCAGCTGCTGCAAGTGTCGGGTCAGATACATTCCGAATGGGGCATTGTACTCAATCATTGGTCTGTTGAGTGATGAGTAGAGGGAGACAATGACCTCCCTTGATCTAGATGAGAATCCCTTCATGATAAGGTGGGCAATGTAGAAGGTCTTCCTAACTACTTTAGCTACATGGGTGTCGAATGACAGACTACTATCAACCTGGGTTCCCCATGTCCCTGATAACTTCTTCTGTGCTCAGTGGATTGCCAGCTATTTGGTAGCTAGGGGTAACCTTGTTTTTCCCGATGGTGACCATGGTGCATATAGCAGAAACCAATACAATGGCTTATCCATTTGGAAATGGTCTGCTTTGAAATAACCTTTCTCTCTGCCCCTGCAGCAAATGCCACCAACAGCTGTTCAGATTTTCTTAGAGCTTTTTTTCCTGTTTAAGTAGAATCTAAGTTCTGTGTACATCCAATTAATGCAGAATCCGCTCACCCTTGTATTGTGGATTGAGAAAGAAAGTTGGCAGATGAATGGTCTGATTAAGAGCCACACTGGATACCACCTTGGGCATGAAAGATGGACTGGTCCAGAGAGCCACCCTGTCAGGATGAAAAATAATGAAAGGCTCCACTGCCATAAGAGCCTATATTTCTGAAATCCTTCAAGCTGAACAGACTGCTAAAAGGAAAGCTGTTTTCCAGAAGAGAAATTTTAGGTCCGCAGTAGCAGCTGGCTCAAAAGGAGGGAGAGTGACTTTTTCCAAAACAAATTTGAGGTCCCATGCAGGAGTTGGCGCTCACCTGGGGGGTCTTACATATTTGGCCCCTCTGAGATACTGCTTTAGCAGAGGATGAGAGAAGAGGGGAGGTTCAGTGTTGTAATGAGTTGAAGTGGCTGAGGCATGGATTTTTATGGAAGAAAAAGATAGGCCCTTGTGAAGCATCTCAGTTAAATATTGCAGAATCGGAGGAATATTGGGCATTGCTGTGCTTATTCCTTGTGACTGGTTCCAGGCACAGAATCTTTTCCATTTGGCAGCATAAGATTTTCTACTACTAGGCCTTCTAGCCTCCAAAATGACATCCATCACAGGTTTGCTGAGGGATGACAAGGGTGAAATTAGTTGATTAGCCATGCTGCAAGATTCAAAGTTTGGAGCTGAGTGTGCAGAATTTGGTAGTTCTGCTGAGACAGTAGGTAAGGTGTCTGAAGCAGGTGCCATGGAGGAAGGTGTGACACATTGTGCAGGAGAGGGTACGAGTGTTGGCGAGGCGAGTCTGGAGCAATAAGAATCATTTTTGGTTTGTCCTGTCTGACTTTTAGTAGAACTTTCTGAGAGCAGAGGCAGAGGAGGAAAGGCATAGACTGATAGGTTTTTCCAGCTGAATGATAGAGCATCCACTTTCCAAGCATTTTTGTGATGAATTCTTGTGCAGAATTTGTCCAACTGATAGTTCTGGGGTGAGGCAAAAAGACCTATGTCTGGACTCCCCCATTTGCGTGTCAACATGCTGAAAACTTGTGGTTCCAGTTTCCATTCGTGTGGGTCCATAAGATTTCTGCTTAGTTCGTCTGCCAGAGTATTTAGCTTTCCTGGCAGGAATTGAGTTTGTAGTTGTATTCGGTAGGTCAAGGCTGTGTTCCACAATTCCATAGCTAGTCTGCAAAGGGGGTAGGAATGTGTACCCCCTGCTTATTTATGTACCACATAACTGTGATGTTGTCTGTATTTACCATTAGTTGTCCTGGATGAAGGTAGTCCTTGAAGGCTGTCAGTGCATTCTGTACAGCTAGCATCTCTTTCTGATTGATATGTAGGTGCATTTGACTTGGGCTCCATTTACCTTGAATACACTTTCCTGCCAGATGAGCACCCCAAGCACAGTCTGATGCGTCTGTAGTTAGGGTTAGGGCGGCAGGGGGTGCAGTGAATGGCAGTCCTTTGTTTTGGTGGCAGGCCTCTGCCCACCATAGGAACTCTAGTTGCAGGCAAGGTATGATAGGAATCATTGTTTCCAGGCTACGACAATGTTGACTCCAAAAGTTTCCTCATATACAGTCTTGCATATGGAATTAGAAGAATGCAGGAGGCCATGAACCCCAAGGCTTGCTGAATTTGTCTTGCAGATACCAGGGTTTTTGTGGCCACCTGTTTGAAGTAAGTCACCAATTGAATTTGCTTTTCTGGCGTAAGGTAAGTCATCTGGGCAGTTGTATTCAAGCTTGCACCCAGGAATGTCATTTTTTGAGAGGGCACCAGTTGTGATTTCTTTTCATTTATGGTGTACCCTAGACAAGTTAGAACCCTTTTTACAAACATCAGATGCTTTAGAAGAAAGTCCTTGTTTTCTGCCTGAATTAGACAATCGTCCAGGTATGGATGTATTTGAAAATTTCTTTGCCTGCAAAATGCAATTACTGGAGCCAGGCACTCTGTGAAGACCCTGGGCGCAGTAGATAAGCCAAAGGGCAGTGCAGAGAAAGTACAGTTGCGTACACTTACCATAAATATAGATGTTCAAGTGTATTCACTGTTTCAGTCATTACATTTGGGTAATCTGCTGGCAGGTTGCCCTCAGTCAGCCTGAATAACAAAGTCTTGGGTCCTGCATTGGTTGCTGTCTCCTCTTCCATGACGTCAGGGGTATAAAACATGCAGCCGACGCCATTTTATTCAGTTTTTCTTGCCCGAGATGTCAGGTGACCCCCAAATTGGGAGAAAAAAAAAAATATATATATATATATATATATATAAACAAAACTAAACAGCAATATATATATATAAATGCACTTTTAGCAACATAAACTTTACCTTCATCTAAAAGCAAATACACCACAAAGTTATAGAAAAGGGGGATGGCGGGTGGGTAACCTGGACTGCAACAGTGAATACACTCGAACATCTACATTTATGGTAAGTGTACACAACTGTACTATGTTCTTTGTGTTTCACTGTTGCAGTCATTACATTTGGATAGAATCCTAAAGCTATGGGCGGGAGGGTGGAACTAAATAATAAATAGCTAAAAGACCCTGCAGAACTGCAGTGGCAAAGCCTACCCTGGATTTGGAGAAGAGAGGCAAATGGTAATGTTTTGTGATGGTATGCACAGAGCTACAAGTAGCAGCTTCTAGAATGTCTTTGGTTGGAACTCCTCTGAGAAAGGCTGGAATGTGACCAGATTTCCTTGGGCACAGGTTTACCATGGTGCAAGTAGCAGAAACAAATGCAGCGGCTTATCCACTTAGAAAAAGTCTGCTTTGATATAGCTTTCCCCTCTGATCCAAAAGCAAATGCCACCAGTAGTTGTTCAGACTTTCTTAAAGACTTGGTCCTGTTTAAGTAGAATCTTAGTTGTCTGTGCACGTCCAATGAACGCAGAATCCACCCCCCCCCTTATTCTGCAGATTTGGGTGAAATGTTGGCAGGTGAATAGTTTGGTTAAGAGCCACACTGGATACCACCTTAGGCATAAAGGAAGGATTGGTCCTGAGGGACATCCTGTCCAGGTAAAATGTAATAAAAGGCTCCACAGCCATGAGAGCCTGTAGTTCTGAAACCCTTTGTGCTGAAGTGACTGCCAAAAGGAAAGCTGTTTTCCAAGATAAAAATCTTATATCCGCAGTAGCTGCTGGTTCAAAAGAAGGCAGGTTGAGTTTTTCCAGCACAAAACTGAGGTCCCATGCAGGAGCTGTTGATCTTCTGGGAGGCCTTAAATTTTTGGCTCCTCTAAGATACTGTTTTAGCAGAGGATGAGAAAAGATGGGAGGCTCTGTGTTGCAATGAGCCGAGAAGGCAGTGGCATGGATGTTGCAATGAGCCGAGAAGGCAGTGGCATGGATTTTTATTGAAGAAAAAGATAGGCCCTTGTCAAGAATCTCAGTCAAGTATTGTAAAATCTGAGGAATATTTGGTTTTGCTGCGTCTGTTCCTTGTGCTTGGTTCCAAGCACAGAATCTCTTCCATTTATCAGCATAAGATTTTCTAGTACTAGGCCTTCTAGCTTCCAAAATGACACCCATCACAGATTTACTGAGAGGTGTTGTTTAAATAATTAAATGATCAGTCATGCTGCAAGGTTCGGAGTTTGGAGCTGGGTGTGCAAAATTTGATTGTTCTGCTGAGACAGTAGACGAGGTATATGAGGCAAGTACCAAGGAGGGAGTTGAGACATATTCCTTAGGATTGGGTACCAGTCCAGGTAAGTGTTCAAAATCGATAAGTCCAGTATTGGACGTCATGCATTGTCTTTTCTGGGTACCAGGAACAGCCCTGAATAAAAACCTTGTCCTTTTTTCCTGTTCTGGTACTGGCTGAATAGGCCCTATCTCCATGAGGGACTTAACTTGTTTCTGAGCCTCTGCCCATTGATTTTGTGGCAGATCTGGCCAACCGTTTGGAATTGGCAAAGTATGGAAATGAAATCTGTACCCCTGGGATACTGTTTAGTACCCACTTGTACTGGGTAATTAAATGCCAATTTTGAGCATGAAGTGCTAATTTTCACCCCAAGGGCGCTGCCAAGAGATAAGTGCTTAGTGAAGGTACAGGTAAGTCATTGAGACTGCTTACTGTAGGGATATGCTTTGTTTCCTCCAGATTTGGAGGTGGAGCACCCCATTGCTTTGACCTGTAAGAACCCTGTGATTGGTATCTAGAGCCTTTTGAGCGCCTGGATTTACCTTGAGGCGCTCTGTTGGACACAGGAAAGAACCAGTTTTTAGTAGGCCAGTGCCTACTGAACCTGGGTGGCTGCACTTGTAAGAAATCTTTTACAGTTTGCATAGATTTAGCTTTGTCTTCCATTTTCTTTAAAACCTCTTCTGCCTTATTACCAGAGTATCACGCTGTAAAAGGGCATTCAACAATTTAGCTTTAACATGATCAGGCAGATTTTGCTCCTTGAGCCAGGCATGCCTTCTAATCACAGATCCAGTAACTACAGCCCTGCAAGAGGCCTCCAAGGAATCAAAACCACATTGCAAAGTATGCTTTCCAACCTGTTCTGCTGCATGCAATAATTCTTGTAATTCTTTATTTTCCACACAATCAGAAATCAACATAATTTTCTGTTTCAATAAGCCCATAACATGCTGTTGATATTTAAGCATATGAAACTGGCAGTTTAAGATCCTAAATGCCAAGGTTGCAGACGTATAAACCTTTTCCCCATCTATGCAGCGCTGTGGAATCTCTATCAGAGAGGGTAGGATTTTTGGCTGTAGAGGCCTTTACACCTTTGGGACCCTGTGATATAGTCTCAGGATCAGCAGCAGGTTTTTTGAATAGAAATTTGTGGGAGTCAGGAACCCTGTAATATCTGTCTGGCTTACTAGGAGCCAGAGGTAGGGAATCAGGAGCCATGCTTGATTCTGAAAACACATCAACAATGTCTAATACCAGAGGTATAGCCAAAGGCCTATGCTGAGGAAGAAGGAAATCCCTAAGCCTGTTTTTTGATTCGGAGAAATCCTGACTCTCCCAAAAAAAAATGTTCCCTTAAAGTATGAAGGTTTCACAAAAAGAATAACCCTCAGGAGGAGATGCAGATGGGATGGATTCTTCTGCATCTGAATCCTCATTGGGAGGAATAGAAAATTCCTGATCAGAAGAGGAATCAGACGAAATGGAATGGGGGGGGGGTTGGGAACCCCTGATCAAGGTAATTAAGTCCTCAGCCATTTTGATCATCTGTTTTTTAGGCATAGGGGCCTGAGTACGTGGCTCATGCGTTGGTTTTTTAGACTTGGAAACTGTTGTTGATCTTGTTTTTGACATTGGGGTCTGTTTTATGTAAAAATGTTAAGGCCTGAAAACACCCTCAGAAGCCGGTGCCTGCTCAGCGACTCCGGACCCATCCAAGAGAGAGACATTCGCAGGTTCAAGACTCTGAGAATCTCGCGGCATACCAGATTCCGCTTGGGTCTCGGTAGAGGCCTGTGACTCAAAAGTAGCGGGTATCAGGGGTTGCGAAAACGCCTCATTGAGTACCGGCGAATGGCTTAGGAGAAGCTTCGTTGTTGGTTTTGTACCTCGACGGTCTGCCTCTGTCTTTTTCTTTGCGTTTTTTGTGACCTCCAGTAGTCGGATTGCTAACAGACGACATTTCAGGTCAATTAAATCTGGATCCAAAATATTATGAAGCAAAAATATACCGACGCTTAATAGTGTGTTGGTTAAATCTAGCACAAAACCGACAGCAAGGCACGTTATGCTCTGGGCCTAGGCAAGGAATACAGTACAAATGAAAATCCTTATGAGGTATTTGCTTCCCACAAGTAATGCAATTATTAATTTTTACTGACATCGGTAGGAGCAAGAAAAAGTTTCCCCAACAGGGTACTTAGCTTTAGTTGAAGACTTCGGTTCTGAAACTCGAATGCGAAAATTTCAGGAGTCGGCCGACTGGCACTTGTGAACTGCTTCTGCTTCGGGCACCGCGCGGCAAGAAAGACTGAATAAAATGGCGTTGGCTGCATGTTTTATGCACCTGACGACCTGACGTCATGGAAGAGGAGACAGCAACCGACGCAGGACCAAAGACTTTGTTATTCAGGCCGACTGAAGACAACCTGCCAGCAGATTACTCAAATGTAATGCCTGCAACAGTGAAACACGAAGAACATCTAGTAATGCAAATAGCCTGCTTTGAAGCGGAGGTATCTTCTGCAAGATTCCCTGATTGGGATATGCAGGTAAGCCTCTTTTAAGTCTAGAGTTACCAACCAGGCATCTTTGCCTAGCATAGGTAGTAAGTGTTGAAGAGGTAGTAACTGTTGAAGAGTCAGCATCTTGAATTTTTAATGTCCAGAAATGTGTTTAGAGTGGATAAGTCCAGAATTGGATGCCATGATTTGTCTTTTCTGGGTACCAGGAAAAGTCTTGAATAGAAACCTTATCACTTTTCCTCTTCTGGTACTGGTTGAATAGCCCCCATGGTCATGAGGGACAGAACTTGTTTCTGGGCCTCTAACAACTGATTTGGGGGCAGATCTGGCCATCCATTTGGGATTGGCAACGTGTGGAAATGAAATCTGTATCCCTGGGATACTATTTTTAAAACCCATTTGTCCTGGGTAATAAGTTGCCAGTTTCGTGCATGAAGTGCCAGTTTCTCCCCAAAAGGGCGGCTAAAAGGTAAGTGCTTGGTGATTGTAGAGGGAAGTCATTGAGAATGTTTACCATAGGGAGGTGCCTTGTTGTTTCCAGATTTGGAGGTGGAGGCACCCCATTGTTTTGTTCTAAAAGTTCCTTGTGACTGAAACCTGGAGCCTTTGGAATGTCTGGATTTGACTTGAGCGGCTCTCGAAGGGACTGGAAAGGACCAGTTCTTAGTAGGCCAGAGCCTACTAAATCTTGGAGGTTGCACTAGTACGAAATATTTCACAGTTTGCATAGATTTAGCTTTATCTTCCATCTTTTTTAACACTTCTTCAGCCTTATTACCAAAGGGATGGTCCTGTTGTAAAGGAGCATCCAACAATTTTGCTTTAACATGGTCAGGCAGAGTTTGCTCTTTGAGCCAAGCATGCCTTCTTAGCACAGATCCAGTTACAGTAGCCCTGCAAGAGGCCTTCAAGGAATCAAAACCACATTGCAAAGTATGTTTTCCAACTTGTTCAGCTGAATGTAATAAATCCTGCAAATCTTTATTTTCCACATAGTCAGAGATTAACATCATTTTCTGTTTAAGTAGTCCCATGATATGCTGTTGATATTTAAGCATATGAAATTGACAGTTTAAAGCCCTGATTGCCAAGGCTGCAGACGTGTAAACCTTCTAACCCCATCTATCCAATGCCCTGGAATCTCTATCAGAAGGGGAGGATTTTTAGCAGTAGAGGCCTTAATGCCCTTGGGACCTTGAGAAATGGTTTCAGGATTAGCAGTAGGATTTTTGAAAAGGAATTTGTGGGAGTCAGGAATCCTGTATATCTGTCTGGCTTACTAGGAGCTGGAGGCAGAGAATCAGGAGTCATACTAGATTCTGAAAAAACATCATCAACAATGTCTAGAACAGGAGGTATAGCCAAAGGCCTATGCTGAGGAAGAAGAAGAAAATCCTAAGTCTATTTTTAGACTCAGAGAAATCCTAACTTTCCCAGTGGAAATGTTCCCTTAAGGTATGTAAAGTTTCTCCAAAGGAGAAATCCTCAGGGGGAGAAGCAGAAGGAATGGAATCTTCTGCGTCAGAGTCCTCATAAGTAGGTATAGATAAATCCTGTTCAGTAGAAGAATCAGAAGAAATAGAATCCTGATCAGAAGATTCATAATCAATGTCTTGCCTAGGCCTCTTAGCAGGAGGGGGTTGGCTACCCCTGATCAAGGTAATTAAATTTTCAGCCATTTTGATCATTTGCTTTTTAGGCATAGGGCCCAAGCGTCATTTTTTTTAGACATAGATTTTGGCCTCAGTTATGAAGATGGTGTTGGTTTAATATACAAATCTTTAGGCCTGAAAACACCCTCAGAAGCCTGAACAGCGGCTCAGGACTCATCTAAGGTAGAGACATCCGTGGGTTCAATACTTAAAGCATCTTGCGGCATACCGGACTCTGAATGGGTCTCAGTAGAGGCCTGCGAATCAGAAGTAGCGGGCATCAGGGGCTGCGAAAGCACCTCACTGAGTACCGGCGAACTAGCGACTGGCTTAGGAGAAGCGCTGTCGTCAGTTTTGGACCTCAATGGCCTGTCTCTGTCTTTTTCTTTGCATTTTTTAGGTATTCCAGTAGTCGGATTGCTAATGAACGTCATTTCTGGATAGTTAAATCGTGAGCCAAAATATTTAGAAGCAAAGATGTACTGACGTTTAATAGTGCATTGATTAAATCTAGCACAAAACCGACAACAAAATATGTTATGATCAGGGCCTAGGCAAGGAATACAGTACAAATGAAAATCCTTATGAGGTATATGCTTCCCACAAGTAATGCAATTATTAACTTTTACTGACATCGGTGAGGAGCAAGAAAAAGTTTCCCCAATGGGGTACTTAGCTTTTAGTTGAAGACTTCGGTTCTGAACGAAAATTTCAGGTGTCTGCCGACCGGCACTTGCGAACTGCTTCTGCTTCGGGCACTGCGTGGCAAGAAAGACTGATGTAATGGCATCGGCTGCATGTATTATACCCCTGACGACCTGACTTCATGGAAGAAGGGACAGCAACCAACGCAGGACCCAAGACTTTGTTAATCAGGCTGACTGAGGGCAACCTGCCAGCAGATTACCCAAATGTAATGACTGCAACAGTGAAACACGAAGAACATCCATGAAGCAGGGATCGTTGACCCTGACCCGGAAGCCCCAGCCTCAACACCATGGCATGACACCAAGGTCCCAAAGGCCCCAAAAATGTTGGAGTTGAAGCAACCAAGGAATGAGTTGGAGCCAAAGATGGAAAAGCTGTCAGATTCAAGCAGAGTGTGAAAGCAGCCAGTCCTGAAAAACTCAGATCCAAAGGGCCGAGGAAGAAAATCAAAAGCAAGGAGTCGAGGGACCTGGTATTGGACCTGGACCCAAACGGATAAGTCCTAGTTTCATCTATGTCTACAAAAAGGACATCAGCTGCTCCAAATCAAAAGTTTCAATACTATTCACTGACCTCAATGACCACATGGATGACACCACCAATGGGGGATTGCATGGTCATTTACATGACGATGATCCCATCTGCCAGATCCAAGCCTGAAAGGCTCAGAACTGGAGCAGGTAAGGGGAGGACACTGGCAACCGTTCCGGTGGAGTAGTTGGTGAAAAGGGAGAAGTTAACCTATCAGAAGTGGGTGGGTCTGATCAGGAAGTGGCTTGGAAGGCTCAGAGCTGGAGAAGGAGCCCTGCTGGTTGTCAGCAGCGATAGAGATTCGCTCCGAGGGTTCAGAGCCAATACCAATGCCAGGACAAGCAGGGGATCCAAAAGTCATGGGATTTTTGGTTCCAGCAAGCCAGTGGCGGAAGGAACAGGGACAGAAGAGGAAGAGGAGGATCTCTTCTGATCCCCTTTAGAAGATCTGGAAGATCTAGATAGAGGGTGAAGCCACAGAAGGAGAAGAGCAGCCAGAGGGGAGAAGACCAACTTGGCCCTATGTTCATTGATGGTTCTCGTTCTGAACTCTTCACAGATCACCCAGAGTCCATGTGTGATACTCCCATGTAACTGCAACACAAGCACTTCACATGTGCAGCCTTCAAAGTCATCTTGTGCTCGAAGGCCACAAACTTCTTAAAACCCTTTTCCATGATAAACAGCAGTCAAAGAAATACAAACACTTAGAATATCAAAAATCTTAAAGAAATACAGTAAGCTAAGACTAAGTTCATCAAAAAGGTTTGAAATTCCAAACAGATAACAGAGAAAACACAACAAAAGCTACCTACTTATGACACAGGCAAAACTAACAGTAACTGAATGCTACTGTAAGGGATAGCAAAAATCCTCACCAAAATCCACTATGCTAAGTGGAGCCAAGACTGAGCTGCTGACTAGAATGATGGCAAACTAGATTTCAGGATTATGGTGAGGAGAGGGCAGCTGGCAGAGCCAATTTCGAAGACTATGGAACTGACCAGTGACAGATCTTAGTCGGATCTGTAGACTCACAGGCTGAAGTCAGATGGAGTAGACATCAGATCCTGTGTTAAGACTTTCTACACTAAATCATTCACATCACAGGTATTCCATAACTTCAGCTTCTATTTTTTGAACTTCTACGCTACTGTATTCTCCCTTTGTGATCTTATTTTTTTTGGTATTGTGAAATTTTCCATATCTGAGTGCCTCTGCCTGTACTTCTCTTCAAATATCTTTAAAACTGCTTTATTTGTGCTGATTACTTTTGGATTTCTCCTTTGCATAAATAATGCACCGCAGCAAATATTTCTCCTTTGCATAAATAATGCACCACAGCAAATATCTCTCTCTCCCAAAGTCCATGTTTCTTTTCTATACCTTTCAAAAATAATATTGCTTCTTGTCTGCACTGACATTTTTTTTTGTTTAGCTCCCTAAACTTCTGCTGAAGTTGTCATGTTTTGTTTACTTGCCAGTGTTTCCAAACATTGTCTTTCTTATGTATGAGGACACTTGAGCTATAGGACAGCTTGGCAGCACTGAGTTGATCCTTTTTTTCCTAACAGCAGCACTGTTATTTAAGGTATATAGGGATATTTTATTTTAATTTTATTTAAATTCTGAGGATTGGGGGGGGGGACTCACTTATATTAAAAGTCAATTCAGTTACCACTTTAGGCATAACGGAAGGATTGGTACATAAAACCACTTTCTAGATGGATCATTAGAAAGAACAGCTCTTTGCGCATTAATGACTGGCATTCTGAAACATGTTTTGCAGAGGTCACTGCCACAAGAAATAGTTTCTTTCAAGAAAGAAACAAAACAGACTGCTGACAACATTAGCTTCTCTAAATCATAATTAAGGTCTCATGGTGGAGCCATTTATCTCTTGGGCAGCTTAAATTGAAAGGCTCCCCTTTGAAATTGTTTAACCAAGGACTTAGAAAGAGAGGAGAGAAACATAGGCAGGCAAAATGAGATAGCAAAAGCATTAACTTTTATAGATTTGTAAGCCAAGCTTGATTTTTAAAAGGGTCTGCCAAGTACTTGAGGACCAGTGCCACCTTAAACTTTCTGAGGTCAAGGTCCCTGGAGAGGTAGCAGCAGAAAAAGAACCTTTTTCACTTTGCTAGATATGATTTTTTTCTGTTGGGTTTCCTTCCCTCACCCACAATGATTAACACATCATAGCAAAATCTTTTCCTGCCTGGGATTAGGGACAAAGCATGAATTAGGACAGGAACCCACTCAACTACCTTGACTTTTGCCTCAGACCCTTCATACATCCTTCCATTGCCCCACTCATAAAATCCCAGCTGACTCTTGTCAAATACATTCACTACATCAACAGCCACCATTAAAAGTAAAAAGAAGTTATGTATTCACCATAACATTCCATCTGTGTTGTCCATTTGCATTTATCCTCAACATATGGCTCCCCTTTACTTTGGCCTTATCTGATTCAATAACCTTGTATTCTGGACCCAGCTTCAGACCTTCTCTCTCATCCAGAGGGACTAATCCATTGGAACAGACTCAGTCATTACAGCTCACGGAAGTCAAAAACTCTACAGCCAAACTCTTACCCACAATGCTCCTCCCCCTGTTACCCCAGATCAAGTTTGCAGAAAGACAGAGTGAAAGAAACCCAAAAGTTTTCAGAGTCCATACCTGGAATCATACAACAAAAGCAGAAGTGACATATGTCCATTATCCATTCCATCAAAACCTTTACAGGCAGGGGGAAGGAGGGAGGGGAGTCGAGGATAAGTGAACATGGACAACACAGATGGAACGTTATGCTGAGTACATACCTTCATCTGATGTCCATTTTCATTTTATCCTCGGCATATGGGACAGAGTCTCCAGCTACCTTGGGTGGACTTATGGAAGAAAATTCCTGAGCACCACAGATCCAAATGACGCTCTTCTCCTGGAGACCAAATCCAATTTGTAATGAGTAATAAAGGTATGAGAAGCCCAAGTTGCTGCTGCACAAATATCATACATAAAAGCTCTGGACTGAAAACAGCTGAAGTAGTTTCGGTTCTTGTAGAATGAGCCTTTAAAGGCCTAGGCAAATTAATTTTCTTTTTATTATAGATGAAAGAAATGCAATCTTTGAGCCATCTGGCAAGTGTCACTTTGCTCACTGGTTGGCCAAGTCTTGTAGGTGAAAATGACACAATTAGTTGGTCAGATTGTCTTATATTCTCAGTTCTGTGTAAATAGAAACGTAATTGTCTGTGAACATCTTAGCAAAATTGGGAAATATACCAGTAAATGATATTAGTCTCTGACACTACCTTTGGTAAAAAGGAAGGATTGGTTCTTTGTGAAACTATCTTTGTGGAAAATCAAATATTATATGATAAGGCTTGTATTTCTGAAATCTTTGTAGTAGAAGTTATTGTTACTAAGAATATAGTTTTCCAGGATAAACACTAACCTCAGATCCCAAGGTGGAGCAGGATCTTTGTAAAGCAAGTTTTAGCAAAAGCATTCCTTTTAAGAAGGCTTTGGAAAGCTCATGAGAAGCCAGGGAAGAGTCCTTAAAATCATTATGGAAATTAGAAATGGTTGTTAATTGAACTTTAATGGTAGAATGGGAAGCACCTGTCTTGAAAAGTGTAGCTAAAAATTCTAGGATTCTATAAATGTGTGCTAAAAGAGGATTGATATTGTTGTCACGAGCCCAAAAGGTAAACCTCCATTTACTAGCATAGAGTTTACAGGTTGCAGGCTTATAAGAGGCTAAGAGTGCATGAAAAAGTGAGGAATGCCTGGCTATTAACAGAACTGGAAAAGCCAAGCTGTCAGCTTGAGGTTTACAATGTTTGAATGGACTAATCCCTCTGGATGAAATAGAAGCTCTTGAGCTGGGTCCAGAATCCAAAGTTGTTGAATCAGATAAGGGCAAAGAAAGGGGAGCCATTATTTCGAGGATAAAATGAAAATTGACAACATTAGATCAGCTTCTTACATTCTGCTTCCAACTGGATCATCACAGTTCTGTTAATGTTGTCAAATGGTTGCCTCCTCTCCACAAAAATCACACTGATCCATATCTATCAATTACATCTTTGCCATTCACTACACTAGTAATAAACACTTTACAATCATGTTTTTAAAAGTGAAATCGGTGTATATGAAAAGCAGAGACTCAAAGGTCTTTCCCTCTGTTTTATATAGTCACCACAGCTTTCTTCTAAGCTGCTGGCACTTCCCCGCCTTTTAAATTACTGTTAAACAAAAGCTTCCAGATCTTTATCACTTTTTCCCTCCCAACATCCAAACTTCCACAGGAATATCATCTGTTCCCAAAGATTTCCCTGTTGATCGACTGTAGATCACAATTTTTATCTCATCTCTTCCTCTTAGCTGTTGACTGTTGAACCTCATCTTCCTAACCTTGGCACAATTATGTCTTTCATGGACATTTCCACTTGTGCTTTTTCCTTGGATTCCACATTCCTCTGCTTTTATTCACATTTTCAGATACTCTCCAAAATATCTATGTCTGTAGGATCACTGGTTATTTTTCTTGTCATAGGCTCTCCAAGTTTGGAGGCAATTTTTTTTTACTTTTTGATGACCAAGTCAATAAGCAAATAAAAAAAATGCTACATTACCAAAGGTAGTCTCAACAAGTAAAGAAAATACAGGAACAAAGATGAGACATACCACCAAGGCTATTGTGAGATAAACATGTCACGTTAAAAAACACATTCTTTAATACGGACAATAAAAAGTAGCATAAAACAAAGTTTTAGGGTGGATAAGCTTTTTGGGTAAAAACCTTCAGATAGTCACCCATTAACCAACAATTGTTCTTATAAAAAAAAGGAGTAGCCACTCATCAACAATCAGGCACAAGCTGGACCAAATAGCTTTTCAAACTGAATCAACCATTTAGCATATCAAGATGACCAATGAGAGACTATCAGAAACCATTTCTTCAGGAGCATGCCAGTCTCAAGTTCATTCAGAATCAAATCAACAAAAAAACAGGAACAAGCTGGTCCAAACTAGTCATACTGAACCAGCTATTTAGCATAACAAAGGGACCAACTGTCTTTAATCAGGAAGCTTTTTCACCAATAGGAACCAAGTCATGACTATTTACAGTCAGGATGCTTTTCTTCCAAAAGAAATTAGACCTTGACTATTCATATTCATGCAAGGAAAAAAGCCAGTGAAAACACCCAGTGGAAGCGAAAGGAAACTAAGGAGCAAAATACAATGCCCATGCTGACTTAGATTCAGGCCTTCCTGAATGATAGTATGATTTTTATTTTCTATCAGGAAAGTGGCTGTTTCTTAGCATAATGCTTTGTTTTTCTGATCAATTGACTGTGCACAGTGAATGTTGCAACCAGTCGATCAAGAAAAATATCTTCAAATGTAATAAGTTTAGAAGTTATGTACCTACCATAACGTTCCATGTTAGTTGTCTTCTCTCGCCTTCTTTCTTGCTGGATGGGTTCGGAGCCGATCCTCGGCTCCGACTCGGCACTTGCTTAGCTTGAGAACTCCTTTTACCAGCTCGAGGCAACCCTATATCCCATGATGCAAGGCGGGACTACCTCAGATCTCGTTTGGTAGCTAAAATACCCTGCTAAGGACTAACCTAGTAGAACTAGGAAAAACAAGTTCCTAACAAAAGACTCCTCTAAAGAAGAGTCAGGAGGGAACAACCTGAGAAGAGGAAACTCTTCAAGATCTGTCCAGGCCAGGGGGAAGGAGGGAGGGAAGCAAGAAGGCGAGAAGACAACTAACATGGAACGTTATGGTAGGTACATAACTTCTAAATGTTAAGTTGTCAATCTCACCTTCATTCTTGCTGGATGGGACCGCGTCCCTAGCACCTGTATCCCGGGTGGCTCAATGGAACAGACTCTTGAGAACTGTGGAACCAAAACTGGCCCTGTCCCTAGAGGCCAAATCTAATTTGTAATGAGAGACAAAGGTATGAGGAGTGGCCCAAGTAGCTGCTGCACAAATGGTATCAATGGGTAGTCTATCCTGAAAGGCTGCAGAAGTGGATAGACTCCTGGTTGAGTGTGCTTTCGGTTTAGAAGGGAGTTGCTTGCCTCTGAGCGAATACACGTAAGAAATGGTGGAA
This sequence comes from Protopterus annectens, assembly GCF_019279795.1. Classification (NCBI taxonomy): domain Eukaryota; kingdom Metazoa; phylum Chordata; order Ceratodontiformes; family Protopteridae; genus Protopterus; species Protopterus annectens. Next base: position 176,090,217 of record NC_056748.1, read on the forward strand.
GACAACCATCTGGATAAGGTCACTTTTGATACTGGGAGACCTTTCCTGTTTTCTGCATAGGAGACAAATAATTGGCCTGATTTCCTGAATTGTTTAGTTCTATGCAAATAGTACCTGAGCTGACGATGGACATCCAAAAAATGAAGCTTTTGTTCAGCTCTGTCAGAATAATTAGGGAAAAAGACTGGTAGGTCGATAGATTGATTAATATTAGTTTGAGAAACAACTTTGGGGAGAAAGGACGGATTTGTTCTCAAGGATACCCTGTCCTTGTGAAAAACCAAGTAAGGGGAACGGATGCAGAGAGCTTGAATCTCGGAAACTCTTCTTGCTGAAGTGACAGCCAGTAAAAATATAGTTTTCCAGGTCAATAACTTCAAGGAACATGAAGCAGACGGTTGAAGGGTGGTAAAATCAAGGATGCTAACATTAAATTGAGATCCCATTGTGGAGGAGGATGTTTTATTGGCGGCTTCAGGAGAAAAACTCCTCTTAAAAAGGCTTTGCATAGTCTATGTGACATAATGTTATTATCTTGCAAGCCAACATGATACTTGGAAATAGCCGCCAGTTGAACTTTTACTGTAGACGAAGAAGATCCTGACTGAAAAACTTCAGCCAGGAAATCTAAAACAGAATGCACAGGAGCAGTAAAGGGATCAATATTCCTGGAGTTTGCCCAAAGGGAAAAACGTCGCCAGTTGCTAGCATAAACGGTTCTGGTGGACGACTTCAAAGAAGCTACTAAGATATCTCTGACAGGATCAGAGATCATAGGAATCCTGGCTAGGGAAGGAAGTGGAGCAACCAAGCAGTGAGGTTGAGAGAATGAATGGCCCGGTGCTGTTGACCCGATTGGTGGATCAAAAGATCCGGAACTGGGTCCAGATGCCAAGGCTGCACCAGGAGGTGACTATGCAGAGTCTGAAACCAAATTTGTCGAGACCAGTAAGGGGCAATGAGAATCAAAACGGTGGCTTTCTGAATGACTTGTGGAATCAAGGGAAAGGGAGGAAAAGCGTACAGAAGTCCCTGGGGCCAATCCTGGGTTAGAGAGTCTCTCAGGGGTTGGCCTGGTAGGGGAAAGAGGTGAAGAAGTCGGGCACTTGTTGTTTTGGGGTGTAGCAAAAAGATCGCAACAAGGTGTGCCCCACTTCAGAAAAATCTGGTCCACTATAGATTGATTGAGAGACCACTCGTGAGGCATGAGAATGGCTCTGCTCAGCCTGTCCGCCAAGAGGTTGGACCTGCCGGGGATGTGCGTTGCTATCAGAAACCGATGAGAGGAGATTGCCCATTGCCAAAGTCTGAGAGCTTCTCGACACAAAGGATAGGACCTGGTCCCGCCGTTTGTTGATGTACCAGACCACGGACATGTTGTCCGTTTGCACTGCAATAGTCCCCGTGGGAAGAAAGTCGTTGAGGGCTTGCAACGTTAAAAGCACCGCTCTCATCTCTAGGACATTTATGTGCAGATGGTATTCTATGGGTTGCCACGTCCCGTGGACCATCCTGCCCTGATAATGACCCCCCACCCGATCAGAGAGGCATCCGTAGTGACTGTGGCAACCGAAGGAGGGGGAACATATGGTCGGCCCTGATAAAGAAGAGGGGAAGATATCCACCAATTCAGATGAGTCCTGTACGATTGTGTGACTAATATTTCGTGTCTCATTGGAAGACTGTGGAACGACCACTGAGTGAATAACATCCACTGCAGAAGACGCATGTGGAAGCGAGCCAGTGGTAGAAGAACAATGGCCGCAGCCATAAGACCTAGAACTTTTAGTATCAATCTGGCTTTGACTTTGCTGCTCTGCAATAAAATCCGAACGTATTTTTGGATGTCCAGAATTCTCTGATCTGTTAGTCTGGCTAACAACTTGACGGTGTTTAATTCTGCCTATAAAGGTGATAGATTGGCAAGGCAGCAGAGAAGATTTTTCGAAATTCACTGAAATTCCCAAACTTTTGCAAAGCTGCAGAGTGTAGTCTCTGCTCTGAAGAAGCTGATGCTTGGTGGTGGCGGAGAAGAGCCAGTCGTCCAAATAAGGAAACACCTGGAATCCTTGACATCTCAGATGAGCTGTGACCACTGCCATGCATTTGGTAAACACTCTGGGGGCTGAAGTGAGGCCAAAGGGCAGGGCTCTGAACTGATAATGACTGCTCCCTAGCCGAAAGCGGAGAAACCTCCTGGAGCGCCTGTGTATCTTTATGTGATAGTATGCGTCCTGGAGGTCTATGGAGCACATCCAGTTGTCCTTGCCCAGAAAGGGCAGAATGGACTGAAGCGTGACCATCCGGAATCTTGCCTTCTTGACAAATCTGTTTAGATTGCTCAGGTCTAATATTGGTCTCCAATCTCCCGTCCTTTTGGGGACCAAAAAGAATCTCGAGTAGACACCGGATCCTACTTGGTCTGCTGGAACAGTCTGGACGGCTCTTTTTTCTAGGAGCTTTGAAACCTCCTGTTCTGCCAAATCCCTTTGACCGGGTGAGATGTCTGGAAGGGATTGGTGAGGTACGGATACCTTTCGAAGGGGATTTTGTAACCCTCGGATATGATCGACTGTACCCACAAATCTTGTGAAAGGGAACGCCAGGCTACTGGGTACAGCAAAATCCTTCCCCCGACTGCCTCCAAGGGTGGACAGTCGGGCAACACCTCAGGGGTGCTGAAAGGGCTTCTCAGGAAGAGACTCCCTGTTGCCCTGGTTCTGAGGACCCCCTCTGCCCCTAGGGCGGCATCTATTATTGTTACCCCCTCTGCCTCTGGGGGTAAACTGACCACGTGTGTCCAGCGCAGCTCCTTGGGCTTTACGGAACCACATCTTCCCCACCCTTCTGACCCTTGGGATAGGGTCTAGAAGGGGTGGAAAAATGGACTCCAATGGCAGAAAGAGTTTTGCCGTCCTGCTCACACCTGGTCAAGGTTTCCTTCACCTGAGGTCCAAACAAAGTCGAACCGTCAAAGGGGGTATTGGTGAAGGACGCCTTAAAGGGGTCCGCAAAATTACAAAGCCGCATCCAGGCTTGACGTCTAAGAGTCACTCCTGTGCCTGCGGCTCTGCTCGCTCCATCGGCTGCATAGGATATGAGCCGCATGGAGGAGTTGGTTAAGTAATTCAGGATTGCTAGCTGTGAGGCAATCTTTTCTTGAGCCCCAGCAGCAGAAGGATCCTGGACCACTTCACCTAATTCCTTGAGAATATCTCTTTGAAGCCTGGTGAAGTGACAAAGGTAGTTCAGCGAACGCATAGCAAAGGTCGCTGAAGAAAACATCCGCTTTCCATACCTGTCCATGGTCCTAGAATCTTTGTTAGGAGGATGGACAGGTACTGAAGGATCCGCAAGTTCCTTCTTGGTGGCCGCTGCCACCACCATAGCATCCACAGAGACACCCTTAGAAAGAAACTGCTTGTCTGTAGGGGCCGTAATAAATTTGGATGGTCTCCTGGGGACAGGTTCCACAGAATCTGGAGCTGCCCACGCCTTCCGAGCCACTACCTGCATAAGTGGGTCGAAAGGCGGAGACACCCAGGAGGTGGAGGGTCGGGATCCAAAAGCCTCCAGGTATACAGACTCATCCTCGGAGGGATCAATGGAGGGCCAATTCCCCCTCTGTTTGAGGAGCTCAAGGATGTCTGAAAAGGAGACATCCTCAGAGGGGGATCGTGGGGAACCCTCCGACTCATCTAAGTCGGTATCAGATGTAGTAGACTCAGGGGAGTCTGTGTGTTTCCTCTTACACGTCCTCTTCCGAGGGGGTTCCCCTGTAGGATCAGGAGAAACCTCGGAAGAGGAAGTTATTCCCAATGGAGAAACCTGGGGCGATGGATCCCTGGGCCTGAGAGCGAGAGGCTGGCAAGAGGCGTCTACAGGCACCGAAGAGGGAGGAGCTAAAGGGATGGACCGTTGACCTGGCTCAGGTGTCAGGACACTCCTCATCACCTCAAAGGCTCCCCTCCCCGGGAGACCGGAAAATTCCCGTTCCGAGGAAATAGGAATTCCCGGCTCCACTGAGAGGGAAGGCTCCGAGGCCGATGTCGGTGCCGAGCTTACCAAAGCCGAAGCCCCAAGAGGGAGAGCGGGGTCGGACAAGGGTCCGATGCCACTAGCCCCCTCAGAGCCGACAAGGGAAACTCGACGACCGGATCCCTCCAAGGAAGGTCTCATGGAAGAGATCGGAGCCAAAGACGACGGAGCCGAAAAGGGGTGTATCGGTTCCGGCGCCGACACGGTCTCTGTCCCGAAGCTCCGGCTCCGAACTCTGGAGGGAGTCGGAGGAGGAAGTTCAAGGGTAAAGCAATAGCGAAGTCTGCTGAGACGGGCTATGGAGGATTTGGGCCAGTGCCTGCGACTTCAACAGCCTGCTTACCACCCTCTCTAAATCGTGGTCAGACAGCCTGGAAGATCTCGAAGGTCGGGTCCGATGACTCCGCTCCGACAAAAGAGGAGACCCCGGAGCCGAGTGGATAGACTCCAAAGAAGGGGACCGAGATCTCTTCTTGGACAAAGCCATCGCAGCCGACGTCCTCTGGGTTCCAGATGGAGCCGAAGGCTTCTCGGCTCCGATACTGGATAATATGTCGGCTCTAGCCGGAGCCGACAAGACAACAGCAGATTGGGTGTCGGCACCGATCGGAACCAAACCCGCCACCTGAGAAGAAAGATCGGCTCCGGCCGGAGCCGATCTTGACTCCGAAGGAGTCGGAGCCACCGGGGAAGGCTTAGAAACTGTAGCCTGAACCCTAGGCGGCTTAGAAGGTTTACTGGACCCAGTTTTAGTGGGTGAACCTTCTGGCTTTAGTAAGCCACGGAGGATCAATTTATTCCTCCTTTCCTGCAGGACTCTCTGGCTAAAAGAGTGACATAAAGCACAGGAGTCCTGCAGGTGTAAAGGCCCCAGGCAGTAAACACAAGAAGTCTGACCGTCTGTCAGAGACATTTTCTGACAGCACGAGTCACACTTCTTGAAGCCCGAGACTTTTACTTCCTTAGACATAGTCCAAGAAAAAGTAAAATAACACTGACACACACACACCCCAAAACAGTCACACAATTAATCCCACAAACACAGACTAGGGATAGGGATTAAGAAGGAGGCCTAGGCTTAACTGAAAATTTTTATAAAAACTAGAAGTTTTTTTTTTTTTTTTTAAACTATATGGGTAAATAGGGTGGGCTGAATAACACTACTCACTATAAATGGGAACAAGGGAGAGCTAAACCCTGACTAAGCTGTTTGAATAATTCAAACTTACCTCAGCTGGCAAAAAGGAGACCTCTTCGCAAAGCGGCAAACGAGATCTGAGGTAGTCCCGCCTTGCATCATGGGATATAGGGTTGCCTCGAGCTGGTAAAAGGAGTTCTCAAGCTAAGCAAGTGCCGAGTCGGAGCCGAGGATCGGCTCCGAACCCATCCAGCAAGAATGAAGGCGAGATTGACAACTTAACATCAATATTTATTAGTAAGTGCAAGACCAAAGTAACCAATCAACTATGGTCAAAAACACCTTCTCCTTATATGAAGGGAAAGAAAGTAAGACAACAGAATTCATAGCACGAATATACTTCTGATAAGTTAAAAATTAATGTCTCTTCACAGGCTGATGTTAACAAAATTAATGACATATATCTAAAAGTGCCTGTTTTTGATAAGATAGAACAACAAAAGTTGTGAAAACTACAAATACTATGCCGATTTTTGTAAAGGGGAAGTATTTGCATGGAAAAAACCTGTACCTGAAGGGGTGAGGAGAAAAACATCTGCATGGGTGAATGAGCATACAGAAAACCTACAGAGTTACATAGCGAGATTGAGACTCACCCAGGAAACTCTCACATTTCTGTGAGAGAGACTATGATAATGGTAGATACCACTGTAAAAGAACAGCAACAGAATGAATATCCTGGAGTGTCAGTTTCTGGAGCAAGACCTAAGACAGCTACTGTTTCTAATACTGTTTCCAAAACATTTTTTTCCCTCACTACCCCCCCCCCCCATGTGAGGGAAGTATAGAAGGGGAAAGAGATTAGGTCTCTGAGCCAAGGGAAAAAGAGGGGGAGTCAAACGTTAACATCAGCCTGTGAAGAGACTAATTTTTAACTCATCAAGTTTTAACCTGACTGAAACATGTTAACGTTTTGAATAAAGGTTTAGTTTGTTCCGGCTGTTAAATCAAAAATAGAGGATGTTCTATTGAGCTTTAGATTGTCTGGCAGGAAAGTAATGTTAAAAAATACGTATAAAAATTCTGTGGATACTGAGCGTTCCCCGTTTCGAAAACCTAGTGTGTTTATACCTCAATACAAGCCTGTTTTAGACACTTGTATTAATGTACGTGAGAGAGAGCGATCTCCACTTTGCATGGAGAATCTGGATGTCATTTTTGTAATTTTACTCAGGAGGAGTGGGTGGCACTGAAAGATCTACAGGATGACCCCAAACTTGTTATAAGACTAGCAAATAAGGGGGAAGGGATAGTGCTTATGGGCAGGACATATTACTTCCAGAAAATGAAAGCTTTTTTACAGAATAATGAAGCATATGAATCTATTACAATTACACAAATGGAAAATATAAAAACTAGAGTAAGGCTTATTCTATATGCAATGAAGGAGGGTTGCTTAATAACTAAAGAGCGTTTTAATTATTTAAATGTTATGCATCCTCTCATCCCCATTTTTAAATGTTTACCCAAGGTGCACAAAGACTGTATTGATCCACCAATGCGCCCCATTGCAGCTGGAGCTGGTTGGACAATGGAACCAACATCTATATATGTTGAGAGCAACACAAAGGGCTTACTTGGGTTAGCACCAGCTGTACTGAAGGATTCACAACATTTCCTTAGAGATTTAGGGCTGTATAAAAGGGACAGTAACCATGGTGGTTGTACGACTATGGTGATGATGGATATAAAAAATCTGTTCACCATAATACTGAATAATTATGCCTTAGAAACACTGGAAAAGTTTCTTAGCAATAAAAGTATGATCATAGAAAGACAGAATTGCTATGTACCCTGATGAAATGTGTCCTTGAGAACAATACCTTCTTGTTTGAAGATGTTTTATACTTGCAGAAATGGGGTGTGGCCATGGGCACCCCATGTGCCAACAGCTATGCCAGTGCGGTGTTTGCACTATGGGAAGAGTGCTTTGTGTTTGGCAATAACCTGCCCCATAGATGTATTCATTCATGCTTTTGTTGCATATTTAGAAACTACCACTGATTTTTTTGCATTTCACAATGCAACATGGTACTAAAAGCATTGATTTTCTCGACATTAGGTTGAAGAAGAACACGGCGTCTGGGGAAATACACACTGCCCTCTTTCGGAAGGTGTGTTGGAAGAATAGTACTCTGCATAGATCTAGTATGCACCCTGGGCATGTTCATAGGAATGTCCTAATGAGACAATTCCTTAGAGCATCCAGACTTTACACCCAAGGAGAAGAGTTTATTGAAGGGGCTAAAACGATGGGGAACAATTTTTTGAGAAGAGGATACAAACAAGGTGAAGTGACCGCTGTACATCGACAAGTACAGAATTTAAGAGAGGACATAGGGAAACCATATTTATATAGGGGGACTCGTATGGAAAAGTTTTCATACAGAGAGGATGGTAAGGATCTCAGAATGTTCCTTACATACTCTAGTGACATTAAGGGGATTTGTAATGTGATTAGGAACAACTGGAAGATTCTGATGTCAGATAACAAAATGAAAAGGACTGCAGGGGAAGTACCTCACTTTGCCTTTAGAAACAACCGTAATCTTAAGCAGCTTCTATGTAATAAAAATGTGAACTGTCACTCTGCAGTTTCACAAAGAAAAGGCACAAACACACGTCGCAGATATACTTGTAAATGTATTTATAAAGGAAATGTATTTTTAGATACACAACAAGTTATGTACTTCCATAACGTTCCATGTGAGTTGTTCATCTCGCCTTCATTCTTACACATGGGTTCGGAGCCTATCCATCGGCTCCCAGTCGGCCGCTTTCACAAGCTCAAGGTTTTAGAGTAGCTCATGGCCAAGACCCTATCTCATGATGCGCTCTGTCTCACCTCAGATCTAGTTTGCTGATCCCAGCATGTAAAACATAGTAACACACAAAAGGTACTCCAGCCGGAGTAAGAAATCCTAGATCTAGACCCACTAGACCGCAAGTCTTACTCGTTCTTCGAGAGGCCTGGTGGGGGAAGGTGGGTGGGAATGTAAGAATGAAGGCGAGATGAACAACTCACATGGAATGTTATGGCAAGTACATAACTTCTTTATGTGAAGTTGTTAAATCTCGCTGTTCATTCTTACACATGGGTAGCGTCCCAAGCACCCTAATCCTGGGTGGCTCACGGGAGTATATTCCTGAGGACACTGGAACCAAAGGAAGCCCTGTCCCTGGAGGCCTTATCTACTTTGTAATACGTGATGAATGTATGCGGCTTAGACCAAGTGCAGCTGCACATATAGTGTCCAAAGGCAGTCTAGCCGCATAAGCTGAAGTAGTAGAAAAGTACAGTTTTGTACCTACCATAAATGTAGATGTTCGAAGATCCACATTGCTGCAGTCATAACCTGTGGGTAGTCCGCTGTCCTCGGTCGGCCCGAATACCAAAGTATTAGGCTGGCGTCGGTCATGGTCGCTTAGATCTGACGTCAGTACGCCTTGGTACTAAAGCGCATGACCGACGTCATATCCCCAGTCTTTCTTGCCCCAGACGTCAGAAGGCCCTAAAAAGAAAGGCCATAGCCAAAAAACAGAGAAACATCCAACCACCCATGTACAAACAATATTTACAACCCAAAACACACAACCACCCCAAACTACAGTGGGGAAGGAGGGAGGGTAAATTGGACTGCAGCAATGTGGATCTTCGAACATCTACATTTATGGTAGGTACAAAACTGTACTATGTTCTTCATCTCACATTGCTGCAGTCATAACCTGTGGGTAGAATCCCAAAGCAAAGGTAAAGGGAGGATGGCAAAATTATAAAGCATTGGTAGCTGCTAACATGCCCTGTAAAACTGCAGTGGCAAACCCAGTCCTAGATTTGGAGTAAAGAGGGAGATGGTAATGTTTAGAAAAAGTATGCACTGAACTCCAAGTAGCTGCCTCCAAAATATCTTTAGTAGCTACACCCCTTAAAAAAGCAGTAGAAGTGGCAGTAGCCCTAGTGGAATGAGGTCTGATTCCAGCCGGAATCTCCTTACCATGATGAGAATAACAAAAAGCAATACAATGGCCAATCCACTTAGAAATAGTTTGTTTAGAAACAGGTTTCCCCTGAGATCCCAAAGCAAAAGAAACAAACAACTGTTGAGACTGTCTGAACCCTTTAGTTCTGCTCAAATAATAACGCAACTGCCTGTGAATATCCAAAGAATGCAAATTTTTTTCCCCTTTATTTTGGGGATCAGCATAAAATGTAGGCAAATGAATAGATTGGTTCAAGGCCACATTTGAAACAACTTTAGGCATAAAAGTAGGGTTAGTACGTAGGGATACCCTATCCTTATGAAAAATCAGGAAGGGCTCAACTGCCATGAGAGCCTGTAATTCAGATACCCTTCTAGCAGACGTAATGGCCAACAAAAAAGCAGTCTTCCAAGACAAAAACTTCAACTCAGATGTAGCTGCAGGTTCAAAAGGAGGTAAAGTGAGTTTTTCCAACACAAAATTGAGATCCCAGGAAGGAGTAGGAGCTCTACGTGGGGGCTCTTATGTTCTTTGCCCCTCTAAGAAATTGCTTAAACAAAGGATGAGAGAATAATGGTGGGTCACAATCATAGTGAGCAGAAATGGCTGCAGCATGAACTTTTACAGAGGAGAAAGACAAACCTTTGTCCAGTAATTCTGTAAGATACTGAAGAGAAACACTCAAATTAGGTACTGAAACATCAAAGCCCTTTGCTTGGCTCCAAAGAAAAAATCTCCTCCATTTATCAGCATAAACTTTCCTTGTACTAGGCCGTCTGGCCTCCAAAATAACATTCAAAACTTGTTGAGGAAGCTGCGACCCTCCAGGGTCTAGAACAGAATATGCCAGGCTGTCAGATGCAGAGACTGTATCCTGATATTGAGGAAATGATTGCCTGCCTGGGACAAAAGGTGTGGAATTGATGGCAAAGGCCAAGGAGGCTCCGTACTAAACTCCTCAGCAGAGGGTACCAGTGCTGACGTGGCCAATCTGGAGCTATTAGAATCATGGAGGGCTTGTCCTGTCTGACCTTCAAGAGCACCTTGGGAAGGAGAGGCAGAGGAGGAAAGCATAGACGTGAAGATTGTTCCAACTGAATGATAGAGCATCCACTTTCCAAGCTTTTGGATGAAACAGCTTTGTGCAAAACTTTGGCAGCTGGAAATTTAGTGGAGAAGCGAACAGATCTATGTCTGGAGTCCCCAAAAGCACTGTCAACTGTCGAAATACATGAGGATCCAATTTCCACTCGTGGGGATCCACCATCTGTCTGCTCAAAACATCCGCTAAGGAGTTCTGTGCTCCTGGCAGAAACCTTGCCTGAAGAGTGAGGTGCAAACTGAGAGCAGTCTCCCACAAAATCATAGCTTGCCTGCAAAGAGGGTACGAATGGGTTCCCCCTTGCTTGTTGATGTACCACATGACAGTTGTGTTGTCTGTCTGAATCAACACGTGTCCTGGTTGAAGTAGATCCTTGAAAGCCATCAATGCAAATTGGACTGCTAACATCTCCTTCATGTTGATATGCAAATGTTGAAGTCTGGCAGGCCACGTGTCTTGCACCCATTTTCCATTGAGGTGTGCTCCCCAAGCCTTGTCTGAGGCATCTGTCGTTAAGATCTGACTCGCCTCTGGTCGGGCCACAGAGAGTCCCTTGTTTAGGTGACATTCCTGAGCCCACCACAAAAATTCCTTTTGAATGCAAGGTATTATCTGAATGACAGTGTCCAAATCGTGGCAGTGTTGAGTCCATACACTTTTGAGATACCATTGTAGCTTCATCATATGCAGTTTGGCATTGGGAAGCACCAGAATACAAGATGCCATGAACCCCAAGGCTTGAAGGACTGTCCTTGCAGTCAGCCTGGACAGGAGAGACAATTGTTGGAAGTAAAGGATAAGATTTCTTTGCTTGTCCGGGGTCAAAAACGCCATCTGAGAGGATGTATTCAGTCTCGCACCCAGAAAGCACATGTCCTGAGAGGGTACTAGACTGGACTTTATTTCGTTCACAGAATACCCTAGGCACCTTAACACTGCCATAACATACTGAAGATGGTGAAGTAGCTTGTCTTTGTCTTGAGCAAGAATCAGGCAATCGTCCAAATAAGGATAAATTTGTATTCCTCTTAACCTTAAGAAGGCTATCACTGGAGCCAGAACTTTTGTGAACACCCTAGGTGCAGTAGATAAGCCAAAGGGCAATGCAGAGAACTGATAATGTAAAGTCCCAGCCCGAAAACGCAGGAATCTCCTGCAGCTGGGCCTGATAGGAATATGAAGATACGCCTCCTTGAGATCCAGAGTTACCATCCAGTGATCTTTGCCTAGCAGAGGCAGAAGTTGTTGCAAAGTCAACATTTTGAATTTTGGAATGTCCAGGTATGTGTTGAGAATAGACAAATCCAGAATTGGCCTCCAAGTGTTTCCTTTCTTTGGTACAAGAAACAGGCGAGAGTAAAATCCTAGGCCCACCTCTGACGGAGGGACCTGCTGGATAGCCCCCATTTGTAGAAGTAAAGAAATCTGTTTGTGAGCCTCCACCTTTTGCTGAGGAGGAACGTCTGGCATGCCTTTGAAAGGGGGCAATGTGTGGAAATAAAACTTGTAGCCTCGGTTTATAATGTCCAACACCCATTTGTCCTGGGTGACTAAAAGCCAATTTTGCCTGAAAAGTGCCAACTTTCCTCCCAGAGGAGCTGTCAGACAGGAAGGATCGGGCAGCTGAAGATGCAGGTCATTGGGTCTGTTTACGAAAGGACTGGCCCCTGCCCTCACCTGTAGACTGTGCAGGGGAACTCCACGTCCTAGGCCTAAAAGAACCCTGTGCATGAGCTCTGCCCCTCCCACGTCTAGATCTACCCCTAGACTGTAAATCAGAAGAAGGGTAAGCCCATCCCTTAGTAGGCCAATTCCTGCTAAACTTAGGGGGCTGCACCTGCAAAAAGTCCTTAACAGTCTGCATAGACTTAGCTTTGTCTTCCATTTTCTTCAAGACTGACTCCACAGGAGAACCAAACAAAACTTCAGACTGAAGGGAGCATCCAAAATTGAGCTTTAACATGCTCTGACAAGTTCTGATCCTTAAGCCAGGCGTGCCTCTGAATAACTGATCCAGTGGCAGCCACCCTGGAAGAGGCCTGTAAAGCATCAAAACCACACTGCAAAGAATGCTTACCCACCTGATCAGAGGCATGAACCAAATCCTGTAATTCTTTACACTCTATGCCCTCTGCTAAAGCATCTACCTTAGATTTCAACTGACTAAGGAGAAAATTCTGGTACTTCAGCATATGAAACTGGCAATTAAAAGCCCTCATTGCAAGAGTGGAAGAGGTATACACTTTTTTACCCCACCTATCCAAAGCTCTAGAGTCTTTATCCATAGGAACTGGATTCTTTACAACAGAAGCCCTGACACCCTTAGGTCCCTGGCTAATAGTTTCTGGGTCAGCTCTAGGGCTCTTATACAAATATTTATGAGCCTCTGGCACTCTGTAATACCTGTCTGGCTTAACCGGGGCAGGAGGCAAAGAGTCTGGATTAAGGGAAGCCTCAGAGAAAACATCCTGAACAACATCCAAAACAGGAGGTATAGCCAAGGGCCTATGTTGTGGTAAAAATAAGAATTCCTAAGCCTCTTTAGGAATCTGAGAAATCCTGACCTTCCCATTTAAAATGTTCCCTCATAGAATGCAGGGTTTCTGAAAGAAAAATCCTCTGGAGGGGAAGCAGAAGGACTAGAATCCTCTGCGTCTGAATCAGAATAAGGGGGAAAATCCTGAATGTCTTCAGCCGAAGACTCTGAGTAATCTGAAGAATGTTCCAATCCTTCCACCTCTGGCTCCACCCTAGGCCTCTTATCTGGAGGGGGCATAGAACCTCTGATCAAGGAAATCAAATCTTCTGCCATTTTAAGCATGTGTTTTTTAGGTACAGAACCTGCAGAACTAGGACTGACGCCAGAGGAAGACAAACCAGGCCTGGCCTTGGAAGGTACCTTAGAGACAGATGGAGAAGGCCTAACCACCTTATGTAAAGAAGGGATTACAGCAACCTGAGAGGCCCCCTCAGCCTGACCCGACTCCTGAGAGGCCACATCTTGCAAAATTAAAGGTTCCCCCTGAGACTCAACTGAAACCTCGGCTGGATCCACAGATTCCACCGTGGTTTCTAAAGAACCTGCGTCCAGAACGGACGACTCATCCTGCTTGGATTTTAACGATTTCTCCTTATGCTTCTTAGCGGTAGCAGGCGTCGGAGGATCCGACGGCATATTGTAATTACACCGCTTACCGAAGACAAGCCTAGCACAATCTAACCTACGTTTAATGGTGCTTATTAAATTTAGCACAAAGCGACACCCGACTACGTGCTCAGGCCCCAAGCAAGGAATACAGAGAGAGTGGTAATCCCTATGAGGTATCTGTTTCCCACAAGAAATACAATTATTCACTTTTTCTGGCATCCGGATTTAACTGAGGCAAGAAAAGACAAAAATATTCCCCAACGGGGTACTTAGCCCAACTTGGTTTTCGGTCTGAAACTCAGAATACGAAAATTTCAGGACGCCAAACGGCACTTGCAAACGCTGTTTCTGCTTCGGACCATGCGGCAAGAAAGACTGGGGATATGACGTCGGTCATGCGTTTTAGTACCAAGGTGTACTGACGTCAGATCTAAGCGACCATGACCGACGCCAGCCTAATACTTTGGTATTCGGGCCGACCGAGGACAGCGGACTACCCACAGGTTATGACTGCAGCAATGTGAGATGAAGAACATCAGCCCTAGTGGAATGTGCTTTCACGCTATGTTCGAATGGATGATTCACTGAGGAATATGCGAATTTTATGCAGTCAGTTAACCATTTGGAAAGAGTAACTTTGGATACTGGTAGTCCTTTCTTTGCATCAGCATGAGAAACAAAGAGTTGTTCTGATTTTCAAATTTCTTTTGTTCTGTCCAAACAAAATCTTAACTACATGCGAACATCAAGCTTATGCAACATATACTCCCAACTTGTTAGAATGGTTACTGAAGAAAGTTGGGAGTTCAATAGTTTGATTCAGGTTGGCCACCAAACACACCTTTGGAAGGAAGGGTTAGTCCTCAGTGACACTATCAGGATGAAACACCAAGTATGGGGGTTTTATAGATAGGGCCTGAAGTTCGGACACTCTACGTGATGAGGTAATAGCTACCAAGAAGATAGTTTTCCAAGAGAGAAATTTTAAATGACAGGATGATGCAGGTTCAAAGGGGGGGGGGGGCGGGAACAATCCGTGATAACACAAAATTCAGATTCCAGGGAGTAAAAGATTGTCTAACAGGCAGTCTAAGATGTATGGTACCCTTAAGGAAGGTCCTACATAGTCTGTGAGACATTAGGTTAGAACTTTCAGATCAGAGGTGAAAATTCAAAATTGCAGCTAACTGAACTCTTACAATGGCAGCTGCAGCACCTTCATTAAAAAGCTTAGCTAGGAATTCCAAAATGCTAGCAACTGGGGTGACATAAGGGTCAATATTATTCTGGGAAGCCCAAAAGGCAAATCACTTCCATTTGCTGACGTACAACTTTCTGGTGGAAGCTTTATGAGAGGATACAAGAATATGCTGTACCTCCCAGGATAAACTGTGTGACCTGTCTAAATTGAGAATTGGAGCAGCCAAGCTGTCAATTTGAGGGAATGAAGAGAAGGATGAAGGGCCCCTGATGAATGCGTCAGTAGATCTGGAACTGGGTCCAGAATCCACGGCTCCTCCAGTTGGAAGAGTCGAAGGAAGGGGAACCAAATCTGTTGAGGCCAAAATGGGGCTATTAAAATTACAGTCCTCCCCAAGGCTTTAGCTTTCTGCAAGAATTTTGGAATCAGGGGAATTGGTGGAAAGGCATACAGGAGTCCCAGGGGCCAATCGTGTACGAGCGAATCCCTTGGGCTGTCCCCTGGTGGGGGATTCAGGGCAAAATAGCTTCTGCATTTGGCATTCATAGGGGATACAAACAGGATGCAAATGGAAGGCTGGCCCCATCTGTGGAAAATCTTCTCCGCAACTTCGTTTTTGAAGGACCACTAGTGCGGCATCAGAATGGCTCTGCTCAGTTTGCCCGCAATCACACTGGATTTCCCCGGAATGTGCGCTGCTATCAGAAAGCACCCGGTGGATAGAGCCCACTGCCAAACTCTCAGGGCCTCCCGACATAAGGGGTAAGACTTGATTCCCCCTTGCTTGTTGATGTACCAGACCACAGACATTTTCGGTCTGGATAGCAATCGTCCCCAGAGATAGTGATGGAAATACTGCAACGCCAAAAGTATCGCTCTCAACTCCAGGACATTTATGTGCAACTGTGACTCTGTCTCTGACCAGGTGCCTTGGGCTGTTCTTCCCTGAAAAAGCCCCCCCCCCCCATCAGAAAAGCGTCCGTGGTCACCGTAGCTGATGGCGGGGGAAGAACAAAAGGGCGACCTACTGTTACATGGTGGCTGGTCAACCACCAAAGAAGATCCTTTCAACATGAATCTGTAATCATTATCAAGAATGACAATGGAAGTTGTTGGTAAGACCACTGGGTGAAGAGTAACCAGTGGAGTATTCTCATGTGCATACGTCCCACAGGAACTGCTATGAGTGTTGCTGCCACAGTACCTAGTAGTTTCAACACTTGAGGGGCTGGAACTGTTTTGCCCTTCAGAATGTCTGATACCTGTTGCCGAAGAGTGACTATTCTGTCCAGTGGCAATTTTACCATGGCAGTGGTGCTGTCTAAGTCTGCATTGATAAAGGAGATACGCTGTGATGGTGACAATGCAGACTTGTCAAAATTTATAGTTATTCTTAACAGAGAGCACAGATTGAGAATGTGATCCCTGGATTGAATTAGTTGATGCCTGGAGGTGGCGATGAGGAGCCAGTCATCCAGGTACGAAAACACTCGGAATCCTAGATGCCTCAGGTAAGGCATAACCACTGCCATGCATTTGGTAAACACTCTGGGGGCTGTTGTCAGACCAAAGGGCAGTGCTCTAAACTGGTGGTGAATGGTTCCCAGCCGGAAACGCAAGTGATCTCTGGATGGTCTGGCCATTTTTATATGACAGTAAGCATCTTTGAGATCTACAGAGCACATCCAATTGCCCGTTCCTAGGAATGGAAGAATCGAATGAAGTGTGACCATCCGGAACTTCTCCTTCTTTACAAAGGTGCTGAGTCTGCTGAAGTCCAAGATGGGCCTCCAGTCCCCTGTTTTCTTTAGAACTAAAAAGAATCTGGAGTAGGTTCCGGATCCTATTTGGTCTGCTGGGACTGGCTGGATGACTCTTTTTCCAGCAGCCTTTGGATTTCTATGGCTGCTTGATCCCTGAGAATGGGTGGAACATCTGGGATTTTCTTTCGAACAGGTGGGGGTTCTGAAAACGGGATGATGTAACCTCTGGTAACAATGCTTTGTTCCCAAGAATCTTTTGTAATTTCTAGCCAGGTGTCTGGATACAAAGCCAAGCGACCCTCGACTGCCTCCAGAGTAGGACAGTCGGGCCTCCTTTCAGGAGCGCTGATGGGGCTTGCCAAAGAACTGATCCCTGACGCCCTGGTTTTGCAAACCCCTCTGCCGCCTGGGCGGCGCCTTCCATTATTACCCACTCCTCTGCCCCTGGAGGGGGGTTCACTACGTGTGTTCTGAAAAGCCCCTTGGGACTTGCGGAACTAAATTTTTCGTCCCTTTTGCCCTTTGGGGTATGGTCTAGTAGGGGTGGAAAAACTGACTCCTATGGCAGATACGAGTCTTTCCAACTTACTCGCACCTAGTGAGGGTCTCCTTGACTTTAGGCCCGAAAAGGGACGAGCCATCGAATGGGGTATTAACGAAGGAAGACTTGAAGGCTTCCCGCAAAGGAGCATAAGCGCATCCAGAAATGTCTCTGCAGAGCTATTGCTGAACCCGCTGCCCGACTTGAACCATTGGCTGCATAAGAAATGAGCCGTATGGACGAACTAACTATGGAATTAAGGGTATTGAGCTGGGCCATCACCTTATCAGAGACATCTTCAGCTGTACTACCCTGCAGAGTATCTCCAAGCTCTTTTAGGAGATCTCTTTGAAGGCGGGTAAAATGTGTCAAATAGTTGAGCGATCGCATAGCAAAAGACGCTGAACTAAAGATGTGTTTCCCATATCTGTCCATCATCCTAGAATCTCTATTAGGATGATGAACAGTAGAGGAGGTTTCAGACATCTCTTTCTTGGTGGCCGCCGCCACCACCATGGCATCAAGTGGCACTCACTTGGTAAGGAACATTTTGTCTTGGGATGAAGTAAAAAGAAGTTATGTCTTACCGTAACGTTCCATCTGTATTGTTGATCCTCATTCAGTCATTACGCATGGGTATCATTTCCGAGCTCGGAACTGAGACGGCCATTTTCCAAGCTCGCGTCAGCTTCAAACTCTCGAGCTAAACTCTTACCAAAATCCCCCTCTCCCTGTTATCTCAGATTGAGTTTGCAAGTTAAAGAAGGTAGAGTCTACCTCTGGTCAAATAACTTAAGAGAACTGGATGGTGAGATCCACTAGAAACCACAGGAGGGAGGGTCGTAATGACTGAACAAGGATCAACAATACAGATAGAACATTATGGTAAGACATAACTTATTTATCTGATATTGTTAATCCTCGTTCATTCCTTATGTATGGGACAGAGTCCCCAGCTACCTCTATTCCTGGTAGGCTCTCATGAAAGGACATTCCTGAGCACCATAGAACCGAAAGATGCTCTTCCCCTGGAGGCCAAATCCAATTTGTAATGATTGATGAAGGTATGAGGCATAGCCCAAGTTGCAGCTGCACAGATGTCATGTAAAGAAGCTCTGGCATGGAAGGCAGCAGAAGTTGCCACCGACCTTGTTGAAGGAGCTTTCATGGTAGTAGGCAACGAGATATTACGTTGTGTGTAAATAAGGATCACACAGTCCTTCAACCATCTAGCTAATGTGACCTTAGCAACAGCAGGTCCTAATCTAGATCCAGAAAAGGCCAAAAATAACTGGTCAGATTTACAAAAGGGTTTAGTCCTGTTTAGGTAAAAATGGATTTGCCTGTGTATATCTAGGGTATGTAGGCAATACTCTTCTCTGTTTGAATGATTGTGAAAGAAAACTGGCAATTCAATGGCTTGATTAATGGACATTTCAGAGATCACTTTAGGCAGAAATGACGGATTAGTTCTCAGACACACTATCTCTATGAAAAATCAAGTATGGACTCTTGATACATAAAGCTTGAAGTTCAGAAATATGTCTGGCAGAAGTAATAGCGACCAAAAACAAGGTTTGCCATGACAAATACTTGAGGTCGCAAGAAGAGGCTGGTTTGAAAGGTGCCATTGTCAGACCTTGTAGAACTAATGATAAATCCCATGGTTGAATAGGTTCTCTAAAAGGTGGCTTCAGATGATTCACACCTTTTATGAAGGTCTTGCACAATTTTATGAGACATAAGAGAGGAATCTTGGACACCCTCATGAAAATTAGAAATTGCAGCCAAATGAACTCTAATGGTAGAGGCCGATAGACCCGATTTAAACAGGTCAGCCAGATAGACTAGTATTATCGACACTGGTGCTGAAAAGGGGTCTACTTGTTTGTCTTTCAGCCAACAGGTAAATCTTTTCCACTTGCTCAGATAAGTAATTCTAGTGGAAGACTTATGAGAAGCAATGAGAATATCATGTACTGGTAAAGAAAGATCATTCTGCCTGGCAATCAAGGGAATTGGAGTAGCCAAGCCATAAGCTTCAGGCTGTTCAGGCTGGGATGAATCAGGTTCTGTGCATCTGAGATCAACCCCAGGGTTGTATGGAGAATCCATGGTTGATCTAGTAGGTGAGGCCAAAGGAATGGGAACCAAATCTGTCAGGGCCAATATGGTGCTATGAGGATCACCTTGCTCTTCAACTGCCGGGGCCCTCTTCAGAAACTGGGGAATGAGGGGAAAGGGTGGAAAAGCGTAGGGAAGACCCAAGGGCCAATCGTGAACTAGAGCGTCCCTGGGTGACTTGGTTCCACCTTGCTTGTTGATGTACCAGACCACCGCCATGTTGTCTGATGGAATCGCAATTGTCCAAGATGACAGCAGGGGATGGAATGCTTGCAACGCCAGAAGCACCACCCTCAGCTCTAGAACATTTATATGCAGATGGGTCTCCAGTTGGGACCAAGTGCCTTGGACTGTCTGTCCCTGACATAGCCCCACCACCACCACATCAGGGAGGCGTCCGTGGTCACTGTGGCCTTGGGTTGCTGGCGGGAGAAGGGGCGAGACCATTGTGAGAGATTGTGTCTCATCCACCAATTTAAATCCTGTTGCACCTGTGGGTTACTCGAATCATGGCTGAAAAGGATACCATTGGGTGAGCAGTAGCCATTGTAGAAGCCTCACGTGAAACCTGGCCAGGGGAACAATGGTGATGGAGGCTGCCATGGAACCCAACAGCTGTAGAACCGAGTGAGCCGTGGATATTTCCTTTGAAAGGATTGGAATTAGCTGTTGCTTTATCCTTACAATTCTGTGCTCTGGAATAGCAGCTCTGCAGTTTTTTGTGTCCAAGATAACCCCTATGAATTCTGTCGACTGAGATGGGGTTAGACTCGATTTCTGCCAGTTTATGGTTATGCCTAGCCTTTGAGCAGCGAGGAGAGAGTATGCCAGGGCTTTTTCCAGTAGATGTCTGGTGGGGGCGGAAATGAGCCAGTCTAGGTATGGAAACACCTGTAATCCTTGAAGTCGCAAGTGAGCTGTGACAACTGCCATGCACTTTGTGAACACTCTGGGGGGCTGTAGAAAGTCCGAAGGGAAGTACTCTGAACTGGTAGTGACTGGCTCCCACATAGAAGCGCAGAAATCTTCTTGATGGCCTGTCCACCTTTATGTGGTAGCACGCATCTTGAAGATCTATAGAGCACATCCAATCGTCTTTTTCCAAAAGCGGGAGGATAGACTGTATTGTGACCATCCGGAATTTTTGTACTCTCACAAACTTGTTCAAAACACTGAGATCCAAAATTGCTCTCCAGTCCCCGGTTTTCTTTGGCACCAAAAATAGTCTTGAGTAGAATCCAGATCCTATCTAGTCTGGAGGGACTATTTGTCTGACTCTTCTTCTTAGCAGGTTTTCTACCTCTAGTGCTACTTCTTCCCTCTGACTGGTTGGAACGTCGGGAAGATTTTTTTAAGGGACGGGACAAAGATCGAAGGGGTTATGATAACCTCTGGATATGATCCTTTGTACACAAGAAACGGTGGTGATGGTTAGCCAGGCAGAAGGGTACAAGGAGAAACGTCCCTCAACCACCTCCATAGGAAAGGAGTTGGGCCACTCTTTAGGAGCGCTGGTAGGATTGACCAGGGAAAGAATCTCTGGAACCCTGTTTACTCGGTCCCCCTCTGCCCAGAAAGGAGCATCTTCCCTGTGAGTTTCCCCCTCTGCCTCTGGGAGAGAACTCGGCCTGTGTGTCACGGAAAGGACCCTGAGATTTCTTGAACCATATTTTCCCACTCTTTTGGATTCGGGAGAAAGCACGTTGAGGGGAAGAAATAACGGACACCTACGGCAGAAAAGGTCTTACCGTCCTGTTCACATCTGGCCGGTGTGCTTTTAACTTTGGGCCCAAAACAACAAGGAGGGCTCAATGGGGGCATTAAGGAATGAAGACTTAAAAGGTTCAGCGAAGTTGCACAAGCTCATCCAGGCTCAAGAACACAGCTGAACCCACCACTCTAGCTGCCCCTTCTGATGCATGAGATATCAGTCGGATAGAGGAGTTAGATATAGACTCAATGGTGGCCAGCTGAGAGGCCACTTTGTCACAGACCTCATCAGACACTGCACCAGCTAAGATTTCAGAGAGCTCAGAAACCAGATCCCTTTGAAGCCTGGTAAAATGTAACATATAATTCAGGGACCTGATAGCAAAGGTCGCTGAAGCAAAGGTGCTCTTCACTATCCTGTCCAGAGCCCGGGACTCTCTGTTAGGTGGATGGATAGTCTGGCTTTCTTCTACTGCCAGATCCTTTTTTGTTGTGGCCGCCACCACCAAAGCATCCACAGGAAGACCTTTAGACCAATGGGGATCCGAAGCAGGAGGGGACAAGATCATATCTGGCCTCCGGGGAATAGCTTTGACGGTATCAGGGGCCTTCCAAGCACGCTGCACGATGAACCTGACAAGTTCATCGGCAGGTGGAGTAACCCAGGAGGTAGGGGGCTGGGCGTGAAAAGCGTGAAGGAACACAGATTCCTCAGGGGTCGGATTAGAGAGCTGCCAGTCACCTCTCTGTTTCAGGATTTCGAGGATATCGCCAAAGGATGCCTCAGAGGGTGACCAAGGGGATCCTTCCCCCTCATCGAAATCTGTGTCTTCGGTGAGGGACTCCTCTGTGGAGTCCATGTGCTTCCTCTTACACTAACATTTCCGGTGGACCTCCTCAGCGGGAGAAGCTGAGAAACACAACGGAAAGGGGGATTCCTGAGGGAATATGTCCTGCGGCCCTTGCACCGCTTGTCTGCTAGATGAGACTTGTGAAACCAGTGTACCAGAGGAGGGCGGAGCTATAAACAGTCCGGTATCGCCAGCAGCAGAGAAAGCCTTCTTCATCAGTTGGAAGCCTGGTCCACCCAGAGAGGAGTGTAAGTCTAGGACAGGGGGCACTCCTCCCCCAAGTGGTTCAGCCTCCCGACCCAGAGTCCCTGGATGGCTGTGGAGCAGCACGCTATGTGTCACAGCTGACATCCTGGGTCGTAGCAAAACTTTCCTGCCACGAAGGCAACTGCGGTTCGTTAGTGAGATCCATAAAGGGAACCGCAGATGGGGAAGACTGTGCTATATCCATGGACTTCAAAGGCAATGAAGGAGGAGGAGAATAAAAAGGTGTCTTTGGAGATGGGTGATCACCTCCCAAGGAAGGATAGTTCCTGAGGGGTGGAATACCTCTGGCCAAGAATGCCTGGTCCACAAGATGCAATACATCGTGTTCGGAAAGGCTTCTAGTGGACCTCACACAGACTGAGGGAGAAACAGGCCTGTCCACAAAAGAGGCAGACTCGGTGCCCATCTCATCTGACCGCACCGAGAACAACGGTGCAGAGAAAGACTGCACTACTGTTGTCTGCACAGAAGTCGTCATCGGTGCCAAGGTCATTGTCTGCACAGACACAGGGATCGGTGCCGAAGTGGTGGGAGTCGGTGCCGAAGCTGGAACTGACAAAACTGGAGTCAACAATAAAGGCCTCAATTCCGAGGAAGATCTCGGAGCCGACGTGGTCAAGGTCCGCACCGACTGAACAGTCGGTGCTGATACAGTGGTAATGGTCTGAACCGAGGGGCCCCTCTGTGCCGATATGTAGAAGGCTGCAGGAGAGGACGGAGCTGAAATCACTAATGGAGCCAAAGGCCTCGGTGCCGAAGGTCTAGGCACCGAAAGCACTGGGGCTGACAGAGAGCTCCGGAGTCAAAATTTTAGCCTTTTTAGGTTTTGGTTGGTGAGAGTCCCCAGCCAGGGACGAAGGCAAGGATTTAGCCTTAGTAGAAACATCCATTTTCTTATGGGCTTTAGGAGGGGTTGAGACCTCCGACCCAGAAATAGCCTCTAAAAAGGGAGACTTTAGAAGTCCTTTCAGTATCAGCTTGTTTTTCCTTTCTAACAAAGTTCTATTAGAAAAGTTCTCACAAATAGTACAGGGTGGTTCAACAAATAAATGGGAAGCTCCCAAACAATAAACACACAAAGTGTGCATCAGAAGTAGGCAGTTTGTGTCTACAATCAGAACACCGCTTAAACCCCAGACTACCTTTTTTATCTGCCATATTAATTAATAGAAAAGTACCAACAATGGTACAAGAGAGTACCCGAAGGTATGAAAGAGAAAAGGGAAAAGATTACCAATGATGGTAAAGAGAAATGCCTCACGGTAAAAATAGTACGGAAAAGACAGAAAAACCTGAGGAATTTATGAATGCTAGATGTGAAAGGGTAAGAGACAATAAAATATCAACTTTTCCAACAGAAAAGTAATTTGTAAAGCAATTAAACAACTGACTGTACTTAGCTCAAGAGAAGTAGCTTGACACGACCGGATGGCAACGTGGCAAACGAAATCTGAGGTGACAGGGAGAGGGGGATTGTGGGTAAGAGTTTAGCTCAAGAGTTTGAAGCTGACGCGAGCTTAGAAAATGGCTGGCTCAGTTCCGAGCTCAGAACCGATACCCATGCATAAGGAATGAACGAGGATTAACAATATCAGATTAAATTTGTTAGGCCTCCGAGGAGCAGGTTCCACAGTATCAGGAGACTCCCACGCCCTTCGAGCAACCAACTCCATGCGTTCATCGAAGGGTGGAGTCACCCAGGAGGTGGAAGGTTGAGACCCAAAGGTCTTCAGAAGCACCGACTCATCATCAGCAGGGCTAACGGACTACCAGTCACCATTCTGCTTCAGGACTTCAAGGATATCAGCAAAGGAGATATCCTCTGAGGGGGACCCTTCTGACTCCTCTAAATCAGTGTCTGATGTAATAGACTCCTGTAGGGAGTCCAAATGCCTCCTCTTGCAAAGCTTCTTCCTGGTGACCTCATCGGTGGGAGCTTCTGGTGAGGTCTCAGTAGAACAGAGATCACCCAATGGGGCTATCTGAGGCTCTGGGTGTCGACGCTTTACAGGGACCTGCAAAGTAGAGGCAGAAAGCGTCACTTTATGGGAGGAGGAGGAAGGTCCTGATGATGTAGGAGTCTCGGAACACACAACTCTCCTCACAGCATCAAGGGGTCCACTGCTCCGAAGGGAGGAAGCAGCTGGTGCCGAGGAAGACGGCACCCTCCCCGCCGCCGACACAGTGGGCTCCAGCCCAGAGGAAGGAGCCGAGCTCATCCGAGCCGAACCTCCGAGTGGAAGGGTCGGAACCAACCCATTTGTTCGACTCCCCCCCCCCCCCCAGAGCCGACCAGAGTGTGTCGCTCCCACACTCCTTGAATGGCACCGAAGTAGTTTGAGTTGACGGAGCCGATGGCACTGGAACAGGCCTCGGCTCCGAGGGTTCCACAATCATCAGTTCCACCTCCCCTGGCTCCAAAAGCCCGGCTCGGGTCAGAGGAGGAGGAGTAGACACAGCAGGTAAAGTAGTCTTCGGCTCCAAAACCGGTTGGGTCGAAGCCGATAATAATTTGGCCAGTGCCGGATTCTCAAGAAGCCTCTGCACCACTCGGTCCACATCCACATCGGAGAGGGTTCTCGAATGAGTAGAAGCCACCGACTGCAAAATGGGCGACCTTAAGGTTTTGAGAACCGGCTCCAACATCAGGGACCGCCTCCGAAACACTAGCTTGGTGCTTGGCAATGAAGACTGCGGAACCGGTGATCACACCTTCTCAGTAAGGCTTGCAGCCAACGACTTCAGCTCCAACGATGCTTTTGATGAATTTGAACCTTTCGAAGACTTAGAAGTCTGGTCAGCCTTGTCCAATGATTCCTGGAAATCTGAGTTCTGCAAGCGCCTGTCTACCAGTTTCTTTCTACGCTCCAGTAACACCCTGCTACTAAAGGAGTGGCAGATGGAACAATCCTCCTGCAGATGAATTGCCCCCAAACAGTATACACAACTGACATGCAAGTCAGTTATGGACATTTTCTGCCCACACACAGGGTGTTTCTTAAAGCCAGACTTTTGTTTATCTTTTTGATCAGACATAGCCAACAAACAACAGTATATAAACCAGAGAAAAAACAAGTCTATATATATATATATATATATATATATATATATATATATATATATATATATATATATATATATATATATATATATATATATATATATATATAATATCTAAGGGCAACCAGTCAGGAAAAAATAGCCCAAACTACTATCAAACTAGCTAATAACACACAAACAGCAAAAATACTAAAGCTGTAAATCTATAGCCAACTATTTAAATTCTAAGGATAAGTAATTTCTACTTTCTAACTTTCCGTACTAACAGAATTAAAGAATAAAATCGTGGCCAAAAAGGCCTAAGAGCAGCCGCTCTATAAAGATGAAGAAATTCGTCAAAAACAGTAGGGATAGAGACTAAACACACACTAACTGGCCAAAACACACTATACATATATGCATGGAAATAACTATCCAAAAATTTGAATTAAAGAAGAATACTAGCCCGAGCTCTCTCTCGACCTCTGATCTGTTGCAGCGGCAAACTAGATCTGAGGTGAGACAGAGAGCATCACAGGATAGGATCTTGGCCTCAAGCTACTTTAAAACCTTGAGTTTGTGAAAGCGGCCGATTCGGAGCCTATGGATCGTCTCTGAACCCATGTGTAAGAATGAACGGCGAGATTGAACAACTTAACATTATTATTTTGATGGATATCCAGATTCTACCAGTAGGAGCACAGTGTATATGGCTATTTGTGACCTCTGTGACTCCTCTTATGTGGCTAAAACCACGAGATAGCTAATGGAGAGGGTGTCAAACATGAGTGACATTAGGGAGCATGATGTAAAAAAAAAAAAAAAAAACTTTTTAAGCATATTAAAGAGAACGAATGACATTCTTTTTACTTTAGGGTAATACAGAGTATAAGTAACAAGAGAGGGGGAGATGTCAACAATTTAGTAGAGAAAGCAGAAATGTGTTGGATAGGAAGGCTGCAAGTGTACAAATATCCAGGTTTCAATACCTACTTACAAATTAAACCTGCTCTGAAAGCGAGAAGGCTTAGGAGGGATGTGTGCAATTTTGATAGAGAGGGTGTTATCACTGAATTGATTGGGTATGTTTCAGTATTTAAAAGATTTTTAACTGATTTGTTTTATATGGATCTGATATAGAATCAGGAGATCCTAAAGTGCTTATCCCAATAAAGAAAATCTTCCATTTTACTGGTGTTGTATACTTTGTTACCCTGGCCGTGGTGACAGTGGTATTATTCTGTTGCTTTTATTTTTTATATATATATATATATATATATATATATATATATATATATATATATATATATATATATATACACACACACATATATATATATATATATATATATATACACACACACACACACACACACACACACATATATATATACACACACACACACACACACACACACACACACAGTAGAAAGAGTTGATTATCCAAACTAATTGGGACCTAGGGTAGTTCGGATAATTAAACTGTTCGCATAATCAACATATAACTGAAGCAGAATAAAAACTTCTAAAATCTTGTTTTTGCTGCATCCAGGAATACACTTTGCAACCATTCAGTGATAACAGTGGAAAAAATAAATTTCACACATGAGTTGGCTACAAGCTCAAAAAAACATGCTCAAGCAAATATGTATAATGTTTACATATTCAGACTTTTCATAGTTGAAAATTTTTGAAGGCTGGATTGGACAAGTGACGTTTCAGGTAACTGACTCTCTACTGTGTGTGTGCATATATATAACATACTTTATAAACTACCAATTATAACACATACCCTCTACCTATAAAATCATCAATTAATAAAAATACAAATAACAATCACTTAATATAAAAAATAAACTTTAAAATTCATCATGTTTGAGACTTCAGTTTGAGAAGACAAGTAATTGAACATATTTCGTTTAGACACAACTGCCAATACAATTCCTGTTTTTATAAATATAATGGCCATGGTCGTCCTCTATTGCCAAGTTTAATTTTCTCCATCACCACAAATTTGAAGGCATGCCCAGGATTATGTTGATATGTTTGTACAATTCATTGGTACTTTTTTTCTTTTTTGATACCATACAGATGTTCGTATATTCAATCTTTAAGTTTCCTTTCAGTCTTACCAAAGTAAAATCCTGGGCATGTGCGATATAAAGCAATGTAAACCACAGGTTTTGTCTCACAATTAAATTTACCTGCAAGAAAAAAAAATTATGCCCTTTAATTTAAAAGAAATCACAAACTCTGATGTTTACAATATTTGCATCTCCCACACTGGGGCATGGAACCTGTCTTAGATATTCCATACTTAATTCTCAGACTTCTTTCAAACACTGTTTTTAAACATAATCTTTTGCTATATACTACCCTAGGTCTTGCATCAATCTCGTTTCTTATTTTGTCATCTTTTCTGAGTTTGCTCTAATTTTTTTCAATAATACCCTTAACCACTTTACCATCCAAGCTGAAAGTTGTGACTAATGAGCTCCTATAAACTGTCCGTTTCTGGTATATACCAATATCAACATTATTGGAAGGATCTAATTCTTTGATGCTCCTTTTTAGTAAAATTGGGACAAAATATTTATGTCTTTCCTCATACATTAGATTATTAATAAAAGTGACTGTGTATCCTTGTCTAATAAATATGTTCCTTAAATTATATCATCTATAAAACTGGAATACTTCGTTATCATCTGTGCTGCTCTAAAAATTTGACATTTAACAACCGTTTATTTCATGGAAAGCAGGTGTGCACTGGAAAAATGTAAGAATGTATTGGAGTACGTGGGCTTTCAGTAAATACATGCCAAAAAATGCTCTGTGCTCTATTTTTTTTCTAAACTAACATCCAAATAATTAATGTTGTCATAAACAATTTCATAAGTGAATTTTAGAAAGGTGGTGGCATTGTGATAAATTCCAAGAATGCAAAAATACTACCATTGTTGTATTTCCATACAATAAACATGTAATCTAAAAATCTGATGTATAACCTACATGAGTCCCAAAATGCGCTGTTAAACATTTATTCTTCCACTACACCATAATTATGTCTGCAAATAAGAAGCCACACGGAGAGCCCATAGTCACCCCTTTTCTTTGTAGGAAGTAATTTTCGAAAATAATAAAATTATTTTTAAGCACAGTATCTAACAGTTCCTCATATAAGTTTATTTTGTTACTCTACGCCTTTGTGCAGTAAATAATCACTAAACCATTCCAGTCCCAATGCATGTGGCATGACCATGTACAGGTCATTCATGTCAATTGCAGTGAAGACATCTATTGGTTTATAATCAAGTTCACTCACCTTTTGTAAAAGGTTCCATGAGTCCCCTACATACATGCTTCTCCTGTGTTATAACATGTTTAAGTTTCTCATCTAAAAACTTAGCACAGGCACTAGTTAATGAATTCCTGCCATCCACAATTGGGCAAAATGGGAGGTATAAACATCTTTGTAGATTTTAGGGTCACCAAAGATGGTTGGCATCAGAGGGTTCATTCCGTTCAGGTGAGCTTGGGAACTTAACTCATGCAAAACACATCCGCAACACTGAAGAACACAGACGAAAAAGTACAGTTGTGTACACTTACCATAAATGTAGATGTTCGAGTATTCACTGTTGCAGTCATCACCTGTGGGTTATCCCTGCTGTGGTAGCCTTCGGCCAGCCCGAATACCAGAGTCAATGTTTTTCTGCATCGGCTGCTGTTGCTTGTGACTGATGTCAGGTCATCAGTGCTATAAACCAAGGCAGCTGACACCATTACATCAGTTTTTCTTGCCCTAACCAGTCAGAAGCCTAAGGAAGTATGGTAAAGTGGTCCTGGTGGCTAAAAGGACCATAAGAAGCTTATGTCTCCCTAAGGAAAGAGGATATAAGGGGGAAGGAGGGAGGGAAACCAGGACTGCAACAGTGAATACACTTGAACAGCTACATTTATGGTAAGTGTACACAACTGTACTATGTTCTTCATGTTTCACTGTTGCAGTCATCACCTGTGGGAGGATTCCCAAAGCTGAGGAGAGGGGTGGAAGGATTAGTTAGAGACCTAGGCACACTGCAGAGGCAAACCTTGCCCTAGCCTTAGAGAAAAGAGGTAGGTGGTACTGCTTTGTAAAGGTATGGACAGAGGTCCAGGTGGCAGCTTCCAAGATGTCCCTAGAGGGAACTCCTCTGAGAAATGCTAAGGAAGTGGAGGCTGTCCTAGTGGAATGGGTACGAATAGACTTAAGAGGTGGTTTCCCATGTAATCTGTAGCAGAAATGGATACAATGTGATATCTATTTGGAAATGGTTTGCTTGGAAATGGGCTTCCCCTCTGCCCCTGGGGCAAAGCTGACAAGAAGTTGGTCTGTTTTCCTGAAGGGTTTAGTACAGTCCAGGTAGTATCTGAACTGGCTGTGCACGTCTAGTGAGTGCAGAATTCTTTCCCCCTTGTTTTGAGGGTTAGGGAAGAAGGTGGGTAGATGTATGGCCTGGAGTCACATTAGATACCACCTTGGGCATAAAGGAGGGGTTGGCCCTCAGGGAGACCCTGTCTGCTTGGAAAATGATGAAGGACTCAATTGCCATCAGTGCCTGAAGTTCTGAAACCCTTCTGGATGAGGTGATAGCTAGTAGGAAAGCAGTCTTCCAGGAGAGGTACTTCAGTTTTACTGAAGCAGCAGGTTCGAAGGGTGACAAGGTTAGTTTTTCCAAAACATAATTCAGCTCCCAGACTGGCGTGGGTGGCCTTCTGGGAGGTCTGATATTAGAAGCCTGTTTGAGGAATTGTTTAATCAAAGGATGAGAGAACAGGGGCTGTACTGTATCGAAATGAGCTGAAATGGCTGAGGCATATATTTTAATAGAAGCGAAAGAGAGATCACTATTGAGCAACTCCGCTAGATAGTCCAGGATAAGAGGGATGGAAAGTTTTGAGGAACAGCCCCCTCTGGACTGGCTCCAGGAGCAGAATCGTTTCCATTTCCCTGTGTAAGATTTTTTGGTACTGGGCCTTCTGGCCTCTGTGATAATGTGTAGGACCTGTTTGCTTAACTGGGTCTCAGTAGAGCACTGCGTGGATATTGTATCGGGCATCAGGGGCTGCAAAAGCGCCTCACTGAATTCCGGTGAACTGACGACCTGCTTAGCGGTACCGTCATTGGAAGGCTTAGCCTTGCGTGGTCTGTCGCTATCTTTATATCTACATTTTTTCGGAATGTCTACAGATTGCTGGCTGATGGATGCCATTCTGGAATGTGAAGATGGAAGACAAAAATACCTGTCTACAATAAGAGCTCTATGACAAATGGTTCTCGTGTTAAAGAGGGCAAAGAACTGGCAACGGGGGACATCGTGGTCTGGGCACAAACAAGTGACGCAGTATGAATGGAAGTCTCTGTGTGAGATCTGCTTTCCACAGGTGAGACAAATGTTAACTTTTTCAGACATCGGTTAGTGCAAGAAAAAAAGAACCCCACCGGAGTATTTAGCTTTAGACGTTTTCAGCTGAAATTCGAACTCTGGTAGCGACCGACTGGCACACTTGCGAACTGCTTCTGCTACAGGCTCCACGGCAAGAAAGACTGATGTAATGGTGTCGGCTGCCTTGTTTTACCATCAGTCACAAGCAAAAGCAGCCGATGTAGAAAAACATTGACTCTGGTATTCAGGCCGGCCAAGGGCTACTACAGCAGGGATAACCCACAGGTGAGGACTGCAACAGTGAAACATGAAGAACATCTACATTGCCATAATCGCCCTCATGATTAAATCATGCCAGCTGTGGGTTAATCCTGTGATATCCACACCCAGTCATGGGTTACTGCTTAAATAAATAAGACAGCCAAAAAAATTATAAACACCATTTAAGAAGACACAAATGATACAAACACCCACATGGTAAACACAAAGCCTTACCCTATGATAAGATGGTCTGATCTGACTTTGATGAAACCCTGGAGGGTAATAACTCTCGACTTGTGGATAGCGATCTCGAGGTTCTGACGCATATGATGAAACACCTGAAGATGGAATATCTACAGGAACAGGGCTTCCTCTAACCATCTCTTCTCGGTGGTAAACTCGGCGCACATCATAATGAGGTGGGTATAAAGTCTGATGGTAGGACTGGTTTGGAGTACCATACTGTGAGCTGACTCTATCAGGAATGCATGATCCATAATGCTCCTGGTATGTGACACTTGACTCTGGACTACAAGCTGCAGTGCGTACAAAACGGGCTGGCATGTACTGTGATGATGGGTGGAAATACATACCTGAGAAACACAACAAAACAGTTTTCAGTATGAAGAGGTGCAGACAATCAAATATCATTTGTTGCACTAACCTTATTAAAAATACTGCATGGGATACCATTTTTCAGCACCCAGCTCTGCATGCTAATGTAAAGGTTGGAAACTGTAGTAACAGAAACCCTTAAAACTATACAAATTAGGCAAAATAAGTTTTCTAAAGAGGCAACTACATCAAACACAATTTCCCTTTCCTGAATGCAAATAATCTCCATAAAAAAGATTCTTACATTGCCACTTCTAAATAAAGCATGGCTTAGCTGTTGCTCACCTTCTTTACCATTTACGTGGCAATTCAACTTCCAAATGGATACCATGCTAGGCTAGGGAAAATTATATTTTTACAAATTTGTCTCTCCGACTTCTGATATTGTCCATCATTTTTTTATGGTTTACAGATCAAGAAAATTCCAGCAGCAAAGTGTACTGCAGACTTCCTTTCTTTGGTGTCATGAGCCTAAGTCTTTTGAGATTAACAGCTCTGTTAGTGTCAAATAATAGATGAAACCCTAAAGCCAAGAAACTCTGATACCAAGAACAAAACACAGGATGAAAGAGGAAAGTTCTGGCAACTATGCAATTCCTAGCTTTATCAATAAGTTAATTTAACAGTTACTCTGTAACCACACTAGAAAGGGTACATTAGAGTGCATTTGAAAAATAATGCAGACAAGAGCATGTAATTGAGAAAACAAGTTACTGACTACGCCCAGAGATTTTGAAAGTGAGCAGGAATGCCAAGTACTGTCATTCTAAATTTATTTATATTTTAATTAATTAATTAATTAAGTTAAATTAAAGACTCTGTTAACCTGGTAGCTGTTCTGGTCCTGAAACCCTTTTCAGCAACAACTTTGGTATTACTGCCTTCTGATTTGAGGCCTATTAACAGTGGTAGTTAGAGGGTAAAGGTACAACACATCACCATCCCAACAGAATTAACAATATAGTACTAGTTAAGTACTAAACAGTTATGGGGCCTCTCCCATGTGTGAAATCTAAGAAACTGTTTGGTTTAAACTAAGTTACTGGCTAGTACTTACACTGCCTAGATGGAGAAAACAGAGAGAAAATCAGCCAGAAAAAAAAGTAGCTCTACCAGGAAATAATCTTGTTGCCGTCAGCAAAAACAGTGCAAGGTTCAGTTTCAGTACAGGAGAGGACTTCCAGTAATGTAGAAGAAAAAAATAAATAAAATGCACTCAGTTGTATTTAAAAGAAGTGTGACCCTGGAGAAATACACACAGTCAAATGAAAAAAGCTGGAAAAAATAAACAGCTTTCAGGAGATATTTAGATGAGCTGATAAAACTGCAGAAATCAAAGGATGAAATGAAGGTAACATTGGCAGAAAACACAAGGCTTTTCAGGAACAAACATTTCAGAAACTACCAGAGTTAGAAGACAGAGCATGCAAAGAAAACATGACATTTTCTGTTGTACCAGTGAAAAATACAGTTGCATGAATTGCACTTACCATAACAATAGATGTTTGAAGTAATCTCTGCTACAGTAACTCATAGCTATATGGGTTATATCCTTCCAACGATATAATGGTTGGCAAGTCTCTGGCTACCCTACACATGTGTGCCTGAGCTGCTGAAGCTCAAACTCCAAAGGGAGAAAATCACCAGCCTGCTCATCAAAAACCCTCAGGACTTTTTTGCCCAGCAAAAGGGAAACACCCTACTGCCCTGAAAAAAAAAAAAAAAAAAAAAATTTTGGAACACACAACTTTGATCATAGGATCATAATAGGTTACTAGGCTACTTGGCCCTATGGCCTCTACAAATCTAGCCATCTTATACCCTTGCTCCCTTATGGACCAAGTTATATATGCTATGTTTACACGCCAATCTAAGATCAGCACTGGCTGCCCCTGTCTCAGAGGGCCATAAGTGAACCCCCCCCCCCCCAACGGTAAATTTAAGTTTTCCCATCCAAATATCCAGGTTCCGCTTAAACAGGGTCATTGCAGAGCTCTGTTTTACATGAACTGGGAGTATGTACAACGGGAGTGGCAACCACTGGGAGACTTATCTGTCTTGCTTACATGTCCTGTTGATATTGCAGGCTAGGATAAGATCCCTAGAGTAAGTGAATCTTGTCCCATTAGATTTACAGATGTGCAATGGCTTCATCAGGGGAAGATCTGAGAATGCTCTGTAGGCCAGGCACAAGTTTCCTCTAAGCAGTCTATACGATACTGAGTAAAGTGATAGGGTCTTCCGTCAGTAGGTCATGTGTTGCAGGCCCTGAATTTTCTTGATGAGAAAGCTATGCAGTCTCTCCATATGCTGCAGATGTCTAGTGAGATACTGTACATACACAGAAGGGAGCACTGTACTCTATTACTGGTCTGATGAGAGTAGAGTACAGGGGAGTTATAAACTCCTAGCTTTGGATGCTATACCCTTGCTTATGAGGTGTGCAATATAGCAGCCCTTCCATACGTCTATGAACATCTGATGATCAAAATTAAGGCTACTATCAACTTGCATTCCCAAACCTCTCACCACTGGGTTTGAACTTAGGGGGGTATTATTAATGTCGTACTAAGCAGAGGTATGCATTTTTTTGCATTTAGTTTAAGTCCGTGGCTTTGACACCAATCACTTGTCTGTGTAAGCCTATTTTGTAGTATGTTGACATCTTTGGGGGATTTGATGACAGCACAGAACCCTGTGTCACACCACTGGTAGCAAGTCTGCTAGTAGAGGAGGCATCCCCAATTTTGATTGTGTGTGTTCTGTTTGTGAGCCAGTTAGCAACCCATCTAGTGATGTAAGGGTATTACGCCTCAGCTGGCCGAGTTTCTTAATGACAATTGAGTGAGGGATTGTGTCAAAGGCCGTGGCTAGGTCAAGTTAGGCATGTGAACTGTTTTGCCTTCATCCAGTGCGTTTGTGCCATTCTCAAAGAAATCCATCAGGTTTAGTAGGCGAGATCTGCCCCTAAAGAAGCTAAACTGGATCAGGTCAAGAGAGTTTGAAGATCACCTATATCCTTGTTGATAAGGTCCGTGATGATTCTCTCCATGGCCTTGCAAATAAGCCTGTTTAGTCTTATGGGTCTATAATTCCTGGGGTCAGCTGAGGGACCCCCCCCCACTCTTTGTGCAAGGGGATTACGGTTGCTGTTTTCCACTAAGCTGAGACAAAACTAGTGCTTAGAATGAGACTGAAGAGCATGCTCAGCAGCTCCGCCAACACCTGTTTTAGACCATTTAATAAGCAGGCTGGGATGTTGCCCTGTCCCATTGATGCAGTGTTTTTGGCCTTGGAGAGTGCAGCTATGACCTGCTCTCTGAAGATACAAGCAGAAGACTGGTGACAGGTATGTTATGGGATATGACTGGTGGGGATGGGGGGGGGTGAAGTTTTTGCCAAAGCTGTCTGCTAGCAGGTTGGTGATGTCCTCGGGTTCAATATAAGTATATAACCATCCACAGCTAGTTTGGCACAAAACTGGGTCTTCCTTTTTAGATTTCAGATGTAGCTAAAGAATGCTTTGTGATTTTTCTTAGTTAGGGATGTCAATTTAGTTTCATAATAAGCTTTAGAGTACTTTACAAGATGTCTAATCTGCTTGTTTATGCTTTGGAAGGAGTTCTTCATTTGCTGGGACCATTCACTATTGTTTTTTGACATTAGTTTCTCTCTCTCTCTTACTGTATAAACTATTTAAAATGAATGCCCACCAGGGTGGCATATTTTTTCTTGAGCATCTTGATTTGATCCACTATGGTACATCTAAGACTATACAATTATATAGGTGTTTATACAGGATATTTGTGTACACCTCACTATAGGGGTCACTGCTGTCAGTGTTGTCCAGGGGCCCAAAAAGTACAGTTTTGTACCTACCATAAATGTAGATGTTCGAAGATCCACATTGCTGCAGTCCTTACATATGGGTAGTCCGCTGTCCTCGGTCGGCCCGAATACCAAAGTATTAGGCTGACGTCGGTCAAGGCGCTTAAAACTGACATCAGGACGTCAGGGTACAAATGCGCATGACCGACGTCATATCCTCAGTCTTTTCTTGCCCCAGATGTCAGAAGGCCCTAAAAAGAAAGGCCAAAGCCAAAAAACAGCAAAAAACAACCAACCACCCCTGCACTAATCATATCTACAATATTTACAATATGCACAACCCAAACCACACAACCACCTCTAACTACAGAGGGGAAGGAGGGAGGGTAAATTGGACTGCACCAATGTGGATCTTCGAACATCTACATTTATGGTAGGTACAAAACTGTACTATGTTCTTCATCTCACATTGCTGCAGTCCTTACATATGGGTAGAATCCCAAAGCAGAGGTAAGGGAGGATGGCAAAACTATAAAGCATTAGGAGCTGCCAAAATGCCCTGCAAAATTGCAGTGGCAAAACCAGCCCTAGATTTAGAGTAAAGTGGAAGGTGGTAATGCTTAGAGAAAGTATGCACTGAACTCCAAGTAGCTGCCTCCAAGATATCTTTAGTAGCCACCCCTTAAAAGCTGTAGAAGTGGCAGTAGCCCTAGTGGAATGAGGCCTAATCCCAGCTGGAATCTCCTTACCATGATGGGAATAACAGAAAGCAATACAAAAACCAATCCACTTAGAAATAGCCTGTTTTGAAACAGGTTTGCCCTGAGAACCCAAAGCAAATGAAACAAACAACTGCTGAGACTGCCTGAACCCTTTAGTTCTGCTCAAATAATATCGCAACTGTCTGTGTATATCCAAAGTGTGCAAAATCTTTTCCCCTTTATTTTGGGGGTTTGCATAAAAAGTAGGTAAATGAATAGTTTGGTTTAAAGCCACACTAGAAACCACTTTAGGCATAAAGGAAGGGTTAGTACGCAAAGATACCCTGTCCTTGTGGAAAATTAGGAAAGGCTCAACCGCCATAAGGGCCTGTAATTCAGAAACCCTTCTTGCAGAGGTAATGGCCAACAAAAAAGCAGTCTTCCATGAAAATATTTCAACTCGGCAGTCGCTGCAGGCTCAAAAGGTTGTAGAGTGAGTTTCTCCAACACAAAATTGAGATCCCAAGCAGGAGTAGGAGCTCTACATGGGGGTCTTATATTCTTTGCCCCTCTAAGGAATTGCTTAAACAAAGGATGAGAAAATAATGGTGGGTCACAGTCATAGTGAGCAGAAATTGCTGCAGCATGAACCTTAATAGAGGAGAAGGACAAACCTTTGTCCAATAACTCAGTAAGGTATTGAAGAGCAACACTTAAATTAGGCTTAGAAACATCAAAGTCCTTTGCTGTACTCCAAATTAAAAATCTCCTCCATTTATCAGCGTAAACTTTCCTTGTACTAGGCCTTCTGGCCTCCAAAATAACATTCAAAACTTGTTGCGGAAGTTGAGACCCTCCAGGGTTTAAAACAGAATATGCCAGGCTGTTAGATGTAGAGAGTGAAGTTTGACATTGAGTAAATGACTGTTCTCCTGAGACAGCAGGTGTGGAATCGAAGGCAAAGGCCATGGAGGCTCCCGTACCAGACTTCTCAGTAATGGGTACCAGTGCTGTCGAGGCCAATCCGGAGCTATTAAAATCATGGTTGGCTTGTCCTGTCTGACCTTCAGGAGTACCTTTGGGAGGAGAGGCAGAGGTGGAAAGGCATACACGTGAAGATTGCTCCAATTGAATGAGAGAGCATCCACTTTCCAAGCTGTGGGATGAAACCTTTTTGTGCAAAACTTTGGCAGCTGGTAATTTAGAGGAGAAGCGAACAGATCTATGTCTGGAGTTCCCCATAACACTGTCAATTTTTGAAATACATGAGGATCCAATTTCCACTCGTAGGGATCCATAATTTGTCTGCTCAACGCATCTGCTAAGGAGTTCTGTGCTCCTGGCAGAAACCTTGCCTGAAGATTCAGCTGTAAACTGAGAGCAGTCTCCCACAAAATCATTGCTTGCCTGCATAGAGGATAAGAATGTGTCCCCCCTTGCTTGTTGATGTACCACATGACAGTTGTGTTGTCTGTTAGAATCAACACCTGCCCTGGAAGAAGCAAATCCTTGAAAGCTATCAATGCAAATTGGACTGCTAACATCTCCTTCAAGTTGATATGTAAATGTCGAAGTCTGGCAGGCCACGTGTCTTGTATCCACTTTCCATTCAGATGAGCTCCCCAAGCTTTGTCTGAGGCATCTGTCGTTAGAATCTGACTCGCCTCTGGTCGGGTCACAGAGAGTCCCTTGTTTAGGTGACATTCCTGAGCCCACCACAAAAATTCCTTTTGGATGCAAGGTATTATCTGAATGACAGTGTCCAAATCTTGGCAGTGCTGCGTCCATACATTTTTGAGATACCATTGTAGCTTCCTCATATGCAGTTTGGCATTGGGAAGTACCAGAATACAAGATGCCATGAACCCCAAGGCTTGAAGGACTGTCCTTGCAGTCAGCCTGGACTGACGAGACAATTGGTGGAAGTAAAGAGAAAGATTCTTTTGTTTGTCCGGGGTCAAAAGGCCATCTGGGATGCTGTATTCAGTCTCACACCCAGAAAGCACATGTCCTGAGAGGGTACTAGACTGGACTTTATTTCGTTCACAGAATACCCTAGGCATCTTAACACTGCCATCACATACTGTAAATGATGAAGAAGTTCGTCCTTTCCTTGAGCCAGAATCAGGCAGTCGTCCAAATAAGGATAGATTTGTATTCCTCTTAGCCTGAAGAAAGCTACCACTGGAGCCAGAACCTTTGTGAACACTCTGGGCGCAGTAGATAAGCCAAAGGGCAATGCAGAGAACTGATAATGAAAAGTCCCAGCCCGAAAACGCATATACTTCCTGCAACAGGGCCTGATAGGAATATGAAGGTAAGCCTCCTTGAGATCCAGAGTCACCATCCAGTGATCTTTGCCCAGCAGTGGTAAAAGCTGTTGTAACGTCAACATTTTGAACTTGGGAATGTCCAGATATGTGTTGAGGATAGATAAATCCAAAATTGGTCTCCACGTGTTCCCTTTCTTTGGTACTAGAAACAGGCAAGAATAAAATCCTAGGCCCACTTCTGGCAGAGGGACCGGTTGTATAGCTCCTATTTATAGTATTAGAGAAATCTGTTTGTGAGCCTCTAGTCTTTGTTGAGGAGGAACGTCTGGCATGCCTTTGAAAGGAGGTAAGGTATGGAAATAAAACTTGTAACCTTGGTGTATGATATCCAATACCCATTTGTCTTGGGTAATTAAAATCCAATTTTCCTTGAAGAGTGCCAACCTTCCTCCCAAAGGTGCTGCCAGGCAAGAAGAATCTGGCAGCTGAAAAAGTAGGTCATTGGGCCTGTTTACGAAAGGACTGGCCCCTGCCCTCACTCGAAGACTGTGCAGGTGAACTCCATGTTCTAGGTCTGAAGGAACTCTGAGCTCTGCCCCTACCACGTCTAGATCTACCCCTAGACTGAGAATCAGAGGAAGGATGCGTCCACCCCTTAGCAGGCCAATTTCTACTAAACTTTGGGGGCTGAACTTGCAAAAAATCTTTAACAGTCTGCATAGACTTAGCCTTGTCTTCCAACTTCTTCAGGACTGATTCCACAGGTGGACCAAACAACACTTCAGACTGCAAAGGAGCATCCAAAATCCTTGTCTTAACATGGTCAGATAAATTCTGATCCTTAAGCCAGGCGTGCCTGCGAAGAACTGAACCAGTGGCAGCCACCCTAGAAGAGGCCTGCACAGAATCAAAACCACACTGTAAAGAATGCTTACCCACCTGTTCAGAGACATGCACCAAATCTTGTAATTCTTTACAGTCAATGCCTTCTGCCAGAGCATCCACCTTAGATTTCAATTGTGAAAGGAGAAAATTTTGATATTTCAACATATGAAACTGGCAATTCAAAGCCCTCATAGCTAAGGTAGAAGATGTATAGACCTTCTTTCCCCATCTATCCAAAGCTCTGGCCTCTTTATCTAGAGGAACCGGATTCTTTACAACAGAGGCCTTGACCCCCTTAGGTCCTTGACTAACAGTTTCTGGGTCCGCCCTAGGACTCTTATAGAGATATTTATGAGCCTCAGGCACCCTGTAATACCTATCCGGTTTAACAGGCAGGAGGCAGAGAATCAGGATTAAGTGAAGCCTCTGAAAATACATCCTGCACAACATCCAGAACAGGGGGAATAGCTAAGGGCCTATGTTGAGGTAAAAACAAAAATTCCCTAAGCCTTTTCCGTGAATCAGAGAAGTCCTGACCTTCCCACTTAAAATGTTCCCTCATAGAATGAAGTGTCTCTGAAAAAGAAAAAGCCTCTGGAGGAGAAGCAGAAGGAGTGGAATCTTCTGCATCAGAATCAGAATAAGGAGAGTACTCCTGCAAGTCTTCAGTCAAGACTCTGAAACATCCAAGCCTGCTCAAAACTTTCCAACTCTGGCTCCACCCTAGGCCTCTTCTCAGGAGGGGGCAAAGAACCTCTAATCAGAGTAATCAAATCTTCTGCCATTTTAAGCATGTGCTTCTTAGGCACAGACCCGGATGAACTAGGACTGACACCAACAGAAGCTAAACCTGGCCTGCCTCTGGAAGAAGCCTTGGAAACAGAAGGAGAGGGCCTAACCACCCTGGGAAGGGAGGGGAGTACAGAAACCTGAGAAGCCCCTTCAGCCTGACCTGCCTCCTGAGAGGCCACATCCTGCAAAACCAAAGTCTCCCCCTGAGACTCCAGAGAAGCCTCCATCGGAACCACCGGTTCCACTGAAGCCTCTAAAGAACCGGCGTCCGGAATGGACGACTCATCTTGCCTGGGTTTAACCGCTTTGTCTTTGCGCTTCTTCGAGGAAGCGGGCGTCGGAGTATCCGACGGCATATTATAATTGCACCGCTTTCCGAAGACCAGCCTAGCACAATCTAACCTTCGCTTAATAGTGCGTTTATTAAACCTAGCACAAAAGCGACACCCGACTACGTCGTGCTTAGGCCCCAAACAAGGAATGCACAAAGAGTGATAATCCCTATGCGGTATTTGTTTCCCACAAGAAATACAATTATTCACTTTTTCTGACATCCGGTAATACACTGAGGCAAGAAAAAACCAAAATATTCCCCAACGGGGTACTTAGCCAACTTGGATTCGTCTGAAACTCCGAACTCGAAAAATTTCAGAACGCCGAACGGCACTTGCAACGCTGCTTCTGCATCGGACCATGCGGCAAAAAAGACTGAGGATATGACGTCGGTCATGCGCATTTGTACCCTGACGTCCTGATGTCAGTTTTAAGCGCCTTGACCGACGTCAGCCTAATACTTTGGTATTCGGGCCGACCGAGGACAGCGGACTACCCATATGTAAGGACTGCAGCAATGTGAGATGAAGAACATCTTCTGATCCCATCACTCAAGTAGGCTACAGTTTGCTTTGGAGACATTTTTTTAATCTTTTTGCTCCTGAGGGTGAGTTAAGTAAGATTGCTACTTTGAAAAAGACTGAGTTATGATGGGACTTTAGCAGGGAAGGCCCAACACATGGGGTGGTACAGTGATCCCCCATGCGGGTAAGCACTATTTCAAGGATGTTAGAGCCCCTTGTGGGGGTGCTAACTACCTGCTCCAGAGAATGTGTGTTAAAATCCAGGAACCTTTGGGAAAGCACATTTGTGCTCATATATGTCACCCAATTGATGAAAGGATAGCTAAAGTCAACCATGACCAGGGCATTTGGCTGTACTGAAAGTGAATCAAGTAGGTCCAGGTAGGCTGTGTGGTTTTCGTGGTTCATGGTAGGGGACCTATAGCTAACAATAACATGGAGGGGGGGAGGGTCCTTCCTACAGTTCGCTGGACTTGGAGTAACTCTAGGGAGTCATACTATTTAACCAGTCTAGAGGTGTATTTGTTTTTAATGAAGACAGATACTTCTCCTCCCTTGTTTTTTTTCATATTTGGTTTATGGCCTGAATGTGAGGAAGGCATTATAGACGTGCATGGCCAGGGTACTCTCTGAGGCCTTGAACAATGTCTCTCTGATTGTGCGGACATCAGCGTATTCCTGAGTGAGACGTGCCTAAAGTGAGTGCAGTTTCTGATTCAGATTTCTAGCATTAAGCAGTATAACCCTGAAGTTTCTGGAGGTTATTTTTATGTACAGGAATTTTCTTCTTATGACATTGCCTAAAAAA
The DNA here is from genome assembly GCF_019279795.1 of Protopterus annectens. Lineage (NCBI taxonomy): Eukaryota > Metazoa > Chordata > Ceratodontiformes > Protopteridae > Protopterus > Protopterus annectens. Next base: position 176,131,626 of record NC_056748.1, read on the forward strand.
GGCACTATGGGGGAGGCAAGTACCTTTGCCACCAACCAAAAGCCTAGAGGTTACAGATAAAGAACATCTCTGGCAAAGCAGCATGGTCTGCCGACCACATCATCCCAAGCTGTCAGATACTGGATCCCCCCTGGACTGACACCAGAAGCTAAGCCAATTGTTGAAGCCAGTCATTTTTTGCTTGTATTGTGGCATCATCCTGGGTGATGGAAGAATGCTGCTTTGGGCTAGGGACACATACATGCCTGAGACACAATCTGAAAGCCCTTGTCTCTCTTCATATAGTCCAGTGAGGTACGTCTCAAGTCATTTACTCCAACATGGACTATGACAGAGTCATAACAGTACTTGTTGTTGACAGACTTGAGTGCATGCGTGATTTGGAGGATCCTGGCACCAGAACGGCAGTTGACCATGACCTTCCTGTCCAGACTAGTGAGGGGGGTCATCTGTGTGTCTCACTATGAAGCCAGCTATGAACAAGACATTCGGTTTAGCTATGTTTTGCCTTAGGGGGTTATTGTTTGAGACACTGTTGAGTGTGGTGTTGTGTGTATAGGTGCTGTTGGAACCATATTGTGTGCAGAAAGTTTGTGCTTGGGGGGCTCTTTGCTCTTTTGGTATAGTTCTAGTGAGTACTTCTGCGTATATGGGTTTACGTGCTGAGTGCCTTGGCATGTGTGGGAGGTGGAGTGTGGGTGCTGACAACCTGTTTGGTATTAGGTTTGTTGTTACATGACAAAGACAGCACTGATTCCAAATTCATAGTATGAAAAACATAACTATAGACAGAAAAATAAGGAATGGAGGGAGGGTGCAGTTAGTGCAACAGTGATTAGTTCAAACATTTAGTGCTACAGTAAGTAAAAATTACATAAGCACCTTCAACAATATCTCTGCAGCAGTAGCCTAGTTACGTGGGTAACTCACCTAGATTATTCAATCTGGAAGGAGGAAAGATTAGGATCCAGGAGCCCCTAGAGAATGATCCTAGCAAAGCCTGTTCTGGACCAGGAGAAAGAATCCAGTTTGTAATGCTTTGTTTAAGTGTGAAAAGAGGATCAAGGTGCAGCCTCTAGAATGCTTCTAGAAGCCACCTTTTCCAGTGTGCCACTGAAAAAGAAAAGACGCTTTTAGAACGTGAGAGTGATACATCACTGAGAAAATAACAAAAAGCAATAGCAAAGGAACAACCATTTGAAAATGCTATGCCTTGACATATGTTAATCTTTCTTTGTTGCATCATAGGAGATAAACAGCTCTTCAGTTTTGACAGGACTTCGTCTTTTCAAGTTAATACCAGAGTTACTTGAGCATGTACAGATTATGAAGAATCCTTTCTCCCTGATTTTTAGGTTCAGGATAGAAAACTGGGAGATTGATGGCTTGATTCAAGGTAAACTCAAACAACTTTTGGCATGAATGAGGGATTTGTTCTTAAAGAAACCCTATCATCATCGGAAAACCAAACAGGGTTCAGTCACCATGACAGCTTGTAACTCGGATACCAGTCCTGCAGATGTCAGAGCAATAAGCAATGCATTCTTCCTTGCCATTAACCATAAAAATCAGTCTGATGAACTTGGTTCAATGTGAGAAAAAAAAAACTTTTCTAACACTAAGTTAAGATCCCAAGCAAGTACGACCTGCTTCCTTTGTGATCTTTCATATAAAACCCCATTCATTAACTGTCTGACCAAAGACAGAGGCGAAAGGGGAGGGCCCATGAGTAGACTTGCTGAAATGGTAATAAGAAAACCTAGAGGAAAGTAATTCACACAATTATTTACAGAACAGTGGGGTAAGAATCCCCAAATGGGCCCTGGCTATTAGTGTGACAAAAGACTAGCTTTGTAAAATATTAACCACAACCACAGATGTCTTTCTCTTCTATATGTTACAGTATTCATAATATGGGGAAGTTTGTCCCCAGCTCACTTGTACGTTTGGCCAGTATACAAAAGTCTAATGTAGTCTAATAAAGTAGGGTACATGTGACGTTACACACAGTCCAGGTCCTATGTCAGTCATAAAATGCCGTCAGGTATAAAGTGAACCCCAGCACGTACCAATCCTCAGAACTGCATGCCGCAAAAAGACCACCACCCTGAACAAAGGTGAGAAAACACACCACCAGAAAACAGGCAAGCATCAGGGGGGAAGGCGGGGGTGTGTGTGCAAAGAATACTGCAACATACAGAACAGAAGGAAATCTATGGTTATGGTAAGATTTTACACAACCATTCTATGCCCTTCTATTCATATGTTGCAGTATTCATAACATGAGGGACAGCAAAGCTCACGCAGAAGAACAGTTGGGCGGAGGGGAAGTAGCACACTCTACAAACCCTTGCAAAACCAGCTCTAGCCCTGGAAATTCCATCCAACTTACAGTGTTTTGTGACAGTGTGCACAGAGGACTTGGTAGCTGCTTCTAATATAGTGCAGGTGTTTAGACCCTTGAAAAAGACACCAGAAGAGGGCACAGCTCTGGTGAAATGGACACTAGCTGCGGAAGCAAGAGTTTTCCCATAGGACACATGGCAAAAGGAAACGGTTTTGGAAATCCAGGTGGAAATAGTCTGCTTGGAAACAGGCCTGCCCAGGGCCCTTGAATGATAGCAGATAAATCAAGTTTCCCAATGGGTTTGGTTTTGTCCAAATAAAATCTGAGTTATCTATGCACATTTAAAGTGTGTAAAAATCCTCTCACTAAAGGACTGCAGAGAAAGAAAAAGGTGGGAAGATCAATAGACTGATTGAGTGACAATTCATTTGCCACCTTGATCATAAAAGTGCATAAGGAAATCCTATCCTTGTGAAAAAACAGTAAAGGGGGAAGAAGCCATCAGTGCTTGAAGTTCAAAAATCTTTCCAGCCAAGGTAATGGCCACAAGTACTGTTTTACAGGTGCAGTGCTGAAGAGAGGAAGAACTTTTTGGTTCAAAGGGAGCCAGGGTAAGTTTTTCTAGAACACATTTTAGAGCCTAAGGAGGAGGAAATGGCTTCCTTGGTGGTCTATCATGTAGGATGCCTTTAAGGAAAAGTTTAATGTCCGGGCTTGAGGCCAAAGGGGGAGTGGAAAGATGAGCTTTTTCTAAAGAATATGACAACCCACTCCGATAATTCACACAGGTAGGACAGAACCACTGGAACATTCACCAGCAGTGGTTGCAGGTCCTTAGAAAGACACCAGATGGAAAAGCTTTTCCATTTAGAAATATAGGACTTCCTAGTATTGGGTTTTCTGGCCTCCTGCAGATCTTGCAGCACATCCTCAGAGAAAAGGTATCTGAAAGGTATCAAAACCCTATCACCCACAAGGTCAGCTGCAGAGTTGCCATCTGTGGATGTATTAGAAATTCCATGTCCTGTGTGAGTAGCTCCACTCTGTGGGGTAACTTGTGATGATTGCCCTTGACTAAATGCAGAAGGGGGAACCAATGCTGTCATGACCAAAAGGGGGTCACCAACAAGATTTCTGGTTGTTACTGTTGAATCTTCAGCAGGACCTTTTGGAGAAGGGGGAATGACTATAGAAACATCCCATTCCAAGAAAAGGACAGGGTTGTCCACCTTCCATGCCAGAGGACTGGGAGCTCTGGCACAAAACTTTGGAAGCTGTCTGTTCATGGGAAGGCGAAGAGATCTATCTGAGGTGTACCCCACTGATGGGCAATGTCCATCCCTGTTTAACATACATTCATGGGATTGAGTCATGGACCTGCTTAAGGTGTCTGCCACAACATTTTAAGTGGAAGGAATATAAACAACGTGGAGGGTGAATTGACTCTGAGATGCTAACTCCTAAGCCTGGAGAGCCAGTCTGCACAGATCATCAGACTTGGTCCCCCCTGCTTCTTGACATACCAAAGGACTACGGTATTGTCTGTAAACCACTTCATGGGTCCTGGAAGAAGAAAAGGTTTGAAGATTTGTACAGCGAAAATCAGGGCTCTCATCTCTTTTGCATTTGTGTGTTCCCTCTTTTGGGAGGGGCACCACATGTCTTTTACCTTCCAGGAAGCCAGAGTTGCACCCCATCCCAAGTCTGAAGCATCCATGTACAGCTCCTGATTGGGAAGGGGTGGCTGTATGGGTAAGCCTGGATTCCAGGAAACCTACTGAATCCAGCACTTTAGTTCCTTTTTCAAGCAGGGGAGAAGGGGGAATGACAAACTCCAGTGGATGGTAGTGCTGTACCCAAACTGACCTGAGGTACCACTGGAATTTCATGAGCAACTTGGCTAGTGATAGCATGGGAATAGTGGATGCCATGAAGTCCAAGAGGCAAGGAAACTTCTTGGCAGTCAGGGATGGAAGTGGCAAGATGGCCTGGAAGTAGGTGGTGAGAGACAGAACCTTTTCAGGCGGTAAGGAAGCCAACATCCCTGTCTGGCTTTTGCATCCTAGGAATACATGGCTTTGTAAAGGAACCAGGGTAGATTTTTGGAAGTTGATAGTGAATCCTAGACCTGCAGTGGCGACACTGTGGATTCTTTTGGAGGGTATCTGGAGAATGAGCCTGGAGAAGATAATCGTCCAGGTACGGGAAAATTTGGATACCACTTAGTCTGCAAAAGGCTATGACAGGAGCTAAGCATTCTGTGAATACCCTTGGGGCCATAGACGATCCAAAAGGCAAGGCGAAGAATTGAAAATGTGAGGAAGCAATAGCAAAGTGAAGAATACTTCCTGAACCAAGGGTGAATAGGAATATGAAGGTAAGCATCCTTGATGTCCAGAGACACCATGCAGATCTGAGGAAGGATGGGGGAAGCATGCAAAAAGTGGGAACATCCTTCCGGGGACCAGGAACATCCTGGAGTAAAAGCCTTAGCTAATTGAGAATGTGGCACCTCCTGAATAGTGCCCTGGGACAGAAGACTGAAAATGACTTGGGGAAAGAAACCCAGCTGTACCTTTGGAGGTTGTGGTATACCCCTGAAGGGAGGTGGAGTTTTCCACACCATAAAGTGTCCCTGAAGGATAATGGAGAGGACCCAAGAGTCCTGGATGATCCGTTTACAAGCAGGGAGAGAAAGGGAAAGAAGAATCTGGCTGCCAGGAGACAGGTAGCCACAGACTACCTGGCTTAGCCTGAAAGGGCCACGTCTGAGCAGTAGGAGTAGATGTAGAAGATTTGGATGAAAATTGCTCCCTAGTATCTCTTTTACCCTTGGAAGACTGGGGTCTGGAAGGTTTCCTAATGAAGGATGTTTTAGGGGCGTAGTTCCTCTGAAATCTTGGCAATGGGGACACAAAAACATATTTAAGTTCTTGCAGCTCTTTTTCCTTTTCTTGTAATGACCTGAGTTCTGCAGCAGAGGAACCAAACAATGCCTTGTTGGCCAGAGGCATCCATGATTTTAGCCTTCATATTGTCTGGCAGGGATTGTAGTCTGTGAGAGGAGTACCTCCTAAGAACTGACCCATAAGCAGCCACTTTGGCTGATGTCTCCACAGCATCATAGCTACACTTAATGGAACGGCGTGTAACTTGAGCAGAAGAGTTCAGAATGGATGATAACTGAGCTTTGTAGGATAATCTGAAAGCTCAGAACGTAACTTACAAGAGTTTGAGAGAAGGGCCAAGGAACATTTAGCCATATGGTCTGGTAATTAAAGACACTTAATATCAGAGTTGTTGAAGTATAAACTTTCTTCCCCAGCCTCTCCATACCTTTACTCTCCTTGTCTGATGGGAGAAGGGAAGTGGAGGGCAACATCTTGGAGGCCTTGTCAGCAGACACAAAAATTGTTGCAGGGTCTACAGAGGGACATTTAAACAGGAATTTAGAATCCTCTAGCACCTTATAAAACTGCTTGTGGTTATTTTACAAATAATTTAGCCTTTTTTCTACATAAATATTTAAAAGTAGAGGTTGAAAAACTATCCTCATATATTAAAGATTTGTTTGATTTTCTAGAAAAGATAGAGAATCAAGTGTAAAAAGGGTATTTTTTTATAGTTATGGACATAGTTAGCTTGTATACAAATATTGAAGATATACATGGACTGGAAGCCTTATTATTCTTTTTAAAGGATACTCCAAAGACCAATTTCATCATAGAACTTGTCCATTTTTAAGTCACAATATTTTTGAGATTAATGGAGAGTTACTCAAACAGCTATAGGGAATGGCCATGGGGGCTGGTTTTGCCCCCATGTATGCCGACCTGTTTATGGGAATGTTTGAGAATAATTATATTTATAATAAAGATTTTTACAAGAAACATGTAGTACAATATCATAGATTTATTGATGACTTAATATTCATATGTGAAGGGGGATGGGATGAAACAATGCTTTTATTCAGGACATACAGAAATATCATTATAATGTAAGATTTTATGGGATTCAAAAGGGTGTAAATGTTAATTTTTTGGATATAATGTTAACAGGTGTTAATAACAGAATTCAAATAGGAATTCATAGGAAGTTTGAAGAAAGTAGTCACATATTACATGGAGAAAGTTGTCACCCCCCCGCATATGATTAAATCTATCCCATATGGAACATTTCTTAGAATAAAAAGATTCTGGAGTGAAGAGAAAGAATGTGACAGGGAGGCAGTTAAAATGTTTGTGGACCGGGGATATGATGAAACAGTGGTGGAAGAAAGTAAGGTAAAGGTGAGAGAGGAAAATAGGAGTAAAAACATTATAAATAATATATAGAGAGGTACATAAGATCAAGAAAGAGAAATTATGTTTTGATACAAAATATACACCCCTGGATTTACGAAGCCCTTTATAGCATGCAGGATTAGTCTAAGAGCTATTTTCGGCAATATGGCCGATGTGCGATCCAGGAACGAGCTCCCGGGATGTGCACATGAGCTCATAGGCTAATCCTGCATGGACCGAGCTCCTGTATGCAAATTCCTCTCATTTGCAGGTGAAAACCATGCAAATGAGGATAATTTGTGATCCAGGAAGCAGGCAGCTGTCAGTGTAGGACGAGTGCAGTCTGCAGAAATGTACTTGGTTAGTAACAGAGTACATTTCTGCAAACTACAAAATGGAGCTATGACAGCTCCAAATAAAGGTTGCATATCATTGATGACGCATGCCAATGGCCAAGTAGAAGGCCATTGGCACTGCAAAATGTGTAAATAAATAATAAAAAAAAAACTTTAATTTATTTTTTGCCGATCTTGCCTGTTTAAGCATAGGGCAGCAGCACGCAAATGGGATCGGGGGGGAAATAATAAAACAAACCTAAAATAAGCATTCTAAGTAAAAGCAGTATTCTGCCATGCAAGTCAATGGCAGGCATAACACAACCTGGCCAGTGAGTAATGGTTGCTAAGGGGGGAGGGCTCAGTGTGGGACATGTAACTATGCATTAGCAGGCAATTCTATGCAAATGAGGGGAAGGATAGTGAATCCCAGATTACCCCAGGGTGTGAGGCAGGTCCCAAGACTGTAACAGTAGAAATAGCTGGGTGCAAGACTAGGATATAGGTGACATCATGGGGGGGGGGGGTCAGGCATACTGTAAGTGGATTGGAGCCCTGTGGCTCGGGACTGCTCCTAGCTTAACACAGCTAAGCTAGAGGTGCGTCCAAACTGCCTAGTACTCCTTACAAAGTGTAAGCGGGTGTGCGCGCCGGGTTTCACAGGAAGAAAAAGGAAGTTAAAGCAAGAAATAGCAGCTCTGCGCACATTTGAGCACTCTGTATGTGGGCACACAGGCTTAAACAGGGAAGCAATGGGAAGGGAAATCAAGGAGAACTAGCTGAGTTGCCAGGTGAAATGTATCAGAATCAGCTAACTATACAGGAAGCAGACCAGCCCAGCACAGAACACCACTATAAACTAAGCAAACACCTTCCCCCCTGGTTTTTCCACACTCTACACCACCGGTGTATACAAGCGGGGAAACTTTAACAAACAAACCTACAAAATGAGCAGGGCTGCAGCAGGCAACATAGAACAACATGTGCAAGAGGCTGAGGGTGGTGAGGATGTGAATGCTGCCGAACAACCCAATGTGAGGAGACAGAGAAGAGTGTACAGACCCAGGATAACCTATCAGGGGCTACATGAGCTGGAGATAGTGGAGGGCTATAGAGTGGACAGGGACCTCCTACAGCAAATCGTTGAGCTGTGCAGGCCACACCTGACACACCACACTGGCCGAGGGGAACCCATCCCAGTGGATACCGATTTATGTGTAGGCCTAGGTATACTAGCCAAAGGTACCTCCACAAAGCACAACTGGGGATATCATGGGCATCTCACAGGCATCAGAATCCAGAGTATTCCACCAGTTCCTGGATGCCATGTCAGCACATGCTAGTGAGCACGTATATTTCCTCAACACACATGAGGTGTTGACCAGCAATATGCGTCTCTACCACCAAATAGCAAACTACCCTAGGGTAGTGGGTGCTATAGACTGCACTCACGCATCAAAGCACCACCCAGTGAGCAGGGTAGGGCCTACATCAACTGCAGGGGTATCCCCTCGATCAACTGCTAGGTCATATATGATGCCCAGAGCATTATACTGAATGTGTGTGCTGGCTGCCCTGAAAGCTATGACAATTCACATATATGGCAACTGACGCAGCTGTACCACAGACTTGCTGATGTGGACATCCCCTACGGTAACCTAGTGGGGGATGCTGGGTACCCAATTGAGTCGTAGCTGATGACACCCATCAGAAATGCACACACACATGAACAACGTCATAATGAGGCACAAGCCAGACATATAATAGAGCGTTTGTTTGGGATGCTCAAGTCACGGTTCTGGTGTCTGGACACATCTGGTGGAGCCCTGCAGTATTCACAAGCTACATGTACGCAAATTGTTATGGTATGTGCTATGCTACACAATATGATCCTGCGAAAACAGCTGCAGCAGGAGCAGCATAGGGCAAGGACACACAGCCCCCCACCAATGCCAAGGCCTGTACAGGCACAGAGTGACTCGAAGAAGGAAAGTACAGTTGTGTACACTTACCATAAATGTAGATGTTCGAGTGTATTCACTGTTGCAGTCATTACATTTGGGTAATCTGCTGGCAGGTTGCGCTCAGTCGGCCTGAATAACTAAGTCTTGGGTCCTGCGTTGGTTGCTGTCTCCTCTTCCATGACGTCAGGTCGTCAGGGGTATAAAACATGCAGCCGATGCCATTTTATTCAGTCTTTCTTGCCGTGTGGTGCCCGAAGCAGAAGCAGTTTGCAAGTGCCGGTCGGCAGACTCCTGAAATTTTCGAATTCGAGTTTCAGAACCAAAGTCTTCAAACTAAAGCTAAGTACCCCGTTGGGGAAACTTTTTCTTGCTCCTTACCGATGCCAGTAAAAGTTAATAATTGCATTACTTGTGGGAAGCAAATACCTCATAAGGATTTTCATTTGTACTGTATTCCTTGCCTAGGCCCAGATCACAACGAGCCTTGCTGTCGGTTTTCTGCTAAATTTAACCAACGCACTATTAACCTTCGGTATATTTTTGCTTCTAAATATTTTGGTTCAAGATTTAATTATCCTGAAATGTCGTCGGTTAGCAATCCGACTATCGGAGTTCACAAAAAACGCAAAGAAAAAGACAGAGACAGACCGTCGAGGTCAAAAACTGATGATGAAGCTTCTCCTAAGCTAGTCGCTGGTTTGCCGGTACTCAGTGAGGCGCTTTCGCAGCCCCTGATACCCGCTAGCTTTTGAGTCGGAGGCCTCTACCGAGATCCATTCGGAGTCCGGTATGCCGTGGGATTCTCAGAGTATTGTACCCATGGATGTCTTTCCCTTACATGGGTCCGGCCACTGAGCAAGCACTAGCTTCTGAGGGTGTTCTCAGGCCTCAACATTTTTATATTAAACCGGCACCAGCAACAAAAACAAGGTCAAAAACAACTTCTATGTCTAAAAAACCAATGCATGAGCCACGTGCTCAGGCCCCTATGCCTAAAAAACAGATGATCAAAGTGGCTGAGGATTTAATTACCTTGATAAGGGGTTCCCAACCACCCCCTGCTAAGAGGCCTAGACAAGGCACTGATTATGAATCTTCAGATCAGGTTTCTATTTCTTCTGATTCCTCTTCTGATCAGGAATTTTCTATTCCACCCTAAGAGGATTCTGATGCAGAGGAATCCATCCCATCTGCATCTTCTCCTGAGGATTACTCTTTTGGAGAGACTTTGCATACTTTAAGGGAACATTTTCACTGGGAGAGTCAGGACTTCTCTGAATCAAAAAAGAGGCTTAGGGATTTCCTCCTTCTTCCTCAGCATAGGCCTTTGGCAATACCTCCTGTATTAGACATTGCTGATGATGTGTTCTCGGAATCAAGCATGGCTCCTGATTCCCTGCCTCTGGCTCCTAGTAAGCCAGACAGATATTACAAAGCTCCTGACTCCCACAAATTTCTTTACAAAAATCCTGCTGCTGATCCTGAAACTATTTCTCAGGGTCCCAAGGGTGTAAAGGCCCCTACAGCCAAGAATCCCACCCCTTCTGATAGAGATTCCAGGGCGCTGGACAGATGGGATAAGAAGGTTTATACGTCTACAACCTTGGCAATCAGGGCCTTAAACTGCCAGTTTCATATGCTTAAATATCAACAGCATGTTATGGGCTTACTGAAACAGAAAATGATGTTGATTTCTGATTGTGTGGAAAATAAAGTGTTACATGAATTACTGCATTCAGCAGAACAAGTTGGAAAGCATACTTTGCAATGTGGTTTTGAATCATTGGAGGCCTCTTGTAAGGCCGCTGTTACTGGATCTGTGATTAGAAGGCATGCCTGGCTCAAGGAGCAAAATCTGCCTGATCATGTTAAAGCTAAATTGTTGGATACCCCTTTGCAGCATGATACTCTGTTTGGTAATAAGGCAGAAGAGGTTTTAAAGGAAATGGAAGACAAAGCTAAATCTATGCAAACTGTAAAAGATTTCTTGCAAGTGCAGCCACCCAGGTTCAGTAGACATTGGCCTACTAAAAATTGGTCCTTTCCTGTGTCCAACAGAGCCACTCAGGGCAAATCCAGGCGCTCAAAAGGCTCCAGATACCAATCATAGGGTTCTTACAGGTCAAAGCAATGGGGTGCCTCCAAATCTGGAGGTAACAAGGCACAACCCTACAGTAAGCAGTCTCAATGACTTTCCTCTACCATCACCAAGCACTTATCTTTTGGCAGCCCCCTTGGGGGGAAAACCAGCACTTCATGCTCAAAATTGGCAGTTAATTACCCAGGACAAGTGGGTATTAAACATAGTATCCCAGGGGTACAGATTTAATTTCCATACTTTGCCAATTCCAAACGGATGGCCAGATCTGCCAAAAAACCAGTGGGCAGAGGCCCAGAAACAAGTCATGTCCCTCACAACAATGGGGGCTATTCAACTGGTACCAGAAAAGGAAAAAGGGCAAGGTTTTTACTCAAGACTTTTCCTGGTACCCAGAAAAGACAATTCATGGTGTCCAATACTGGAATTATCAATTTTGAACACGTTCCTGGACATTCCAAAATTCAAAATGCTGACTTTACAACAGCTACTGCCTATGCTAGGCAGGAATGCTTAGTTAGAAACTATAGACTTAAAAGAGGCATACCTGCATATCCGAATAAGGGAATCATGCAGAAGATACAACCGCTTCAAAGCAGGTTTTTTGCATTACCAATTCTCTGCTCTGCCCTTTGGCTTATCTACTGCACCCAGGGTCTTTACAAAGTGCCTGGCACCAGTAATTGCATTCTGCAGACAAAGAAGCATTCACATTTATCCTTATCTGGACTGTCTCATTCAAGCAGAGGACACTCTTCTTCAACATCTGGCGTTTGTAAAAAGGCTTCTAGCATGCCTAGGGTACACCATAAATGAAAAGAAATCACAGCTGGTACCCTCTCAAATAATTACATTCCTGGGGGCAAGCTTGAATACAACTGCCCAGATGGCTTACCTCACGCCAGACAAACAAAGGCAACTGACAACCTACTTCAAACAAATGACAACAAAATCCCAGTTATCTGCAAGACAAATTCTGCAGGCTTTGGAGTTCATGGCATCCTGCATTCTACTAATTCCATATGTGAGACTGCATATGAGGAAACTTCAATGGTACCTAAAAAGTTTATGGAGTCAACACTGTCACAGTCTGGAAACATCGAGTCCAGTCATTCCCTGCCTACAACAGGAGTTTATTTGGTGGGCAGAGATGTCACCAAAACACGGGACTGTCATTCACTCTACCCCCTGCCACCCAAACCCTAACTACAGACGCATCATACTATGCTTGGGGGGCCCACCTGGCAGAGAGATGCATTCAGGGCAAATGGAGCCCAAGCCAAATGCATCTGCATATCATCCAGAAAGAGATGCTAGCTGTTCAGAATGCCCTGACAGCCTTCAAGGACTTACTTCATCTGCCACCAGATTACCCAAATGTAATGACTGCAACAGTGAAACACGAAGAACATCAACCTGAGCCTACCCCAGTAGGCAGAAGGGGGCGTGCCCAGTATGCCCTGGCCTTGGCAAAGAGGCAATGCATAGCATATGCACTGACAGTAGGGACCCATGGAATTACACCTCTCTCTGAATCGCACAGACAGTAAAGGGGATGCCAAACATGACTCTACCTGTGCCCAACCATGTATAGGAAGTGTACTATGTGCATCTGACATAGGCAGCCCTCCAGCACCATCCTCAAGTCCGGCACACCCTCAAGGTAAGTCAATCAACCTACCAATTGCCAAATGGAGCAGAATGTGTTTTTACCTGTAGCTATGGTATGGATGTGACCAGGCAAGGGAATTGGGTGGCCGAATGTCAAGGCAGCAGACAGTAGACACCCAAAGTCGCATCATGACATCTGTAACACATACTGGAGTCACCACAGTAGCCAGTACTACACAGGGTGACAAAACCCACTGCAGGAAATGGCCTGAGTGACATGGGTGTCCATAAGAGCCACACATACAAGTCAGGAAGGTTCACATACCCAACAACAGTCTCAGCCAGCAGGACAGGTGAAGAGAAACACACACAAATGCTGTACTATGGCCTCCGAAAGTGCCCTATGGGTAACCCCTCCGCCAGGCCTACAAAGACAGACCACAGCAGGCCAGGCAGTCAGATGTAAGTTATGAAGGCTAGGAAGTCAGAAACTAATATGTAGGTAAACAAAGCTAGGATCTGTAGTACACTGGTAGGCCTCTAGCCAGCAGGATAGTTGAGACTACAGACTGAAATGGAGTACCTGACATACCAGTGCAGTCCTAGCAAATGTGTACAAGTGTAAGGTGTGCCACCCCCCATCCAACGTACACTTATAGTAACAGTCAGGTGTGCCCCCACTCCTGTGTAGAACAGGAGAAACAGTCAGGTGTCCCCTCCCCCCCGCTATGCAGAAATGTAGCAACAGTCAATGCCAAATGACCAATAGATACCCTGCAGCACAGCATGCTATGTGTTGGTGTACAACACAAAGGTCAGCACCGCAGTACAAACTACCTGGACTTGATCCACACATGCAACACAGATGGCCATACTGGGCCAGCTTACACACTTAGAGGAATGAAGGCAATGTCAGTCAACAACATACTGACAGGTCATACTGGACATGCTCACACACAAACACATGAAGGTCATGTCTGCAAACAACAGTGGACCAGACATATCTGGCAGTCGCAGTTCTCAGTGCAGACACATGTCAGTATGCACCACTCCTGCCTTGCGCACACAGTGGATAGGAATACAGACAAATATGTTAGGAAAACACACTATAATAAACCACAGGTACACGGGCATAGATGTGTTGAAGAGGGTGACCAAGACAAGGAGCCATGTGGGCCTGTCCCAACCGGCACACAGCCAAAGGGCCCCCAACACGAGGTGTGGATGTAACCCACTGCAGATACTAGCCACCAGTACCTGCCAGCATGACAGACTATGTGGTGCACGTGCCAGCTGTGCAACAAGACTGTACAAGGAAAGTACAGTTGTGTACACTTACCATAAATGTAGATGTTAGAGTGTATTCACTGTTGCAGTCATCACATTTGGGTTATTTGCTTGCAGTAGCCCTCAGTCTACCTGATTATCAAAGTCTGGGGTCCTGCGTCGGTTGCGCTCTCATCTTCCGTGACGTCAGGTAGTCAGGGGTATAAAGCATGCAGCCGATGCCATTACATCAATTTTTGTTGTCCCGGATGTCAGGTGCCCCCCTAATGGGAAGCAATTAAATATATATATATATACACACACATATACATACAAGGTTACACCTCCAACAGAAAAGCAAATACACCAAAAAGCTTTCAAGCGTAGTAAAGGAGAGTACAGGTATAGCCAAAAGAAGTCAGGGGCTGGAAGGAGGGTAAACAGGACTGCAAAAGTGATTACACTCAAACATCTACATTTATGGTAAGTGTACACAACTGTACTATGTTCTTCGTGTTTCACTGTTGCAGTCGTCACATTTGGGTAGATTCTCAAAGCTAAGGATGGGAGGAGGCATTTCGATAACATTAGGACCAGCTATAAGGCCCTGTCATACTGCAGTGGCAAAGCCAGCTCTGGATTTAGAGAAAATTGGTAAATGGTAATGCTTGGTGAAAGGATGTACAGAATTCCAGGTAGCAGCTTCTAGGATGTCCCTGGTAGGTACACCTCTGAGAAAGGCTGTAGAGGTAGATCAAGCCCTGGTTGAATGGAGTCTAATCCCCTGTGGGATAGGTTTTCCATGGTGCTTATAGCAGAAATGAATGCAATGGCCTATCCATTTAGAAATGGTTTGCTCTGAAATAGCCTTCCCCTCTTTTCATGAATGGGTGTGCCTTCCCTGAAGGTTGGGCATCGGGCTGGCAACTCGGCACCATAAAAATCGACTGCCAATCATTAGCGGACCGGAGGTCCAGACCCCATAACCGGGAAAACCCAAAAAGACAAACAAGAAAAGAAGGTTGGCAAATGAATGGACTGATTAAGAGCCACACTGGATACCACCTTGGGCATGAAGGAGGGATTGGTCCTGAGGGACATCCTGTCTGCATGAAAGATGATGAAAGGCTCCACTGTCATAAGGGCCTGTAGTTCAGATACCCTTCTTGCTGAAGTAATTGCTAAAAGGAAGGCTGTTTTCCAAGAAAGAAATTTTAACTCTGCACTTGCAGCTGGCTCAAAAGGAGCAAGAGTGAGTTTTTCCAATACAAAGTTAAGGTCCCAGGCTGGAGTTGGGCCTCTCCTGGGTGGTCTTAAGTTTTTGGCCTCTCTGAGGAACTGCTTGAGCAGTGAATGAGAGAAGAGGGGTGGTCTGTGTTGTAATAAGCTGAAATGGCTGAGGCGTGAATTTTGATGGAGGAAAAAAAAAGGCCCTTGTGAAGCATCTCAGTTAAGTATTGAAGAATCTGAGGTAAATTGGGTGCTGCTGTGTCCATCCCCTTGAGTTTGGTTCAAGGCACAGAATCTTTTCCATTTTTCCGCATAAGATTTTCTAGTACTAGGCCTTCTTGCCTCCAAAATGACATCCAATACTTGTTTACTGAGGGGATGGTAATGGAGAGATTAGGAAATTTGCCAGGCTGTCAGGGTTTGAAGCTGATGGTGCAGAACCTGGCTCTCCTGTTGTGACAGCAGGGTAGGGGTATGAGGCAGGTGCCATGAAGCCAGCAGTGACAAAATACACAAGAGGGGATGTACCAGTGTTGGCGTGACCAGTCTGGTGCAATCAGTATCGTTCATGGTTTGTCCTGTTTGATCTTTAGTAGTACTTTGGAAAGGAGAGGTAGAGGAGCAAAGGCATAAACGGATAGATTTTTCCAGCTGAAGGACAGATCATCCACTTTCCAAGCTTGTTTGTGGGGGGTCCTTGTGCAGAATTTGTCCAATTGGTAGTTCTGGGGGGAGGCAAACAGGTCTATATCCGGGATCCCACATTTGTTTATCAACATGTTGAAAATCTTGGGTTCCAGTTTCCACTCGTGGGTTCATGAGATTTCTGCTGAATTCGTCTGTCAGTGTATTTAGTTTTCCTGGCAGGAATTGAGCCTGTAGATGCACTTGGTAGCTCAAGACTGTGTTCCACAGAGCCATGGCAAGTCTGCAGAGGGGGTAAAAACAGGTACCCCCCTGCTTGTTTATGTACCACATAACAGTGGTATTGTACATCCTTACCATTAGTTGTCCTGGAAGAATGTGGTCCTTGAAGGCTGTCAGAGCATTCTGTACAGCTAACATTTCTTTTTGATTGATATGCAGGTGCATTTGACTTGGGTTCCATTTGTCCTGAATGCACTTCCTTGCCGGGTAAGCCCCCCATGCATAGTCTGATGCGTCTGTTGTTAGGGTTTGGGCGGCAGGAGGTATAGTGAATGGCAGTATCTTGTTTTGGTGGCAGGCCTCTGCCCACCAAAGGAACTCTAACTGAAGGCAAGGTATGATAGGGATCATTGCTTCTAGATCCTGAGAATGTTGACAACATAGGCTTTGTAGATACCATTGTAGTTTCCTCATATGCAATCTTGTATATGGAATTAGTAGAATGCAGGAGGCCATGAACCCCAAGGCTTGCAGTATTTGCCTTGCAGACAGCAGGATTTTTGTGGCCATTAGTTTGAACTAAGTTGTCAAATGAATTTGTTTTTCTGGCGTGAGGAAAGCCATCTGGGAAGTTGTGTTCAAGCTTGCTCCCAGGAATATAATTTGTTGACAGGGTACCAGATGTGATTTCTTTTCGTTTATGTTATACCCCAGACAAGTTAGCACCTTTTGTACAAATGCCAGATTACTCAAAAGTATGTCCTGGCTTTCTGCCTGAATTAGACAATCGTCCAGGTATGGGTATATTTGAATATTTTTTTGCCTGCAAAATGCAATGACTGGAGCGAGGCACTTTGTGAATACCCTTGGCGCAGTAAATAAGCCAAAGTGCAGTGCAGAGAACTGATAGTGCATGTAACCTGCTTTGAAGCGTAGGTATCTTCTGCAATATTCCCTGATTGGGATGTGCAGGTAGGCTTCTTTTAAATCCAGTGTTGCCAACCAGGCATCTTTGCCTAGCATAGGAAGTAACTGGTGAAGAGTTAGCATCTTGAATTTTGGAATCACCAAAAAGGTGTTTAATACAGAAAGGTCCGGGATAGGACTCCAAGAGTTGTCTTTTCTAGGTAACAGGAAAAGTCTTGAGTAGAAACCTTGTCCCTTTTCCTCTTCTGGTACAGTCTGAATAGCATTTATGCTTAAGAGAGAGAGTACTTGCTTTTGAGCCTCTGCCCACTGATTTGGGGGTAGCTCTGGCCAACCGTTTGGGGTTGGTAATGTGTGAAAGTGAAATCTGTATCCTTGGGAAACTATTTAAAACCCATTTGTCCTGGGTAATGAGTTCCCAGTTTTTTATCTGTAGAGCAATCTTTCCCCCTAAAGGAGCAGTCAGTTGGGAAGTGCTTGGAAGTTTTAAAGTTAAGTCATTGAGACAGTTTACCATAGGGTGGAGTCTTACTACTCCCTGATTTGGAAGTGGGAGCCTTCCACTGTTTAGTCCTGTGGGTACCCTGGGATTGAAGCCTGGGTGTTCTGCTGGTTCTGGGTTTGGACTGAGAAGGCCTGGAAAAGGCAGGAAAAGACCAATTCTTAGAGGGCCAATGCCTACTAAATCTTGGAGGTTGTACTTGTAGGAAATCTTTAACAGTCTGCAGAGATTTAGCTTTTTCCTCCATATTTTTAAGAACAACTTCTGCTTTGTTGCCATACAGGCGGTCTTGATTTAAGGGAGCATCCAGCAATTTAGCTTTAACATGGATCCTGCAAAGGCTGCTCCTTAATTCAAGCATGCCTTCTAAGTACAGACCCAGTGACAGCAGCCCTGCAAGATGCCTATAGTGAATCAAAACCACATTGCAAAGTATGCTTTCCAACCTGTTCAGCAGAATGCATTAAATCCTGTAAATCCTTATTTTCAGCAGTCAGGAATCAACATCATTTTCTGTTTAAGCAATCCAATAATATGCTGCTGATACTTTAACATATGAAACTGGCAGTTTAAGGCCCTAATGGCCAAAGTTGCATTAGTGTATACTTTCTTACCCCATCTATCCACCACCCTGGAGTCTCTATCACAGGGGGTAGGATTTTTGGCAGTAGTAGCCTTGATGCCCTTGGGTCCCTGTGAAATGGTCTCAGGATCCACAGTAGGAATTTTAAAAAGGAACTTGTGAGAGTCAGGAACCCTGTAATATCTATCAGGTTTTCTGGGAGCAGGAGGTAAAGAGTCAGAGGCCAAGCTAGATTCAGCAAAGGCATCAACAATGTAAAAGCCTGTGATGGGGCAGGAGTAAGAAATCCCTAAGCCTCTTTTTAGAATCAGAGTAATCCTGGCTTTCCCAGCGAAAGTGCCCTCTAAAAGTATGCAGGGTTACACCAAAAGAGAAATCCTCTGGGGGGGGGGGGGGGGGGGGCAGAGGGAATAGAGTCATCTGCATCAGAATCCTCATAGGTAGATAAGGGTAAATCCTGGTCATCAGAGGAAACAGAAATTTCAGAATCCTGGTCAGCAGTATCATAAGCAAATTCAGTTCTAGGTCTCAGAGGGGGAAGGTTAGCTTCCCCTGATTAAAGTAATAAGGTCTTCAGCCA
This sequence comes from Protopterus annectens, assembly GCF_019279795.1. Lineage (NCBI taxonomy): Eukaryota > Metazoa > Chordata > Ceratodontiformes > Protopteridae > Protopterus > Protopterus annectens. The sequence continues at coordinate 176,150,219 of NC_056748.1, forward strand.
TTCTTATCATCTGTTTTTTAGGCATAGAGGCCTGACCATGCAGTCTGGGCATCAGTTTTCTAGGCATAGTTCAAGTTTTAGGCCTTGAAGAAGAAGACGGCATCGGTTTAATATGCAAGTCAGTAGGTCTGAATACACCCTCAGAAGCCGGTGCCTGCACAGCGGCTCCGGACCCATCCAAGGTAGAGACATCCGCAGGTTCCACAGTTGAAGCATCTCGCGGCATACCGGACTCTGAATGGGTCTCAGTAGAGGCCTGCGAATCTGAAGCAGCTGGTATCAAAGGCTGCGAAAGCGCCTCACTGAATACCGGTGAACTGGCAACTGGCTTAGGAGAAGCATCATCGGCAGCTTTGGACCTAGGTGACTTGTTCTCTGTCTTTATCTTTGCGTTTTTTTCAGAAAGTTGGTAGTCGGATGGCTTACCGAAAACATATCTGGATAATTGAACCGAGTACCAAAATATTTAGAAGCGTAAATATACCAATGATGAATAGCTCGCTGCTTAAATAAGGCAGAAAACCGATAGTGAGGTACGTCGTGGTCAGGGCCTAAGCAAGGAATACAGTACGAATGAAAATCTTTGTGAGGTATTTGCTTTCCACAAGAAATACAATTACTGACTTTTACTGACATCGGTTTAGAGCAAGAAAAAGTTTCCCCAACGGCATACTTAGCTTCAGTTGAAGACTTCGGTTCTGAAACTCGAAAACGAAAATTTCAGGAGTCAGCCGACTGGCACTTGCGAACTCTTCTTCTTTGGGCACCGCACGAAAAGAAAGACTGGTGTAATGGCGTCGGTTGCATGCTTTATACCCCTGACTACCTGACGTCAAGGAAGATGAGACAGCAACCGACACAGGACCCACGACTTTGATACTCAGGCCGACTGAGGACTACTGTAAGCAGATAACCCAAATGTGACGATTGCAACAGTGAAACAAGAAGAACATGTAGCCATCTAGTAGCTGTATACATGTACCTGTGACATATGATCCCCATGTGTGCCCGCATGTGGCATGTCAACCCCTACATGAATGGGGTATGGCCCATGTGCACACTGCCCTCCCCATAGCAGTAGTATGACAAGCCTGCTGAGGTCATCCAATGTGAATTACACCTTTGGGAGAGCTATAGCTCAGTAATATGCATAGCGCATCCAATAACTGCATACTGCTGTAGTGACAGACTAGTTAGGTAGTAGTATTAACCCCAGACCTGTCAATTGTGTGAGTGTGTGTTTGTGTGCATGCCTGTGTCTCTGAATGTGTAGAGAGAAATGCTTGTTAGGCTACTCACACTCCGTACAATAGATATACTCAACTCTGGCAAGGCTGCTGATGTCACTCACCTAGGAATACACCTCTGGGAAAGTGACAGCCCAGTAATTGCCGTAGCACGTTTTGTAACTGCGTACTGCTGTAGTGTGATAAACTAGTTAGGTAGGCGTTCGAACCCCAGACCTGTCAACTGTGTGTGTGTGTGTGTGAATCTGTGCGTGTCTGACTGAGTACAGAGCAATGCTTTTTAGGCTACTCACACTCCGTATAATACAAATACTCTACTTTGGTAAGGCTGCTGATGTCACTCACCTAGAAATACACATTTGGGAAAGTGACAGCCTAGTAATCGCCGTAGTGCATCCTGTAACTGCGTACTGCTGTAGTGTGATTTAGAATGGTGGCAGGGTTCCATCTCCATCCATGGCAGTTCCGGATGTTTTGTGTTTCAATGTCTGTGCATGGAGCAATGCATTATAGGCTACTCACTCGCAGTACATTACAAATGCCCTACTTTGGTAATCCTGCTGATGTCATTAATTGTGAAATGCACCTTTGGGGAAGATGTACTTCAGTAATGTCCGTGGCGCGTACTATAACTGCATAGTGCTGTAGTGTAGTAAACTACTTAGGTAGGGGTTCTACTCCCAGACATGACAGGTGTGTGTGTGTGTGTGTGTTTGTAACTCGTATCCTATGTAGAGGTGGTTGTCAGTGTGTGACACCTGTGGGCAATGTGGAGGGGATTTGCTTATTTCATTTATGGTGGCCCTACTATATATCACAATGTCAACCATACAGGGATAACAGATGTAAATAGTTAAGAGGCTGGGGTACAAAGTCATACCCATACATGTGACATCAAGGCCAGCCAATCACAGTTCACAACCCCACTGTGCCTTCACATGTGACTCACAATAGACATACCATGCCTGACAACATGCCCTGTATGGACAGATGACACTGAAATCAGGGACTGCTGTTAGCATGCTATCAATGTAGGTGCAGGGTAAACCTGCTGACCATTACCAGTCCCTGCCACAAGTGGGCAAGACTGGCACATCTGATGATAATCTGTGTTCATAGCATGAGCCAGACACCCCAGGTATAGTTCCACATGTCACTGTACATGCATGTGGGAGGTGTGCACATCCTAGGCACCATCCAAGTCATAGACTAGGGAAAGTACAGTTTTGTACCTACCATAAATGTAGATGTTCGAGTGCTAATACAGCTGCAGTCATAACAGATGGGTTCTCCTGCTGTCAGGCGGGTCCTCGGTCGGCCGAATTCCAAAGTCTAGGTCCGGCGTCGGTTGTCGTCGCTTCTTCCCTGACGTCAGTGCGACAGGGGTATAAAAGAACCAGCCGACGCCATTTTCTTCAGTTTTTCGTGAACCAGATGTCAGGTGCCCCCAGAAGAAAAGGCAATGCATAAAATTAGGTAATAATGCAATGCAATATAATCAAAATACAGTAGTTGCAAGCAAATACACCATAAAAGAATACCCCTAGAGGGGAAGGAGGGAGGGAAACCTGGACTGCAGCTGTATTAGCACTCGAACATCTACATTTATGGTAGGTACAAAACTGTACTATGTTCATCGTGCATACAGCTGCAGTCATAACAGAATGGTAGAATCCCAAAGCTAAGAAAGGGGTGGTAGGCACTAGGTGTAACTAGGAGGAGCCCAAAATGCCCTGCAAGACTACAGTGGCAAAGCCTGCTCTAGATATGGAGTATAATGGTAGGTTGTAGTGCTTGGAGAAGGTATGCACAGAACTCCAAGTGGCTGCTTCCAAAATATCCTCGGTAGGAACTCCTCTGAGGAAGGCTGCAGAGGTGGCTGTGGCCCTGGTGGAATGAGTTATAATGCCTGTAGGTACAGTTTTGCCATGAAAGGAATAGCAAAAGCATATGCAGTGGGCTATCCATTTTGAAATTGTCTGTTTGGAAATTGGCTTTCCTTGAGCTCCTACTGCATAGGCCACAAAGAGCTGTTCTGATTTTCTGAAAGGCTTTGTTCTGTCCAAATAATAACGCAGTTGTCTGTGGATGTCCAAGGAATGTAGTAATCTCTCCCCTTTGTTTTGAGGATTAGGATAAAAAGTAGGTAAATGCATGGCCTGATTTAAAGCTACCCTGGATACCACTTTACTGTCCTGATGGAAGTTGATAAAAGGCTGGACAGCCATGAGAGCCTGTAATTCTGAAACTCTACGAGCTGAGGTGATAGCCAGAAGGAAAGCTGTTTTCCAGGACAAATATTGCAAATCTGATGAAGCAGCTGGCTCAAAAGGAGGCAGGGTCAGTTTTTCTAGAATGAAATTAAGATCCCAAGCAGGTATTGGTTGTTTCCTTGGAGGTCTTAAATTCTTAGCCCCTCTGAGGAACTGTCTTAAGAGAGGGTGAGAGAATAAAGGTGGATCAGTGTTGTATTCTGTAGAAATGGCTGAGGCATGGATTTTGATGGAGGAGAAAGAAAGTCCACTGCTTAGCAGTTCAGTCAAATATTGTAGTATTTGAGGTAAATTCAGTTTTCCAGGGTCCTGGCCCTTTTTCTCATTCCAGACACAAAAACGTTTCCATTTTGCGGAGTAAGCTTTTCTAGTTGATGGCCTTCTGGCCTCCAAAATGACATCCTGCACCTCCTTGGAGACTAGGGCCTGCTGTGAAGCTAAGGAATCTTCCATGCGGCTAGATTGAGTATTTTTAGCTGACTGCGAAGAGTTTTGAAGCTGTGTTGAGTCAGAAGAAGAGGCATTAGAGGCAGGGTCCATGGTGGGGAATGCGTCAGGCTCCTCAGGAGTGGGTACCAGTGTTGCCTTGGCCAGTCCGGAGCAATGAGGATCATCTTTGGTCTGTCTGCTCTGGTCTTCAATAGAACTTTGGGCAGCAGAGGAAGAGGTGGGAAGGCATAAACTGTCACTGATGTCCAGCTGAAAGAGAGAGCGTCCACTCTCCAGGCCTTTGGATGGAAGATCCTTGAGCAGAATTTTGTCAATTGATGATTTTTGTGGGAGGCAAATAGATCTATGTCTGGCCTTCCCCATTCTTGGATTATTTCTGCAAAAACTTTTGGATGCAACTTCCATTCGTGTGGATCTGTCATATTCCTGCTTAGGTTGTCTGCCGGTGTGCTTTCCTTGCCTGGCAAGTACTGTGCTTGTAGTTCCATTTGTAAGTCGATGGCCATGTTCCAAAGTGACATGGCCAGTCTGCATAGGGGGTAAGAATGTGTTCCCCCCTGCTTGTTTATGTACCACATAACTGTGGTGTTGTCCGTTCTTATCAATAGTTGACCTGGTTGTAGAAAGTTCTTGAAAGCTATAATAGCATTTATTACTGCTAGCATTTCTTTTTGATTGATGTGAAGGTGCTTTTCTTTTTGGGACCATTTGCCCTGAATGCACCGATCTGTCATGTGCGCCCCCCAGGCGTAGTCCGAGGCGCCTGTTGTGATGACTTGATTTGCTTGAGGCTTGCTGAAAGGAAGACTTGTGTTTGTTTGACATGCTTGAGCCCACCACAGAAATTCCTATTGCAGACATGGAATTAGTGGTATTATTGTTTCCAAACTGTGGCTGTGTTGAGACCATATGTTTTTCAGGTACCATTGTAGTTTCCTCATATGCAGCTTTGCACATGGGATTAGTAAGATGCAAGATGCCATGAATCCCAGAGCCTGCAGGATTTTCCTTGCAGTAAGCCTGGTGCAATTTGCTAGTGTTCTGAAGCATTGAATTAGTTGCCCCTGCTTCTCTGGCGTGAGGTAGGCCATCTGGGTGTTTGTGTCCAAGTTGGCACCCAGGAAAATTATCTTCCGAGAGGGTATTAGCCTTGATTTCTTTTTGTTGACTGTGTATCCCAGAGAGTTCAATAACATTATTACATAAGCCAGATGTTTCAGAAGAATGTGTTTGCTGTCCGCTTGGATCAGGCAGTCGTCCAAATAGGGATATATTTGTATCCCTTGAAGTCTGCAGTAGGCAATTACTGATGCCAGGCATTTCGTGAATACTCTGGGCGCAGTAGATAAGCCAAAGGGCAATGCAGAGAATTGATAATGAGTTGAACCTGCAAGAAATCTGAGGTATTTTCTGCAATTTTGTCTGATTGGGACATGCAGGTATGCCTCCTTGAGGTCCAATGTTACCAGCCAAGACTCCTTGCCCAGCATGGGAAGAAGCTGCTGTAGAGTGAGCATCTTGAATTTTGGTACGAGTGGAAATGTGTTTAGGATGGATTGATCCAAAATAGGTCTCCAATCTTTTCCCTTCCTTGGCACCAGAAATTGCCTGGAATAAAACCCTTGACCTTGTTCGTGCGTAGGTACCTCTTGAATAGCTTTCATGTTTATGAGATCTGTAATTTGCCTTTGTGCCTCTGCCCTTTGATTGTGTGGCAGGTCTGGCATGCCTCTCATTTTTGGAAGGGTGTGAAAATGGAATTTGTAGCCTCTGTTTATAATGTCCAGGATCCATTTGTCCTTTGTGACAAAATGCCATTTTTTTGAAAATAATGCCAGCTTTCCTCCCAAGGGGCTGCCATTTGAGACCTGGTTGGCATGGAAATGGGAAAGTCATTGGGTTTGCTTTCTGATAGATTGCGAGTTGTCCTCACCACCTCTTTGTGTAGGAGCTTGCCATTGTCTGCCTCTATACGATCCTTGGGATTGTCCTCTGCCCCTCGGGCGCCTGTATCTGCCTCTTTGGGGTCTGTCTGTGGCAGGAAAGGACCAGTTTTTGGAAGGCCAATTTCTACTAAAACGTGGGGGTTGAACCTGTAGAAATTCTTTCACAGTTTGCATTGATTTACCCTTTTCCTCCATTTTCCTTAATACCTCCTCAGCATTAGCACCAAATAGTACATCCTTTTGAAGAGGGGCGTCTAGTAATTTAGCTTTGACATGATCAGGCAAGGCTTGTTCCTTGAGCCAGGCATGCCTACGTATGACTGATCCTGTAACAGCAGCTCTGCATGAGGCCTCTAGAGCATCAAAACCACATTGTAAGGTATGCTTACCCACTTGTTCTGCACTATGCATCAAATCCTGCAACTCCTTCAAGTCTGGTTGTTCAGGTTGTGACATTTTACTTTTCAATTGTGATAACAAAAACTGTTGGTATTTTAGCATATGAAACTGACAGTTTAGGGCCCTCATGGATAACGTAGCCGAGGTATATACCTTTTTTCCCCACCTTTCTAAGGATCTGGAATCTCTCTCGGAAGGCAATGGATTTTTAGCAATGGAGGCCTTAACTCCCTTGGGGCCCTGTGAGATGGTTTCTGGGTCAGCAGCATGGCTCTTGTATAGAAATTGGTGTGAGTCAGGGACCCTGTAGTACCTGTCAGGCTTAACTGGAGCTGGAGGTAGAGAGTCCGGGTTAAGGCAGGCCTCGGTAAACATCATCTAGGATGTCAAAGACAGGAGGTATAGCCAGAGGCCTGTGCTGAGGAAGCAAGAGAAATTCCCTGAGCCTTTTCTTGGAATCAGAATAATCCTGGCCTTCCCAGTGGAAGTGTTCCCTTAAGGTATGCAAAGTTTCCCCAAATGAGTAATCCTCAGGGGGGGATACAGAAGGGATGGACTCCACCGCATCAGAGTCTTCAAAAGGGGAGTAAGAATGTTCCTGATCATCAGAGTGCTCTGAAATAATGGAGCCCTGATCAGAGGAGGGGGAATCTTCCTCCACTCTAGGCCTTTTGTCCGGAGGGAGCTGAGAACCTCTGATAAGAGTAATTAAATCCTCAGCCATTTTAAGCATCTGTTTCTTAGGCATGGGGCCTGGGGATGGGCCCTGTGCAGCTGGTCTCTTAGAGTGCATGGTTGCTTTAGACTTAGTGAAAGCCTTGATAGAGAAAGAAGAGGAAGGTCTGAAGTCACCTTGAGTGGAGGTGGACCTGTCCACATTCTGAGTTTCAACGCCAACAGTTGTTTCGGTATCTGTAGTCGGGGTGTGGGCCGAGGAGCCTGTGACCTCAGGTACAGGAGACACCGTCAAAGACAGGTTGTCGGTAGGCAGGGGCTGCGTAGGCGCCTCACTGAGAACCGGACCACGTGTAGCCGGCTTTGGCATGGTGTCGGTAGAGGCCGCGGACCTCGCGGGTTGGTCCTTGTCTTTTCGTTTTTTAGACAAAACCGGAGTCGGAGTATCCGACGACATAGTATATTTAAATGCTTTTTCAAAATAATGCTGGGCGAACTCTGCCCGACGCTTAATAGTGCGTTTGTTGAATGTAGCACAAAAGCGGCAGGCCGAGACCTCGTGGTCTGGGCCTAAACAAGGTATACAGAGGGAATGGAAATCCTTATGCGGTATTTGCTTCCCACAAGAAATACAATTATTAACTTTGACATCAGTCTGAGGCAAGAAAAGTTTCCCAACGGGTACTTAGCTTTAAGACGACTTGGTTTCCAAATTTTTGTAATCTCAGGAGCTGGCCAACCGGCACTTGCGAACTGCTTCTGCTTCAGGCACCGCGGCAAGAAAGACTGAAGAAAATGGCGTCGGCTGGTTCTTTTATACCCCTGTCGCACTGACGTCAGGGAAGAAGCGACGACAACCGACGCCGGACCTAGACTTTGGAATTCGGCCGACCGAGGACCCGCCTGACGGCAGGAGAACCCATCTGTTATGACTGCAGCTGTATGCACGATGAACATCACATACATGGCAAGTGATGCACAGCATTGGCCACACACAATAGTCACCCAGGTGACTGGATGAGGGATGCAATACCCACCTGTGTGGGCAAATGCAGAAGCTACAGGCCTGAGCCACAATGCAGACCATTGTCATGTGGCCTGATGCCAAGGTATACCCATCGCCTACCCTTGAATAGCCTGCTGGCACTGTTAACCACCACACACCCATGCAGACATGCACCCATGCATGTCAGAACTGGCACCCTGTGTGTTTGTGTGTGTGTTGTATGGTGCATATGTCCACATCCACACTCACTACACCCCCCCAGGGCACAGTAAAGCATGCTGTCTAATGTCGAACACCCCCTCATACTTACTGCCCATACGACCTCCGTATGACCCGTGTGGTGCATGTGTTCCCTGCACATTGATGTGTAGTGGCAATGCCACTAGTGATGAGTTGCACTCCTGGACCTGCCAAGTGTGGTAATGTGTGTGCGTCCCTGTCTGTGTGTGCCTGTGTTGACGCGGGCACCCGTTCATGCAGACAGGCACATGTACGTCACCTACTGTATAACTACCATATCCCTGTTGCAGATGTCACTCACCGTCACATACATGTTCTGAGTGCTCCCCACCAGATAACCCATGTTGCGCATCCAATAACTGCATCGAACTTTGATAGCACTATATAGCAGTCAGGGGTTTGATACCATGTGCTGGTAGGTGTGTGACACAAACATGCTTCAGTTTTACCCTCCCACCCCTACCTGACATGTATTCACCTCTGTCTGCCTCCCCCAATCCCTCTCTGGTGGATGTGGAGGCCCACACCTGCTTTGCTTATTCAGCAGCATGTGTATTTTAAGTGATGCTCATGATCAGCTGATGGCCTCTGCACGAATTGCAGCCCTCCCCTAGCTGATTGCATGTGGAACAGCTATGGTAACATTCCCATAGCCAATTGCATGGAAACGCACTCCAATACCTGGGAAGATCAAGGTTGTGTTGGCCCTTGTCTGTCACTGTGAGCAGGAACTAAAACTGTCGTTTGGCAAACAGCATCTCAGATGGGTTGGGGATTTACCTCTAACATCATACACTGTGGAAAGCGGGCGACAAACAAGAGGGGGATGTGCCTGACCTGATTACAGACTGTAAGTGCTGCTATACTGCATATGGAGTAATGATGGTTTAACAGTGTTTGTCTGGATATGCCTGTCGTACATGTCGCAATACCTGCAATGTCAGTTCCATGTGTATGAGGAATCCCCATCTGCAGGGTCATCTGCAGACTGGGCAGTGTTGTGCCGTTGGTTTCATGTGTTAGCCACAATGCATCTATCTGTGTAATGCAGAATGTAGTCTGAGGATTGCAGTCTGTAGATAGTGAAGGCCATGACAGTTACTGACTACATATCCCTCACAGGACATATGATGCAACAAACCCCATTACAATGGTATATTTATGAGGGTATCACAGCAACATGTCTATACTGGCCCTGTGTATGTGCTGTCAGCCACATCTCTGTCAAGCTTTGTACATATGTCGTGCATGAAGTGGCACATATGTGCTGTACACCGTAAACAGTGTCATCATATCTGATAACAAGCCAGTGATATATCAGATTGCTACACGTCATGTACAGTAGGGGTTACATTTCATGCCATAACCTGGACATTCTGTGGATGTTTGTACAGTGCTGAGGTCTGTGTAGTGATGGTGAATGCCGGCAGTGTGTGTATTGTTAATATGTACTTTGGCCTGTGTACAGACTGTGGTAGAGGTCATTGTTCTGGCGCCCCTTCTATATTATGTTACATGCTTCCCCACTGTATGGTACCATTTTGCCGTATATGTTTGTAGGGCCATACACACACACGTCCCATACCACAGACAGCTATCAGACCAAACTGTGTAGCAGCCCAGTATATGTAGGGTCATTCTGTGACTGGCACATATGAGGATGGTGTAGAACAGATAGTCCATATAGTGTACTATTACGCTAGCGTACAATATGTGGCTGTGTTCACATTGGTTGTGGTTATGCACTTTCATACAGGTGTATCCTACCCTGTGTGCTGTGACATGGCTGTCGAGCCTGCTATATATACAGGTACTGTACAATGATATCCTTAGGATGTCTGTCAGTAGCCAATAGCACACATTTGAGCAGACGTCACCTTCCACACACACTATTGTCTGTGAAGACATTCCCAATGACAGTAGCAATAGTCTATTAATATACCTGCTATACATACCTGACATCTCCTTGCACTACAACTTTGGGACTACAGGGGCTGGGGTAGGGCTACACTCCATGTCCATGACATATGGTGGAAATATATGGACAAGTACTTATCCAGATAGCCATATATACATCTGAGTGCACATGTGTAGTACTTCCAATTACTACAGTCATGGCAACCACCCTCTATGAATCCCTACATCATGTGGGCATAATCCCTGTACATTCCCTGTGTGATGGACTTCCTTCCTGTGTGTGGGCATCAATGTTACAGACAGCATGAAGCAATACCTCTTGCAGGAGAACCTGCACACTCAGGGCAGCCACATATATGCAGGAGGATCAGGATATGCAGACAGACTGTGAGTACAGTGGTGTTATGCTTTGTATAGTACTGGTATTACAGGGTGTGTGTATGTACATACTGGTTTACCTTGGAATGCAGTCTGTCTGCATAGCTCACTACTGTGGGCCTATCCTCTTGCTGGACAGAGGTGTGCCTATCATGTGTTGTCTGTTCACCACACAGGTCCTGTGTTGGATATTACACTGGCAGTGTGTGTGTTGCGTGCTATCAGTACATGGCTACATCCATTTGTGTTCCTGATGTCTTATTCCTGCATAAGGGAATGTTGCAACACATCCTGTAACACCAGCAAGTTCCAGTGTGTGCAACAGCAATACTGCGAGTATGGCCCTGTGTTCCTCCTGCCTTTGTCCTCCACATATATGGCAGGCTTTGTCCTGCTGTGATACGGTTAGGGGCTGTTAGATAATGGCCTATCATTAATTACTGCTAGCATTCCTGCTATCATTCCAGTCATAATGTGGACTCCCACAACATTTGTTGGTCAGGGTCCATACATGTGACAGATACATTGACATTACCACAAGTAATGAATGCACCCCTAGGGCTCGACTACAAGGTGTAATTGGAGGCTGCTGAATTACATCTGATATTGTTGATTGTTACTTATCTTGCAGGCAAATCCTTTGCCTACTGTTGTACGAATTAAGGGGCCTGGCTTGGACACCATAGTATGTTATATATCCGCACTGTCTGCATCTACTGTTTTGTGTGGGCCTTGCATCCATCACTGGTAATAAACATCAAATTCTATGTGCGGTCAGTAATGGCATACATCATTGTATGGTACACAAACAAAGGTTGTCTGTGTATACATACCTGTGTGTTGTGTCATGTCCTTTGAATTGTGAGTGGGTATATCTGTAATGTAAGTATTCCCTTTGTGGGGCAGATTGCCACACTACATATGTCACAGGTACCAGTTACAGGGCTTGTGGCTGAGGGATATACATTGCACCCAGTACGTCCACACTACTACTACATATGTATGGCTACTAATACCCTTTGTCTGTGTATGTACCAATATATCTCATATATCTTATATATATATATATATATATATATATACACACACACACACATATATATATATATACGTATATATATATATATATATATATATATATATATATATATATATATATATATCCCTGCACATGATTGTCAATGTACAGATGTGTGTGCATATCTGTGCTGCTGTAATGTGTACCCCTTCAACATTGTACATTCTCTGCGGTAGAATGGCTTTTCTGCATGATATGTTACAGATATTGCCCTGACATGTACAGGTGACTTGGATTACTGTTGGAGCATTGTAACTGTGTTGTGGTGGGTCCTGACATCAAGTACTGCATTGTGCTGGATATTGGATTGCACAGAATACTGGTTAGGGCTGGGGGGGGGGGTTACATAGCAGTAATTACCAGGTGTCCCTCACTTGTGCCCACCACCCCCATTAACTGTGCTCATGGTCTGTTATGTTGTATGGAGTGGGCCAGGATTCCGTTCCCATGTGGAAATCATATACAGATGTCTACCTGTATATAGATATAGATATATGTATATGTATATCTACATAATTATATAAGTGAAACTCCCATATATAGAGGGACAGAACTGGACATTGCTAAAGTTCTAGATATGTATATGTATTTATATATATATATATATATATATATATATATATATATATATATGTGTATATATATATATATATATATATATATATATATATGGATATATAAACTGAACATATTAATCTATGTACAACTGCTGTTATATGGTTATTTGTGAGTCATACATACACATTAATCCAATCCATTAAGTACAGAAGAAGTAATTAGGGACCTGGGGACCCAAGTTGATAGCAATCTCTCATTTGACAACCACGTGGCCAAAGTGGTTAGAAAAACATTTTATGTAGCCCACCTAATCAAGAAGGGATTCACATCTAGATAAGGGGAGGTCATTGTGCCTCTTTACTCATCCCTCATCAGGCCCATAATTGAGTACAATGCCCCTTTTGGGATGTACCTTACCAGACACCTGCAGCAACTGGAAAGACCCCAAAAGTACCTCACCAAGAGGATCAAAGGGCTCAAACAGATGCCATATGCTACCCGGTTAAAGAAACTCCAGCTCTACTCAGTGGCATACCGCATGTTCAGAGGTGATCTGTGCCTGACGTATAAAGCCATGTCCAACCCGGAATTAATGGACATGCTGCACCTCAGAAAATCCAAATTCCATAGAGCTACGCGTTCGAGAGACTTGAACCTCAGCACTGAAATAAATAGGACATGCTGGAGGGACAGATTCATAACCCAGAGGCTCCCTTCACTCTGGAATAAAATCCCAGTCCAGGTTAGGCAGAGTCCCTCATTGACTCTATTCAAGAGGAATCTTGATGAGTGGATGGGAGATCGTAGGTTTACCCCGGGTATCAATTCTGTGTCACTGTTAGACAGAGGCACAGTATACTAACCTCGAAAAAGGGCATAGCAAAATAAATTTAAAATGGGTGGCGAAAGCCAAACACATTCTGGCTAGGCTTATAAATGCCCTAGGGCAGATAGCCTAGTATGAACCTATGAACCTATTAACCTATATGTAACTATAGCTGTCGGTCTACATTTACAGATATATATCTGTCCATATGTCCATGCATGTTCGGCTTATACGTGTGGCCTGTACCTCATTCTCTTGGCAATTAACATGGATGACCTTAGGACTGAGGCCAGTCATTCGTGCTGACACGTTCGTGTTTCAGACTTATCATCTCCTTCAATATATGTGTTCTACTACATAAAACTGTGTAACTAGCAATGTTTTAAGTGTATTAGAGCAATATATGACAGATATCCCTATTTGTACCCACATTATGGCACACTATGTCCGGGATTCATGTATTAATAGGTTGTGTGGTATGATATTACTACATTTCCTGTGCTGTTGACTGATTGTGCTGTATGATATGTATGTGAAATAAGAGGGTATTAGCATCTGCCATGGTTTTCTGTTAAATCATGTAGTGTATGATGTGCAGGGTCCTGGGTTTGGGCCTTGCAGAGGCTGTATATTTTGTTGTTGGGCAGAACACCAGCTGTCGGATACAGAGTGAGTAAGGGACATTTGAGCCGTTGTACGCGGGTTTGCGCAGAGCTAAGCAATGTTAATCTCTGGTTGTGTTTCCTTACACTCAGCTAGCTGCTACTTTGCTTAATCTATGTAGGCAATGCTTACACCCACGTAAACACACGTACACATGCTTACAACTGCTTATCCATGCTTACTACTGCTGTTTTGCACTTACACCTGCTTACTAGTGCCTTAGTCATTATGACACTTCACATGTGGATTTAAGGCAGTACTCCTGTGCAAATATAAATGTCATTTAGTAGGTTATACATTACAACGATTTTAACATACGGATTTTACATGGAAAATAGAATGTGCTGCAGCTGGACTCGAACCAGGAATGCATGCGGGTTAGGCGGATGCTCTGCCCACTACACTATTGCTGTCCTGCTTCATTTGCATAAGTCTACCATAATGTCATACCCATGTTCCCTTCCCCTGGCCCCTGAACTCCACATACACAGCATCCATCCATTCCCCAGTTGCTAGCCCTGCCATACCACACCTCCCCACATTTCCCTGTCTGCACGTCTCAGTACTTTTCCAGAATACTGTCTCAACCCAAGCACCTGCAGGCTCTTCATCCGTTTAGTCCATGTACGTACCAGCCATCCCTTTATCCTCCTCCGATACTGGTGGAGACATCGATGTGACCCGCAACTGTTGGTTCATCCCGCCAGGGACGGACCTGTTGTGTCAAGAGTAGACCTAGCTGGTCCACACTATTTCTCCCACTGGTAGCATGCTGCCAGGGTTTTGAGTAGCAATGGTTTGTTTACACACCTGGCCAGCCTCATCTCCCGGTTCCTCGGAACCAATGCCACAGGTGTGACATACAGTGCATGAAGCACGCTCGCACGCCCCCACGGTGTGCACCATATATCATTATTCCCTTTGGTATTATGCAGGACTACTGTTCTCACAGTATGATTGGACAGGCACTGTTCTGTGATGCACATAGACTGCTCATAATACTGTGGTTGAGCAATGGACACGTGTGCTAGTACTGATCTACTCACTTATATTCATTTCCTATACTGTTGGATGACTGTGCTGGATGATGTGTTTGTGATCACAGCAGCTGAATGTGTATCCGCCATGGCTTAACGGAACTCAAGTTGACTATAGTGTGCAGGGTCAGGGGTTTGCAACCTGGCAGTGCAGATTATTTTGTTAACGGCCACGACAACAGCTGTTGGCTACAGTGTGACTAAGGCACTGTAGAGCATTTGTAGGTGGGTATGCGCTGGTTTGCGCGAAGCTCAGCATTGCTGACATCTGGTTGTGGCATCTTGCACTGAGTAAGCTTCTACATTGCTTCACCAGTGTGGTAATTGCATACCGGCGGCCAAACAGGCTTACACCCGCTTGCTCCCGCATACACACGCGTAACTTCATGTACTTAGTTCACATTTGTCAACCGGGACAATCCGACTGTATGCTTGTTCATTGTCAGCAGTGGCTCAGAAGTACAGCTCCACAGTGACCCCAGCTACTTATTCCAATTAATACTGAGGTGTTCACATTCACAGAGGGTAACAGACATAACACAGCTACGTCCCCCATTCTTCATGCTTAGTTTACGTTAACATGTCGGTATTATCCATGCTTAGGTCAGGTCTACATGTCAGGTATGACTGTTGACAAATGTCAGTTTAAGGTGAAGTTGGATTCCTGTTTAACAGGTCTGGATAGGTTACATGCAGGTATTCGGGGTAGGTGTAGTAATTCCATACCTGTGTGGTACAGCAGAGGGGAATAGTGAAGGGGTAGGTAGTGGGGGTGACATTGTAACTGTATAGTAGCCTGTAGGAATAATTGGATGGAGAGCAATGGGGAAGATTTGTCGGATGCTGGGATTTGTATGCGAGGCATGGCAAGAGGTGTCAGTTTCACTAGTTGATTTAGTGGTATAGAGTGTGAGTTGTTTTTTTTTTTTTTCGCAAGGTGGTGAGCCTGTGCTGATCCAAGTATGCTTGTGGTGTTCCTTCATGCGTTATTTACATGTGTCCTGTGGGACAACTGAGATAATACATGTGGGTTGGGGGTTCCAGATACCGGCAATATAGTGGGGGAAGAGGGTGTCACCTACGTGTAACCTTAAACATTAATAGAAATGGAACATGGGTTGATAGGTACATGGTGTGCATGGGGCACAAAGGGTGGAGTTAGTAGGGGAATTATCCAGGGATGTGCAGGACAGCTGCAGGGAAGGTCCACAGCTGGCCATGTCATCTACGACAACAGCTGTGCATATACACTGCATTTGGTGTTTGCGTTGGACACACACAACCCTGGGAGGGGGTGAGGACTACAATAATACCTTGTGATGCCAATTACATCGGCTTACATGCCTACAGTGGAGTGTTGCGACCATGTGTTCTTAGGTGTTATGTAGTGGGTTATACAACAACACAGATGGTTATACCGTACTTTGCCATGTAAACTGGACTGTGCTGCGGTGGGACCCATATCAGTAATGGCTGCCCGTTAGGCGAAAGCATGCCTGTCAACTGTACAGTTTCCGCAGGCTGTCCAGAGTTTTGCTTCATAATTCTGGTGTGTTCCTCTTACAATCTGCACCTGTCTGGCAAATACCTGGGAACTGAAGTAATTAAATAAAGACAAGTATTTGAGTTTAGGACTCCACATCCTTCAGAAAAGTCATGGTAATGCAGAACCTATTATTCTATCAGCTTTCTAAGGTTTAATTGGAATATTCTGTCCCTATTTGCCCAGAGGTTTTGCTCTAAGAGGTTGAGAGGTATGGGTGGAAGCTCTTCCCAATTCGCAATAATACATCCCAGGGGCGGTCCAAATACAATTGCGCCAGCCAACACCTGCATGCCTAGGCCCATAATTGCATACCCATAGTTTCCCCACCTGCCCCTCCTCTACAGCACCCATTCTTACTGTGGGTGCAGGTGGGGTCTAACCACACCACTACATACTGTCCACTCTCCACTTGTCGGGACCCATGTCGTACGTTGTCTCGACCCACGGGTCATCAGGCTTGCCCAACCAAGTAGTCTGTGTACACACACAGCCTGGTTAGATAAATCATTACAGGGACTGACTCCGATCATCAATTTTTGGGGTGTCCCACAAGGGACACTGATGTCTGTTTCAAGATTAGACATGGCGGACTTCTCCCACTGGTAGTATCCTGCCTGTAGTCTGGGAAGCAGTGGTGTGTTTACTTGTATTGTGTGTTTGTATGTTTCACCTGTCTAGCTGGGGGGGGGGGGTTTGATGCTACGTGTTACACGTTTCTTGATTGGACCCTTCACCCCCATTGGCACGGCCTGTGAACATATGTAATTCTTAACTGCCGTATCATATCCTAGCTACATATATGTGTATATATAAATATCTGTTTATGTGTGTATGTAGATATATATATATATATATATATATACACATCTGTTTATGTATATATGTGTGTGTGTGTGTGTATATATATATATATATATGTATATATATATATATGGATGTATGGGTGTCTGCATAAGTATATATCTATATGTGGGTATTTAATTATATTCTGTCTCTGTATGTATACATTTGTAGTACGGAGAGGAAGAAGTATATCTCCATGCAGGTATGGGTATATACACACACACACACACACACACCTCTACATTTTTACATCTACATCTGGATATTCCTTTCTTTGCCATGTACAATAGACTGTGCTGCAGTGGGACTCGTAGCAGGAGTGGCTGCCCGTTGGGCGACGGCTCTGGCCAATGAACACTATTGCTTACATCCCCTGAGGCGGTCCGAATAGGCACACTCCAGCAAAAACCTGCACGCCTAGACCCATAATTACTCACCCATAGTGCCCCCACCCGCACCTCCTCTACAACCCTCATCCTTACTATGTGTGCAAGTCGGGTCTAAACACACCACTACACACTGCCCACTTTCCACTTCACGGGACCCATCTCGTATGTTGTCTCGACCCATGGGTCATCAGGCTTTCCCACCCTTGTAGTCCGGGTATGTACACACCCTGCCTTGATAGGTCGTCGCACAGGATTCCTCCTATAACAAGACAATTTTTGGGGTGTCCCGCAAGGGACGCTCCTGTCTCTGTTCCAAGATTAGACTTCACGGGTCCACTGTGTCCCCCCTGGTTGTACCCTGTCTGGGGAGCAGTCGAATGTTTACATTGTTTGTGGGTTTGTATGTATGTTTCCTCTGTCCGGCTTGGGGGGGAGTTCATGCTACATGTTACATGTTTCTTGCTTGGGCCCCTCACCTTCATTGGCGTGGCCTGTGAACATATGTCATTCTTAGGTGCTGTATCTCATCATACTTATATATCTGTGTATATCTACGCACACACACAGATATATATATATATATATATATATGTCTGCGTACACACACACATATATATATATATATATATATATACATTTATACATACATAGATAGAGATATATATATATATATATATATATATATATGGGTTCACTACAAATGACCGAAAGTTAATTTGACCGAAAAAACAGCACTGGCAGGTATATGCCCTATTCCCCACTGTAGTGCGACCCTGGAGTTAGAATATATTGTCAGGGGGTGTGGGGGGCATAGCCCCCCAGATAATTGCAGTTTATGCACTAATATATTCATGTGTATCCATTAAAAATGCATTAAAACATACATCAGTAAAAACTGGTTGCAAAATGTGGGGGGCTAACCCCCCCAACTTTATATTCTAACTCCAGAGTCACAATGCGGTGGGGAACAGGGCATATACCTGCCAGTGCTGTTTTTTCGGTCAAATGAGTTTTCGTTCAAATGAACTTATGGTCATTTGGTGTCAGTCATATGTAGTGAACCCATATATATACACACACACACACATATATATATATATATATATATATATATATATATATATATATATTGCTGTATATATATATCTAATGACATGTGGCTGTATGGGTGTCTGAATATGTATATCTGTATTTGTGGGTATTTATTTATATGTCTATGTATGTATATATTTGTACTAGAGAGAGGGGAGGTATATATCTATATAGTTATGAGTATTCATACAAACACATATACCTCTAATTCTTTAGATACATATCCGGTAATGCTGACTGGTATTGCTGGATAGTGTGTTTCATGTGCATACCAGCCAATCTTGTGTGCCACGTATGCTTTGCGATACCTACGACTGACTCTGTTAGTGTACACAGACAAACACGTGACACTGGCCATTGGATACGGTGTGCTTAAGGCACTTTCAAGCGGTTGTGAGCAGGTTTGTGCACAGGTTAGCACTGCTGACTTCCGGTCACAGTGTATTACATGCAGTTAGCATCTCCTTTGCTTGATCTGTGTCAGCGGTGCTTCATACCACCCAAACGCACTTGCACACACTTACTATTGCTTACATATGCTTATTACTACTTATCTGTGCTTACGCCTGCTTACTGCTGACTTATTCATTATGGTACTGACTCTTCACATGTGCCTTTCATGCAGTACTCCAGTTCACATGTAAATGTTATTTGGTAGGTTATACAGCAATAAAATGTACATAATTGTTTGTATATGGATTAAACATGGAAAATGGTATGTGCTGCAGTGGGACTCGAGCCGGGAATGCCTCCTCATTAGGCGG
This sequence comes from Protopterus annectens, assembly GCF_019279795.1. Taxonomy (NCBI): domain Eukaryota; kingdom Metazoa; phylum Chordata; order Ceratodontiformes; family Protopteridae; genus Protopterus; species Protopterus annectens. The sequence goes on from NC_056748.1 coordinate 176,169,546, forward strand.
ATGCTCTGACCACTACGCTATTGCTGTGCTGCTTCATTTGCTATATCTTCCTTGTTATCCTCTTCAGCCTTTCACGTTGCTTTACCCGTAACTAAGCGATGGGCAAACCCGCGCACCTAAGGTTAGCTGTACTCGGAGTTTTGAATACATTACTACAAGGGTTTCTTCGTGTTTTTTTTCAGTGTACTGTTGCTGTTGAACACATGGGGACTGTTGGTGGGGATATGCGGACACGTATAGGCGGTGTCGCTCTTTTATGTACATATTCTTCTGTTCTACTTTGCAGGGGTGTGTTTATTCTCAGAGTTCTGCTCTCAGACACGCCCCCTGCACTCATCCACGCTCTGTGTAGCAGTTGGTGTTCAGGCAGTGCGCCTTTCTTAATATGCATGGCGCGCTGCCGTCCTCCTCTTAGACTGGTGCTTCCGTGCAGGACTACAGTAGTCCTGCACAGAGGATTAGTGAATCCGGGGGACTGTTTTTTCAGAGACTTTGGCAAATTTAGTCTGATATTATTGAGGTATTTTGGAAAAGAGTAAATATCTTAAAATAAAAGCAAATGAGTTTCCTGTGTTTTCTTATTTGAGGGGCAGAAGCATTAAAGATTTTGTAGTGCATGGAAGGTTTCAGTTACCCTTGAATAATGAGTTTAAAAGTACAAATACACGTTCCCATGTGGAAAGTGCAGTTGTTGTCAATATATTACACAGAATTTTGATAAAATAAATGAAAAAAAGTTTTTTTGCAATGGCACATTTTCCTGTGATAGTGCAGGAATAGTAGATGTCCCTGCGGCAAGGTGTACATAGGAGAAAGCAACATAAGTTTTAGGGAGACATTAAAAGAATATGTAAGAGATATAAGAAAAGGCAGGGAAGAAAATCCTGTGGCATTACATTTTAAAGAGTGTCACAATGGCAATATACAAGCCTTAAAAGCCACAGTTTTAGGGCAAGTGCAACAAATCCGTGAAGACGCACAAAATAAATTATGGAAAATGGAGTCCATTTTAATTTTAAAATGTAACACTTAAATTCCAAAAGGGTTGAATGGGGAGTGTCATTGGAAATGTTTCCTTTAATACAAAGATGAGGGTAATATGTTTAATTGATTAATTACTTTCAATTATAGTACTTAAGGGTGAGAGTGAAGAGAAGGGGCATACTCTGTAAAAGACTGAACAGCCGAGGCGCTAGAGAAGTTATTTTGGTGTGTTGCTTGGAGTTTCTACAACAAAAAAATCTTTTTATTGTGTGATGCAGTGTCTGTTTTGTGAACTTTAAGAGGACATTTTATTGTATGTACTAGGAATTATAAAGTACATGCTTTGCAGCAAAGATTAATTTTACTGGATCATTATATTTTATTAAATCGTGAAAGGGTAATCACTGGCATTTTTTCTGCTGTGGTAAACTTGCATTTTAGCTGTGATGGTGACGTTATAAAACCTGTCTGGCCTTTTAGGGGCAGGAGGTTGAGAGTCAGGGCACTTACAGGCTGCTGAGAAAGCATCTAAAAAGGGTGGCAGAACAGGGGGTATGGCAGATGGGGAAGGGTTATAATACCTTTTTTTGGATGTCCGACACCTGAGAACAATCCCATTTAAAGAACTCCCTCATTTTTAACAATGGTTTCCCCAAAAGGAAATATCCTCTCCTGAGAAATCTGTGCCATCCGATTCCTCGTCTGGGGAAGCATAGCCTAAAGGTGATGAAATTTGGGCAGAATATGCCAAAGACTCATCCACAGATGAATCATCTTCATCTGATGAAACCTCCACAGAAATTCCCTTCTGTGGAGTAGAAGGAGAAAAGGAAGGAAAAGGGAGAGAGACACCAGAAGACTGTCTCATGGCCATAAAAGGATTGAAGAGCCCTTGGGTGAAGGCCTGCCAATCAGCAGGCTGTTTTTGGAAGGCAGTAGAAGCATGCTTAGTTTTCAGCTTCTTCTTTTGTGAAACATCCATGTGGTGGAATGACAAGGGGCCTGATGTGGGCCTACACTCTACAATAATAGTAGGGACATCCTGTCATACAATGACTTGCAGAATTCCATGCTAGCCTTCAGTAATAATTAGCCTGGGTTTCCCCCCCTTACATCCAGAGCAGACACTTGCGAATCCCCTCAGGACGTGCTAGTAGGATCCTGCATGGCTCCCACACCAGTACCCGTGGAAGGTTCGCCTATGGACTTCGAGACAATCTCCTGGCCAACATTGGCTTCAGGAGAAATGACCAGAATTGGAGGAGCCATTAGGCAAGTCAGGCCTAGATTTCTCAGCCTTCTTAATTGGCGGCTCACCTGAAGGACACGACATACCTTCCATATCGCATGCTAGGAGCTTAAGGTGCTGGTTTGTTAGGTACAAATTAAGGGAAGCTAAATGACTATACAGGGTCTTTGGGACAAAGGCCTTGCAAATCGATGTAAGAGGTATGGTTGCGGTCAGGACCTAGGCTAAAAAGAGAAAGGTAATGAGGAGTCTATGTTGAATTTGCCCTGACATGCAACCTCAATGCTAACAGCAGCAAGTAAAACAATAAGAAAAATCCCCAACAGGGCACTTACCTGATCAGAATCTGCAACGTCTCCGATGAGCAACGACCAGAAAGACAATATGACTGGCGGCAGAAATGTTCTGAGGCTTGGTACATGCTGATGTCCACTTTACACCTGACGTCATTCTATGACTGACTTAAGACTCGAACAATGTGCGACGTCACATTTATTTATTTTTATTTTACATTTGTTAACCGGGGGTGTCTGACTGAACCGAAAAGGCCCTTTTTCAGCAGAGGCCCGGAGAGAAAAGCTCCACATAGAAAAATTACAGATACATTTAGATATTTAGACATGATCAATATAGACACAAATTACAAAAGACATGTTTTTATAGTGGTATGCAGCACATCAACAGTTACTGTGGAGAGAACAAATAAGAAAATATTAATTTAAAATAAAGGTAATTAATAGATTTGTGGTGTACAGCTGAAATTTCAAACATAGGTAGACTACATACATAGTACACAGGTACAGTACATACATTGCACATTAGCCAGTGTTTATAAGAGTGAAAACTATTATCAAGTACTTTAGGTTTAGTATATGTACCTTATCCGCTTTCACTAGTCCGGGGAGCAGTCATGGCACTGTCAACTTTGCTTGAGATTTTGCCTAATGAGGTTTTTAAAGGAGGCTTTGGACAATATGTTTTGTATGCTAGTGGGGAGAGAGTTCCATTTTTTTAGCCACTGAACTACTATATAGTGTGTCTCCAAAGCTATTGTACCTGTTGGTGACTTCTAGAAGTAGTTTGCTTGATGATCTAAGAGGCTTTTTGGCTGAGTGATGTTGTACTAGGTTTTTGAGGGCAGGACACTTATTGGGGAGGTAACAGATAGAATGACAGAGGCAGAGCTGATTGTAGGTTAGGAGGTTGGGCAGTTCAAGCCAATGCATCTGTCTCAAAGCAGTACATTGATGAGATCTATATGAGCAATTTGCAGCAAAGCGAGAAATTCTGTTATAGAAGGCTTCCATTTTGCTTAGTTCAGTTTTGTTGAGATTAGTCAGAATGGGAGATGCATAGAATAGGGTGGATAGAAGTTGGGAGCGAGCAATGGCTGATCTTGTGTTGTTGGTAAGAAATGGTTTGATACGGTAGAGTGATCCCAGTTTGGCATGTACTTTTTTAATAGTTAAGTTGAGATGACTATCAAATTTTAGGTGCGAGTCTATGGTTATTCACAATAGCTTAGCCTGTGCCACTGGAGCGATTGGAGTAGCATTTGTGGAGTAGATAGTGAATTGACTGTTATCAGTGTTTTTGTTAGAATTGGTTATAATCGTAAGCTGAGCTTTCTTTGGATTGAGGATAAGATGGGCCTTTGGTAATGTAGTTTTCAACGTCAGGGAATGCTAGTTGAGTTGTTTGCAGGAGGGTGGGAATGTTTTGTGCAGCACAGATTAAGGTAGTATCATCTGCATACTGAATGATAGATGCATGCAGTGTGGAGGTAGGGAGGTCATTTGTGAAGATTGTGAATAGCAATGGTCCCAAGATAGAACCCTGTGGGACTCCTATAGTTATGGGCAGCTGAGGAGAGAGAGAATTTTCCTATTTCACAGTTTGGTACCTGTCAGTTAAGTAACTTTGGAACCAGGTAAGAGTGGAATTTGATAGGTGATATTGGTTTAGTTTGTTTAGCAGGATTTGGTGCGAGACTGTGTCAAATGCTTTGGACATATCCAAAAAAGAGTCGACACCTGCAGGCCTTCGTTTTTGAGACAGTTTACTGCGCCTGTGAAGCAGTGGAGGGCTGTAGTGGCATTATGGGCAGGTCTGAAACCATGTTGAGTAGGTGACAGGATGTTGCTGTCTAGGAGATATTTTAGCACCTGGGTATGGATGCATTTTTCTAGGACTTTGGCCAGGGGGGAAGAGTATAGCAATGGGTCTGTAGTTATTAAGTTCAGTGGAGGTCCCGCCTTTATTTATTTATTTATGGGTGTAACATAGAATATTCTCCAGAGTTTGGGCACACAGTTTTCAACAATTGATCTATTTATGAGAGTGGAGATTGGGATAGCAATAGCATCTTCTGTGAGTTTCAAGAAACAGCTGGGGAGTAGGTCGGCTGCTGTTGATGAGGTTTTTAGTTTGGAGAGCATGCTTTTGATTGAAGTAGTGGAAACTGTTTTGAGAGTAAAGCTTGTATTAGTATTATTTGTGTTGGGGGGGGGGTAGTGAAGTTGGAGCTGTCCTGTGATACTAAGGATAGAACTGAGTTCACAAAGTGTGAGTTGAATTGTTTTTCAATGGGAACTTTAGTGTCAGGGGTGGTTGGTTTGGGGGTAGCCTTTTGGGTGGGTTTTGGTAGCTGGTTTACATTTTTCCCAAATTTTGGGGGTTGTGTTGGTATTTAGTTTGTAATGTCGTGTAGTAGGATTTTATTGTCCAGCCTAATGCATTTTTTGCAAGGTTGCGCAGTTCTTGGTACTTAGGCTTTGTGTTTCTTTGGTTTTTTGATAGTAATGCCAGTCAGTGTCTCTGGACTTGAGGATTTGTTTGGTTTCTTTACTGAGCAAGGGGTTTGTAGAGGTTCTAACCTTGATTTTGCACAATGGAGTGACAGTGTCTAGGTGTTGTAGAAATGTTTTGTATAAATATGCTGCAGCCTGGTCAGGTGGGAGGGTTTTTAGTGGGGTCCAGTCACAGTTACAGAGTAAAGTATTGAGGACCTCAGGAGAGAAACTTTTTGTGTTTCTAGAGGATTTATAGTTAGTGGTTTTGCATATTCTTGTTCTACTATGTATAAGGTATACTATGTTGTTGTTACTTAAGGTGTCTGGGAAACCAGACCCAGTCAAGGATGGATTCCCTTTAAGATTTTTTATCACATCTAGTTGGAATTTGGACTAGCTGCTGGTAGCCATTGAGATTTATTAGATTACATGGTGGTTCTGATATACAGGTGAACCAATCTAGGTTGAAATCCCCCAGAATAAGGGTTTCTTGTGAGTATGTGGAAGAACACCAGGATAAGAAGTCTTCAAGGCTATAAAGAGTATTGCTAGGTGGAATATAGATCATTATTGTGGTGATGACCTTTTTAGGGTGAAGTTGAAGTTGTGAGAAAAGTATGTCCCAATTACTGGGGGAGGGGCAGGAATTTGGTATTTGACAAAGTTAAGTTGGACTTGTACAGTAAGGCAGTACCACCCCTTTTACGAAGTGGTCAGTCTTGTCTAATGATATTGTAACCGGTAGGGAGAACTTCTGTGTTAGCTATGTTTTTATTTAGCCATGTTTCTGTTAAAGCAACTATATCTGGGGAATAGTGTGCTATTGTGGCCTGGAGTTCAGGTATTTTACTTTTTAATACTTGTAATATTAATATTTAGCTGTAAAAGATGGTTGATTTGCCCAGGGATACAGATAGTGGGGGTATTATGTTCTGACAATTGTATTGCAGCAGTTTGTGTTGGACAGGATGGATTTGGGTGGATGTCCCCACTTATGGTGAGCCTGGTATTAAAATGGTGATACAAATGTTGGAGTTTGGCGATGAGTGTGAGAAAGTATTGCGTTTTTTTGGTTTTAGTTCTGAATTGGTCTGTTATGTAGTTCTTGAACAATTGTGGGTAGATATTATTATAATATGCGATGTCTGTGTAGGAGAGTGCATAATATAGTGTTGTGCTACTAAGTTTAGGGATGTTGCTAGAGTGATAACTTGTGGAGTTATAAAGAATTATGAGAAGACAGACTAGACTTAGTTGTGTGATAGTCATGGTTATAAAGTTTAAGTTGGTTCCAGGTGGAAGTATGGATAAGGAATTATAGGGTTGCACTATATGTGGATGGGTAAGTAGTGTGGGGTGATGTAATAATGCCTAGTGGGAATGAGAGTGGTTGGGAGTGTTCTGTGGTGGAGCAAGTGGGTTTGGTGTAATGTGATCTAACTTGAGGAGCTGTGATTGGTGGAGGTGATGTGAAGTTGAGCTGTGGGTGTGATTACTGTAAATGTAGAGGTAGTGGGGGTGGGAAGGAATTGGGGGCGGAGCAGGGGAGCGGACAGAGCCCAAGCATTAGCGAGGGCAAACGAAGTGGGGCAGAGTCCACCAAGACAAGAGTAATGGGCAGCAAAAAGTAAGTCTTACTTTACAAATCTGAACACTTTAAACAAATTCCTGATGTCTAACGGCTTACCAGCAAGCAGAATTCAACTGCTGAAGAGCACTTGTGTCCTGGTGGAAGACTACTAATTTAAAGATCGCCCCATGCTCAGCAGGATTCTAATACAGACTTAGTACTGTGGGAGGGGGATAGCACAAGGGGTGTAAACCAGGTGGAATGCAAAGAAACCAGAGAAACTAGAGAGGCAATCAGTGGAAATCTATCAGTGAAGGCCTCAAAGGGGGTGAGCAATATATCAAACTCTACCTGTCAAGTGAAGGAGAGGAAAGACAGCAAAGTTTATTAAGGTTGGGAGCGTGTCTTCAAATAGACTTGCTTATTAGTAGCCAGTTTGTGCACAGATTAGAGTAGGGAGATACATTAGCAATGAAGGGGAATGTATAGTGGGGCTCAAGTGATACAAACTAAGGCAGAAAGCACTGAGAGGGCTGCTTGATGGATTAATTTAATCACGGAGATCTGAATTAAATGTATACGGTCTACTGGACAGTTAGGATTACTGCACTAGCTGGGGGGGACACAAGGCTACAACAATCTGTTTTATTAGCATGCTGAGAACTACTAAGAAACACTGCTAATGTTATAGCTTCACTCTCATAACAAACAAGTAGAATGCCTGGGTGGACTGATCCTGCTTTTGAGGCTCAAAATGTATATCCTTGTTTAGTTTTGCAGTATTGACTCCTTCTTGATTGTATGGGTGGGGTGGTAGACGCAGATTGCAGAGTTGCTCGAGTGTGCTCTGAAGAGAGAGAAAAAAAGAGAAGATGAAGCTAGTAGAATGAGACAAAGATAGGTTAAAGGAAGTAATGAGGAGATAGGAGGGTGTTAAATGATGCAAGTCTGAGGATAGCATGGACAGAGCAGGAAAATAGATGCTACTGCTACAGTTTGAGAGTGCTTCAACAGTTACCACATCACAGTGCCATAACTTACTTTGGAAACAGGTTAATAAATCACATGTATGTACCTTATAGTAGCATGAGACTTCTGTATACTGGACAAAAGTATGAGTCAGCCGGTGGAGGACTCCCCCACATTATGAATACTGCAATACATGAATAGAAGGACATCAACTAGCATTTTTTTTCCACGGTAGCAGCCTTTCTTGCCTCCTTTAGTACCTGCTGCATCTCCTCAAACACAAAGTGCCTGAAGGGTATCAATACTGAATCATCCAGTCAGCCAGCCATGTTAGTTCCAGAATAGTGTGCATCAAACTCCCCTTGTATAATGTTAATAGAGCCAGTCTGTGATGAAACTTGTGACTGTTGCCCTTGGCCAACTCCATAAGAAGGAAGAACCAGTGTTGTCTGGGCAAGAAGGGAATCATCACTGTGACGCCCGTGCACTGGCTCAGCAGTCATGGAGCCTCAATCCTCACCACTAACACCAGTGAGGGGAGTCCATATAGGGAAAGTATAATAAATACACACACAGTAAAGTACAATTTCCCTTAAGGCCACACAGAGATCACAGTCAGTCTGGGGCTGGTTTCTTCCTTTCTCTCCAGGTCCCCAACAGGACTCCCTACTGACACAGCTATAGGGTCCAGATCTCAGCCTAGTGGGCAAGCTAAAACCTCCAGCACCCTCTCTGTCCAACCAGTGCTTCGTGTCCCTGCCCAAGTAGCTGACACACACACACACACACACACACACACACACACACACACACACACTTTGAGATAAAAGTTATATACAGCCATACAGACACTCCTGGGGAAGGCTGGCACAGGTTTTCCAGCTGTGCTCCTTTTCTGCTCAGTTTAAAAGGTGGTACCAGCTGCCACCACACACGAATATCAGCTACTGGGGGAGGGTTAAACAATATTTCAGAGAAACCGCCAAAGCTACCGCAGCCAGCTTGCACAGAGGGTAAAACCTAGTGCCTCCTTGTCTTTTTATGTAATCCTACAAAAGGGCCTCAATGAGACAGATGCCTGGTGTTAAAGCCATGGTGTCAAGCTCAATGCCAAAAAGTGCATTGTCATCCCCTTTGGTAAAAACTCTGTACCCATGAACTACCACATAGGCGGTAGTCTACTTAACACCGAAAGTGTGATAAGAGACCTTGGGACACAGGTGGACAGTAGTCTCTCCCCTTTGATAATCACATCGCCACAGTGGTCAGGAAATCCTTCTACGTGGCACACCTCATCATAAAAGGTTTCTCATGCAGAAAAAAAGAGGTAATTGTTCCCCTCTACTCATCACGCATTAGATGCATTATAGAGTACAACGCCCCTTTTGGTATGTACCTCACAAGACATCTACAACAACTGGAAAGGCCACAAAAATACCTCACAAAGAGGATTACTGGCCTCAGATGCCTTACGCAGACAGTCTCAAAAAACCCCAGCTTTACTCCATCGCATATCTCCTACTCAGTGGCGATCTCTGCCTAACATACAAAGCTATGTCAAACCTAGAGCTGTTGGACATGCTCCACTTAAAGAAATCCCAATCCCTCCAAGCTACATGCTCTAGGGACCTAAACCTTGTCACCACAATAAACAGAACATGCGGGAGGGATAGATTCCTGTCCTAGAGACTTCCCATACTCTGGAACAGACTACCTATCTATGTCAAACAGAGCTCCTCATTAGCACTCTTCAAGAAAAATCTTGATGATTGGATGGGTAATAGGAAATTCACCCCGGGGATCACTTCTGTGGTTCTGCTTGACAGGGGCACAGGAAAATAAATTTTCTTGGGTGGTGAAAGCCAGGGTTCCTTTTTGGCTAGGCTTGTATAGGCCCTAGGGCCAACAGCCTAGTACCTACCTATGAACCTAAAATAGTGTGTTGTCTGTAATCACCTGCAGAAGTCCAGGGAACCAGAAATGGTGAGGACATTCTATGACATAGATCACAGGTAAAATCTCTTTCATAAAAATGTCACTAAAATAACTGAAAAACCATCCTTGTATAAAAAACACTCAGGAAATAGAATAAAAATCTAATAATTTATTAGTATTAAGCGCTTTCATCTACTGTAAGAGACAATCAGAACACAACTTCCTACTCAAAATGAACTATTTAAATACTTTCAATTACTGACATCATAATTAAATCTCATTAATTCAAATTATACACAACATTAAAGAAACCATGTCATAAAATTCGAATTTCATGTTTGAATTGAATTTCATGTTTATGAGCTTTGACCTGTCTGCTTCATTCAAAAGATCCTGCAATTTTACCCCACTGAAATAGCCTCCCAAGGAAAATCCAATGCTTTTGTTGTAAGAGATTTATCAGGGGTAGGGAGAGAAAACAGAAGACTTAGATTCAAGAATATCTGTTCTCTTCACCAAAACAATTCTCTCCTTCACAAAATCCAACTCTGAAATTTAAAACAGTGAATATACATCGAACATCTACATTTATGGTAAGTGTACACAACTGTACTATGTTCTTTGTGTTTCACTGTTGCAGTCATTACATTTGGGTAGATTCCCAAAGCTATGGTTGGGAGGAGGAGTTTATATAGCATTAGGGCCAGCTATAAGGCCCTACAAGACAGCAGTGGCAAAGCCAGCTCTGGATTTACAAACAACTGGCAAATGATAATGCTTAGTGAAAGTATGTGCAGAACTCCAGGTAGCAGCTTCTAGGATGTCCCTGGTAGGAACACCTCTGAGAAAGGCTGCAGAAGTAGCAGCTCTGATGGAGTGAGATCTGATTCCCTGGGGATAGGTTTTCCATGGTGCTTATAGCAGAAATTAATGCAACAGCTTATCCATTTAGAAATGGTTTGTTTTGAAATAGCCTTCCCCTCTGCCCCTGCAGCAAATGCTACCAGCAGTTGTTCAGATTTTCTTTGAGGTTTAGTCCTGACCAAGTAAAATCTAAGTTGTCTGTGCACATCCAAGGAATGTAGAATCCGTTCCCCTTTGTTCTGTGGATTGGGAAAGAAGGTTGGCAAGTGAATGGATTGATTAAGAGCCACACTGGATACCACCTTGGGCATGAAGGATGGATTCGTCCTGAGTGACACCCTGTCCGCATGAAAGATGACGAAAGGCTCCACTGCCATAAGGGCCTGTAATTCAGATATCCTTCCAGCTTAAGTGATTGCTAAAAGGAAAGCTGTTTTCTAAGAAAATAATTTTAAGTCTGCAGCAGCAGCTGGCTCGAAAGGAGGTACAGTGAGTTTCTCCAATACAAAGTCAAGGTCCCAGGCAGGGGTTGGAGCTCTCCTGGGTGGTCTCAAATTTTTGGCCCCTCTGAGGTACTGCTTGAGCACAGGATGAGAGAAGAATGGAGGTTCTGTGTTATAATGAGCTGAAATGGCTGAGGCGTGGATTTTCATGGAGGAAAAAGACAGGCCCTTGTGAAGCATCTCAGTTGAGTACTGCAAAATCTGAGGTAAATTGGGCGCTACTGTGCTCATCCCTTGAGATTGGTTCCAGGCACAGAATCTTTTCCATTTTTCAGCATAAGATTTTCAAGTACTAGGCCTCCTTGCCTCTAAGATGAAATCCATCACAAGTTTGCTGAGGAATGATAAGGGTGAGTTTAAGTAATTAGCCAGGCTGCAAGGTTCAATGTTGGAAGCTGAGGGTGCAGAATCTGGTTCCCCTGCTGAGACAGCAGGGAAGGGGTCTGAGGCAGGTGCCATGGAGATAACTGACACACTGCGCAGGAGGGGGTACCAGTGTTGGCGCGGCCAGTCTGAAGCAATCAAAATCATCCTTGGTTTGTCCTGTTTGACTTTTAGTAGAACTTTGGAGAGCAAAGGCAGTGGGGGGGAAGGCGTAGACTGATAGGTTTTTCCAGATGAAGGACAGAGCATCCACTTTCCAGGCTTGTTTGTGGGGAGTCCTTGTGCAAAACTTGTCCAATTGGTAGTTCTGGGGGGAGGCATATAGATCTATGTCTGGGCACCCCCATTCGCTTGTCAACATGTTGCAAATCCTTCGTTCCAGTTTCCACTCGTGTGGGTCCATGAGGTTTCTGCTTAGTCCATCTGCCAGTGTATTTAATTTTCCTGGCAGGAACTGAACTTATAGGTGCACTTGGTAGCTCAAGGCTGTGTTCCACAATGCCATGGCTAGTCTGCAGAGGGGGTAGGAATGTGTACCCTTCCTGCTTGTTTATGTACCACATAACCGTGGTGTTGTCCATCTTTACCTTTAGTTTTCCTGGAAGAATGTAATCCTTGATGGCTGTCAGAGCATTCTGTACAGCTAACATCTCTTTTTGATTGATATGTAGGTGCATTTGATTTGGGTTCCATTTGCCCTGAATGCACTTCCCTGCCAGGTGAGCCCCCCCCATGCATAGACTGATGCATCTGTTGTTAGGGTTTGGACGGCAGGGGGTAGTGTGAATGGTAGTCCCTTGTTTTGGTGGCAGGCCTCTGCCCACCAGAGGAACTCTAAGCGTAAGCAAGGTATGATAGGAATGTCTAGGCTGTGAGAATGTTGACTCCATAGGCTTTTTATATACCACTGTAGTTTCCTCATATGCAGTCTTGCATATGGAATTAGAAGAATGCAGGAGGCCATGAACCCCAAGGCTTGCAGTATTTATTTATTTCCAGTTTGATAACCGGGGATGTCCACTGGGCCCGAAAGCCCGTTTTCAGTGGAGGCCCGGGTAGAAAAGCTCTATGTTATAAAGACTTTGCACTTTTAAAGCTATATATTCCTATAATATTGCACACTAAATCAAATTAACAAAGTATATAATATTTATACATATATATATATATATATATATATAGGTATAAAAATGCAAACAAATTAAAGTAAATAATATTTATACATATACATAGGTATAAAAATGCAGATAAAGTAGCAGAATGAAGAAGATGAAAGATAATATGCAGGAAAAAGGCATATAGGCTGTGGGGAAGTGAAAATTTAAAAGGTATCTACATAGAGTTATTACAGGGGGAGAAAGAAAGAAAAGAAAAAAGTAATAAAGAAGTAGAGGGTGGGGAGCTGAAGGAGGATTTGGGAGAAGAGGGGCAGGAGGCAGAATATTGAAACTGGGAATATAATAGGATCTAGGCGGGTGCTAGGATCCGCCACATAACACAAGCACTCAAGTCACTCCAAGGCAAGTACAAATATGACTCCGTCATTGTCCATGCTGGTGTGAATGACCTGAGACTTACCTCCCTGGACTACATGAAAAGAGACATAAAGGAGCTCTCTGATCATGTAGCCCAGGCCGGTATGACCCTGACCTTGAGTAGCATCTTACCCTCACCAAGAATGATGCCACAATATGAAGACAAGATGATCAATTTCAACAATTGGCTTAAGTACTGGTGTCATTCAAAGGGGATCCAATGCCTGTCAGCTTGGGATGATATGCTCGACAAGCCACGATGCTTCGCTAGGGACGGCTTGCACCTGTCACCCCTGGGCTTTCGGATATTGGCAAAGGCTCTTGCTACCCCCCATAGTGCCTTTTTAGGCAAGGCTCAAAAGACAAACCCACCTCCATAGGTATCACAAGGGATAAGAAACTAAGAGTAATGCTACTCAACGCCAGAAGTCTAAACCTCAAGATGCACGACTCAAACTCTCCTTAGCATGGAGAACATCGATATCTCTGCAGTAACAGAAACCTGGTTCAGGGCTCCCGAGAGCACCCCAGCACTACCAGGTTATACCTCATACCATGCTTTTCGCCCCAAAACTTGGACCGAACCACAAAAGGAGGGGAGTATCGATATTCATCAAAGATACCCACACCTCCAGGTTGGTGGCAAAGCACGAAGCATCAGAGACTATCCATGTGCAACTAACAGTGGGTAAAACTGCCTTCCAGTTTATAGCCTGCTACAGACCACCCTCCCAAACCCAGGAACCCCACTCAGCCTTCCTGAGAACACTGGAAAATATGAAGGTCTCTCCAAACACCATTATATTGGGCGACTTCAACTACCCAAACATAGACTGGGAGCATTACTCTAGCTCCAACACCTAGCCCAAAGGTTCCTAGAATTTATAAACTGAAATGCTATGGAACAACTTGTTACCACTCCCACAAGAGGGGAAAACATACTGGACCTGATCATCACCAACATGGGGACTCTATGCTCCAGACCAGAAGTGTATCCCTCACTGGTAAGATCAGACCATAAACTAATCTCACTGGATATTCACATCCCGACCCCACCCCTGCCCAGAAAACCACAGTGAAAAACTTCTCTAAAGCAAATTTTACACTCCTCAAAACTGAGGTGGAATCCTTCAAAGCCCCCGGGCCTGTGGAAAATACAGCCCAGACCGCAGAATCCTTTATAAACGCATTCTATAAACACCTTCAGGAATGCATGGATCATGCGATCCCAAATAAAACCAAGACCCAATCCTCCAAAGGCAGACGTCCTGTCTGGTGGACCCCAGCCATAAACAAACTATACAATAGAAGGAGGAAGCTACTAAATGATAAAGCAAAATCCCAAAAAGGGAAGGCATCACTGATCAGTATTAGCAAAAAACTACGGGCACACATAAAATTGTCTAAGGCCAGCTTCGAGAGAAAAATTGCACAGGACACTAAGGATAATCACAAGGCTTTCTTTAGTTATGTTAGGAACCTGGGTGGTAATTCCCAGATATGCTCAGAATTAGTCCAAAATGACAAAAAATACACCGAACCCACAGACACTGCCAACATCCTAGCTGACAGGTTCAGCGCAAACTTCTCCCCACCAAAAGGGCAAATATCTATCCCATCAGAGTGCTGCCCCCCTGACATCTCAGATGCTCAGGTAAGAGCCGCCCTCTCCAAAGCAAAAAAACACAGCATCAATGGGACCAGATGGTGTTCCGGGCTGCGTTCTACATGAACTCAAAGAAGAGCTAAACCCAAACATAAAACTACTGTTCAATCTACTACAGGATATGTGCCCAAAGAGTGGCGTACAGCAACAGTGGTCCCTCTCCATAAAGGTGGGGCCTCAATGGATCCTGGAAACTATCGCCCCATAAGCCTGACTAGCTTGGTCTGCAAAGCTATGGAAAGGATCATCATGGACCTCAAATAAAGATATTGGGGACCTACAAACACTGGATCCTACCCAGTTCGGCTTTGTTAAGGGCAGATCCTGCCTCTTAAACCTGGTTGATTTCTTTGAAACAGTCACCAAGGCCATTGACGAGGGGAAGGTGGTCCACACAGCCTACCTGGACCTCGCAAAAGCTTTCGATACAATACCCCACTCGGGCATTATAGATAAGCTCACCAGCTTAAATATAAACCCCTATGTCACTAGATGGATTGCAAACTGGCTCAAGGACAGAACCCACATGGTTAGAATTGCTGGAGCCATGTCAGACTCCAAACCAGTTACAAGTGGTGTCCCACAAGGCTCAGTCCTGGGACCTCTCTTGTTCGGTATATATTTCTCGGAGGTACAGGCCAACACGGAAGGACTGTGGCTGACCAAGTTCGCAGATGACTGCAAACTGGGTGCCATAATCGACTCTCCAACCGACACAAGCATCCTCCAAAAGGGCCTCATAGAAACAGACAACTGGTGCCAGTGCCATGGCCTCAAGCTAAATGCCAAAAAGTGTATAGTCATCCCCTTTGGCAAAAACAAAGTGCCCACAAATTACCACATAGGTGGAAATCCATTAAGTACAGAAGTAGTAATTAGGGACCTGGGGACCCAAGTTGATAGCAATCTCTCATTTGACAACCACGTGGCCAAAGTGGTTAGAAAAACATTTTATATAGCCCACCTAATCATGAAGGGATTCACATCTAGATCAGGGGAGGTCATCGTGCCTCTTTACTCATCCCTCATCAGGCCCATAATTGAGTACAATGCCCTTTGGGATGTACCTTACCAGACACCTGCAGCAACTGGAAAGACCCCAAAAGTACCTCACCAAGAGGATCAAAGGGCTCAAACAGATGCCATATGCTGCCGGTTAAAGAAACTCCAGCTCTACTCAGTGGCATACCGCCTGTTCAGAGGCGATCTGTGCCTGATGTATAAAGCCATGTCCAACCCGAATTAATGGACATGCTGCACCTCAGAAAATCCAAATCCCATCGAGCTACGCTACGAGAGACTTGAACCTCAGCACTGAAATAAATAGGACATGCTGGAGGGACAGATTCATAACCCAGAGGCTCCCTTCACTCTGGAATAAAATCCCAGTCCAGGTTAGGCAGAGTCCCTCATTGACTCTCTTCAAGAGGAATCTTGATGAGTGGATGGGAGATCGTAGGTTTACCCCGGGTATCACTTCTGTGTCACTGTTAGATAGAGGCACAGTATACTAACCTCGAAAAAGGGCATAGCAAAATAAATTTAAAATGGGTGGCAAAAGCCAAACACATTCTGGCTAGGCTTATAAATGCCCTAGGGCAGATAGCCTAGTATGAACCTATGAACCTATAAGTATACAATTACATTTCCAGTTTTGGAGGAGGTGAGAATGGAGTAGAGATTTGAATTGTTCAGGACTAGTGGTGATTCTAAGCTGGGGAGGAAGCAGGTTCCATTTCTTTGGTATAGTATAAGAAAGCAGTAGGTGACCAGGTGGTCATTTAGGTTTGTGTACGGAAAGAAGATTTTGGTGGCCAGATCTTAGGGGCCTGAGAGGAGTATAGAAAGGTAGGATATTTGAAAGTGCAGGGCAAGCACTGGGTTTGAAATGTAGTTTGCGAGCCGTAGTAAGTTGGAGGTATTCAAGATGATTAGGGAGTTCGAGCCATTGGAGACTATGGAGGGAGATGCAATGATGTGTAGAATGAGAAGAGTTAGTGGCAAATTTGGCAATTTTGTTGTAGCAACTTTCTAGTTTAGAGGAGATGGAAGCTGTTAGGTTGGTTAGAAGAGGAGCTCCATACAATAGAGAAGGTAGAAGGAAGGTGGAGGCGAGGGTTTGTCTTGTAGCTAATGATAGAAAGTGAGCGTTTCTATAAAGCATGCCGAGCTTCTGGTGGTTTTTTTATGTTTAGTTGAATATGTGTATTAAATTTCAGGTGTTCATCAATGGTAACACCAAGTAGTTTGGCATGAGTAACAACTTCTATTAAGGAGTGGGAGAGGCTGGTAATCTTGAAAGAGGGCTTATCAAGTAGGAGAGGTTTAGAGAGGGGGGGAGGATGATATGGGATTTATTGGCATTAAGGGAGAGATGGTTTTGAAGCATCCAATTCTCTGTAGCTGCGAAGGCCAATTGGGTCTTGGCCTGGAGCTCGGGAAGGCTGGGGGCTGAGCAGACTAGAGTGGAGTCATCTGCATATTGCACTATTTGACAGTGAGGAATTGCAGAGTGAAAATCATTGATGAACACAAAGAGTATAGGTCCGAGAATAGAACCCTGTGGAAATCCGGTGGGGGTAGGAACAAAGATAGAGGTACCTGTTTGCCATTTCACAGCTTGGGATCTGTCTGAGATAACTTTTGAACCAAGAAAGGGAAGTGATGGAGAGACTGAGGTTAGAAAGGTGGTTCGGGAAGTGATGGAGAGATTGAGGTTAGAAAGGTGGTTCAGAAGGAGTGTGTGTGATACAGTGTCAAATGCTTTGGAGAGGTCGAGAAGGACAGTGGAGACAATGTCTCCAGAGTCATGGGCATGGTTGACAATATCTAGGAAAGAGAGGAGAGCAGTAATGGTACTGTGGTCAGGACGGAAACCATGTTGAGTAGGGGTAAGGAGATGGTTATTAAGGAGGTGGGGCATGAGTTGCTGGTGGATACATTTTTCAAGGACTTTAGAAATTGGGGAAAGAATGGCTACTGGGCGGAAATTAGAAATGCTGTTATTTTTGCCTCTTTTATGAAGGGGCAGGATGTAGACAGCTCGCCATAGTTTGGGAACATAAGATTCGTGGATGGATCTATTGATGAGAATACTGATGGGTATGGCAATGCCATCTGCTGCAAGTTTGAGAAAGAGAGATGGTATATTGTTGGGGGCATTAGAGCAAGGCTTGAGTTTGGTAAGAAGTTGTTTGATATAGCTGGTAGATACAGGTTTTAAGTAGAAAGTGGGAGGGGGTTTAGGAGAGTAGGAGTGGAGAGAGGAGGGGGGAGAAGGTTTGGGTGAAAGGCAGGATTTGGTGAAGGTTTTGGTCAGTTTGGCTATAGAGTTGGTAAAGAAGGAGTTAAAAAGGGATGCTATTTCTGTGTCAGTCTTGTTATTGTCGGGACAGGGACTGGATTTAGAGCCTGGGTGTAAGAGGGAGTTGATGGAATTCCAAAATTTTGGGGGATTTTTTTGAGAGGGTAGACTGTAGTTTAGTGTAGTAGGATTTTTTTATCTTTTTTGGTTAGATTGCAGAGTTGCTTAAATTGAAGGAGTGCGTCTGGGTGTTTATTTTTGTTGTAGAGTTTCCAAGTTTTATCCCTTTGACACATAAGAGTTTTAGTGTCCTTAGTTAGCCAAGGGGCATAGTTATGTTTTATTCGTTTTGTTCGAGGTGGGGTTTGAGAGTTTAGGATTTTAAGGAAGGTGGTATTGAAGTCTTCCACTGCTTCATCCAGAGGAAGAGTTTTTAGGATATCCCAATTTGTTAGTTTAAGGGATTCAGAAAAAGTAGAAGGGTTAAAATTAGCGAGATTACGAGTATGGGCATATTGGTGTTGGTGAGGGAGGTGTTGGGCAGCTCGGTGAATAAAGGCTGGAAGATGATCACTTATTGAATGAGGTAATATACCAGAGTCAGAGATCTTATTAGGATGGCTGACTAAGATCCAGTCTAGGATGGACCCAGGTGGGTTATTTTGGCTGGGTCTGGTAATGTTTATTAGTTGAGTAAAGTTATAGAGATTACTAGAGAGAGTGGGAGTAGTGTTATTTATTTTATTCCAGTCAATGTTGACATCACCTAGAATGTAAGTCTCCAGTTTGATGTTGTTTGAAGCCCAATATTCTCTAGGGTGGAAGTGTTGTCACCATGGGGAATATAGATGGCTATAATACAGATACTTTTAAAGTTGTTCATTTTGAGGATTCCAATGGTTAGTTTGGCATTATTAAACTGAGGAATGGTATTCTGGTAAGGGGAGAGATTCAGCAGGCAGTTGTATATTAAGGCTACACCACCTCCTTTTTTGTTTTGGTGATCGGATCGGAGAGCTTGGAAGCCAGGAGGTATAATTTCAGAGTTTGTAATGTGTGGTTTTAGCCAGGTTTCTGTGACTGCTACTATGTCAGGTACAGTGTGATTTAGCAAAGCATGGAAGTTTGTAATTTTATTATTTATACTCTGGGTATTAATGGTAATGAACTTAAGGTATTTATGGCTGTTTTTAGTAGAGGAGGTAGTGGGAGAGAGATTGTTAGGGGGTCCAGGGTTGGGGTGTATGTCACCTGCTTGAGTAAGCCACGTAAGGGGAGAGGAGAGTCTTAGGATTGTGACATGAAGTTAGAGGGAGATGATGTTTAGATTTGGTAGCTGAAGGTTTTAAAGCAACTGCATGGAGTTTTAATTTAAAGTAATGAAATGGATTAGGTTGAAGTCGGGAGGGGGATATTAGAAAAAAGTGGAATATCAAAGGGGGAGGAAGGGAGAGAGTGGAGGTGGGGGAGGAGAAGAGGGTAGTTTGGGGGAGGAGTAGGAGGTTGCATTATAGAGGGTTAGGAGGAGAAGACATGTAAGGAAAGTGAGTTTATGTCTTGCAGATAGCAGGGTTTTGTGGCAACTTGTTTGAAATAGGTTACCAAATGGATTTGCTTTTCTGGCTTGAGGTAAGCCATCTAGGAAGTTGTATTCAAGCTTGGTCCCAGGAATGTAATTTTTTGACTGGATACCAGTTGTGATTTCTTTTCGTTTATGGTGTACCCCAGACAAGTTAGAACCATTTTTAAAAACGCCAGATGATTCAAAAAGTATGCCCTGGCTTTCAGCCTGAATTAGTCAATCGTCCACGTATGGGTATATCTGAATTCTTCTTTGCCTGCAAAATGCAATAACTGGAGCCAGGCACTTTGCGAATACCCTGGGCGCAGTAGACAAGCCAAAGGGCAGTGCAGAGAACTGATAATGTGTGTAGCCTGCTTTGAAGCGTAGGTATCTTCTGCAAGATTCCCTGATTGGGATATGCAGGTATGCTTCTTTTAAATCTAGTGTTGCCAACTAGGCGTCTTTGCCTAGCATAGGAAGTAATTGGTGAAGAGTCAGCATCTTTAATTCTGGAATCTCCAGGAAGGTGTTTAGAGTAGAGAGGTCCAGGATTGGACGCCATGATTTGTCTTTTCTGGGTATCAGGAAAAGTCTGGAGAAGAAACCTTGTCCGTTTTCCTCTTTTGGTACCAGTTGAATAGCCCCCCATGCTTAAGAGGGAAAGTACTTGTTTTTGAGCCTCTGCCCACTGATTTGGGGGCAGGTCCGGCCACCCATTTGGTGTTGGCAACGTGTGGAAATGAAATCTGTATCTCCGGGACACTATATTTAAAACCCATTTGTCCTGGGTAATGAGTTCCCAGTTCTTTGCATGAAGAGCAATCTTTTCCCCCCAAAGGGGTGGTCAGAAGACAAGTGCTTGGAAATTTTAAAAGGAAGTCATTGAGACTGTTTATCATGGGGAGGGGTGTCTTGTTATTCCCAGATTTGGAAGTGGAGGCCCCCCACTGCTTAGTTCTGAGAGTCCCCTGGGACTGAAACCTGGGGTTTTTGCTGTGCCTGGGTTTGGCTTGAGAAGACCTGGAAGGGGCTGGAAAGGACCAATTCTTAGTAGGCCAGTGCATACTAAATCAGGTTAACTTGTAAAAAATCTTTAACAGTTTGCATAGATTTAGCTTTATCTTCCATCTTTTTAAGAACTTCTTCAGCCTTGTTGCCAAACAGGCGGTCCTGATTTAAAGAAGCATCCAACAATTTAGCTTTAACATGATCAGGCAAAGATTGCTTGTTAAGCCAAGCATGCCTTCTAAGCACAGACCCAGCAACAGCAGCCCTGCAAGAGACCTCTAAAGAATCACAACCACCAAAAAGTATGTTTTCCAACTTGTTCAGCAGAATGCATCAAGTCCTGTAAATCTTTATTTTCCACACAGTCAGGAATCATCATCATTTTCTGTTTAAGCAGTCCAATGACATGTTGTTGACATTTTAACATATGAAATTGGCAGTTTAAAGCTCTGATTGCCAAGGTTACTTAAGTATAAACCTTTTTACCCCATCTATCCAGTGCCCTGGAGTCTCTATCAGAAGGGGTAGGATTTTTAGCAGTAGAAGCCTTAATGCCCGTGGGCCCCTGAGAAATAGTCTCTGGATCTGCAACAGGGTTTTTGAAAAGGAACTTGTAGGACTCAAGAACCCTGTAGTATCTGTCAGGTTTACAATGAGCAGGAAGCAGGGAATCAGGGGCCACACTGGATTCCGAGAAAACATCATCAACAATGTCTAGTACAGGAGGTATAGCCAAAGGCCTATGCTGAGGTAGAGGAAGGAAATCCCTAAGTCTCTTTTTTGAATCAGAAAATTCCTGGCTTTCAGAGTGAAAATGCTCCCTTAACGTATGTAAGGTTTCTCCAAAACAAAAATCCTCAGGAGGAGAAGCAGAGGGAATAACATCATCTGCATCAGAATCCTCATAAGTAGATAAGGACAAATCCAGGTCATCAGAAGAGTCAGAAGAAACAGAAACTTGATCAGAAGATTCATA